>NW_027361679.1:63075000-63715000 GCF_039654945.1 Dendrobates tinctorius
TCCTGATAACAGTTTGGTCCTTTTCTATTACACTCATATAGCTGTAGGCAAATGAATATTTCTCTGTATTTTGCTTTTTCCAATTCAATTTTTTAATTCTTAAAGATGATATAACTAAGAAAGTTTTGTGAACATTTTTTCAACCTTAGTATTTGAAATATAGACTTACTTACTGCCTAACAGTGAACTATATAATTGAATTAATTTATGAAAACATATACAAACATAGAATATAAAATGATAAAAGATGGGTGAAAAGAAGCAAAGGTCCATAGTTTATAATGAAATTCCATGACTAACCATCTTGATGTGAACTGAAAAGTAAAAGGGTCCTCAACTGTGGATATTTCAGATTGTTGTGTAAACTTACCAGAACTCAAAGTGAATGCTATACTTCCATGAAAAAAATCAGATTATCCTGACTACATTGATATATTGTCACTTTTTGCTTAAGGACTTTTAATCAGACTGTTGGAACTTATGAAGAACTTCAAAATTACCTTGAAGGCTATGTGGCCAACCTGACACTGGATGATGAAAGAAGGCATGCCAAGTAAGCTCCTTTTTGTCAATGTCTAAAATTGTTTATATCATGGCATTTTTAAGTTAAAGTAATATATTCTTGCACAATACAACTTCATAGAACAAATGAGAAGTAAGGATGATGATAAGTAAAAAGTTCAATTTGGATGGTTTCTATTCTTTCCAGTTTAAGAAAAGTTGTGTATTCTGGGAAATATATCATTAGCGAAGCGCATAGAGATGAGAGGCTTTGACAGTGAGTGTGTACTGTCCGCTCACCCTATACACTGAGACTTGAGGTTTATGTTTTCTAATAGATATCTTATGACTAACCATCAGGGGGTGAACTGTGGATATAGTTTTAATTGTATTTAATAAAGCTTAATTTTACCCTTTGTCAATGAATCTAAAAAAAACACCAGCGTCTTCTTTATTTGTTGATGGAATTAACAAAAAAGTCCTATAACTCACTGTAAAAAACATATTCGAAAAGTGGTGAAAAAAATGCTAAAAAAAAAAGCCAGTGGGAAAAAAATGCATGACAAGATGCTCCAGGCTTACAGAACTCCAGGAAAAATTCCTGAAGCAACTGCCTAAGGCTGTGTGTGCTTTTGGTGCGTTTTCTCAGCGTCTTTCCGAGCAGAAATGGTCAAAAAACGTAATGGCATCTTTATGCCAGCTAATTCAATGAGAATCCTGAAGTGCTGTGGACATGATCAGTAATTTTCCTTTGAGTATTTGCAGTGCATTTTTTTCTGCAGCATGTCAATTCTTTGTGAGGATGTTTAGCGTTTTTCACCCATTGACATCAATTGAGTCAGTCAAATCTGCAGCAATAACGCAGGTATAAAAGTGTTTGAAGATTTGCTGTGGATTTCCTTTAGTTTTTGCTTTCATTTTTACAGACTTCCTATGGTGTTTACCATGCTGGAACAGCTGTCTGCCTAGCCTTTCCTGGTTAGATTTTATAAGGGGACACTAAGTCAGTTTTTTTCTCGGTTCCACCTGTAAACTAGCCAGTAAAGTCTAAGCAAACAGCTGTGAGCTGATATTAATAGCATGCGAACCTTTATGGCTATCTGCTCCTTCCCAAAATATTAACATCAGCCCTCTATATCGGCTTTCCCTCTGCTGGTTATTAAAATTATGTGGGAATACACGCAATTTCTTTTTCATTTTCTGTAGAAGTTAACAGTTGCTGTTTGGTTACAGCCTATGTAGGTAACAGCAGGTTCGCAGGATTCAGTGACGAGACACGAGACAGGTTGAACTTTGAAAAGCAAACTTTTTATAATTTAAAGCCGCTAGAGCTATACTAAGCAACCAAAAAGGGATAACAACAGTTATCCTCGAAGGGACTCAGTACAATCAAACACTATTTGGAAAGAACACGACTAACCCGGCCGAGGCCGGTTACTATGGGGCCACGGTATGGCAGTCTACGGGTTCTTATACTCTATAATGTCACTTATCCGTCCTAACGTCCTTCGGCGTCTCTGTTGAAGCTGCATTGCTGATGAAGCTACTTTGGCGTCTTTGATAAGGCTGCTTTGGGGTCTTTGATGAGGCTGCCTTGGCATTGCAGCTGCTGGGCCCAGCTGCTGCTGAAGATTTGGAGTAGTCTTCGGGCGCCCCAGCGCCCAGGAGGAGTTGGGGCACAACAGGCCCTGATGGAGTCCTGAGATGAAGTAGCTCCCTGGTTTAACAGCGGGGTTGCGCTTGTTAGCGAGTTCAAGGGGACTCCTGTCCCCAAGCAGGGTTGTGTCGCAGTGCTCAAGAGTGGCGGTTTACTGGCCACGCGCACAGCCTGGGGCTGTGTGCAGAGTGTCTCTGTTGACGAGGAACCCGACCGAGGCCGGTTACTATGGGGCCACGGTATGGCCGTCTACTCTGGCGTCTTTGATGAGGCTGCTGTGGCGTCTTTGATGAGGCTGCCTTGGCGTCACAGCCGCTGGGCCCAGCTGCTGAAGATTTGGAGTAGTATTCGGGTGCCCCAGCGCCCAGGAGGAGTTGGGGCACAACAGGCCCTGATGGAGTCCTGAGATGAAGTAACCCCCTGTTGTAACAGCGGGGTTGCACTTGTTAGCGAGTTCAAATGGACTCCTGTCCCCAAGCAGGGTTGTGTCGCAGTGCTCAAGAGTGGCGGTTTACTAGCCGCGCACACAGCCTGGGGCTGTGTGCAGAGTGTCTCTGTTGACGAGGAACAGGCCCCAACTGCCGACTGCAGCGGGGTGAAGGCGGCTGTGGGTGGTGATAGACAGGCCGCAACCACGGCCTGACGTGAACCGGCAGCGTCCGCGGGTGGCAGCGAGCAGGCCGCAACCGCAGGCTGAAGGGGGATGGCAGCAGCCGGGAGAGGGAGTGGACAGGTCGCGGAGGGCTCGTGCTCAGCGGTAACGGGCGAGGATGACCGGGGGCAGATCGTAACCCGGGATTGGGGTGAAGAGACAGTTCCCTGTCGGTAAGCTCGGTTCCTCCTTCCTGAGGGCCACTGTGTATCTACCCTCTGCTGCTGGTCTCTTCTCTGAACTGTCAGTGTCCTTCCTGCTCTCTCACGCCCCCTCCGTCTCCTGCTCCGTGTCTGAGGTATCACCAACTGACTCCTCTGTGCGCTCCCTGCCCCTTTTATACTCGCCCTTCCCCTTACTGTCCTGTCACTCTCAACAGTCCACTCTCCTCCTCTGTTCCCCGGGTACTGTTTCCTTAGGAACTCAGATGGCGGTCCCCTTGGTTCCGGCCCAGACACTCTGTGGGGGTCCTCCTCCCTACACCTATGCAGGTGATAAAGTTATTTATGATGTAATGTTACCCATGGCTTTCATAGGATGACCCCTTGAGTCTAATGACCATATTTATTTCTCCACTACAAGGCCAGTGTATGAGTGTATGCGCATCTAGATCTTCTCTTCTGTACTGGGCTGCACACAAGACTCCCCATCTGTAGACCTGCTCTTTGTACTATTAGTTAGTCCTGGTGCTAATGCAACAAGATGACAGCCAGGAGCCACATATCATGGGCCCCCAAAATACTGGTTGGGGTCCCCTAATGTAGACACATAGGTTTGCAAGATGTGTATATTTTAATCATTATATTTTAGACTATTTGCAAAGATTTCCTTGACTTTCTCACTTTAGATACATCGTGACAATAAATAATAGCTACATAGATGGACAGTGATCATTTTTGCCAAATTTGGGTGATTGTATTGCCTACATATATACTACATCCATTCATGTAACCATGGTAAAATAAAGAAAAGACAAGTAAAATAATTTCTTCCTATGATACAGTCAACAAAAAAAGAGATGCTGGTCACGGTAGATTAGACACAAATTCACTATCGGGTTCTCTCATTTGAATAAAACAGCTAACGCTACAAATGGATGTTTAGAAACTACATTTATATTTTTAATTACAAAATGTATTCCTAATTCGAAATAATGTAGAAAACCTGCCTTTACAATATAACAGGTCTTGTGTAATAGCTGTAAATAGAAAAACATGTTTAACTATGTGATTTGACTTTCTTTAGGAAAATTACTGAAATACAGCTTGACAAGATGGTGTCACCGGAAATGATTCAGATGATGGAAACCGTTTCAAAATTTTCCCCCTGTTCACCTTTCCATGACCTAGAGATTATCACCACATTGGGTGTTGGTGGGTTTGGGAGAGTGGAGCTTGTAAGGAATTTTACTGACTATTGACTTACTGCATAAATTGAGTATGGAAATATAAATATAAACTATGTGTTATAATATATTGCAATGTAAGTTAGAAATTTTTCTATCTGTGTAGTTTTCTCATAACTTAAAAAGCAATAGTTCAGCTGTGACAGCTCAGTACTACCCCAGTATGCCCAGTATGCTCTGTAGTTGAATCCTACATGAAGGCAACAAGGTGATCAGTGATGATTCCATGGCCAACGTCCTCCAAGAGAATAAAATTCAGTTTCTCCCGATGCTGCACTTTCATCACTGGGGTCGGGCACCTTCATAAAGTTATTAACCTGAAGATTAATTCTACATCTGCATGCTGATAGCTTTATCAGACCTTGCAGGTTCCCTTTAAACCACTCTCAAAATGCCCCAATATCACATATAGATTAATATAACTGGTGTGCACCAAACATGTTGTGTCATAGGTACATTTTACACTTTCTTTGACAGCTCTCAAAAGTGTCTAGAAAAACAGTCCATGATCGACAACAGCTTTGGAGAAGATACAGAATTAGTAGTGTATTTGGGAGAATATATATGCTTTATGTACACACACGGAATGGCCTCCCTATTAGAGACACTCATCTAGTATTTCTTTGCAACTTATTTGACCTTCAGAATTACAGCAGTTCACTATGGTCCAGATTTCACTAGGTGGTGACATAGATCTGCAGAAATATTGGCTCATATGGACACATTAGCTTCTCACAGTTGCTTCCAATTAGATGGAGTTACTGACAAGCTCTAAATGGCCAGTTTTACCTCACCCCAGAGATGCTCTATAGGGAGAAGATCTGGGGATTGTGAAGGCCAAGAAAGCAAGGAAATCTCATGGTCATATTTCTGGAACCAATCCATGACTATCCTTGTCATATGATGCACTGTCCTGTTGAGAGTGTCATTCTGCCATTCAGTGACATGCATGGATGAACTTTGTTAGCCATAGTGTTTAGGTTTACTCCAAACGTTCATCCTGTTGTATTGGAGGACCCATTGCCAAGAAAACATTACCCACCCAAATCTTATACTGTTAAGAAAACTCCAAAATTGTATAATACTTGACCTGGTTTCTCTAGCAGCAATGACCAAGCCTTGTTCAAAGCCACTCAGATCGCTCTCTTTCTTCATTCCAATGTGGATTCGCCTCGAAGATGATCAGTGAAAAACTTACTCACCTGATTTCATGCTAACATGTGAGGCGACATGTCTGATTTCCATACAGGGAAGCTTCAATTGTGAAATTATACAAGTGTCTCAAAAAAAAGTGGTCATTAACCCTAGAACTCATACCTGGGGCCTCGCAGGCCTGCTAGGTTAATTGTTTTCTATTTTCTCCAAAATTACTTTAGTTAGAATTCTGAAATTCTAGGTATTCCTCAGGTATATAATTGTCAGTAATTTCAGTATAACAACTCTTTTTTGGCAATACCCCATATTCACATACCTGGGGCCTTTTAGGCCTGTACTAGGTTTACTTGCGATCCTCAGTCTTTTTGTCTTTACTGTTGTTGGGGAAGACTTTGTCTTTATGACTCAGTCTTTGACTCTGCTGTTGCTGTGAAGAGTGTGGATTCTGCCTGACTACATGGTCATGTGATCTTAGGAAGGAGGCTCCCACATTTCCTGGATGTGTGATTCTGCAAGCTATTATGGGATGAATGGTCTGATTTACTGAGGCAAAGAAGTTGATGCTCCAGTCCAGAAAGACCTATGTTCTGACATAGTAAAAACACTTACTTTACCAATTTTCAATTCTGGAAAAATTATAACAATGGACAACTACTTTACCAATCTTGAACTGGGCAAAATTTTGCTTCAGAAACAACTTGCACTTGTTGGTACTATGAAGCCAAACCGCTGAGAATTTCCAACAATCATGAAGCAAAATCCACGCAAACACTTTATGAGAGTGTCTTTGGTTTCTGCAATCAAGCGACAATGGTGTCTTATAAAGCGAAGAAAGAAAAATCTGTGATATTACTGAGTACCATGCATCATGATGGAAGTATTGACACCAATGACAGGAAACAGAAACAAGACATCATCCTGCATTATAATAAAACTAAAGGAGGTGTGGACAAGATGGACGAAATGATTGGAGTGTATTCGTGCAGAGGCAGACAAAACGTTGGCCTGTAGTCCTTTTTTCTAATATGCTTGATGTGTCAGTCCTTAATACCTATATTGTTTATAGTGAAACGCATCCAGAATTCCATGCCAACAGGAAGGACAAGAGACGTCTATTCTTGATGGAATTTTGCTAAGAACTTTTAATGCCTGGCATGATGGAGCGAAGCAGCACAAACTATGGAAGCTATGATCTGATGTGGTATACATTTTCAGGAACATCCAGAGCCAAGAGAAAAAAAAGAAAGCGTTGTTATATTTGTCCAGCAAAGAAGGAAAGGAAATCTGAGTGTATCTGTACTACTTGTGGACAAAATGTCTGCAAGGAACATTCTTCCAAACAGATAACATGAAATTTGTTGGGGTCATCAGTAAAGTTGAAAAGGAAAATTTGAAAAGAAATATTCCTGCACCATGTTTACTACAACTTTTATATAAAAAACGTTTAGGCAAAAAAATCGTTATTATAAAGAATTATATAGAATGCATATAGTGGGCGTTTTATGCCCGTGTACTTACTTTTTTGATGTTTTTTGCACATAATTATAATGTTTTGAAATATTGTGAAAAAACAAAGGATAACACTGGCGCTGATCAAAATGTACCTGAAAGACAAGCTGCTGGCAGATATAGTGTTCTGATCTGCCTATTCAATAGTGACTGTTCAAATGCAAATTAGATTGCCACGCTCAATAGCAAGCTCTGAAGTTGCTGCTGAAATGAAACTGACCTGTCTTTGTCATTCACAAGCTGGAGGGAGTGTGCAGAGTCCTGCATGTGATGATCAGACGTCGGGGGAGATTTCTGCACAATGGCCAGTAATGTCTGATGCTGGGAGCGTCCTCCCGTTGATGAGAAACCCCCGTGGAGACACTGAAAGGCACAGCGGGTAGCCTCGGCTGACGGCGCCACTGTGAGGTAGCGTGGTGAGTGGGGGCGTGGCTAAGCGGTGACATCACCTGTCCGTGAATGACGGACGTGTGCAAGGGCCAATCCTGACGCGTTTTGAGGGAAGCGTCCCTCTTTCTCAAGGTATGGCTCCTGCACTACCACTATTTGTTTATATGTATGCACGCCTCACTATCCACTCAATATGAATACCATTCAGTCCTCCATTAAGAAGTGTGTGAACCTAATGTATAAATGAACAACCTTTTTCTCCTTACACATATATTGTGCCTGATAAAATCATGGTATGCCAACATTTTTATTAAAAATATTCTTTATTGAAAAATACATAAAAAATATATATATAAAATTCTTTATATAAAAAGGAGAAAAAAAAGGAGAAAAAAAAACCTCTCATAAAAACAATATGTGTATATCATAAAAGCAATTATTTTACAAAATTTCATTTTAAACTCCCTGTAAAATTTTCTATATATTCCTAATGAATACACTTCCCTACTTCACTCTCTCTAATAAATTGTAATTAAATATATAGAAAAAAATGAATTCTCAATTAATTTTAAACTCCATGAATCATCAGAGGGCATACAATTCAATCTCATGATTTAACCCCTTAGGGGCTAAACTATCCAATGTAAAAATCCATTTTGATTCAGTGCGTGACATGCTCTTAATATAAATAAGGAAGAGGAACAGCATCTGGTCCGGGTGAAAAATTGTATCAAAAATTTATTCTGACAGTACAAAATACAACGTTTTGGCCATATTGTGGCCTTTTTCAAGTATAACATAACAGCACATATGGTGGCCTTTCATAGTGTGGCACAGCCAATCATCATCTGGGTAACACCCATCATAGAAAATCCATACATAAAATACATATAAATACATCCATCAGATACATATATTTTCAATAGCACAGTTTATCTAATCGTTAACAATAATGGTCATAATCATATTAGAAATATTGCAAAAACATTTCATATATAAACATCGATCCCCAAATCAGCCCACCAATGATCGTGATGCATCAAAAGTATCCATAGAAATGACGCACCAATCACTTGCAGTAATACATATCCATATATAAACTGCCAATCTCTAATCACATAATAGTGGTGCCAACCCCAATGGACCAATCATATGAGGACTCACAAATCCCTATATCGGCAGAGTTCCCTCTCCCCATATGACAACATCAGCCAGAGCCAGGTTGTATCAGGAGCGCAGTCTAATGACGCGCACTACCAGGTCACGGTGCGCGCGCCGCCCATCCCCGCAGGCCCGGTCACGTGACGTCTCCGTCACAGAGCACCGCGCATGCGCGGTGCTATGCAAGGGATCAGCCACATGAACCGCCCACCGGGGAGGACCGCGCACGCGCAGAGGCCCAGAGCACGTGATCACATACCACACTCCCTCACTAACCCGCGCATACGCTGATTAACGAAAACAAGTGTAATACCACACTTGAATAAATGAGTCCACACAGATAGGTCAAAATGCTCCCAAACAACGCAGCATATAAGAGACATTTGGAATCAAGGAACCATATCCATAGTAACTTTAATAATATTCCATACTTTACGAGATTCGCATACGTTGCACATTATATAAGGAGCAAAACTGGGATAATTACAAAAAAGAAAAAAAGAAAAGAAAAAAGAAAAAGAGGGCACGGGGAATGGCAGGCAAGAAATAACGACAAAAATTCACAAAGGACAACATCCTCTTCGTAATTCAGGACTGTTCAGTCCCCGTGTCCTCCACTCCATCCAAATGTATCACTTATAAACACTAAAAAATAAAAAAACATTTGATTAAAAGTCCATAAAGGCCACATAGATAAGTATATACCCACAACAAAGAATAATGACACAAAGTGAGGGATTAGGTGACACAAGTATGTAGATTGTAATCCAAGTTCAAACCCCTTGGTTGCAACGTATCAAGAATCGATATCCATCTCAACTCCTTTTTCTTCAACATCTTAACCCTATCACCCCCACGTCTCAATACAGGAACCCCATCTATCACTCTAAATCGTAACTGGTTCACTGAATGGCTACACTCTAAAAAATGCTTCGGAATCGGCAACTCCACAAGTTTAGTCCTAATTGTACTCTTATGCTTACTAATGCGAGCCCTAATCTCCATGGGGGTCTCTCCTATATACATAAGCCCACATGGGCACAAAATCAAGTAAATCACAAAACTTGACGAACACGTATACCTCTCCATGGGGGTCATTTACACGATAAGGTGTTCATGTGACAAACTGTATGTGGGGCGCACAAAAAGACGACTCAGAGACAGAATCAAAGAACATTTGGATAATATCTCAAAGGGATTTTCAGGACACCCCCTATCACGACATTTTGCTGAGAAACATGGGCGGTCAGTTGTGGGAATATCATTCTGTGGAATTCAAATGGTCCAAAAAAATTCAAGGGGAGGTGACTATATTAAGAGCATGTCACATACTGAATCAAAATGGATTTTTACATTGGATAGTTTAGCCCCTAAGGGGTTAAATCATGAGATTGAATTGTATGCCCTCTGATGATTCATGGAGTTTTATATTAATTGAGAATTCATTTTTTTCTATATATTTAATTACAATTTATTAGAGTGAAGTAGGGAAGTGTATTCATTAGCAATATATAGAAAATTTTACAGTGAGTTTAAAATGAAATTGTGTAAAATAATTGCTTTTATGATATACACATATTGTTTTTATAAGAGGTTTTTTTTTTCTCCTTTTTATATAAAGAATGTCATATTTTTTTTTATATATTTTTCAATAAAGAATATTTTTAATAAAAATGTTGGCATACCATGATTTTATCAGGCACAATATATGTGTAAGGAGAAAAAGGTTGTTCATTTATACATTAGGTTCACACACTTCTTAATGGAGGACTGAATGGTATTCATATTGAGTAGATAGTGAGGCGTGCATACATATAAACAAATAGTAGTAGTGCAGGAGCCATGCCTTGAGAAAGAGGGACGTTTCCCTCGAAACGCGTCGGGATTGGCTCTTGCACACGTCCATCATTCACAGACAAGTGACGTCACCGCTTAGCCATGCCCCCCGCTCACCACGCTACCTCACAGCGGCGCCATCGGCCAAGGCTACCCGCTGTGCCTTTCAGTGTCTCCAGGGGGGTTTCTCATCAACGGGAGGACGCTCCCAGCATCAGACATTACTGGCCATTGTGCAGAAAACTCCCCCGACGTCTGATCATCACATGCAGGACTCTGCACACTCCCTCCAGGTTTTGAAATATTCACATCTTAGGCTGCGTTCCCACTGGCACTGGGTTCTGGCAGGAGGGGACCCGTAATGGATCTGACCTCCTGGTAACTCCAGTTAAGGCTGCCGGAATGCCAGGATTCCACCAGCCTTAGCTGGGGTCACCTGGAGGTCAGATCCATTATGGATCCCCTCCTGGCGGACCCCAGCGCTAGTGGGAATGCATCCTTACTTTGCAATTTTCAAATAAACTTTGAAAAGTAATTTTATTTGAGTTATTCCATGTTATTTGCACACAGGCCTAAAAGGCCCCAGGTATGTGAAAGTGTAGATTTCTATGGTTATGCGTTCTAGGGTTAAGTATAAACACATATACTGTATTTTACATATATTTAGATAGGATTATAAAACATATTTAAACTATACAAACAACTAGTGTTTTTTCTGGATAGGTTAAAGTGAAAAATGACACCATAGCGTTTGCTATAAAATGCATTAAGAAGAAACACATTGTGGATAATAGGCAACAAGAACACATACACTCGGAAAAGAACATTTTACAAGAAGCTTTTTCTCCGTTCATAGTAAAGTAAGTATGATATAGCAATCAGTGCTTATAGTATGCGTTACTTGACATAAAAGGTAACTAAACATTCAGCAGTTCTTTAGATGTTACAATTACCTGTATATCGTGATGCGTCCGGGACCAATCGCTCAAAGGTTCAAGCTTAGGAGACAATAGTGTAGAATTCTTGCCAAAATTTGCACACAAAGCATACTTTTATTGTTTCCAGCAGAAATTATGTACTTTGTGCGGATTGTGATATCACAATATGTTTTCTATTTCATCTTTTTTTTTATATTATTGATAAGTACAAACTTTTTTCAGGTTATACCGCACTTTTAAAGATGCAAAATATGTGTACATGCTGCTTGAAGCATGTCTGGGAGGAGAACTATGGAGCATCTTAAGAGATAGGTAAAAGTTTCTATAATTACCATTTAATTGACCTTAGTGTATCAATATTGACAATATATCACATAATGAGTACTTTTCTTAAATATTTTATTTATATTTTATTAGTTCAAAATGGCAAAGTAGTCATATTCATGTATTAAATTCTACCAAAATCTGTGCCGGTGTTACCATAAAGCCTGAGAAGTAACCAACCCAGCCACAATGATAAAAGGGACCTTATAGCTTTAATTAAGTGAAATTGGAAGAGTGAACGAATTCTAAGATCTGAAAATTACATTTGGCATAATCACAATGTCAGCACTGAAAATCAATATGCTTAAACACTGTCATGTGGCTCATATGTAATGCCAAAATGATGCCGGAAATTGAAAACATTTTATACTCAAAAGGAAGATGTCAACTTCTTTTTATCCCAGAGGCAGTTTTGATGAGACGGCTGCTAGATTCTGCATTGGATGCGTGGCTGAAGCGTTTGAGTATCTGCATCATATCGGTGTTATGTATCGGGATTTAAAGCCAGAAAACTTACTACTAGACACTGAAGGCTATGTCAAACTGGTAGGTGTGCAATACAAAAACTGATAGAATTGTTAAAGAGCTGTAAATCTACAGTCATGGCCAAAAGTTTTGAGAATGACACAAATATTAATTTTTACAAAGTCTACTGCTTCATTTTTTCTAATGGCAATTTGCATATACTCCAGAATGTTATAAAGAGTGATCAGCTTAACAGCAATTACTTGCAAAGTCAATATTTGCCTAGAAAATGAACTTTATCCCCCAAAACACATTTCAACATCATTGCAGCCCTGCCTTAAAAGGACCAGCTAACATCGTTTCAGTGATTGCTCCATTAACACAGGTGTGGGTGTTGATGAGGACAGGGCTGGAGATCAATCTGTCATGATTAAGTAAGAATGACACCACTGGACACTTTAAAAGGAGGCTGGTGCTTGGCATCATTGTTTCTCTTCTGTTAACCATGGTTATCTCTAAAGAAGCACGTGCAGTCATCATTGCACTGCACAAAAATGGCCTAACAGGGAAGAGTATCGCAGCTAGAAAGATTGCACCTCAGTCAACAATCTATCGCATCATCAAGAACTTCAAGGAGAGAGGTTCCCTTGTTGCCAAAAAGGCTCCAGGGCGCCCAAGAAAGACCAGCAAGCGCCAGGACCGTCTCTTAAAAGTGTTTCAGCTGCGGGATCAGGCTACCAACAGTGCAGAGCTTGCTCAGGAATGGCAGCAGGCAGGTGTGAGTGCATCTGCATGCACTGTGAGGCGGAGACTCTTGGAGCAAGGCCTGGTCTCTAGGAGGGCAGCAAAGAAGCCACTTCTCTCCAGAAAAAAAATCATGGACAGACTGATATTCTGCAAGAGGTACAGGGAGTGGACTGCTGAGGACTGGGGTAAAGTCATTTTCTCTGATGAATCCCCTTTTCGATTGTTTGGGACATCTGGAAAACGGCTTATTCAGAGAAGACGAGGTGAGCGCTACCACCAGTCTTGTCTCATGCCAACTGTCAAGCATCCTGAATGGTTATTCATGTGTGGGGTTGCTTCTCAGCCAAGGGAATGGGCTCTCTCTCAGTCTTGCCTAAAAACACAGCCATGAATAAAGAATGGTACCAGAATGTCCTCCGAGAGCAACTTCTCCCAACCGTCCAAGAGCAGTTTGGCGATCAACAATGCCTTTTTCAGCATGATGGAGCACCTTGCCTTAAAGCAAAGGTGATAACTAAATGGCTCAGGGAACAAAACAGAGAGATTTTGGGACCATGGCCTGGAAACTCCCCAGATCTTAATCCCATTGAGAACTTGTGGTCAATCATCAAGAGACGGGTGGACAAACAAAAGCCTTCAAATTCAGACAAAATAAAAGCATTGATTTTGCAAGAATGGACTGCTATCAGTCAGGATTTGATCCAGAAGTTGATTGAGAGCATGCCAGGGAGAATTGCAGAGGTCCTGAAGAAGAAGGGTCAACACTGCAAATATTGACTTGCTGCATTAACTCATTCTAACTGTCAATATAACCTTTTGTTACTCATAATATGATTGCAATTATATTTCCGTATGTGATAAAAACATCTGACAAACACACATAAAAACCAGAGGGCAGCAGATCATGTGAAAATATAATATTTGTGTCATTCTCAAAACTTTTGGCCATGACTATACATGCTGCCAGTGTCTTGGAGGGGCTGTATCACATAACTGATTCTTATGTGTGACCTTCACTTGAATAGGGTTGAATAATATTTAGAATTGAGAGTCCTCAGTGGTTGATACCTTTTAATGGCTAACTGAAAAGATGGTAACACATGGCAAGCTTTCAAGACTACTCAGGTCTCTTCATCAGGCTAGACTAATACAAAATCTGAAGAATCACATATTTATACACAAAACAGCAGAGAAAAAATGCGATAGATGAGACAAGTGATGTGAAGCAGAATTGTCATTATGGGAGAGGGATAAGCATAAATATCGGAACAGTCCATAGATAAGCAGTGTGAAGGTTTTTCTGCCCTCTGATTGGGGTCTAGTTCTGTGTTGTATGATGACCCCAGAAGGTCTGAAGACCAAATTCCTTAATTGATGTAAAAACACATAAATCCATGAGACATATTCAATCCTGCAATGAGAGTATCAAAAGTTGTCATAAATTTGTACTCAGAGACTCTTCTGTCTCTCTGAGACTTGAAGTTACCTTTTAATTCAAGTAATTTAACATCCATCATGCTATGACCGGGGATACAAAAATGTTTTGCCACAGGTAGATCCATTCTTTTTTCTCTTATTGTGTGGCGATGAGAATTCATCCTTGTTCTCAGTTTTTGCTCTCTCTCCCCTACATATAGACCCCCGGTTGGACATTTAGTACAAATAATTAAGTACACCAAATTAGATGTGATGCAGCTGAAAGTACCTGGGACCTTGTAGTCCTGATGTGAGTTGGGGATCTTTATCTTGCCTGTGGTCATTATAAATGGACAGGTTTTACATTTTTTTCTGGCAGCAAGGAAAAGTTCCTGCAGCTGTTGGGGAGGACAGGGAGCTTCTGACAATGATGCTTCTTAGATTAGTGGGCTGCCTAAAACACAGCAGTGGGGGGTCTGGAAATATGGATTGTACTTGTGCATCTTTTTGTAGTAAAGGTTGTAATTTCCATGCAGCTCCCCTTAGCACCTCCAGATTTGGATTGTAAGTGACTACTAGAGGCACCCGGTTATTTTCTTCTTTAGCTTTGTAATGTAGCAGGTGATTCCTTGACATTCTGGTGGCTCTTGTAATTTGGTTTTCAATTGTTCTTGGATGGTAGCCCTGATTCCAAAAGGTCTTTTTGAGGTGACCAAGGTGTTCATCTCTATCCATGGGGTTGGAACATATACGATTGTATCTGATGGCTTGGCTGTAGACAATAGAGTTTCTTATGTGTTTTGGATGGAAACTGTCCCATTTAAGGCATGTTGGATGGTCGATTGGTTTCTGATACAGGGATGTCTCTATTTCATTGTTCTTTAGCTTAATAATGGTGTCTAAAAAGTTAATCTTAGTGCTGGAGTAGTTTAGTGTTAAGTTGATGGTGGAATGAAATTGATTAAACTGTTTGTGGAATGTCTTTAGCTGTGGCTCAGACTCCGTCCAGATGATTAAAATATCATCAATGTAGCAGTAGTAGGCCAGAGGCCTGATATGACATGAGGACAAAAAGTCGCTTTCAAGCTTGGCCATGAAAATATTTGCATACTGTGGAGCCATTTTACTTCCCATAGCTGTGCCAGTCTCCTGTAGATAGATCTTCTCAAATTCAAAGTAATTGTGGGTGAGGATGAATTTTATAAGTTTCACCACAGAATAGGGATGAGCACTGTTACCAGACACTGTAAGGACAGGCACTTTATCCCATACAACACTTTTTACCCCATGGACTACTCACATTTATGGTGCTTTCAACATGTACCTCACAAAGGGCAAAAAGTAGCTCACAAAGGGCAACATGTACCTCACAATGAGCAACATGTACCTCACAAAGGGCAACATGCACCTCACAAAGGGAAACATGTACCTTACAATGAGCAACATGTACCTCACAAAGGGAAACATGTACTTCACAAAGAGCAACATGCAACTTACAATGAGCAACATGTACCTCACAAAGGGAAACATGTACCTCACAAAGGGCAACATGTACCTTACAATGAGCAACATGTACCTCACAAAGGGCAACATGTACCTTACAATGAGCAACATGTACCTCACAATGAGCAACATGTACCTCACAAAGGGCAACATGTACCTTACAATGAGCAACATGTACCTCACAAAGGGAAACATGTACTTTACAATGAGCAACATATACCTCACAAAAGGAAATATGTACTTTACAATGAGCAACATGTACATCACAAAGGGCAACATGTACCTCACAATGAGCAACATGTACTGTACCTTTCAATGAGCAACATGTACCTCACAAAGGGAAACATGTACCTCACAAAGGGCATCATGCACCTCACAATGGGCAACATGTACCTCACAAAGGGCAACATGTAACCTCACAAAGGGAAACATGTACCTCACAAAGGGAAACATGTACCTCACAATGGGGACATGTATCTCACAATGAGCAACATGCACCTCACAATGGGCAACATATACCTCACAAATTGCAACATGTACCTCACAAAGGGAAACATGTAACTCCCAATGGGAGACATGTACCTCACAATGAGCAACATGCACCTCACAATGGGCAACATGCACCTCACAATGGGCAACATGCACCTCACAATGAGAAACATGCACCTCACAGTGAGTAACATGCACTTCACAATGGGCAACATGTACATCACAATGGGCAAAGTGTACCTCATGGGTAACATGTACATCTGAATGGGCGACATGTACCTAATGATGGGATGACACAAGCACAGGAGATGTATCCATATCATTAGCAGTAGGTGCCAACTATATATTAAAGCTCCCAATCGGCTGCAATAACAGCAATTGGAGATAACTGAATTCTCGACTGATTAACCCCTTCATCCCCGGGCAATTTTCCTATTTTTTCCTTCTCCTTCTTCCAAGAGTCATAACTTTTTTATATTTCCATCAATATAGTGTTATAAGGGCTTGTTTTTTACAGGACCAGTTGGAATTTCGAATGCTACCATTGATTTTACCATATAGTGTACTGGAAAATGGTAAAAATATTCTAAGTGTGGTGAAATTGCAAAAACAGTGCAATTGCACAATTCTTGTTTTTTTTATTTTTTATTTACCATGTTCATTATATGGTAAAACTGATCTCCTGGTCAGTATGAGTATGTTGGTGCCAAACATGTATAGATGTATAGAGTATGCTTTATTTAATGAGTGAAAAAAAAACTAAAATTTGTATGAAAAAAAGTGTAATTTTTTGTTTTATTTTCAATGGTGCAAAAGGAAGTAACTTGAACTTTTTATTTTTTCATGTCTTTAAAAATGTTTTTTTTCCACTTTTTACCTTATTTAATGCTTTTACCCCCAAGCATTTTTACACCTTCATGACGAGGCCACATTTTACAATTCAGTGTCATTTTGTGAGGTAATGACTCTAGAATGCTTCAAAGGATCCTGGTGATTCTGAGATTGTTTTTTCATGACCTATTGTACTTCATGATAGTGCTAAAATTTGTTTGATATAAATGTCATTTATTTGTGAAAAAATGGAAATTTGGTGAAAATTTTTGCAATTTTCTAAATTTTGATTTGCATGTCCTTAAATCAGAGGGTTATGTCACACAAAATAGTTAATAAATAACATTAACCACATGTCAGCTTTTGAAACATAATATTTTGTTGTTAGGAAGTTATAAAGGTTAAAATTGACCAGCAATTTCTCATTTTTTCAACAAAATTTACAAAAATATTTTTTCGAAAGACCACATCACATTTGAATTGATTTTGAGGGGTTTATATAACAGAAAAGACCCAAAAGTGACACCGTTCTAAAAACTGCACCTTTCAGGTGCTTCACATGAGTTTTTGGAGAGTGGAAGGAAAAAATGAGCATTTTTTTTTTTTCACAAAAATGTAATTTTAGACCCCAATTTTTTTATTTTCACAAGGGTAACTGGACCCCAAAATGTGTTGTGCAATTACTCACAAACATGCCAATGCCCCTTATGTGGGGAAAAAACACTGTTAGTGTGCATGGCAGGGTTCAGAAGGGAAGGAGTACCATTTGACTTTTTCAAAGCAAAATTTGCTGGATTAATTAGCGGTCGTCATATTGCGTTCGGAGAGCTCCTTATGTGCCTAAACTGTGGAAAACCCCCACAAGTGACAACAATTTGGAAACTAGACCATCAGGAAGCATATCTAGATAAGCGGTGTGCACTTTTAACCCCCAGGTGCTTCACAGAAGTTCATAGCCATGAAAATGATAAAAAATGAAATTTTTCCCACAAAAATGTATTTCTAGCCCAAATTTTGCATTTTAACAAGGGTAACAGGAGAATTTGCACCATATAATTTGTTTTGCAATTTCTTCTGAGTATGCAGATACCCCATATGTGGGAGAAAACTACTGCTTGGACGCATGGCAGGGCTCAGAAGGGAAGGAGCAAAATCTAACTTTTTGAAAGAAAAATTTGCAGAAATACTTAGCAGATGAGATGTCATATTTGGAGAGCCCCTGATGTGCCTAAAAAGTAGAAGCCCCCCACAAGAAACTAGACCCCTCAGGGAACTTATGTAGATGAGTGGTGAGCACATTGAACCCCCATGTGCTTCTCTGAAGTTTATAACATTGAACTGTGAAAATTAAAAAATGTTTTTGGCCCCAAATTTTGCATTTTCATGAAGGCAGCAGGAGAAACTGCACCATAAGATTTGCTGCACAGATACCCTATATGTGGGAGAAAACTGCTGTTTGGGTGCATGAAAGGGCTCAGAAAAGGAGTGATGTTTTGAACCTCAGAACTTGATGCAATTGTGTGCGTGTGTCATGTCGTGTTTGGAGAGCCCCTGGTGTGCCTAAACAGTGAAAATCCCCCACAAGAGACCCCATTTTGGAAACTAGAACCCACAACAAATTTATCTAGATACGTGTTGAGCACCTTGAACCCCCAGGTGCTTCACACAATTTTACAACGTTGATATCTAAAAATGGAAAAAAAAATATTTCCACAAAATTGTTCTTTTAGCCCTAAATATTTTCATTTCCTCAAGGATAGTAGGGTATAATGGACCCCAAAATGTGTTCTGCAATTTTTCTTGAGTACAATGATACCGCATATGTGGTAAAAAACTTCTTTTGAGGCACAGTGCAAAGCTCAGAAGGGAAGATTTTGCTGGAATGGTTTGAGGGTGCCATGTCATATTGGCAGAGCCCATGAGGTGCCAGAACAGAAGAAACCCTATATATATGACTTCATTTTACAAATTGCACTCCCCAATGAATTCATCTAGGGCTCAGTGATCATATCGATCATAGTGATCCTATATACTATTGGGCAATTAAGAAAAAATAATTAAAATTTTACCACTAAAATGTTATTTTAGCCCCAAGTTTTTAATTTTTCTAATGGCTAAGTAATAAGAAAAAATGGGCCATAATTTGCTGTAAAAATTTCTCCTGAGTGTATCAATACCCTAGTTCAGAAGAGAAGGAGTGCCATAATATAGTGAATATGTTAATGCTATGGTATGCTGGTGCCATGACCGACTGGGAGAGAGCCCCTGAGGTGCCAAAATAGCAGAATTCCTCATATGTGATCCCATTTTACAAAATACACCTTTTGATGAATAGATATAGGGTTGCAGTGATCATACTGACACCACAGGAAGGTCACAGAATTTTATACCATTGGGCGCTGAAGAAAAAATAATTACATTTTTATCACAAAAAATTTCAGCCCCAAATTCTACATTTTAGCAGGATAAATGGGTAAGGATGGCATTAAAATTTGTCCCACAATTTCTGCTGAATGTAGAAATACCCCATATGTGTACAGTACTGTACAGTACTGCTAAGCCATACGGAGAGACTCAGGAGGGACAGAGCGCTATTTACCTCCTGGAGCGCAGATTTTCCTAGAATAGTTTGCAGACTCCCTATACAGAGCTGATAAGTTCTAGAAGAGCAGAATCCCCCCTCAAGTGCCCCCATTTTGGAAATTATACCCCATTTGTAGTGAAAAGTATGCTGTAGTGACCAGTACGTTGTGGTGCCCAGCTGATGCTTATGGGGACATGTACTTGTAAATTAGGTGTGCTGTTATCGCTACAGAAATACCAAACATGTGGACGCTAAATGTGGTGTAGGCACACTGTGGGGCTCAGAAGGGAGGAGGGTGTTATGAGCTCATTTTCTGCTCCACCAGCTGGGAGTTCTCCTTCCGTTCTCCCTCTGGTAGTGACAGGAGGTAGTGAGGGTAGTTTAATTGGTAATGGTCTGCCACCTGACGAGGAGGATAGTGATTGGATCTCTGGAGTATCAGACTGGATATAAGACAGCCAACGCCCTATCCTGTTGCGGGTGATTCAGTTTCTTTCTCAGGTCTTGTACTTCAGCTCTGCTCCAGTCATATCAAGTTAAGTTTGTTTTTTGCTAATGTTCACACTTGCTCTTGTTGGTCAACTCAGTTTTTGTGTGGTCAGCCAGCCCGGCTGGGCTGTGCTGAATTTCCACTCTTATTTATCTGTATTTGCCAATTTGCCTTTTTGTCCTTTATTAGATTGGCCTCTTTTTGCTCTGTCTCAGAATATTCCAGAGTGCTGATATAGTGGGAGAAGTCTAGTGACTTCAGGGTTAATTTTGTTATCAGAAGCGTTGGACATTATTTTTGGTAGGGTTTTTTGGCAGATTGCAGACAGTATCTTTCCTTTCCTGTCCTTTCAAGTTAGTTTGGCCCCATCGTTTGCTCAGCCTATTTTTCTGCCTTTGCTTGTGTTTTCATCTTGCTTCACCGTCAATACATGTGGGGGGCTGTCTTTCCTTTGGGGTCTGCTCTGGGGAGTTAGTTTTCCTCTTTTCTTACTTTAGGCTTCTTTAGCTCTCCGGTTGTGACGAGGTGTCCAGGACCACCGTAGGCACGCTCCATGACTGCTTCTAGTTGTGTGTTAAGATTAGGGCTCTGCAGTCTGCATAGTTACCAACCTCTCTGGTTTTCTGAGACTTAGCGTGTGTTGCTTTTTTCCTCCTCGGTGACCCATTCATAACAGAATCACCAGCCATACCGCAGATTCTAGGGTACTCAAAAGCAGGAAGGAATTGCTTAAAAAGAAAAAAAAGGGAAAGAAAAAAAAGTGTCAGAATTTTTTTTTATTTTATATTTTTTCCTCTTTTTCTCCGTAGGAGGATTTTTTTTCTCTCCTAATGGAGATTAAGCAACTGTCTGATCGTGTGGAGCAACTTGCTGCTGAAGTGCAGGGAATTTCTACCTACCTTATTCAGTCACATGTTGCTGAAACCAAGATCCCTACTCCCCTACTCCTGATGTGTTTTCTGGGGATCGGTCTAAATTTCTGAATTTTAAGAATAATTGTAAATTATTTCTTGCCTTGAAGCCTAACTCATCAGGGAGCTCTGTGCAGCAGGTTAAAATTGTCATCTCCTTGCTGTGCGGCGATCCCCAGGATTGGGCGTTTTCTCTGACACCTGAAAATCCTATTCTGACTAATGTGGATGCATTTTTTCAGGCTTTGGGGTTGTGGTATGATGAACCTAATGCCGTTGATCAAGCTGAGAGAACCCTGTTGGCATTAAGCCAGGGTCAGGATCCTGCAGAGTTATACTGTCAAAGATTCCGAAAGTGGGCGGTCCTTACTACATGGAATGATAGTGCACTGGCAGCTCTCTTTCGGAAAGGTTTATCAGAGACCGTAAAAGATGTTATGGTGGGATTTCCTGTTACCTCTGGTCTGGATGGCTCTATGTCAGTAGCCATTCAAGTTGATCGGCGTTTACGTGAACGTAAGACTACACGGGAGGCGATGCCACTTTCTGAACAAATGTCTGAACCTTTGCAATATGATGGGGTGTTGTCTAGGGCACAACGTCAGGAGTTTAGAAGGCGTAATAAGCTGTGTTTTTTCTGTGGAGATGCCTCTCATACTATTTCTGTCTGCCCTAAACGAGAGAAACGTTTTGCACACACATTTGCTGTGGGCAGTGTACAACCTAAGTTCCTTTTGGCAATTACTTTGATCTGCTCCTTGTCCACATTTTCCACAAAGGCTTTTGTGGATTCAGGAGCAGCTCTGAATCTGATGGATTTGGACTTTGCTAAACGTTGTGGCTTGTCCATGACGCCTCTGCAGATGCCTATTCCTTTGAGGGGTATTGATGCCACTCCTTTGGCAGAGAATAAACCTCAGTTTTGGACCCAGGTGATAATGCGAGTTGCCCCAGACCACAAAGAAAATTGTAAATTTTTGGTCCTGCATAATTTACATGATACTATTTTTCTGGGTTTCCCCTGGTTGCAAACTCTTAACCCAGTTTTGGATTGGAAATCTGTGTCTGTGGTGAGTTTGGGTTGTCAGTGTGTTCTTAGGGACGCTCCTGTTTTCTCCACCTCTTCTCAGTCTCATGATATTCCTGATTATCTGGCTGATTTCTCTGATGTATTTAGTGAGAGTAAGTCTGCATATTTGCCTCCTCATAGAAGTTATGACTGTGCAATTGAGTTGATGCCTGGGTGTAAATTTCCCAAGGGTCGGCTTTTCAACTTATCTGTACCCGAACATGATACTATGCGATCCTATATTAAAGAGTCGTTGGAGAAGGGTCATATTAGACCATCCTCGTCACCTTTAGGCGCTGGGGTTTTTTTTGTGGCCAAGAAAGATGGTTCATTAAGACCGTGTATTGATTATCGTTCCCTTAACAAGATGACGGTTAAATATCAGTACCCGTTACCTCTGATGTCTCATTTATTCTCCAGAGTTAAGAGTGCCTGCTGGTTTACTAAGCTTGACCTCAGGGGGCGTATAATCTTATTCGCATCAAGCACGGGGATGAATGGAAGACGGCGTTTAATACTCCGGAGGGACATTTTGAGTACCTGGTGATGCTTTTTGGGCTCTCCAATGCCCCTTCTGTCTTCCAGTCCTTTATGAATTATATTTTTCGAGACTTTGTAGATAAGTTTTTGATCATCTATCTGGATGATATTTTGATCTTTTCTAGTGATTGGGATTCCCATGTGGAACATGTCCGGACTGTGTTCCGGATTTTGAGGGAGAATTCCCTGTTTGTTAAGGGATCGAAATGCCTCTTTGGTGTACAGAGGATTTCATTTTTGGGATTTATCTTGTCTTCATTGACTATTGAAATGGACCCGGCCAAGGTACAGACCATTTATGATTGGGTTCAGCGACTTCTTTGAAGGCTCTCCAGAAGTTTTTGGGTTTTGCTAATTTCTATCGTAAATTTATAGGTAATTTTTCTAGTATTGTCAAACCACTGACTGATCTGACCAAGAAAGGAGCTGATGTGCTGAATTGGTCTCCTAAGGCTGTCTCAGCATTTCAGGAGCTTAAGCGGAGATTTACTTCAGCTCCAGTTCTACGGCAACCTGATGTCTCACTTCCATTTCATGTGGAGGTAGACGCTTCTGGGATTGGTGCAGGAGCTGTTTTGTCCCAAAAAGATCCTCTAAGATGAATCCCTGTGCCTTCTTTTCTCGAAAGTTCTCCCCATCTGAACGCAACTATGACGTGGGGAATCGGGAATTGTTGGCCATGAAATGGGCATTTGAGGAGTGGAGACATTGGTTGGAGGGAGCTAGACATCAATTTGTGGTCCTCACCGATTACAAGAATCTGATTTATCTGGAGTCGGCTAAACGCTTGAATCCTAGACAGGCTAGATGGGCCTTGTTTTTCATGCGTTTTAATTTTGTGGTCTCTTTTCTTCCGGGCACTAAGAATGTTAAGGCAGACGCCCTTTCTAGGAGTTTCTTTGCTGATTCTCTTAATGTGACTGAGCCTACTACTATCCTAGGTGAGGAGGTAGCTCTTTCTGCCATTTCGCCCCATTTTGAGACGCACCCTGGAGGAATTTCAGGAGGATAAACCTGAGCATTGCCCTATGGGAAGATTGTATGTTCCTGACCAGTGGAGAAAGAGAGTGATGTCTGAAGTCCATTGCTCCGCATTGGCTGGTCATCCAGGTATTTTGGTACCAGAGATTTGGTGAGTCGGTCGTTTTGGTGGCCTGCCTTGTCTCGTGATGTCAGGAATTTTGTACAGTCCTGTGGGACTTGTTCTCGGTCTAAACCCTGTTCTCGTTCTAGTGGGTTGCTGATGCCCCTCCCGGTGCCCAGGAGGCCATGGACCCATATCTCAATGGATTTTATTTCTGATCTTCCTGTCTCTCAGAGAATGACTATTATCTGGGTGATTTGTGATAGATTTTCGAAGATGGTCCATCTTGTACCACTCCCAAAGTTGCCATCTTCCGCTGAGTAGGTACCCTTGTTTTTACAACAGGTGGTTCGGTTACACGGGATTCCTGAGAACATTGTGTCCGATAGAGGGGTCCAGTTAGTTTCCAGATTTTGGAAAGCCTTTTGTTCCAATCTGGGAATTCAGTTATCCTTCTCATCCGCGTTTCATCCCCAGACCAATGGGCAGACTAAGAGAACAAACCAGACCTGGAGTCTTATTTAAGATGTTTTATATCTGCTGATCAAGATGATTGGGTCTCATTTTTGCCCTTGGCCGAATTTGCGCTGAACAATAGAGCTAGTTCTGCCACTTTGATGTCACCCTTTTTCTGTAATTTTGGGTTTCATCCTCGATTCTCTTCAGGACAAGTGTAATCCTTGTTCTGCCCAGGTGTGGACACTGTGGTTGTGAGAATGCAGCAGATATGGGACCAAGTGGTGGATAAGTTGTCACTCTCTCAGGAAAAGGCCCAGCGTTTTTTCAACCGGCATAGGACCATTGGTCCCCGGTTTAAAGTGGGTGATATGGTTTGGTTGTCGTCTAAGAATATTCCTATGAAAGTTGCATCTCCAAAATTTAAGCCAAGATTTATTGGACCTTATAAGATTTTGGAGATTCTTAATCCTGTTTCTTTTCGGTTGGCTCTTCCAGTTACGTTCAAAATCCATAATGTATGTCACAAATCACTGTTGAAGAGGTTTGTTGAGCCAGTAGTTCCTGTGGCGGCTCCTCCTGACCCTGTTTTGGTTAAAGGCAATGTGGAATATGAGGTAGAGAAAATATTTGATTCTCGCTTGGTCAGACGGGGACTCCAGTATTTGGTCAAATGGAAGGGTTATTGCCAGGAGGATAATTCTTGGGTCTCTGCCTCAGATATTCATGCCGATAGATTGGTTCGTGCTTTTCACCGGGCCCATCCTGATCGGCCTGGTGGCGTGGATGAGTGTTCGGTGACCCCTCCTCAAGGGGGGGTACTGTTATGAGCTCATTTACTGCTCCACCAGCTGGGAGTTCGCCTTCCGTTCTCCCTCTGGTAGTGACAGGAGGTAGTGAGGGTAGTTTAATTGGTAATGGTCTGCCACCTGACGAGGAGGATAGTGATTGGATCTCTGGAGTATCAGACTGGATTTAAGACAGCCAACGCCCTATCCTGTTGCTGATGATTCAGTCTGTTTCTCAAGTCTTGGACATCAGCTCTGCTCCTGTCATCTCAAGTTAAGTTTGTTTTTTGCTAATGTTCACACTTGCTCTTGTTGGTCAACTCAGTTTTTGTGTGGTCAGCCAGCCCGGCTGGGCTGTGCTGAATTTCCACTCTTATTTATCTGTATTTGCCAATTTGCCTTTTTGTCCTTTATTAGATTGGCCTCTTTTTGCTCTGTCTCAGAATATTCCAGAGTGCTGATATAGTGGGAGAAGTCTAGTGACTTCAGGGTTAATTTTGTTATCAGAAGCGTTGGACATTATTTTTGGTAGGGTTTTTTGGCAGATTGCAGACAGTATCTTTCCTTTCCTGTCCTTTCAAGTTAGTTTGGCCCCATTGTTTGCTCAGCCTATTTTTCTGCCTTTGTTTGTGTTTTCATCTTGCTTCACCGTCAATACATGTGGGGGGCTGTCTTTCCTTTGGGGTCTGCTCTGGGGAGTGTTGTGAGTTCATTTTCCCCTTCATTACTGAGGCCCGAGGAACTCCCTCTTCTGATAAAGAAAGGTAGTGAGCCTGATTGTCAAACACCTGAGGCTGATGATTGTGACTGGCTGAGTGGAGTTACGGACTGGATATAATGCTGCCGACGCCCTTCTGCCCTGCGGGTGATTTCTCTGTGGGATCCTTGGAGACCAGTCTGAATTCCTGCTCCTCCAAAGCTAAGTTTGCTGCTCGGCCTTTTGCTTTTGTGCTTTGACTTTGTTTTTGCTTTGTTTTTCTGGATTTCTGCCATTCCCTTCTGGGGTGTGCTGAATTCATTTAGCTCTGTCTTCTGAAAATACCTGAGTGCTGATTCAGTTTTTGAAGCCTAGCTGCTTCAGGGCCTTTTTCATATCAGCTGGTTGGCTTATGTTTTTGATAGGGTTTTGGCAGATTGCAGACAGCAGCCTTCCTGTCCTTTCCTGTCTAGGTAGTTTTGTGGCAACGTCTTTGCTCAGTCTATCTTTCTGTCTGTGTTAGTGTTTTCATCTTGCTTCACCGTCATTATATGTTGGGGGCTGCCTATTGCTTTGGGGTCTGCTCTGGGGCAGTTTAGATTTCCCCTTTCTTTCTTTAGGCCTATGTATTTCTCCGGCTGTGATCGAGGGGTCTAGGGCATCGTAGGAACCCCCCACGGCTACTGCTAGTTGTGTTGATAGGTTCAGGGGTCTGCAATCTGATAGTTGCCAACTTCTCTGGTTTTCTGGACTTAGCTTGTATTTCTGCTTTTGCCTCCTACGGTGACTCATTCATAACAGAATCACCTGCCATACCGCAGATTCTAGGGTACTCAATAGCAGGAAAGAATTGTAAAAAAAAAGAAAAAAAAGTGTATATTTTTTCCTCTATATCTCTGAGGCAGTAGGGGGAATTTTTTTTTCTCTCAATGGAGATAAAGCAATTGTCTGATCGTGTGGAGCAGCTCGCTGCGGAAGTGCGGGGAATTTCCGCCTACCTTGCTCATTCACATGCTGCTGAACCAAAGATTCCTACACCTGATGTATTTTTTGGGGATCGGTCTAAATTTTTGAATTTCAAAAATAATTGTAAATTATTTTTTGCCTTGAAGCCTAACTCGTCAGGGAGCTCCGCGCAGCAGGTTAAAATTGTCATCTCTTTGCTGCGTGGCGATCCCCAGGATTGGGCGTTTTCTTTGAAACCAGATGATCCTATTCTGACTAATGTGAACGCATTCTTTCAAGCTTTGGGGTTGTTGTATGACGAACCTAATGCCTTTGATCAGGCTGAAAAGACCCTGCTGGCATTGAGCCAGGGTCGTGATTCTGCAGAATTGTACTGTCAAAAATTCTGAAAGCGGGCAGTACTTACTACCTGGAATGATAATGCCTTGGCTGCTCTCTTTCGGAAGGGGTTGTCAGAAGCCGTAAAAGATACTATGGTGGGATTTCCTGTTCCCTCTGGTCTTGACGATTCTATGTCATTAGCCATTCAGGTTAATCGGCGTTTGTGCGAACACAAAGCTGCACGAGAGGTGTTGCCACCTGTTGAACAAATGTCTGAACCTATGCAATGTGATAGAGTTTTTTCCAGAGAGCAGCGTCAGGAGTTCAGAAGGCGTAATAAGTTGTGTTTTTTCTGTGGAGATGCCTCGCATATTATTTCTGTCTGTCCCAAACGAGAGAAACGCTTTGCACACACGTTTTCTGTTGGGGGTGTTCAACCTAAGTTTCTTCTGGCTGTTACTCTGATCTGCTCCCTGTCCACATTTTCCGCCAAGGCGTTTGTGGATTCGGGAGCAGCCCTAAGCCTAATGGACTTGGATTTTGCTAAACGTTGTGGATTTCCGATGACACCTCTGCAGACGCCTATCCCTTTGAGGGGAATTGATGCTACTCCTTTGGCTAAAAATAAACCCCAGTTTTGGACCCAGGTAGTAATGCGGGTCGCCCCAGACCATCAAGAAAATTGCAGATTTCTGGTGTTGCATAATCTGCATGATACTGTTGTTCTGGGGTTTCCCTGGTTACAGATTCATAATCCAGTTTTGGATTGGAAATCTGTGTCTGTGGTGAGTTGGGGTTGTCGGTGTGCCTTTAGTGAGGTTCCGGTGTTTTCCACCTCTCCTCAGTCGCATGATGTTCCTGATTATTTGGCGGACTTTTATGATGTATTTAGTGAGAATGAGTCTGCGTCTCTGCCTCCTCATAGGAGTTATGACTGTGCAATTGAACTGATCCCGGGGTGTAAATTCCCCAAGGGTCGGCTCTTCAATTTATCTGTACCCGAGCACGAGGCTATGCGATCCTATATTAAGGAGGCATTGGAGAAGGGTCATATTAGACCATCCTCGTCACCCTTGGGTGCCGGTTTTTTTTTGTAGCCAAAAAGGATGGATCATTAAGACCTTGTATTGATTATCGTGCCCTCAACAAAATTTCTGTTGAATATCAGTATCCGTTACCCCTGATTTCTGATCTATTCTCCAGAGTTAAAGGTGCTTGCTGGTTTACCAAGCTTGACCTCAGGGGGCGTATAATCTTATTCGCATTAAGCATGGGGATGAATGGAAGACGGCGTTTAATACTCCGGAGGGACATTTTGAGTACCTGGTGATGCCTTTTGGGCTCACTAATGCCCCTTCTGTCTTCCAGTGCTTCATGAACAATATTTTCCGAGATTTTGTCGATAAATTTTTGATTATCTATCTAGATGATATTTTGATCTTCTCCAAGGATTGGGATTCTCATGTGGAACATATTCGGACTGTGTTCCGGATCTTGAGGGAGAATTCCCTGTATGTCAAGGGATCTAAATGCCTTTTTGGAGTACAGAGGATTTCTGTTTTGGGATTTATTTTGTCCCCGTCAACTATTGAAATGGACCCGGCCAAGGTACAGGCCATTCACGATTGGGTTCAGCCCACTTCTTTGAAGGCCCTCCAGAAGTTTTTGGGTTTTGCTAATTTTTATCGGAAATTTATAGCAAAATTTTCTAGTATTGCCAAGCCATTGACTGATTTGACTAAAAAGGGTGCTGATGTGTTAAATTGGTCTCCGGAGGCTGTTTCTTCTTTTCAGGAGTTGAAGCGAAGATTCACCTCTGCCCCGGTTTTGTGGCAACCTGATGTTTCACTTCCATTCCAGGTAGAGGTGGATGCTTCTGAGATTGGTGCAGGAGCTGTTTTGTCCCAAAAGGATCCTGTAACATCTAAAATGAATCCCTGTGCTTTCTTTTCCCGAAAGTTCTCTCCATCTGAACGTAACTATGATGTGGGGAATAGAGAACTGTTGGCCATGAAATGGGCATTTGAGGAGTGGAGACATTGGTTGGAGGGAGCTAAGCATCAAGTCTTGGTCCTCACTGACCACAAGAATTTGATTTACCTAGAGTCGGCTAAGCGTTTGAACCCTAGACAGGCTAGGTTGGCCTTGTTTTTTACACGTTTTGATTTTGTGGTTTCTTTTCTTCCTGGAACAAAGAATATCAAGGCAGACGCCCTCTCTAGGAGCTTCCTTGCTGATTCTCCTGTGGTGACCAAGCCTGCTACCATCTTAGGCGAAGGGGTAGTTCTTTCTGCCATCTCGCCTGATTTGAGACGTGCTCTGGAAGAGTTCCAGGAGGACAAACCTGAGCGTTGTCCCAGTGGAAAGTTGTATGTTCCTGACCAGTGGAAGAAGAGAGTGATGTCTGAAGTTCATTGCTCTGCTTTGGCTGGTCATCCAGGTATTTTTGGTACTAGAGATCTGGTGAGTCGTTTTTTTGGTGGCCCTCCTTGTCTCGTGATGTCAGGAATTTTGTGCAGTCCTGTGGGACGTGCTCCCGGTCTAAATCGTGTTCTCGCTCTAGTGGTTGTTGATGCTTTTGCCTGTCCCCAAGAGGCCATGGATATTTCAATGGATTTCATCTCTGATATGCCTGTCTCTCAGAGGATGACTGTTATTTGGGTGATTTGTGATAGGTTCTCTAAGATGGTTCATCTTGTACCACTCCCTAAGTTGCCGTCTTCCTCTGAGTTGGTGCCCCTGTTTTTACAACAGGTGGTTCGTTTGCACGGGATTCCTGAGAACATTGTATCTGACAGAGGAGTGCAGTTTGTGTCTAGATTTTGGAGAACTTTCTGTTCCAGGCTGGGAATTCAGTTGTCCTTCTCCTCTGCTTTTCACCCTCAGACCAATGGGCAGACAGAGAGAACAAACCAGACCTTGGAGTCATATTTGAGATGTTTTATTTCTGCTGATCAGGATGATTGGGTTTCATTTTTGCCCTTGGCCGAATTTGCTTTGAATAATAGAGCTAGTTCTGCCACTTTGATGTCACCTTTTTTTTGTAACTTTGGGTTTCATCCTCGATTTTCTTCAGGGCAGGTGGAGCCCTCTGCCTGCCCAGGTGTTGACACTGTGGTGGAGAGAATGCACCAGATCTGGGACCAAGTGGTGGATAAGTTATCTCTCTCCCAGGAGAAGGCCCAGCGGTTTTCCAACCGACATAGGACCATTGGTCCCCAGTTTAAGGTTGGTGATATGGTGTGGTTATCATCAAAAAATATTGCTATGAAGGTGGCTTCTCCTAAGTTTAAGCCTAGATTTATTGGACCTTACAAGATTGTGGAGATTATTAATCCGGTCTCTTTTTGTTTGGCTCTTCCTGTCACATTTAAAATCCATAATGTGTTCCATAAATCTTTGTTGAAGAGGTTTGTTGAACCTGTTGTTCCGGGGGTGGCACCTCCAGACCCTGTATTGGTTGAAGGTAACATGGAGTATGAGGTAGAGAAAGTACTGGATTCCCGTCTGGCTAGACGGAGACTCCAGTATTTGGTTAAGTGGAAGGGTTATGGTCAGGAGGATAATTCCTGGGTCTCCGCCTCTGATATTCATGCCAAACGATTGGTGCGTGCCTTTCATCGGGCTCACCCTGATCGCCCTGGTGGCATAGTTGAGGGTTCGGTGACCCCTCCTCAAAGGGGAGGTACTGTTGTGAGTTCATTTTCCCCTTCATTACTGAGGCCCGAGGAACTCCCTCTTCTGGTAAAGAAAGGTAGTGAGCCTGATTGTCAAACACCTGAGGCTGATGATTGTGACTGGCTGAGTGGAGTTACGGACTGGATATAATGCAGCCGACGCCCTTCTGCCCTGCGGGTGATTTCTCTGTGGGATCCTTGGAGACCAGTCTGAATTCCTGCTCCTCCAAAGCTAAGTTTGCTGCTCGGCCTTTTGCTTTTGTGCTTTGACTTTGTTTTTGCTTTGTTTTTCTGGATTTCTGCCATTCCCTTCTGGGGTGTGCTGAATTCATTTAGCTCTGTCTTCTGAAAATACCTGAGTGCTGATTCAGTTTTTGAAGCCTAGCTGCTTCAGGGCCTTTTCCATATCAGCTGGTTGGCTTATGTTTTTGATAGGGTTTTGGCAGATTGCAGACAGCAGCCTTCCTGTCCTTTCCTGTCTAGGTAGTTTTGTGGCCCCGTCTTTGCTCAGTCTATCTTTCTGTCTGTGTTAGTGTTTTCATCTTGCTTCACCGTCATTATATGTTGGGGGCTGCCTATTGCTTTGGGGTCTGCTCTGGGGCAGTTTAGATTTCCCCTTTCTTTCTTTAGGCCTATGTATTTCTCCGGCTGTGATCGAGGGGTCTAGGGCATCGTAGGAACCCCCCACGGCTACTGCTAGTTGTGTTGATAGGTTCAGGGGTCTGCAATCTGATAGTTGCTAACTTCTCTGGTTTTCTGGACTCAGCTTGTATTTCTGCTTTTGCCTCCTACGGTGACTCATTCATAACAGGGGAGTTAGTTTTCCTCTTTTCTTACTTTAGGCTTATTTAGCTCTCCGGTTGTGACAAGGCATCCAGGACCACCGTAGGCACGCTCCACGACTGCTTCTAGTTGTGTGTTAAGATTAGGGCTCTGCAGTCTGCATAGTTACCAACCTCTCTGGTTTTCTGAGACTTAGCGTGTGTTGCTTTTTTCCTCCTCGGTGACCCATTCATAACAGGAGGGCATTTGAAATTGGTAGTGCAGATTTCACTGGATTTCTTTTGTGGTGTGAAGAGCCATAGCGCTTTTCGAGAGCCTTTGTGCTACCAGTAATGTAGATGTGGTCAAAAGTAAACACATCTAGGCCCTTAGACAAGGGGATGGTTTGTATGGCAGCTGACGGGTCTAATCAATGCCCCAAAGTATTACATGTATGTGAACCATACTTTGATAGTGTAATTGCTTTACCTCCATTTTTCTCTTATCTTTTTCTGTGGGTTTGCAGAATGCATCGACCATAGATAGTATTAAAGCCATATCGTGTCTTTCCATCATGGAAAGGTTGTGTGTCTGAAGACCACAGAACCATATGGTGTTAGGGTTGGTGTATTGCACTAAATAAAATAATAATAAAGTGCAATCGCAACGCAGGTTCCACCGCACAGAAATGTTACCTGCTGTTAGTGAGAACAATGATGGAACAAGACAGCGAGCATTACCTTAAGCACACTGTTTTTTATGTCACTCAGTGTGAATGGAACACAGAGTACCTAGCTCAGTTACTTCACTGAGAGATACAGTACGGCACTAAGTATGCTAAGTACTGTTACCCTGTTAAACGGCACAGGGAAGTTAGCACATGGCTTGGGCTTGCTCTGGCAACTAAACCGTGCTAACGGCACACACAAATTAGGCAGATGCAGAGCCAAGAGAAAGAGTTATTATGACGCTAGGTACAATACCCTGTTGACTTCACAGAGAAGTACAGCACAAAGGTTGAGCTAACTCTGTAACTGAACTGTGCTAATCGCACACTAGAACGAAGCAGATGCAAAGCCAAGTGGCTAGTTACCCCAGTCCTGATGCTGCTGAACCTGTGCCTGACCGGCACTCTAAGCATGTAGCAGACTAGATACTCTGGCGTAGAACCATGGGTATGAAACTGCATAGGTGTGCTACCTGCCTGTCAATGTGTACAATCTAAGCACATAGATGGACACACACACTTGCAGACAGAGTGGTAGAGTATCCACCCACATACACTAAACATAAATAACAATAACGTGCCGTCATGCACTGCTGAGAGCCTTTTATATGCTGGGCTCCACCCCAAACACTCACACCCAGTCGGTCGAGGCATCGCCCATGGGAAAATCCAGAGCTGCCACATCAAGAGAGCAGCTAATGTCCAACCAACAATAGGAAGACGCTAAATCACGGACACACTCAGTAATGTGATCTCTGGACTTAAGACTTAAGACTCTGGAGCGCAAGGCTGCACCTGTATATCACTGGTTACCATAGCCTTAGCTTAACATACATGCTAGGGAGGCTGTCAGTGCATTTGGGGCAGGCCAAGTGCATCAGTCTTTATCACTCCCCACTATCATGATCCAGGCTGGATTTTGGCCTTGTCTCTCCTTTCCCGATCTCGTCATGTCAAGGGTTAATTTTCCCTGCCTACTTCCTGTACCCGGTCTGCTATATCTCTGTGCTGCAACCTGTGTGCAGTGCCAGTTATATTGCTTGCCTTTGGCATGTGTAGCTGGCTCTGGTGAGTTCCTGATCTGTCCTGCTGCGTACATCTGACTCTACCCATGTCTGTTGACCTTCCTCCTAACCGCCCCTGCTCCTAATTTCCCTGTGTGTTTTGATTCCCCGGCATTTGACTTTGGCTCATGACTGTCCCTGACCTAATCTGTCTCTCCCTTGTGATACCTCTGCTTTTGACCGGCACTGACCTTTTGCTCTCTCTACTGACTCTTTGTTTTGGATTCCCCAATTGTACTATGCTACTTCTGGTATTGACGCGGTTCTCTGACTATTCCGCTGCCACCTAGTGGTTGCTTTGCTGTAATTCTGCTGGTCTGCTTCATTGCTGGATATTCAGCCCATTCTCGTCTCTGCTGCCATCTAGTGGAGTTTTTGCTACTCTGCAATTAACCCTCAGTATTACAGCATGACACCCAACCTCTGCCCACCTCACCTCCTGTCCTTGATTCACAGCTCTGCCATCTGCTGCATGAGACGTTTGGCTATCAGAGAACTGAGCTGTCAATCACAGAGACAAAAGTGGTGCTGGTGGACAGTAATAAAAATACCAATATACTTACTGTTCATCAGTCTGTCCCAATGCATCTCCAGCCTCATTAGCATATGTCTTTAGAGTAGTATTTCTCAACACTGGGTCCAAACAGGTGTCCATTACCTTTTATTTATAAGATCTACATAGCCATATATTCTATGATTCAGCAAAATAGATGCACCTGTAAAAGGCTAACCGAACATTTTGAGTAATTTGCATCCTGAATCATAATTCAATTCTACTATAAGGTCTCGTGAGTCAAGTTAGTGATGTTTCTGAGTAAGAAACCTCAACACAGCCTGAAAGTCTATGGGATTTCTGGTAAAAGAGCACCTAAGTAGTTCCAAACAGTTAGTGATGTATTTATATGTTTTAGGTTGATTTTGGATTTGCAAAGAAAATATTTCCCGGACAAAAAACATGGACATTTTGTGGAACACCAGAATATGTGGCTCCAGAAGTCATTTTAAATAAAGGTCACAGCTTTAGTGTGGATTTCTGGTCCCTCGGAATACTACTTTATGAATTGCTCACTGGAAGGTACATTATTTTTAATTTTTATATTTTACATTGCTAAATACCTATACAACCAGTTGTGAAATGTATTGTCTCTTATGGGGTTTATATCCTTTCCCTGTATATAATTGTTTTCCCTAGTAGGTGACATATGTAGATAGTTTATATTGAATAATGAAATTAAGGAATTTCTCCAAGCAAAATACAGCCTTTTAAAAAGACTATAAATCAGAGCTTAGGGCAAATCTAAATTGAAGAAATTACCAAAATCAATGGCAGAACAATATACTAAGCTGGTATTTCATTTTCCCAGTATTTTCATGTATCAAATTCAAATCTAATATTTATAGGGATCATCAGTGACATTATACACAGGAGCTTTGTATATAGTGTAATTGTACAGGTAATACAGTGATCACTAGTGACATTATACACAGGAGCTCTGTATACAGTGTATAGTGCACAGATAATAGTGGTCACTAGTGACATTATACACAGGAGCTCTGTAGATAGTATATACTGTATAGTGTAAGCTTACAGTGATCACTAGTGACATTACACACAGGAACTCTGTATAAAGTGTAATTGTACAGGTAATACTGTGATCACCAATGACATAATTAATACACAGGAGCTCTGTATATAGTATATAGCATATAGAGTACAGATAAATCCAGTGTCTCACCAGTGATGTCTCCAATTGAAGTCATTCCTTTTATTTCTTATCTGGAGCAGACCCGCTATGACTTCTTTTTATTCTTCTCTGTGGAATGTAACAGACAGACATCCACTCTTCCCAGTTTACCCCACACTTATACACTACACCAGGTGAAGAAGAGAAGTGCCATAATGCCTTTCTGGGGCCCTACACAGTGGCACTACCTTTCTGACTATTACAGGCAGAGTACAGTCGTAAAACTTAACATTTATGCCATCATGGTTAAAACAAGGTATCAAAAAATACAGGAGCCCATATATTGGTCTACACATTTCAGGAGATATGCCTTATTTATGGCCAACAGTTTGCCATGCATAAGGCATAATTGCTGAAACATGTAGGCCTGTTCATTGGCTCATGTATTTTTGATACCTTATCTTAAACATGATGGAATAAGCACTTTATGGGATTTTCTTTGGATTGCTGGACTTTTTCTAAGTTTGGTATTTAGTTTGATGGCCAATTTCTATGACAGGTTATCAATAGCAACTGGTGGGTGTCCAACACCCAGCACTCTAAAGGATCAGCTGTTACCAGTTCCAGCAGTAGCTGAATGAAAACAGTGTAGAGTGAAACACCATCATGCCATACACCATGTAGTGGCCGCTCCCGTGTACTGCAGATCATTTCCTATTCACATGAATAGGAATGAGTTTTGACAGTAAATATATGTTTCCTGAGATTAGGGAAGATGTAGCCAATTCCTTATCCAGCCCATTCTTATAATCTACATTTACCGTCAGTAAATATATCTATTAGGCTATATTTACATAACCTTATATTTGGTCCAACTGCTGTCAGTGGAAAATAGAGACAGCAATAGTACCAATGTTGTTAATTCGGGCTGTTCAGTTGATTTTTACACCGACCTAATGTCCACATTAAAAAAAATGCTTTGTGCTCTATAACATTCTGTATTTTGGATGAGACTCACCCATTCAAGTCTATGGGTGCTCAAAATAAAAAATCAGATCCCATTTCGATCATGTTTATCTGACTTGTATGGATCCATTATCATTATTAACATAGAAAACTGTACTTGGTTTTGCAAATGTTATTTATTGCTATTGTATGAAAATTAATGCCATACAGATGGCATATGGATGACAATACTGATGAAAAGTCAACCATTAATGATTTATTATTTTAAACCCTCATGTGAACTTTATACTGTAAAGATCACCAAATCCAGTTTTCATAGGAGGCATCATCTTTGGTTGAGTAGAGTTGGATTCTTTCCTTGTTCTAGAGATCTGCACTGCATTGTAATGACAGTTTTCCCGGGAAGCTCTGAGCACATGTCCAACAATAAACATTATATTAGCTGAAAGTTTTCCTTGTTTAGTCCCATTTTCCATGGTGACCGAAGGAAAGTGTTTTCTTTACATGTTTCTGCAGCTGACTTGAGATCTTAACAACATAGTTCTGTTTTTGTTATTATATATATCTTTGGGAGGATTATTTTTCATGTGTAATATGTGTAACATAACATATCTGGCATATTTCTCTCCAGCCCTCCTTTTACTGGGCCAGACCAGATGATGATCTACAATTTAATTCTCCAAGGTATTGAGAAAGTCGAATTTCATAGAAAAATAGCTAGACGGCCTGAAGACCTGATCCGACGCCTGTGCAGGTATTGTAGATTTTATCTTACAGAATTGTAAGCAAATATTAGGCCGTAATAGTTGGTGAAAATGTGCAAATATTACAGACATGACTTTACGCATTATACCAGTTGTAGTCTACACTATTGGCCCTATTCATTATTGCATTTGTGCCTGTTTTCTGCTGAGTTTTTAGTATTTTGCGCCTTTTTTGTGTGCCATATTCATTTTTTATTGCTCCTACTTATTTTTTTATGTGCTTGTCTGTTTTTTTTTTTAGTTTGCAACTGTACTCGGAATTTAGATGTTTTTAACATTTAGGACTTTTCTAAAAGTCGCAAATTTGGTGCAAATATGCACCAATTCCCCCCATAAATGACACAGAGTCATTTAATGTCAAATTCAGATGCAGCTTTTCCATCGATATAACTAATTTTTGCATTTAAAAGTCACAAAAACGGGTTAAAGAAAAAACTGAAAGATCTTTTTTTTTTTTTCCAAGATTCATGAACCACGTGCACCACTTTGATTTTGGTGCAAAAAATGACAACAAATGCCAAAATACAAAACAAGAAATGTGACTTAAAAAAAGATCACAAATGATGAATTGGGTTATGTTTTGGTACCGCCAAGCATGACTCTACTTCCCTTATATTCAATTTGTGCATATGATTATTAATCCACCTGTATGGACAGTAAGGTCCGTATGGTGACAACTGGATTACAGTTCTACGCTATAACACCCATATACCCGATTTTATATAGAGATACACAGACCATTAGGAATTTTTTAAACTTTTATAATTGAAAATATATAAATTAGAAAAAGTATAAACTTAGAAAGACCAAAGTGACAAATTCAGAAATCCCAAAACATATTACTCCACATCTACAAAGACTATTGAATGACCCGGTTTCATCAGTCTGCAGTCAAAACCAGGCCCATACATTCAACATATTTAATTGAAATCACCATAAAGACCCATCTAGTGCAAATAATAACACCAAAAGGTTACAGAGTGCAACATTTGGAAACAATACAAAAGGAAAACTATAATAGCTATATTAAAGAGAGGCTTACAAAATAGCCTGGCTGCTATGTGCTAACTTCTAAGTCTACACAATGTGGACGTGTTTGGCAGCCACATAGTCACTGACCACAAATATTTAGTATGCAAGTGCAGCTGTCTGATGAAATGTAGAGGAGGGACCAAACGTAGGACGTTATCTATGCAAGCTGAAGAGAACGCCAATGTGTCTATGCTACGGAAAGTCATCCAGGGCTACAAGTCAATTTGTACAATTACATGCAAATAATTGCCCTCTAAGATGCCAAGGGCCATAATTACAAACATATAATTGTGGATATTTTCCACGACATCTTACACAGGAATAGTGGCACTGAAATCACTGAATGGCTGCCATGTAATAATACAGCTCCCATGTAGGAGCAACTATACGGGAAATGTTGGGTCAAAATCAATAATTGCTCACTTGGGATTAAAGAATTAAGACCCGGGGTGATCAACTCATTGCCGCAGCAGGTCCAGCTTTTTTAACCCCTGAATTTTGAAAGGGTTTGTAACAGTTTATTAACCAGGTCAAGACCATGACATTTACCGCAGGTCCTGAACAGGAACATTTTTTTTCACACATGTGGTTTAAACAGCTGAAACATTTTTTTCTCATTCAGATATTGAAACAATTCGCAACTTTTTATGACACATGGGGCATATTTTTTTGGTTTTTTTCACAATTTTCTTTACAGCTCCAAAGGAACACTGAAACACATTTTAAAATTTGCCCTCCCCTTTCCATAACAATTATTTTTATTTATCAGACACATTTTTTTTTTTTACTAAGGCAGGATTAGTAGCAATTTTTTGGATTGACGGTACATTTTGTCTTTTATTTATTTTTTCTTACCATTTATTTATTTTTCATTTATTTCATACATATATTTTCATAAAAGACCTTTGGGTGAATGTCAACATTTAAATCCTTTTCTTTAACCTGATTTCCGCTGTAACGGGGGCTGATATATTAGCCCCAGATATAATGGAAATTCAGCCTTTTGGCTGTATAGCAGAATTGACGGGGTCTCTCTAAGACCCAGCAGGTCCTGCTCCTTCTCTACAACCAAAGATCACATGACCACTGGATCTGGAGAAGGAAATGCCTTTAACGCTTCCCTTACTATATACACAGTGCTTGTTTTGCACCATGTATACAGCAACTGGGAAGGCAGAGACGATAATACACCATCTCTGCCTTCTCAATGGGTAGTATGACTGTGTCTCACAGCTGGTTTCCTACTGCCACAAGATCACATGCAGATTCTTTAATATGCAGTCTAGTTTTAGAACATCACTGCAGAGTAGACCGCAGATCATCCAGATGTTTATATTCCATGGGCGGTCTGGAACACTTTTTCTTCATAAATACATGCAATTGGGGCTAAAGATCATTTATGCAGTTGGCTTTATTTAACAACTTTGCCTTGTTTTCCTGCTGTAGCCTCTGTATTGCACTGTCAGTTGCAGACTGCAAAATGAGTTATTTGAGCCTCTGCCAGTCGGCTTGCTATGACATCCACAGCGATGGTGGTCGCTAACAACAGACGCGCTGCTCAAACTATTTTGCCTTCACACAGCATTCAGGCAATTTTCCATAGCCATCCTACAAGCACTCTATTGTACCTCTTTGAACCAGTACCATTCTAGAGATTATTCTGATGAAGGTGCAGTGGCAGACCGAAAACGTTCAATAAGTTATTTTTGTCTGAATGCAAAAATAAATGGAACTTTCTTTTTTTCACTATTTGAGTGCCGTGTTTTTTCATATTATTTCTTCCTGAGTCATTATGACTATTGGCCCCACTAGCACTAGGCCCAACTCTGCAACATCCCTTCTTATCCAAGGGCACAGTCCTTAAGGTTCCTGACCTGGCCGGCTCATTGGGTTGTCCAACCCCCCTCCCCAAACGTTGATCCTCACGATCAGGACATAGTCCATGATGAGTACAGTCCCTTCTCCCCATCAGTTCATAGAACTGGGACACAGTCCTTTTCTTCAATCATGCACATCTCATCGGGTTATCTGTGGTGGGTTGTGGCGCTGGTGCTGGTGTTGTCTTTCAAAGTCAGCCTCCTCCCACTTTTCAACTTCTTTGCTGCTGATGGGGCAGATGATACCCGCCGTGTACCAGCCTTTGTGGCACCACACTTTGCAGAACTGGATTTTCCCGCCTACGTAAAAACTGTGCAGGCAGTATGGCAGAGTGTCCCTCTTCACCATAGCCTGGTTAACATACACCTCATGCCCGTTCCCTCATTCCTTTATGAAACTAAAGACCTTGATGTAGTTAAAATTAACCACCCAACCCTCCGTGCACTATTCCTCGAACAGGACTTACTTTGGGTCTGCGAACCACTCCTGGGCCAGTGCCTCCGCTCTCATCCGCTCCGCCACAACATTTGGCATCTCCTGCAGTCATAGTATACCTCTGGATGTCACCCTCACAGTGGTTGGGGGGTCCAACCTCCCTTTGTTCTAGTCCAACCCCTCGGGCTGATTCTGCTTTGGATGTATGGGTGCAGGGTTCAGGGCTCCCCTCTCTTCAGCCTCTTCTCATACATGTCCCTCTCATTCTCCCAGGGGCAATGGGGTTGGCATAACAGGATCAGAGTGACCTGGTAAGGGAAGGTCCTCCAGTGCCGAAATCTGGTCTTCTGCAGGCATCCGGCTTCAGTACAGTAACCAGATCTCATGTTGATACAGGCCCACCGTCAGTTGTGAGACCGTCTACCACTAAACGGATATAGGCAGCGGCATCCCCTGGCCTTTGGTTTCATCTGCCGATGGTTCTCCTCCTGCTTCGGCCCTGGGAGTTGTGAGATGAATAATCTCTTTATTAGAGGAAGTATCCATCGTCTCTGCTCTGCTATTCCTTTTGCATCCCTGCAGTGTCATCTCAGGCATCTGCTGCGGTCCTGTGCTGTAAGCAAAATGGCGCTGGCCAGGTACTCACCGCATGCTGCCCGCCTAATTGGATCCGCCCTTTTTGGGGCAGTACTACTGATGTGACCACCATCTCTTCTGTCAATCCCACACTTCCACCTCTGGGCACACCTCTGTCACTTGACGCTTCTCACTTGATGGATCGTGCCTCCTTCCATTACGCTCCACCTCTTCTGGATTGGATATTGACTTCAGCAAACCTTTTCCTTGAGGTTATCACTCCAGTGAGCTGGTCACCTTGTCTTCACACCTTCAGATGCTGTCCACTCCCACAATGGGCAGAACCTCCCCGCTTCGGACCACCAAATGTTGCCATCTTGGGACTCACACTGTTGTATGCCATCTTGGGGTTCGTGTCCTCATCCGACATCTTGGAGTTTGTACCGCTGTCCACCATCTTGTCTGCTTTTAAGGTAATAGGTTCTCTGTTTTCCTTGTTTGCAAGGTTCTGACCTTGGGGGGCTCAAGGTTGGTGCTGTGGGCCGATTCTGACTTTTCTTCAACCTGAAACACCACTTGTAAACTGATATTTTTATCTCTTGTGTTGTGCTGTTGCTTACGCTCTGCTCTTACTTGTAGTCTGGAAGCCTCTGCTACATCTTTGTCCTTGGGATCATGATCAGTAACACATATACCAGGAGACGTTTGGTCCGGATCAACCAGTGTTACAGTACAGTTCAGATACACTCGGCTGTGGCATGCAGTATGGAGCAGAGCCCCCTCCAGTTGTTGTTCCCATTAAACAGTATGTTACAAGGTCTTGCCTCCGGTGTGCCTGAACTGTCCGGCAACCCAGGTGTCCTGAGGCATGCCACCATTCCTTCTTACTCTTTCCTGACTGGCCTCTTCCTCTTAGGAGAGAATGAGATAAGTACTCCAATGCCTACTCTGGGTCATAGGCCCCAGACTATCCAGGGGTCTGCACTAGCCTTCCTATAAATTCTGATGCTGTTTGAAAGCTTGGTACTTTTAAGGCCCTTTACAGATAGTATGTGAACTTACCTTGAATCTTTCACTAACACTGTCTGAGACTCTTTTTCATGAAGTGCTTCCCCTTTTTGTTTTGTCTATAACCCCTCCCAGTATGTGGGCTATTCCCAAACCATTTAACTCTATCTTACCCAGTGTGCACTAGTTATATTCTTACAGCCTTCCACTTGTTCACTTATTGGACAGCCCTCCCCACTTCCTGGGGACGGCCTTGAGGTTAAACCTCTAAAACCTCCAGTAAACTGATATAAAGGATAAAATAAACATATATATACATAGATATATATATCTATATATATAGATATATATACACCATATTTTTTGGATTATAAGAAGCACTTTTTTCCCCCAAATTTGGGGGGGAAAATGGGGGTGCATCTTATAATGTGGATATACCTTATTGGTGCTGCAGCTGCGGGTGTATGGTGCTGCTATCCCACTGTGTCCTCGGTGCTTGCTGACGGGCTGTGTCCGCAGTGTTTTCCACTGCACTCTGTCTGGTGCTGCGGGGGGCTCTGCCGAGATCTCATCTCCCGAGATCTTGGTGCTGAAATCTCCATCTATGCATGAGCCACCTCCTGGCGGCCATTTTCCCGGAGTCCACCACACAGGAAAGCGTGGACGAACTGCGGGAGGCTCTGGCCTTTCAAGAAATGTCAGCAGAGCCACCCTCAGCACCAGACAGAGTGCAACGGCAAGCACCAGGGATACAGCGAAGCGGCAGCACCCGGCTGCATCGGGGACAGAACGCGGCGGCAGCATTGGGGACAGAGCGCAGCAGCAAGCACCGGGGACAGAGCGCAGCAGCAAGTACCAGGGACACAGCACAGTAGTAGCACCAGGGAAAGAGAGCAGCGGCAGCATCAGGGACAGAGTGCAATGGTAGCACCGAGGACAGAGTGCAGTGGCAGCAAAGTTTGGGGTGCGTCTTATAATCCGGAGCATCTTATAATCCGAAAAATATGGTGTGTGTATATATATATATATATATATATATATATAAAAAAAAATTTAACAAAATTCATCCCTCTTGACGCATGTTCTTGAGCTACTGTTCACCCTCTTACATATTACCCTATAGAAAAACTTTGCTCACCACAACTAAATCAATAAAACATATAATTTTATTTGATAATAACAATTAAAATTGTGATAATGAATAATATAAAGAAGTGGTGAACAATACCAAAGAAAGAGTGAGGCACCACCAACCGAAGGCAAGTTGTATCAAAAAGGAATATTGCACGCCACCACAAATAAATAGACCTTGTGAGTGACCAATTACTAAGTAATGCCAGATTGGACAGAGTCACTAAATGAAGCCGCACAAGGAGATAGTAACAAGATGACGTAGTGGAAATAACAATATAACAATAATTACCTCAGGTCTGATGGTGCTACGGCCCCTACACGTGTTTCGGCTGCGTGTGCCTTCTTCCGGGGGAGTCTTACATATGCAGAATGCTCAATTCTACTTGTAATAATCCTACAGAAACATCAAAATGATCTTTTTTCTCTAGATATTGGTCATCCTTGTGGGACTTACATTCATTTTTTCTTATATTTTGCAGACAAAATCCTGCGGAAAGACTTGGAAACATGAAAAATGGAATAGCTGACATTAAAAAGCACAGGTCTGACACTGACAAATTTTACTTTTTATACAGTAATTGTACTTGCTTCATTGTTAACCTAAAATCATGTAACTAAGTGCCAACTTCCTAAATACACTTCTGTATCAACTCTTCAGAGCTCTGTAGATCTCTGCTTGCAGTCATTTCAAAATAATCTTCATGCTTCTTTCCAGTGGTCATAAGATGATCACAAAGACGCTTGGCGTGTCAGAAGAAACAAGTCCTGCAACTGACAGCCGATTTTAAAACCCATGAGGAATAGGCAAAGAAAGTTTATGAGAACATAGTAAAAATTTTCATTATAAAATGAATACCATATGTATCCTCTTCTGTAAATTAATCTTTCTGTGGATATCAAGGAGCTGACATCACCGGAAGCCGCAGAATAGGAATGGTCTATGACTGCCCTCAGTCGGCAGAGACCAGCATCAGGCAGAACAGACAGGTAGTTTGCAATTACATGCCTGTTAGTTCTTCACACAATAAAAAATGCCAAAGTTCTGGATAACCTCTTTAATAAAAGCTGTATAAATCTGCATGCAGAATCATCCCCCTAGTAGGAGACATAGACAGCCAGATTGGTATAATTTAGCTCCAGTCTTCAAATTAAGTTAGTCGGGGAAAAAACTCAAATTGATTAGATGTGCAGGGTTGCCATAAAATAAAATCTACTACTCAGATACAGAGGCTTAGCTATGGTTTTGGTTCAGGGTGGGCGAAATGTCTTGATTACAACTGGCTGGCACACCCCAATAGTGGATGTACGAGAACCTCAGCAGATGACTGCGCTGTTGCTGAAAATATTCCCTATACAAAGACCAACACTGATAATACCACTATATGGTCAGTGGTAGATACCACTCCTACAGAACATATAAGAGGCACAGTTATAAATGATGACTTACAGCTAACATTCTTTCTGATGGAATTGTTCACTTTTCCTGTCTTTACCATCTGGCCCTTACCAACATGACAACTTCTCCAGCCACGACTCGGCTGCAGAGATTACAACAAAGACACATTTGTTCACATTTCCTGCACCGTCCCCATCTATTCCCAACCTGCGCAAACTCCTTATCTTGCTAGTACCCCAATACTGAGCCATTGCTGTCATATGTGTCCCTATTACTGCACCTGCTGAGTGGTACTGTGTGCCCTCTAAATGGTAAAACAAACCTCAAGAATATAGTAATGCCGGGTGCAAGTGCCCTAGAAAACGGTACCCACATTTTGCTCCCTATTAGGTAATAATGCCCTCTGTGTGCCCCTTTGACAGTCAAAATTACCTGAGTTCTCCTATAACAATTGTCCACTTTATATTTAATAATGTTCAAAGTCTCTCCCTGTAAAGCTCCGCTCTACACAGTATCTTATACATAGTATAATGCCTCTCCCTGTATAGTACCCCCCCACACAGTATACTGAGGAGCTCCTTAGTAGCCCCCAAACTGTTTGATGGCTACAACATTGTATGATGGCCCCCACACTGTACAAAAAACCCACATTATCACCTGCACTGTATGGAGACCCCCTGACTGCAATCCCTACACTGTATTATGGCCCCCTAAATAGCCTCCATATAGTATAATGCACTTCCCATAGTCCTCAATATAGTATAATGCACTCCCCATTGGCCTATATACTGTAGGTATCTATATAGTATAATGTATTCCCCATAAGCCTCCATGTAGTATAATGCACACCCCATAGGCAGACTCTATATAGTATAATGCACTCCCCATAGGCCTCAATATAGTATAATGCATTCCCCATAGGCATCTCTATACAGTATAATGTACACTGTTGTGAATTCTTTCTCTGGCTTCCCTCTGGTGAATACTGAAGATAGTGGAGCTGGTCAGATTGAGAGTTCTCTTTCTGGGCTCCCTCTGGTGGTTAGTGGAGGTAGTGGAGCTGATCTGATTGACAGAGGCTTGCCACCAGATAATGAGGAAGACGATTGGAGATGTGGGGTTTCTGATTGGGATTTAAGACAGCTGACTCCCTCTATCCCTGCTGGTGATTTTCTTCCTGTGCCTCCTGAGGTCTGATGTCTCCTGCTCTTTCCCTGCATGTTCAGCTAAGTGGTTCATTTGCTATTCTGTTTGCATTTGATCTGGTTTTGTTTATCTCTGCTTTGTGCGAGTCAGCTAGCTCCGGCAGGGGCTGTGCTGAATCACTGCCCATATGTTACTGCATGTCCCTGTTTGTTTTGTCCCCTTTTATATTGGTCTCTTTTTGCTTTGCTTTCAGAATATACCAGAGTGCTGATATAGTGGGAGCGAAGTCGTGCGACTTCAGTGTTTTTGTGCATCAGACGTGTTGGACTTTTTGAAGGTTTTTTTGCGTGATTGCAGACAATGTCTTTCCTTTCCTGTCCTGTCTAGTCACTGTGGGCCCCATCGTTTGCTCAGTCTATTTTCATGCCTGCGTTTGTGTTTTCATCTTGTCTCACCGACAATATATGTTTGGGGGCTATCTATTCCTTTGGGTTCTGCTCCGGGGCAGTTTAGATTTCCCCTTTCTTGCTTTAGGCTTAGTTAGCTCTCCGGCTGTGCAGAGGCTTCTAGGATCATCGTAGGTACGCTCCACAGCTACTGCTAGTTGTGTGGACAGGATCAGGGGTCTGCACCCGCTTAGTTACCAACCTCTCTGGTTTTTGGTGGCTTAGCCTGGGCCTGCTATCCTCCTCGGTGACCCACTCATAACAGTATTCCCCATAGGGAGACTCTATATAATATAATGCACTCACCATAGGCAGACTCTATATTGCATAATGCATCCCCATAGGCAGACTCAATATAGTATAATACACTCTCCATAAGCAGACTGTATATGGTATAATGCATCCCCATAGGTCTCTATAATATAATGCACTACCCATAGGCAGACTCTATATAGCATAATGCACTCCCCATAGGCATAAGTTATAGTATAATGCACCACATAAGCAGACTCTATATTGTATAATGCACCCCATAGGCAGACTCTACATTGTATAATATAACCCCATAGGCAGACTCTATATTATATGATGCACTCCCCATAACCAGACTCTATATTATATGATACACACCCATAGGCAGACTCTAAATTGTATAGAAAAAGAGAAGAAAGTTCGTTCGGCACACCAGCATAAATGAAAAAACTTTATTAGGTTATTATGCCATATTTAAAATGCAGAAAAACACCTGATGCGTTTCTGGTGCACAAAGGCACCCTTAGACATAGGTAAAAAAAAACAAGATGCATAGAAAAATATATACAGATTACAAACCAATCACAAAGCTTGCAATTAATTACAAAGAGTGGCAACACATGAAAGGAAGAGTGAGCGGTTCCTTGCAACGATACAGATCACTCCAGGATTGAAGTTCTCAAGAAAAGAAAAAAAAAAAGTTAAATAAATAAATCATACAGTCAAACATATAATTAGTCGATATTAGACAGATCATACTTGAATTTTATACAACTGGAGAATTTAATTATACATAGAAAAAAAATATATATATTTTTCCCTTTTTTCTGCAATAATATAAATGGATATATCTAAAACTAATTAGATTACTCCAAAATGATCTCCAGTGGAAAATGGCTTTTCAGCACAGAAATAAATGGTTCCATGCGAAGGGTGTGAATGAGTGCCTACGAACAATATATAGAATTAGTCAGAATCAAAAGGAATTTTTTACACATCAAAAATAATTTATAGATACGCAGGAATAAATGGTTCCATGCAAGAGGTGTGAATGAGTGCCTACAAACAATATATGAAATAAGTGACAATCAGATGGAGTTTTTTGCACATAGAATGGCTTTTTAGCGCAGAAATAAATGATTCCATGCGAGAGTGTGAATGAGTGGCTACGAAAAATATATAGAATTAGTCACAATCACAATCAAAAGGAATTTTCGGCACATGAGGAGAAAAAAAAAAACCTTTTAAATGCGCAGGAATAAATGGTTCTATGCAAGAGGTGTGAATGAGTGCCTACAAACAATATATACAATTAGTGACAATCAGATGGAGTTTTTAGCACATAAAAAGTAAGTTATAGACACATAGCAATCAATGGTGGAACTTTTCATGGAATTCATGCTGTTGGAAATTAAGCAGCATATGAAAAAACAATGCATAATTCCCTTCAAAATCAATAAATGAATATAATAAATACATTATCCCAGGTAATAATATAAAAATAACCAATAAAGATAATATAAATATAACCATAATTAAATACTATAAAAAACATTCCGAAGTTACCTCTACTGAAAGTAGTTGATAACCATATAAAGACATCATTCTGCGCGGCGGTACTCAAAAAAAAAAAAATGAACATGAAAATCATATTAAAATTATTACTACTAAAGAATGCTTGATATACATTTGAATGACATTAGGAAGTATAAGATAAATCCTATGCTTTCCTACTAAAACAAATTAAATACACAAAAACTTAATGAAGATCACTATAAACTTATTTTTGCTAGAAAGAACTAATAGGTACTTGAGTTTCATTAATAAATATAGAACAAATCGTTCCTAAAATTCATACCGTTTGGAGATTTAGGCCGGGATCACACTTGCGATTTAAACGGCCGAGTCTCACATGGTAATACACGGCGCTGCCGCCGGGACTCAGGAGCGGGGCGTGCGGCCGCATAGCAATACATGGAGCTGCACACCCCGCTCCTGAGTCCCGGCAGCAGCGCCGTGTATTACCATGCGAGACTCGGCCGTTTAAATCGCAAGTGTGTCCCGGCCTTAGTGTCTGGTTTTAATATCCAAAAGGCTTTGCGTATATTTAATAGCTTATTTCTGCCACCACCTCGTGCAGGAGTTTTAACCTTTTCTAGACCATAGAAGGCAAATGAATCCATATTGCTATGATGAGCATGAACGAAGTGTTTTACCGCCCCTGAATAGGAAGCGTTTTTTTGTTCTATACGTATTTCTGATATGTTCGGCTATTCTTTTTTTTTATTTTGCGTATACTACAGCCGATATACTGAATCTTGCACTCTGTGCAACAAATGCAATAAACGACAAACTGGCTGTCACAATTAATGAAAGATGTAATTTGTTGGGAAAAGCCTTGGTATGAAAAAATAAATTTGGATTTGTCTATTGCATATGTGCAAACATTGCACCTGGAACCAGCACATTTGTAAAATCCAGTGGGAGTCATCCAAGTACGAATTTTGTCTGGTGATTTTAAAAGACTGGGAGAAAGATAGTTTGCCAAACTAGTTCCTCTTCGACATAACGACAACCAGAATGTATGGTTTGTATTAATTTAGTGTCTTGATTTATGACGGACAGACATTTTTTCACAATTTCTTTGATTTAATTAAATTGGGGACTAAATGGCGTTGAAAAAGTCACCATGGAATCAGCACGAGCTGAAGATTTTTCTTTTAAACTGGTGAATCTTGGCTTGTTCATCACTTTGTGAAACGCATTGCTAACTCGATCAAATAGACGTTGTTTTATAACCTTACTTTCTTGAAAAAACAGGGCATTATCTGAACATAAATGTTTTGCCCTATTGAATTCCCCATAAGGGATGGACTGAATAGTATGTTGGGGATGACAAGAAGAAGAAAGTAAAAGTGAATTGCCTGGAATTTCCTTTCTAAAAATGGTAGTGTGAACTTTACCAATGATGGGATCACCTGTGAGCAATAAATCCAAAAAAGAAACTTGATTACCTGCAGCATTGATAGTGAATGACAATTTTAAATTATTGGAGTTGAGATAAGAATGAAAAAGGGACAAATCTGTGGAATCACCTTTCCAAACGAACATCAGATCGTCCACATATCTACCGAACCAAAAACTATCATCAAAGAATGGGTTACGATCATGGAAAAGAAACTGTTCTTCCCACCAAACCATATATAATATGGCTAAAGAAGGTGAGAAATTTAACCCCATAGGGGCACCCAAAATTTGAAGAAAAAATGATTTGTTAAACATAAAATAATTATGACTTAGTAGATATGTGGACGATCTGATGATGAATGAATAATTACTGTGATTATCCATGTGATGTGACAAAGCCCGAATATGATATTTTTTGATTTTTTGGTTCGGTAGATATGTGGACGAATTCGTGCACCCATCTGTGGATTAATGAACTCAGCCCAGGATGGTTTTCCATTTGGATGCGATGCAAGCTCCCAGTACTCCCTCTCCTTCTAAATTGTATAATACACCCCATAGAAAGACTCTGTATTGTATAATGCACCCCATAAAAAAATAAAATAACTACATTACTCTCCTCTCCCCCTCATTCCCCTGCTGATCCGAGCACCCACACAACATAGGACAGCGGGCACCTGCTGTCAGTTTCTGCATTAGTGAAGTCAGATGCAGAGATTGATAGGAGAAGGAGCGTGACGCTCCCAGTCTCATCAATGTGGTCTACCGTACCAGCATCCAGCAGATACAGTTGAACTTGCGAAGACAAGCGGGGATCCACTGCTGTCAAGCCCCCCTTCCCTCCAGGTCATAGGCCCCATAGTGGCTGAGTGGCAGAGCAGGAAGATTGAATCTCCCTGCTTTGTCGCAGAGTGTAACTGTATGAGTGCGCTGTGCACACCGATACAGTTACAGTAGTGCAGCTCCGGGTGGGCCCCTCAGAGCCTGGGACGACCACCCCCTCTGCCCCCTCAGTAGCTACGCTGCTGCTCAGATATGAGCAAAATGAATCACATTACCACGCTCCTGCATCCACTTCAATACTCTGTAGCAACTGGATCAAGGAAGTGCGAACTTCCTCGGTTGTCACTCAAATGCCAACTTTGCAGTGGCTTATTAATTTCAGGAGGTGCTAAGAATGCAAGCATTCAAATGCAAAGCCAAAAAATAGCATTTGCCTGGTCTGGCTGCCAGGGTATTACCAATCTTTTTGCTCATCTCTACTACTAGTGGCGGCACAGACAGAAGAGGGTCCCAGTGCAAAAACAGTATATGTGTCCTTTAAATTCCAATAGCTCAACATAATGCACAATTCCATCTGCTTTGGAGGTAGAAATGGGCCTCCTTACATCTTGGGCTCCTGTGCGACGGCATCAATAATGTATCTGCCCCTGTCTACTATGTCTGCTATTAGCAACTGTAAATCTGTGCTACAATTTGTAACATTTTCTGTCTCCTCTAATGCTAAATCTTCCGCTAAGACCTCTTTCACACTTCAGTCATTTGACGTCAGTTGCAAACAGTCAAAGTGTGAAAAAACGGATCCATTTTTTTGATGGATCCACTGCAACCGCCAGTGTATGAAAATTTAAAGGAACAGAACTTTGGAAAAGGAGAGAGAGAGAGAGAATGTTTTGGCTTTTTCCAGAACGGCTTTTAGGGTTAAATTGCATGAATGGGAAAATCTTCTGGGCATGCTCAGTTTAAAACAGCGGTTCCGACACTGAAAAAAATGTTACTTTGTCCATCTACTCCAGACGGCGGACGCTTAAATTCCAACGGATCCGTCAAAAAATGGATGCAACAGACGATCATCCGTCACAATCCGCCGCTAATGTAAGTCTATGGGAAAAAAACGGATTCCGCCTGAAAGAAACAGATCCATTTTTTCAAAAAAGGGCAGATTTCGACTGACGGCAAAAGACTGAAGTGTGAAAGAGGCCTAACTTCTCATCCACCTCCTGTGTATACTGGCAACTCGTTGCACACATGATCATAAAGCAGCGGGAGTCAGATGTTGGCCCTGCCCACGTTGAGTAATCCCGATCCAAATTTTTCACCTCTAGAATGCAGAAGGGTGCAAGTTTAAATCAAATTGCCATATTTGTGAATTTCCAACAAAATATTGACTTAAGCTATTGATAATCCCTCCTCATTTTTATATTACAACATTCAATACAGTAAGAAACAGAAACTCGAGCACAGAACACATGATAAATGGCAAATTCCTAGTCTTCACTACCTAGGATTGGGTAAATACCCTATGGAGCTCCTCCTAACTAAGAAACACACGAAAGAAAGCAATGGAGCCTAAAATCCATAATGAAGAGTCTGCATAATCTCATATAGAATTAAAAAGATTTTTCATACTTTAAGTACACATAAACAGACTACAATTATTAAATTCATGAAAGAACCAAAACAGAGATAAGATGGTATAGATCAAGGTGCACCGGTTAATAACAAAGCATACTGTTACATAGCCTCACAGCACGGGCAAAGAATCCCCACCCTAAGATATAAATACATCATGGTAAGTTCATATCCTATATAATGCCAGTGCCATTTTGAACATACCAACTGAAGAATGGAAGGAATAAATAAGGAGGGGGGGAAAGACCGCACTTTACTTCATCCCTGCCAAAATGATTCCATTTTATAGCTGATAACAAGGTATCAGCTCCCATCAGGCATTTCTGCTGCTGAAACTGCCTACGGTGTAAAAAAAGAGTAAAAGGAATAGAAGAGATCTAGTGGTCAGTTACCCGTGCTGGTGTCCATGGATGAGTACGCGCCCCTACACGCGTTTCGCGGTCGCTTCTTCGGGAGGAAGGGAAACCGGATGTGGTTGTTCAAAATTGGTATGTTCAAAATGGCACTGGCATTATATAGGATATGAACTTACCATGATGTATTTATATCTTAGGGTGGTGCACACAGCAGAAGTGGCGTTGGAGACAGGGGTTTCATGACAATGTTGTGGACTGATTTTTCAAGTACTGCTCACACAACTGGTAATACAGCATCGATGGAAAGTGACAGGAGACAGCAGTTGTCAACTATGGTTACAAACTACTTTTCCTCCCATATCGATGTTCTCCCACACAGGTCATTCCCCTTTGACTATTGGGCTGCTAAACTGGACACCTGGCCTGAATTGGCACAATATGCCTTACAGGAGCTCGCTTGCCCAGCTGCAAGTGTGCTATCGGAAAGAGTCTTCAGTGCAGCTGGATCAATCCTGACAGAAAAAAGGACCCGTCTGTCAACCCAAAATGTGGATGATCTAACCTTCATTAAAATGAACCATGCATGGGTTTCCAAGGATTTTGTCCCACCTTCCCCTGATGACACATAGGGTGACAGAAAAATGGCTTGCTTTGGTCCACCTCTTCCTGGGACTTGACCTATTTCGCCTTTTGCATCAGCTGAATGTCCAACATCAGCATATGCCACTTTCTAAAACTCCCTAACTGTGCTGCCTCCCCCCCATGGCCAGGGTCACCACCTAGCGCACGACACCGTGCGAGTGCCGTTGCCCTGGACAGGTGGGTAGGCCGACTCTTGGGCGCGGGCACTGGCACAGGGTCCCTCATAGTGCAATCAAGTGTCTCTGACGGTGGTGGTGCACACCCGCCGTCAGACACACCGCCGTACTATGAGGGGCCCAGTGCCAGTACCGACGCCCACGAGTGGGCCCCCCTTGCTTGGGCAGGGCCCCAGCATTTGCAATCTTTACCTCTCCCTGCTCCTCCGCTGTGTAGTCTGGGCCGTCAAATCCATACTGTGCCTGACACCGTCTGAGCCTGCCTCCTGATGTATAGACATATCTTTTGAATGTGTACGCTATCCATACATGTTATCCTGGGATACGGTACCCTTTCTCACCTTTGTGCAATCACTTGCAAGCCATACTGTGCCTGACACCGTCTGAGCCTGCCTCCTGATGTATAGACATATCTTTTGAATGTGTACGCTACCCATACATGTTATCCGGGGATACGGTACCCTTTCTCACCTTTGTGCAATCACTTGCAAGCCATACTGTGCCTGACACCGTCTGAGCTTGCCTCCTGATGTATAGACATATCTTTTGAATGTGTACGCTATCCATACATGTTATCCGGGGATACGGTACCCTTTCTCACCTTTGTGCAATCACTTGCAAACCATACTGGGCCTTACACTGTCTGAGCCTGCCTCCTGATGTATAGACATATCTTTTGAATGTGTACGCTATCCATACATGTTATCCGGGGATACGGTACCCTTTCTCACCTTTGTGCAATCATGTGCAAGCCATACTGGGCCTAACACCATCTGAGCCTGCCTCCTGATGTATAGACATATCTTTTGAATGTGTACGCTATCCATACATGTTATCCGGGGATACGGTACCCTTTCTCACCTTTGTGCAATCATGTGTAACCCATACTGGGCGTGAGAACGGCTGGCGAGCTGTTAAGCAAGCTACAGCACCTGTGGTTTGCACACGTAAGTTTTTCATTTTTTTCAGGAATGACGGTTAGGCCTAATTCCGGAACTGCGGTTGACCTGCACTTACTGGGAAATCATCGTTCGCGAGTAATAATTGTAATCAGTGATCCCCATCACTAACGTTGTTCAGCAGGTTATCTGCACCTGTAAGCGACAAACGCTGGCCTTTTCAGTGTAGCGCACATGCAGCCACGGACATGTAAGGGCATGACACACCAGTTATTGGCCAATCTCATGTGCCAGAGCCTCACGTGTCCCTCTAGTAAGCCGGACTCGGACCGCGGGGCATGACGGAGTCTCGTTCGTTAACGGAATTAAGCTTGCAATGTGTGCATCTGTTCTGTAGCTGGCATGGTTGAGGTTGCCCGTGTTGAGTCAAATTACGCTGTAGGCTCCACTCCTGGTGGTGCCCTTCTGGACATTCCTTTAAGGTTCAGCTTTGCAACCATACTGCCCACGTAAAACAAACACTTTGCCTTCATGAACGCTGTTTGGAGGGTCATGACTCGTGGGAATAACACCGCCCAAACAGTTAACCTGCTAGAGAGATCCTTCGTTGCTCCCAAGCATGACATCACACTCCCTAGGAGGAAGGTAATGCCACTGTGGCGACCGTACTCCTGGGGGTGACACAAGTGCACTGATGCCCAGCCACTGCTCGATGAATCTGCTGGTACATTGGCCCAGACCACTACATTCCCCTCGCACGCTACACGGCCTGAATCTGACCCTGATGAAACTCAGGTTACCCTTCCCATATACAGTTCCATCTTACACGGTGACAAAGAGGAAGCTGCAGATGAAAGTGCAGGTTCGGCCCACCCGCCATCAGACACACCACCGTACTATCAGGGTCCCTGTGCCAGTGCCGTCGCCAATGAGTGGGCCCCCCCTGCTTGCTCAGGATCACAGCACTTGCAAGGTTGAAATACTGTGCAGTGAGATGGAAGATGGGGACGACGAGGAGTCCAGACTAGTACAGGGATTCCCTAGCGAGGAGATTTATTTGATTGTTTTCAATGTTGGGACAGCAATTTTTGGGGAGCACTATACTCTGGAGAATGATAGATGGGGCCCACCATACACTGGAACATTCCAAAGGTGGACATCAGACACTGGAGCAGCATTTACAGGGCCCATTATACACTAGAGCATTAGAAATGGGGCCCATTATGTTTGGAGCATTATTTGGGCCCATAAGACAGTGGAGCTTCATCCATGGGGACCAACATATACTGTAGCATTATGTGGAGCTCATCATATACTGTTTCAAACATTATATGGGACCAATGATTCTGTATGGAGAAATAGATGGGCCTCGTCATGAGATGTAAAAAGTGAAGTATTTTTCATTGTACTATACCGCTATTTCTCTGCCGTATCGGAGCATGATGAGTTGTGGTATTATGTGTTAAAGGGGCGCTCTTTCGCCCAGGGCACATGAAAACCTGGAGCCAGCCCTACCCCCCCACAACTTTAGCCAAATAACCCCCATTTTTCAGTGCCTAACTTGTATTATGAAGTTAATTAAGGTTGACCAGCTTAAGTAAGAAGAATTGATGCTTTTGGCATTCAAATGAGCACTGTAGGTGTGTTTCCTGTCCTCCTCTCACTGCCGACTTTTATTCCCCATTGACTTACATTGGGTTTCGTGTTTCGGGACGACCCCGACTTTTCCCTATAATCGGCCGATCTTGCTCGTCCCGACTTTTGGAAAAGTCGGGTTTCACGAAACGAAACTCGACCATAAAAAACCAAAAGTCGCTCAACTCTAGTCCCCAGTACATTGTAGTCACCAGTATGTTTTATTCCCCAGTATGTTTTAGTCCCCAGTATGTTGTAGTGACAAGTATTTTGTGGTGACCAGTATGTTGTAGTGACCACTGACCAGTACATTATGCCCAGCTCATGCTTCTGGAGACTTGCACCCGTAAATTAGGAGGGTTCTCATCGCTACAGAAATGCCAAACATTTGGATGCTAAATGTGGTTTAGGCACACTGGGGCTAAGAAGTGAGGGGGCATTTGGATTTGTTTGGATTTGGAAGCGCAGAATTTGATGAATTTCTTTTGGCGGACGAAGAGCTATTTTGCGTTTCCAGAGCCTTTGAGCTACCAGTAATATGGAACCCCCTTATATTTCAATTGAAAGATGATGAACCTGAGTGAGGACTTTTTTGTGGATTGAGTTGAAGCTTTTGTGAGGAACATTTTACATAACGTTTGGGATCACATTTCTCCTGCGCTCTACGCTGAGCATTGGGATTTCCATCTAAATCTCTGAGTGACATGGTTCAGATGAAACCCCAGAAGGATCCATTCACTATAATGAGGAAGCAAAGTTACTCTGGACTCTTTTCAGCAGTGTCCTTCTTTTCAGAAGAGCACAAAACTGTGGCCGACTGCGCTTTTATGAACGCTCCGGATCATAGGCAGCCAGACGGCGTCCACATTCCCTCCATCTGCCTCATTATAGGGAATCTTCCACCAGAGATTCCATCTGAATCACATATTTCAGAGATTTACATGGAAACCAGAGTGTAGGGGCTCAGCGCAGCGCACTGGATAAATGTGAGCCAAGCCTTACTGCGATTTTTGGAAGACAGAATGAAGAAAACAACAGCAGGTGAAAAATTGGTTTTATTTTTTCGCTGTTCCTTGTGCGGTATAAGTGATTATATGACTTTATTTATCAGGTCGGTGCGATTACAGTGATACAAGCTTTATATAGGTTTTTATGTTTGTCTTCTGTGACACACTAAAAAAACTTTTATAAAACTTGCATCCCCATATTTTGAAAGCTATAATTTTTTCATATTTCTGCTGACAGAGTCATGTGAGGGCTTGTTTTTTGTGGGACGAGTTGACGTTTGTATTGGTTTCATTTTATGGCACGACATTTTGTTGATCGCTTTCTATTCCGATTTTGGGGAGACAAAATGAACAAAGACCAGCAGATCAGGAATAATTTTTTTTATGCCATTCTGGGTGCACCTTTATTCTTCAGGTCAGTGGGAGTGCAGCAACACAACATTTATATTTTTTTTATGTTTTGCAGCTTTTCCACAATAAAGTAACAATAACACAATAACTATTTTATAGAAAAAATTTTTTTTTTGCATTGATTTATTCTGAGAGCTATAACCTTTCTATTTTTCGGCTGATGGAGCTGTGTGATGGCTTGTATTTTGCAGGACAAGATGACATTTTCAACAATTCCATTTGTATTTACATTCGTCTTTTTGATCGCGTTTTATTCCATTTTTTGTTCAGTGGTATGATGATAAAGCATGTTTTTTTCCTCGTTTTTTAAAAAAATATTTTTACAACTTTTTTTAAACTTTTTTACTTTGTCCTACTATGGGACTTTGATTTTTAGCACTCTGATCATAGTTATAAAGCATACTCATTTATTCAGAAACGGTACAGCAAAATGTTTTGTACCCACTGGAAAGGCACGTTTTTTTCAGCAGCTGACCCTATTATTTTGCTACTTTGAACATTTGTTACCAGATATATCGTACATTTCCCTATACTGTTCCCTTTACATGATGCACTCTAATATTTTTAATGCTTTCTAACCTTATTACTTCTATCTATTTATTTATTCATTGGACTAGACAGACATATAATTATATAACTATGGATTAATTCAGTATCATGTATTTATCTTTTTGGAACATGTACCGTATATACTCGTGCATAAGCCTACCCCCTAAATTTGCCACAAAAAACTGGGAAAACTTATTGACTCACGTATAAGCCTAGGATGGAAAATGCAGCAGCTACTGGTAAATTTCAAAAATAAAAATAGATTCCAATAAAAGTAAAATTAATTGAGACATCAGTAGGTTAAATGTTTTTGAATATCCATATTGAATCAGGAGCCCCATATAATGGTCCATACAGTTCATGATTGTCCAATAAGATGCTGCACACAAAATACACCCCATATAATGCTGCACAAAGGTTTATAATGCCCCTACAAGATGCTCCATAGAATAATATGCCCCATATGCTGCCCCATAAAGGTTATGGCCCCATAAGATATTCCATAAATTATGCCCCATAAGATGCTCCATAGATTGTGCCCCATAAGATGCTCCATAGATTGTGCCCGATAAAATGCTCCATAGATTATGCCCCATAAAATGCTCTATAGATTATGCCCCCATATGCTGCCCCATAAGATGCTCCATAGCTTATGCCCCATATGCTGCCCCATAAGATGCTCCATAGGTTATGCCCCCATATGCTGCTCCATAGATTATGCCCCCATATGCTGCTCCATTATTATGCCCCCATATGCTGCTCCATAGATTATGCCTCCATATGCTACTCCATAATTATTCCGCCATATGCTGCTCCATAGATTATGCCCCCATATGCTGCTGTTGCAAATAAAAAAAAATGACATACTCACCTCTCGTCGCTGAGGGTCCGGTGCCGGTGTTCTGAGCAGGCAGGGACCGGTGCTAGTGTCACCGCTGGCTCAGGACCCCGGCACTGGTGATATTTACCGATCTCCACTTCATGGCTGCGTGTCGCTCTCTCTGCCGGGTCCCTCTGTCAGTGACGTTCAGGCAGAGGGCACGGCACGCACTAGCTATGTCACTGCGACCTCTGACCTGAACATCAAAGAGGACGCGGAGGAGAGAACAGAGCAGCGCGCAGCGATGAAGCGGGGACAGGTGAATATAGCATATACTTACCCCCTCCTGGCGTGGTCTCTGCTGCCCCCCTGTTTCTCGTGGACTCCCTTCCTTCAGTGGTCAAGTGGTACCCCTCATTAAAGTCATAAATATGTGTATATTCATGACTTTAATGAGCGGTACCATGTGACCGCTGAAGGAGCCTGAGACCGGGAGAAGCAGGGGTGTTGCAGAGACCACACCGGGGGGTCAGTATGATCTGACACCCCCACTCCCCCGCCGACCCCCTGGTATATGACTCTCGTATAAGCCGAGACGGGGACTTTCAGCCCAAAAAAATGGGCTGAAAATCTCGGCTTATACGCAAGTATATGTGTGTGTTTTTTGTGATTTACCATTATTAATTTGTGCATGTACTTACCCTGCACTCCCTGTACTATTTTCCACCTCTTGGGGTTTTTCCCCTCTTTTGTCCTTTTCTCTTGCTATTTTATAATTTAGAATTACCAATAAAAAATATTTTGTTTTACTTTAGTTGTGCATCATATTTGTAGGATATACTGACACATGTTACTTAGATCATGCACTGCACTAGCTAGAGCCTGGTTACCTGGATATTCTTCTTTTTTTCCTCCATATGAAGCTGTGATGTGGCTCTCTTAACCTCTTCCATTGTGGTGCACTTAGATCAGTATGACACAAATTGAGGGAATAATTCACATCTGGGTCCCAAGTTCTAATCAGCCATTTATATACTGTGTATAGACATTTTTATTTCACAGTGAAATGCATGATTTAGCTGTTCTTCTCTTCTTGCTCTTTTTACAAGGGAATACATAGATAAATGAAAAATAATAAATATTAAAACCAGTAATTAGTTTATATGTTAATTCATTATGTTCACAACTCTCAAACTTGTAAACTTTATTTTCCGTCTTTTTTTACTTTCCGATGAATTGTTGTGATAAACTTTGACACATTGTGTGTCTATTTGGAGCCAACATTTGAACTTCTAGGACTATAAATGAAACCGCAGTGTGTTGTAAGGCTACTTTTTTTTGTCCTGATGAAGAAGTCTGTAACACTTGGAAACGCATTGACTGAATAAAGAAAAGTCACTAATACTTACTGTCTGGACTTGGATCTATTATAAGGGTATACCAGCAGTGCAGATTATCCACGAATCCTACTATCTGTATCCCCTAATCTACATGTCTCTCACTTGTAATGTCCCCTTTAATTTCTTAGTAAGATCTGATGACCGGTTCTCAGGGAGATCTATGTCAGGTCCATAGATCTTAACAGTTGATCTATATATAAGAAAAACATGGATTTATCTGGAATAAAACATTGGATTTAGATATCAAGGTATCATTTTATTCAGCTACCTATGATTTTACATGCTCATATAGATGGCAAAGGAGGGTTGATCCTTCTGATGGATCTTTAGTGAATGAATCGTATGACAAAACTGAATCAGGTCCCATAAGTTTTAAAATAAATCTGTAACCAACGAATATGAGCTCAGCACAATGTAGGGGCAGAGACCTTCATTCCAGTATAATGTAGAGACAGTTACCGAGATTCCAGTGATGTACCACTTACTGGGCTGCTTGATGTAGTTTTGATAAAATTACAGTTTTATTTGCAGGACATTATCAATAAAGGCCTAGTAAACTTGCTGCCCTGTATTCCTCCTTTTTCATGAACTTTGTATAATGTCACCCCCACAACTGATTGACCAATTTCTACCTATGCACAGTGTACAGAAAATTGCCAATCAGTGGTGTGGGTGGGGTTATGCAGAGATCAGCATTTAGAAAACTGGTTGACCTACAACATGTAAAACAGTGATTTATGAAAACTACAGCAAGCAGCAAAGTAAGTGATACATCACTGGAATCAGGGTCTCTGCCCATACATTATGCTGCTTTCAAATGGCGTAGCAAAAACCTGGTGACAGATGCATGGCTTCCTATACTCTATAGTTACTGCACATAAATATTCATGAGCAATAGTTAAGTTTTCATTATTTTTGCTGGATGTATGATTTACCTAGTTCTTGTTTTGGGTTTTAGGTGGTTTAATGGTTTTAACTGGGAAGGACTGAGTTTAAGAAATCTTCCATCACCTTTAAAACCAGAGGTAAAGTATCCAATCATATTGCACAGTTACACCTTAATTAAATATTATTCTTTAATGTTTACGTTTATTAGTCTGTATACAATTGTCAGTTTAGCATTTATTAGTTTATGTAGAAAAAAATCTCCTCTTAATACTTTTATGGATAGGCTTTACAGGCTAGTAACAACCATGGGTAGAAAAAGTCTGCAAGATCAGACTACATAATCATAGAGACACATAGCTCTTGTAGATCCATGCTTTGCAGCGGTAGACAGAGGCAACACATGCATGGATTGCTAGACAATCCCCGCATGTGTTGCGTCTGTCTACCACTGCAAAATATGCAGCTGCAGGGACTCGAGCACATTAGCAGAACACTACAAGATACTAGGAATAACACCAGAGCACGCTCGTTCAACACTAATCAGTATTAGAACTAGAGATTAGTGAATTTGAAATTGAATTCTATTTGAATTTTACAAAAATCCCTATTCTGGAGTATGTATGCAAATTCAGGGAGATGTCAGACAGCAGAAAGCTGCCAAAAAGTTAGAAAAAAAAAAACATACCTCACCTACCATCCTTGCTGCTCCCTGTCTTGTTCTCTGTGCCACCATTGAGCCACATCTCCGGCCTATTGTTCACTATGAGAATTCCGGTCCAGAGTAAGCCCCAGGAGATCACAGAGAATGCTCACGGCCCAAAGTCTTGGCCTAGAAAGGAGACTGGACAGGAGAGGAGGCATAGCAGAGGCAAAAAGAACAGGACTGCGGGAAGGGAACAGCAGGACGGCCAGAGAGGGATGCTGTGATTGTTTTTTTCATTTTAACTTTTAAAAAAAACTCATAAACATACTCGCCTTACTGCTCTACTCTCCAGCCTTCCCGGCTGCTCCTTGTCTGCTTTTCACCACAATTGACATGGTGTTCATTTTGAGCAAGGACTTCCAGCTGTGAGCAGGCCCTGGAGGATACTGTGAATGCCTGAGTCCTGCTGACAGCTGGAAATCCCGGCCTAGAGGGAACACTCTATGCTATACCAAGCGATGAAGTCTCGGAGAACAGGACAGCAAGCATTGATGGACCCTGTTGGCAGCGGATTATTCAGGATACTCTCCAAGTGTGTGACAACAGAGCTTCTTTGTTCAGGAACAAACAGGAACAATATACTTAAAAGATCAGGAATAAATCATTTGTGTGTCTCTATCTGTGCAGCATCTACAGCAGGCTGCTTCTCTCATGCACAGACACAGGAAAAACAGGAAATACAGTCACATGCTCTCCCTGTGTGAGCCTCTGGGAGTTTTTTTTTTGTTCTAACTTTATAAACAGCATACAAATCGAGCAACTAAACACTCAGACAGAAATGGAGTTTTTGCACTAAACATATTACAACAGGCCCAGACAGGCGAGGTATGTTTTTTCCCTTTTACATATCATGGTTATTATGCTTGAGGTTTAGAGAGACCCCAGAGCATTTAATTTGCAGAGAATAACTTTGCTGCTCATCGGTTTTCCCAGGAACATCTACACGATTTGGCAAATTAGAATTTTGCTCATTTCAGTTAGACACATTTTTTGTGGGATGTCTTTATTAATTGTGTTAAAAGATTTGTAAGAGGGTTGGACACAGAGTTATAGGATAGTTCTTTCCAGTTGGAGGCGCTTCAGATACAGTTTTCATCCTTCTTAAGGGGCTTTAACTAGCATATCCTTAAAAGATTTTCTGAAGAATTTATGGCAAAAGTTACATTTCTTTAATCAAAATCACATTTTGTAACCATGCATATAATAGTTTTTTTTAAATTCTATTTTAACCCTCAAGCTTGATGGACCAATGGATCACAGCTATTTTGACAACTATCCTCCCGATGATGAAATTCCCCCTGATGAAATGTCTGGATGGGATCAAGATTTCTGAAGAGACATTGGTTGTGCAATGTCATGGTCCGTACTGGTTTTGTTATCCACAATGTTTATATCGGCCTCTTTGACAATCTCGGACCAAGATGGATTAGGTTTTAAAGGGAAACAGCATGTTGTGTGCTGCCATAATAACATATACAGTCATATGTAAAAGTTTGGGCACCCCTATTAATGTTAACCTTTTTTCTTTATAACAATTTTGGTTTTTGCAACAGCTATTTCAGTTTCATATATCTAATAACTGATGGACTCAGCTATATTTCTGGATTCAAATGAGGTTTATTGTACTAACAGAAAATGTGCAATCTGCATTTAAACAAAATTTGACCGGTGCAAAAGTATGGGCACCCTTATCGTTTTCTTGATTTGAACACTCCTAACTACTTTTTACTGACTTCCTGAAGCACTAAATTGGTTTTGTAACCTCATTGAGCTTTGAACTTCATAGCCAGGTGTATCAAATCATGAGAAAAGGTATTTAAAGTGGCCACTTGCAAGTAGTTCTCCTATTTGATTCTCCTATGAAGAGTGGCATCATGGGCTCCTCAAAACAACTCTCAAATGATCTGAAAACAAAGATTATTCAACATAGCTTTTCAGGGGAAGGATACAAAAAGTTGTCTCAGAGATTTATCCTGTCAGTTTCCACTGTGAGGAACATAGTAAGGAAATGGAAGAACACAGGTACAGTTCTTGTTAAGCCCAGAAGTGGCAGGCCAAGAAAAATATCAGAAAGGCAGAGAAGAATGGTGAGAACAGTCAAGGACAATCCACAGACCACCTCCAAAGACCTGCAGCATCATCTTGCTGCAGATGGTGTCACTGTGCATCGGTCAACAATACAGCGCATGCATAACGCCTTTTTGTATGACCAAACAACTCAATCTTTGTTTCATCAGTCCACAGGACCTTCTTCCAAAATGTAACTGGCTTGTAAAAATGTGCTTTTGCATACCTCAGGCGACTCTGTTTGTGGCGTGCTTGCAGAAACGGCTTCTTTCGCATCACTCTCCCATACAGCTTCTCCTTGTGCAAAGTGCGCTGTATTGTTGACCGATGCACAGTGACACCATCTGCAGCAAGATGATGCTGCAGGTCTTTGGAGGTGGTCTGTGGATTGTCCTTGACTGTTCTCACCATTCTTCTTCTCTGCCTTTCTGATATTTTTCTTGGCCTGCCGCTTCTGGGCTTAACAAGAACTTTACCTGTGTTCTTCCATTTCCTTACTGTGTTCCTCACAGTGGAAACTGACTGGTTAAATCTCTGAGACAACTTTTTGTATCCTTCCCCTGAAAAGCTATGTTGAATAATCTTTGTTTTCAGATCATTTTAGAGTTGTTTTGAGGAGCCCATGATGCCACTCTTCATAGGAGAATCAAATAGGAGAACTACTTGCAAGTGGCCACCTTAAATACCTTTTCTCATGATTTGATACACCTGGCTATGAAGTTCAAAGCTCAATGAGGTAACAAAACCAATTTAGTGCTTCAGGAAGTCAGTAAAAAGTAGTTAGGAGTGTTGAAATCAAGAAAATGATAAGGGTGCCCATACTTTTGCACCGGTCAAATTTTGTTTAAATGCAGATTGCACATTTTCTGTTAGTACAATAAACCTCATTTGAATCCAGAAATATAACTGAGTCCATCAGTTATTAGATATATGAAACTGAAATAGCTGTTGCAAAAACCAAAATTGTTATAAAGAAAAAAGGTTAACATTAATAGGGGTGCCCAAACTTTTACATATGACTGTATATCATAAATCATGGTTCAGATTGTCATCATATCAGCATTTAATAATGGCAGGATGAGGCCAAGTGGTGCACTGATGGTAATGAGCAGCAGTAAAACGTTGTCCCTTACCTGCCATCCACCTGTGGGTTACCTTGTCTCTAACCAATAAAGCTGGATGTCCAAATCTAATCATTTATGTCAGGTAATGGTATTTATAGAGTCTCTGCATGTGAAAAACAGCACAATGAAAATAAAGAGTCAATTGTAATTCAAAATCGCTAGTGATATGGGATTTGCATTAGCCTGTCCTCTGTCCGGTCTTCCAAACTAGCAAGATTAGAACAGTGCAGTCTGTTCTGCATCGTGAAAGATCTGTAAAATGTATTAAAGGTTTGTTGCTGACAATATAATAAAAAATATCGAATTCAGCCAATAATATAGTGCAGAATTGTCACTATATAGCAATCTTAGAATCATATAATACCTCAAAAATATGAACCTACAATGGACTTTCAGTATTGGCTTGTTTGTGTGATCCAGTTACGAGAGTTGTGTGACTAAATCAGTGTCGATCTGAATTGGTATATCTGCTCTAAAAGCCAATTGAGGTGTTGTCTAAAGGTCCCGCTACACATTAAATGGCTGGCAGAGGAACGATGCTTCAGCAGATCATTGGGCAGACAGCCATTTCAGTCATATACCAAAGTGCTTGTTCTGCCGAGTGCTTCTGTGTTCGCTAGGAGAAAGCTGCCGACAAACATCTCTGCCAGTGGCTTATCTCCTGGAGAACAAAGCGATTGGCAATCCGAAATTCGACATGCCCCATTGACTTTTCCCCAACAACCATTTGGCTGGTATGACCATACAAATCAGAGCGTTGGCTGAACCCGCTGAGATCAGCAACATTAGCCTAATGTGTATTGAGGGCTTTAGACACAAACTCAGGCATTTGAACCAGCATTAGGAGACTAAATTGACTCATGATATCAAATGGATATGGAAAGTTTGCTCTAGTTGTCTTAGCTTTTTTGTACACCTTTAGAATGTAGTAATGGAAGTGACTCAGCATTTGTAAAAGCTTTATTACAATACAATGCATTTCCTAATAAATTATTATACAAAAGTTTATAGTTGTCATTACTATTAGGCTTCATTTACAACATGGCGCTGTACAGTACAACAAAATACATACAGAAACGCAAAACATAAGAAAAGAGATGGTGATCAAATAAGCTTACACTCTTAACGGTCTCTTTCTTCTGGCCTCAAACACTTGGCACACTACATATGTGACAAAAGGGGTTGTGAGGACACCAAGATCTGGATAAAGCTGCTACCTCTGCACCTCTACAGATATGTCCTTGATGTTGACTGGACCACAGATGCAAGACATTTCAGATAAATGTTTTATCAAGCTCTCACCCAAATCTCTCACTGCTGTAATGGGAGAGATTGGTCATGATTCAACTCAATATATTAAAATATAAGTTGCAGAAATTACAGAAAAGAATACAGAACCTAAAGTGGAAAAGAGAAGATTAGGAAATAACTTCAGTTAGGACAGTTTTAAAAAGGCTGCAGACGTCAACACTAATCATATTTAGGCCAGGTTCATATTGCGTTAATATTTATAGTTTTAGGAAATGTAGGCACTGATTCAAAGCTTTAAACCAGAAAATTGCAGTTAAAAGGTTTGAGAAGTCATAACATTTTTGAGCTACTTGGAGATACACCAAAATCTAGCAAATGTTGGCATTTTCCGAAATAGATGGAGCTTGGGTAGGACATGGGTGTGATGCCGCAGCTCTAATTCATGACCAGCTGTGGTGTGGTTTACATCAGAAATTTTACTCCAGTTCTTGACTAGATTAGTGACACACACCACTTTTCAGATGCTCCTCATTCAAAACTAACTTCACCTCCACCCAACTACCCCATCAAGACCGGTGTCAAGATCAATGGTCTTGAATCAGGGCTGTAGACTTTAAAAAGTACTACAGATTTCCTACAAGGTCATTGGACATGTGTAAAGGTTACATCAGAAAAATGGTCTAAAGGGGCACCTGTTACCAGGTGAAAAATACTAAGATTTTGCTCTTATTTTATAACTTTGATCTAATGACCATTCTACATTTTTTGCCGTTTGGATTTAGAGATATAGGCCTTTTTACTTGTGTGTAAATTTTATGGATTTTACAAACGATGTGTGGCTCACAGGATTCTCTGTCGGAATGTTTTAGGCTTATCTGCATAATTACCTTGTGAGCAACACTCCTTTTGTAAAGCTGAGAAAAAGTACCACTAAGTAAAAGGGCCCATACCTGTGGAACAGTGTGGGGTAATAAATAAGAAGAAAACTCACCACTTTTCACTTGGTAATAGCTCCTCTTTAAAATTACATCAGGAAGTCTATGAGCTGTGATCTGCCATGCCTCATCCTACTGAAAATAATTGAGTGTATGGAAACCTACAATAAAGACACAGCACTCCTAAATACCTGTTTTCTTCATTTATTTTAACTCAATCATAGTTATTATTGCTGGCATCCAGAAAAATGACGTTACATTTGTACAGGTCCTGCTGGACTCAACCTGATGCTTCCTTCATATTGACTTTTTTGACTGAGATGTCAGATAACATTGTCACAATCGATAATACCTGAGGTAGGAATGCCACATATACTGTGTACAGTGGGGAAAAAAAGTATTTAGTCAGTCAGCAATAGTGCAAGTTCCACCACTTAAAAAGATGAGAGGCGTCTGTAATTTACATCATAGGTAGACCTCAACTATGGGAGACAAACTGAGAAAAAAAAATCCAGAAAATCACATTGTCTGTTTTTTTTTTCATTTTATTTGCATATTATGGTGGAAAATAAGTATTTGGTCAGAAACAAAATTTCATCTCAATATTTTGTGATATATCCTTTGTTGGCAATGACAGAGGTCAAACGTTTTCTGTAAGTCTTCACAAGGTTGCCACACACTGTTGTTGGTATGTTGGCCCATTCCTCCATGCAGATCTCCTCTAGAGCAGTGATGTTTTTGGCTTTTCGCTTGGCAACACGGACTTTCAACTCCCTCCAAAGGTTTTCTATAGGGGTGAGATCTGGAGACTGGCTAGGCCACTCCAGGACCTTGAAATGCTTCTTACGAAGCCACTCCTTCGTTGCCCTGGCGGTGTGCTTTGGATCATTGTCATGTTGAAAGACCCAGCCACGTTTCATCTTCAATGCCCTTGCTGATGGAAGGAGGTTTGCACTCAAAATCTCACGATACATGGCCCCATTCATTCTTTCATGTACCCGGATCAGTCGTCCAGGCCCCTTTGCAGAGAAACAGCCCCAAAGCATGATGTTTCCACCACCATGCTTTACAGTAGGTATGGTGTTTGATGGATGCAACTCAGTATTCTTTTTCTTCCAAACACGACAAGTTGTGTTTCAACCAAACAGTTCCAGTTTGGTTTCATCAGACCATAGGACATTCTCCCAAAACTCCTCTGGATCATCCAAATGCTCTCTAGCAAACTTCAGACGGGCCCAGACATGTACAGGCTTAAGCAGTGGGACACGTCTGGCACTGCAGGATCTGAGTCCATGGTGGCGTAGTGTGTTACTTATGGTAGGCCTTGTTACATTGGTCCCAGCTCTCTGCAGTTCATTCACTAGGTCCCCCCGCGTGGTTCTGGGATTTTTGCTCACCGTTCTTGTGATCATTCTGACCCCACGGGGTGGGATTTTGCGTGGAGCACCAGATCGAGGGAGATTATCAGTGGTCTTGTATGTCTTCCATTTTCTAATTATTGCTCCCACAGTTGATTTCTTCACTCCAAGCTGGTTGGCTATTGCAGATTCAGTCTTCCCAGCCTGGTGCAGGGCTACAATTTTGTTTCTGGTGTCCTTTGACAGCTCTTTGGTCTTCACCATAGTGGAGTTTGGAGTCAGACTCTTTGAGGGTGTGCACAGGTGTCTTTTTATACTGATAACAAGTTTAAACAGGTGCCATTACTACAGGTAATGAGTGGAGGAAAGAGGAGACTCTTAAAGAAGTTACAGGTCTGTGAGAGCCAGAAATCTTGATTGCTTGTTTCTGACCAAATACTTATTTTCCACCATAATATGCAAATAAAATGAAACAAAAACAGACAATGTGATTTTCTGGATTTTTTTTCTCAGTTTGTCTCCCATAGTTGAGGTCTACCTATGATGTAAATTACAGACGCCTCTCATCTTTTTAAGTGGTGGAACTTGCACTATTGCTGACTGACTAAATACTTTTTTTCCCCACTGTATGTGTGATTAATTCTGAACTCATTTCTCATTTAAAAATATTTCTTAATCTACGTTCATGGCATATTGTAAATTACAAAAATATATTTTTATGTGTACAAACATTACGGTCTTCATTTATTAAAACTGTCTAATTTTAATGATGCCCCTAGCAAACTACTAAAGATAAGTCTTCAGTTTGCAGGTGAAGCCCGGGAAGAGAGAAGGAGAGAGATTTTCCAACTCAAAAGTTCGGGTCCCTATTGTTTTGAATGGAGTTAGGATTCTGGTCAAGTTCGGATACAGTTCTGATACCCGAACTGAACTTTGTAATAAAGTTCGAATCGGATACCAGAACACAAACACAAACTACCATGGGTCTGCTCATCCCTAGAGATAGCTTGTTTTCACCAGAAAATCCCTTCAAGATGTTCATCTTCTCCAGTCACTTGAATACATGCAATATTTTCTCAAAATATACACTCACTGGCCACTTTATTAGGTACACCTGTCCAACTGTGTGTTAAGACTTAATTTCTAATCAGCCAATCACATGGCGGCAACTCAGTGCATTTAGGCATGTAGACATGGTCAAGACAATCTCCTGCAGTTCAAACCGAGCATCAGTATGGGGAAGAAAGGTGATTTGAGTGCCTTTGAACGTGGCATGATTGTTGGTGCCAGAAGGGCTGGTCTGAGTATTTCAGAAACTGCTGATCTACTGGGATTTTCACGCACAACCATCTCTAGGGTTTACAGAGAATGGTCCGAAAAAGAAAAAAAATCCAGTGAGCGGCAGTTCTGTGGCCGGAAATGCCTTGTTGATGCCAGAGGTCAGAGGAGAATGGGCAGACTGGTTCGAGCTGATAGAAAGGCAACAGTGACTCAAATTGCCACCCGTTACAACCAAGGTAGGCAGAAGAGCATCTCTGAACGCACAGTGCGTCGAACTTTGAGGCAGATGGGCTACAGCAGCAGAAGACCACACTGGGTACCACTCCTCTCAGCTAAGAACAGGCATCTGATGGCTACTTTCAGCAGGATAATGCGCCATGTCATAAAGCTCGATTCATCTCAGATTGGTTTCTTGAACATGACAATGAGTTCACTGTACTCAAATGGCCTCCTCAGTCACCAGATCTCAATCCAATAGAGCATCTTTGGGATGTGGTGGAATGGGAGATTCGCATCAGGGATGTGCAGCCGACAAATCTGCGCCAACTGTGTGATGCCATCATGTCAATATGGTCCAAAATCTCTGAGGAATGCTTCCAGCACCTTGTTGAATCTCTGCCACGAAGAATTGAGGCAGTTCTGAAGGCAAAAGGGGGTCCAACCCGTTACTAGCATGGTGTACCTAATAAAGTGGCCAGTGAGTGTATTCAGTTGCATTGGCAATATTTATGGTATACATAGTATATATAGATTCTAATAATGGTTGTGGTGTGTACTAGTTGCTGCAGCAGTGTATAAGAATAGCTGTAATGGAAGGGTTAAAGTCAAAGTCAGGATATGTTCATAGCTCGCTGTATATCATGGAAAGATCCACAGGGACCCTTCTGCATGAGGGATACCAAAATACTGTCCTTTTGACATCTGCCTGGTTGCTATACATCAACTGCATTGGCAAGCACAGTTTACATAAAAAGTAACCTACCACAAAAGTTTACCATGTATTATAAGCCTATGGGCGATGTATGCTGGCCGCTGTGGGCCTATACAGCGACATGTTGATGCATTCCATTGGAGGTATATGTATGTGTCCAGTCTAAGAGCTATTCTTCAGCGTTCTGTAAATTTGTGCACAGGGTTTGAGAACCATAATGTCATCTAGAAGTAGTATGAAAAATAGTGGTAAGAAGCCCTGTGAAATGTAGAGTAGCCTGACATAACAGAAAAGAAATTCTGGCATTTCTGGACTAGCTGCAACATGGGTAATTATTTAAGATATTTAACACATTTTTTAATATTTTACTTTCTCATGAAATTATTTTGTTTTTCCATTCTTTATACAACATATTGATACAGTGGGGAAAAAAAGTATTTAGTCAGTCAGCAATAGTGAAAGTTCCAACACTTAAAAAGATGAGAGGCGTCTGTAATTTACATCATAGGTAGACCTCAACTATGGGAGACAAACTGAGAAAAAAAAATCCAGAAAATCACATTGTCTGTTTTTTTTTCATTTTATTTGCATATTATGGTGGAAAATAAGTATTTGGTCAGAAACAAGCAATCAAGATTTCTGGCTCTCACAGACCTGTAACTTCTTCTTTAAGAGTCTCCTCTTTCCTCCACTCATTACCTGTAGTAATGGCACCTGTTTAAACTTGTTATCAGTATAAAAAGACACCTGTGCACACCCTCAAACAGTCTGACTCCAAACTCCACTATGGTGAAGACCAAAGAGCTGTCAAAGGACACCAGAAACAAAATTGTAGCCCTGCACCAGGCTGGGAAGACTGAATCTGCAATAGCCAACCAGCTTGGAGTGAAGAAATCAACTGTGGGAGCAATAATTAGAAAATGGAAGACATACAAGACCACTGATAATCTCCCTCGATCTGGTGCTCCACGCAAAATCCCACCCCGTGGGGTCAGAATGATCACAAGAACGGTGAGCAAAAATCCCAGAACCACGCGGGGGGACCTAGTGAATGAACTGCAGAGAGCTGGGACCAATGTAACAAGGCCTACCATAAGTAACACACTACGCCACCATGGACTCAGATCCTGCAGTGCCAGACGTGTCCCACTGCTTAAGCCTGTACATGTCCGGGCCAGTCTGAAGTTTGCTAGAGAGCATTTGGATGATCCAGAGGAGTTTTGGGAGAATGTCCTATGGTCTGATGAAACCAAACTGGAACTGTTTGGTAGAAACACAACTTGTCGTGTTTGGAGGAAAAAGAATACTGAGTTGCATCCATCAAACACCATACCTACTGTAAAGCATGGTGGTGGAAACATCATGCTTTGGGGCTGTTTCTCTGCAAAGGGGCCTGGACGACTGATCCGGGTACATGAAAGAATGAATGGGGCCATGTATCGTGAGATTTTGAGTGCAAACCTCCTTCCATCAGCAAGGGCATTGAAGATGAAACGTGGCTGGGTCTTTCAACATGACAATGATCCAAAGCACACCGCCAGGGCAACGAAGGAGTGGCTTCGTAAGAAGCATTTCAAGGTCCTGGAGTGGCCTAGCCAGTCTCCAGATCTCAACCCTATAGAAAACCTTTGGAGGGAGTTGAAAGTCTGTGTTACCAAGCGAAAAGCCAAAAACATCACTGCCCTAGAGGAGATCTGCATGGAGGAATGGGCCAACATACCAACAACAGTGTGTGGCAACCTTGTGAAGACTTACAGAAAACGTTTGACCTCTGTCATTGCCAACAAAGGATATATCACAAAGTATTGAGATGAAATTTTGTTTCTGACCAAATACTTATTTTCCACCATAATATGCAAATAAAATGAAAAAAAAAACAGACAATGTGATTTTCTGGATTTTTTTTTCTCAGTTTGTCTCCCATAGTTGAGGTCTACCTATGATGAAAATTACAGACGCCTCTCATCTTTTTAAGTGGTGGAACTTGCACTATTGCTGACTGACTAAATACTTTTTTTCCCCACTGTATGTAGTAATGATAGTAATTTCAAAACTCTAAAAATAAGTTGTGTGTCTGAGATAATATTCAATTATTTTTTTAAGATAAATAAGGTTAAGTTTTGGTAGTACTTTTCTATCAATTGAATGACTTTCTGTATATTTTTGCTAAAACATAGACTGGAGACTGAGGATCCATCTCAAATGCTGTCATAACCATTGGGTTATATTACATTTTACAAAACAAAATAAATATGAAATATGTTGTATCACTGGACATCAACACTTACCTCTGTGAAATAAAGATCTAAGGCCTGATTTACTATTGCATTTGCACCTTTTTTTATTCTAGCTCTTGGTGTTTTTAACCCGTTTTTTGTTTTGCGCCAAATTGTTATTTTAATTTTTTTTTTAAGTCTATTTTATGTGTTCTCCTGTTTTTGTTTATTTTTCACAAATATGGGGGTAGCTGCTTTCCAGATCTTTGCCGATTCATCAATTGTTATTTTTGGAAAAGTTTCTACATTTTTGCACAAAAGTACTGCAGTCCCTCCATGGACTACTTTTAAGAGTGCCTAAAATTTTTTGCAACATTTTAGCAGAACGTGTGACTTATTTTCTCCAGTTTAAAGAATTTGATGCAAATTAGAATATCATCAAAGGTTAATTTATTTCAGTTCATCAATCCAAAAAGTAAAACTCATATATTATACAGAGTCATTACAGAGTGATCTATTTCAAGTGTTTATTTCTGTTAATGTTGATGATTATGGCTTACAGCCAATGAAAACCTAAAAGTCATTATCTCAGTAAATTAGAATACTTTATAACACCAGCTTGGAAAAATTATTTTAAAATCTGAAATGTTGGCCTACTGAAATGTATGTTCAGTAAATGCATTCAATACTTGGTCGGGGCTACAGTGGACCTACATTAGCAGATGACATGGCTCCCCAAACTATCACTGATTGTGGAAACTTCACACTAGACCTCAAGCAGCTTGGATTGTGTGTCTCTCCACTCTTCCTCCAGACTCTGGGACCTTGATTTCCAAATGAAATGCAAAATTTACTTTCATCTGAAAACAACACATTGGATCACTGAGCAACAGTCCAGTTCTTTTTCTCCTTGGCCAGGTAAGATGCTTCTGGCATTGTCTATTGGTCATGAGTGGCTTGACACAAGGAATGCGACACTTGTAGCCCTTGTGCTGGATACGTCTGTGTGTGGCTGCTCTTGAAGCAATGACTCTAGCAGCAGTCCACTCCTTGTGAATCTACCCCAAATTTTTGAATGGTCTTTTCTTAACATTCCTTTCAAAGCTGCGGTTATCCCGGTTGCTTATGCACCTTTTTCTACCACACTTTTTCCTTCCACTCAACTTTCCATTAATATGCTTGAACACAGCACTCTGTGAACAGCCAGCTTCTTTAGCAATGACCTTTTGTGGCCTTGTGGAGTGTGCCAATGACTGCCCTCTGTACATCTGTCAAGTCAGCAGTCTTCCCCATGATTGTGGAGCCTACTGAAACAGACTAAGGGACCTTTTTAAACTCTTAGGAAGCCTTTGCAGGTGTTTTTTTACTTATTCTAATTTACTGAGTTAATGACATTTGGGTTTTCATTGGCTGTAAGCCATAATCATCAACATTAACAAAAATAAACACGTGAAATAGATCATTTTGTTTGTAATGACACTATCTAATATATGAGTCACTTTTTGTATTGAAGAACTGAAATAAATTAACTTTTGATATTCTAATTTACTGAAAGGCACTTGTATGTCATGGCATACTGTACCACAAGACAAAAAAGAAACATCACTTAACAAAATAGCAAATGCTGAATCGGGCCCTTAGTCCCCATAAGACCTCTAACTTCAAAAGCTATGTTCATACCATGTTTGTCCTTTTCTTTAGTAAGAAACATTATTGAAGAAGAAAAGCATACCTCTTTCTTATAGAAAAAAGTCAATCAAATACAGTTACATGTTTACGAACACAAAGAATGAAGAAAAATTAGTTAAAGAGGTTTTCAGAGCTTATAAAATTATAGAAGTGTACCTATGTGTGTTTAAATTTAAACCTGTAAATATTCAGTCATTTCACCCAACACAGATCTGTTGCTGATAGATTTCTGTGCTGCTCAGTTTTTCACTAGACTTTGCATTTGCTGCCTAGCATGAGATACCTATTCCCTGCATTAACAGAAAGGGAAGGAGGTGAGCCACAGAGCAGAGAGGCAGTTGATTTATGATTTAAGTACTGCATATCACACAGCAAGAGATAAGTATCAGAAGTATACATTTAACCGCTTTACTAAAGGGAAAAAAATGTGGTATGACTTTAGCCCTAAAATTATACTTTAGCCAAAATAAATAATTGATAAACTGGCACTACTAAGGGCAAATAATCTGACATTTGCTGTACTTTTTTAAAGAGTACCTACTGTTATGCTGATTACTGCACTCCTTAGACGATCGTAGGACATGGGAAACGTCTACAAGGAGCTAATCATGGTTTGTGTGTTGGAAAAACCCTTTAAAGAAGTATAGCACCTAGCAAGACAAATACCCATAGTAATTCCAGTTTTTTAATTCTTAGTCTCTAGGCGATAATACCAGGAATATAACTAGCTTATCTGTGACACAGTGGTCTAACAAGGAAAGGGAAACAAAATACCAATGGTAATACATTCTGCGTTCTTGTACAGAAGCAGCAGGCAAATTTATTTTTCTGTGGTTCAATATAACAAAATTAAATATGGTTTATTTTACACATTTTTCCATCATGTCCATTATACCATTTGTTTACACTGTTAAAAAAAAGTGCTGGTTAAAAAAAAATAAAAAAAAATCAACAGTTTCCAATTATGTTACACCAACTCATCAAAACCCACTTTCATTAACATACTCTATGTCTTCAAATTATTTACACATGCTATCATGCAATAAAGAACTCGCCATACTCCTAACAGGGCTCCTAAAGGGCAACTCTCTCACTTCCTGACCATTCTATGGCAACAGATATGTGTAACAGACACAAGAAATGTACGGACTGTGTATATATATATATATATATATATATATATATATATATATATATATATATATAATATTTCTACATTAAATGAACATCATAGCCAAGTGAACGCTGAGAGTCTGAAGGCACTTTACAGCTTCATCTGTTTGTATTTTGAGTTTTTCTCCAGGTAAAAAAATAAATGCGTCTTTGGAAAAGTCATAAGAACTCCTTTTTTTTCCTGCAAAACTTATATAAGACAGGAGCTCGTCTTCATGTTCTACATGCCAGTTTTCACTGATCTGTCCAGTATGACTTGCATGTAGTAGAGGTCCATCACCAGTGTTTATCATCTAGATTGTTCTGCATTGCTATCCCTGGTAGACATGAATATTTTACGAAATTGTGTTTTGAAAGTGCAAATATGAAGAATGCTTTGGTCGCTTGCATAGGTTTGCAATGTTATCTGCAGGCACAAGACTCCACTGTCATGTTGGGGTATACTTTGAGCACAACATTTTTGTTTTCATCAAAAAAGAGAATGCTGAGAGAAGACATCTTCTCTGGGACACAACAGGGCTCTGGGATACCAGGAACCACCCCAACAGCTCGAACAATACTCTGGATAGTGGCATGATTTGATGGCTTCAAAGACTGTTAAAAAAAAAATAAGAAAAAAAAAATCAGATTTAGTATTGTCCAATGTAAGATAATACATTCAAGTAAACATTTTTTGTCTCTTTTAGAAATGAACTTCTATATGAAATGAGGGGACTGAAAATTAAACATGTTGCCTTTTTTGTTTGCTTGATGTGTGCTAAAATTAGAGTTAAAGAATATGAACACCTATGGGACATTTGTTCACTTTAATGAGTGTATGTTTGACTCAAAACCATTTTTGCAATTGGGTTACATGAAAACTTTTGCAATATTTTTCTTGTTTAGCTTTTACGTTGCGTTATTCTTCGCTGGCTGCAGAATGAGTTGACTGAAAATCCACCAGTGAAGACGTTTCAATGGGAAGATTGTAACTTTTATCTGTCTTTTATCTGAACTCCTTTGTGTTGATTTAGGACCACAGACCATATAAAAGTTGAAATTTGAACCAGTAACAGAAGAAGGAATAATCAGGCTCCTTGAATCTTCTCGTCCTACCACTTGCACCAGTGACCCCATTTCATCACATCTCCTCCAGTCCCTTTCCCCTGCTGTCACCACTTACCTAACTAAAATATTTAACCTCGCTCTCTCTTCCGGTATCTTTCCTTCCTCATTTAAGCATGCCAACATACAGCCATTACTTAAAAACCCATCCCTCAACCAAAACTGTGCCGCTAACTATAGACCTGCCTCTAATCTTCCCTTCATCTCTAAACTCCTCGAAAGTCTGGTCCACACCCGTCTTATCCGCTATCTCGCAGATAACTCTCTCCTCAACCCTCTACAATCCTGTTTCCGCTCTCTACACTCTACTGAAACTGCCCTCCCTAAAGTCTCTAATGATCTTCTAACAGCTACATCTAATGGTCACTACTCCATGCTAATTCTCTTGGATCTCTCCGCAGCATTCGACATTGTGGATCATCAGCCCCTCCTCAGTATGCCCCATTCCATCGGCCTCATGGACACCGTTCTCTCTTGGTTCTCCTCCTATCTCTCTGACCGCTCCTTTACTGTATCTTTTCCTGGCTCCTCCTCCTCTCATCTTCCCCTTACTGTTGGGGTTCCTCAAGGATCGGTTCTAGGCCCCCTCCTCTTCTCTTTGTTTACTGCCCTTATCAAGCAATCAGTAGATTTGGGTTCCAGTACCATCTCTATGCTGATAACACTCAGTTATACACTTCTCCTGATATCACGCCTACCTTTTTGGGAAACACCAGTGATTATCTTACCACTGTCTCTAACATCATGTCCTCCCTCTATCTCAAACTGAACCTATCAAAAACTGAACCCCTCGTGTTTCCTCCCACTACAAACCTACCTATGCCCGACATTTCCGTGTGTGGTTCCACCATTACTCCCCAGCAACATGCCCGCTGTCTTGGGGTCATACTTGATTTCGAGCTTTCATTCACCCCCCACATCCGATCACTGGCTCGCTCTTGATATCTGCACCTCAAAAACATTTCTAGAATCCGACCCTTTCTTACTTTCGACTCTGCAAAAACTCTTACTGTTTCTCTTATTCATTCTCATCTGGACTATTGTAACTCTCTACTAATTGGTCTCCCTCTTACCAATCTGTCCCCTCTCCAATCCGTCCTGAATGCTGCAGCTAGGATCATATTCCTCACCAATCGTTATACTGATGTTTCTACCTTGTGCCAGTCCTCACACTGGCTACCCATCCACTCCAGAATTCAGTATAAACTTATTACACTCACCCACAAAGCAATCCATGGCTCAGCACCACCCTACATCTCCTCCCTCGTCTCAGCCTACCACCCTACCTGTGCCCTCGGTTCTGCTAATGAGCTGAGGTTAACATCCTCATTGTCACGTGCCCCGTCCTGAGTGACACAGCCAGCAGGCCGGTAACTAATACAACAGGACGCGGCACGTGTAATTGTCCTATGTGACGAGGCCCGCAGGCCAGTAACCAATACAATAAGACAAGGGAATAGGGAAAACCTGGGTAACAATAACAATGGTGGCCCTGCGATAGGGAACGGGGAAGTGGAGACCTCCTGCACTCCCCTGAGTCAGTGTCTCTACACTCCTAACGTTCCCTAGGCCATTTCCGTACTGGGCACCGATCAGGAACCTAAAAACCCTGACTCGCCCTGCACCTAAACCCTCACTAGGGAATTGGTCGGTGCGGAAACTAATCCCACCACTGCACTAAACACACATAAGGAAAAGTGACAAAACAGGGGAACATCACTTAGCTTTGCTCTGTTGCTTACGCTCCCAGGAACAGAGCCCACCACCTGCGTGCATCTTTTCCTCCACCGTGTCCAACATCTGGGTGCAATGTCCAGCAACACAGTCCAGCACCTGAGTGCAGCTGTCCAGCCATGGAGTCCAGCATCTGAGTGCAGCTTCCAGCAAAAGAGTCCAGCAACTGAGTGCAGCTCTACACCATAGCTGCCACTCCACCAAGCTTTGCAAGAAATCTTCACTGGCACCAATAGCTGCCACTCCACCATGCTTTACATGAACTCCTCGCTGACACCATAGCTGCCACTCCAAGACTCTGACTGAGTTGTCCTGGACTCTTCTCAGCACCATAGTGCAGCCTTGGAGCAAACAGAGTCCACCAACTGCATGCAGCTGTCCAGAAACAGAGTCCAGCAAATGAGTCCAGCTTTTCTGCCAAAGAGTCCAGCATTTTGAGTCCAGCTTTCCAGCAACCAAGTCCAGCATCCTGAGTGCAGCTCTACACCATAGCTGCCACTCCACCAAGCAATGCCAGCCCTCCTTGAACACCATAGCTGCCACTCCACAAACCATGCCAGACCTCCTTGCAGACACCATAGCTGCTACTCCAGGACTCTCACTGAGCTGCCTGTGACTCTCCTTCAGCTCCATTCTTCACCCAGGCTTGCTTGCAAATGAGGAACTATCACCAACAGTGATTAACACACCTGATACTCTTTTATAGAGCAATCACACCTGTTACATAATCACGTGCACAAACTAAGGTAACCAGAGTGCAATGACCCTAATGGCCACCGGGAGGAAAACTACCTTTGGCACACAGCCAAAGGGAAAAAAAAGGTTACTTTGTGCATTTAATCTGTCAGATCCCACCTGGATCATGACACTCATTAATCAGAACCTCCCACTCCTGTCTCCAAGACTTTTCACGTGCTGCGCCAATTCTTTGGAATGCACTACCCAGGCTGGTACAATTAATCCCCAATCCCCACAGTTTTAAGCGTGCCTTAAAAACGTATTTGTTCAGTCTGGCTTATCGCCTCAATGCATTAACCTAAATATCCCTATGTGGCTCATTTCAAAATTTTTTACCATAACCAGGTTCCTTGCATCATGTTCTCACATGCTTTTTGCATTTAATAGCCCTCTGTGCCTGTACTGTTACATATTTATACTGTTAACTGGTTCATGCAGCAACAGGAACACCCGATTCTTATACTAGGGATGGTCCAAACATTAAAAACAATAAAAGCAATTGTTACCATCCACTTTTTGTGTCTCCCCTTTTTCCTTATAGATTGTAAGCTTTTGCCTGCGGATTTAGTGCATTTTTTGTGCGGTTTTAATGCATGTTTTAGGTGGTTTTCCACTGCGGTTTTCCACCTGCGGATTTCTAGAATGGAACAGGTGGAAAACTGCAGCAAAAGTGCACAAAAGAAGTGACATGCTGCTTTTTTCATTCCGTACCAAATCTGCGCGGAAAAAAACGCAGCATGTGCACTGCGGGTTTTATTTTACATAGAAAAGAATGGTACTGTACATCACATGCAGTTCTGCTGCAAATCCGCAGGGCCAAATCCGCTGCGGACCCGCAGTAGAATCCGCACCGTGTGTACATACCCTAAACATGACAACCAAATATTCACTTTTCAGTACCAGTGTGAAGGGTTGCTTTAACAGACAGCAATGTGCATTGAAACAGAAAGCTTGTAAATGCCAAATATGCAACATTTTAAATGGTATCCCATTTTCAAAACAATGATTTTTAGCCAAAAATTCATGCCCTTAAGCAGTCTGCGGGGTTGGGCTCGTGAGGTCGGAGTTGGTGTCCATTTAGGTGGAGTTGGAGTCAGTATAAAATGGACAGACTCCAAAAATATGTTGGGTACAGTAGTTCAATGCAGAATGTGCTGAATATTTTTTCATAAGAACTTGGGAAAGTTATGAAATGTCCTTTAAATGTCTGTACTGTTCGGGATCTAAGGATCTCGGCTTTTAGTTGAGATGAATCTGTTCTACACTATATGTACATGCTCAGTAGGGAAGATCCTCTGCAGATCAGAGGATAAAGGTGCTGGGAAGGAACGCCTGCTCACTCATCTCAGATCTGCTAGAGTGAACAGAAAAACAGGATTAAGGCAAGTAAGTAGCTTGATTACGGTATCATAACGGTTATGAAAAGCCTGGTGTTATCATTTAACTACAGTAAATTAGCACATAAACATGAGCCATGTATGAGGGAGTTGGAGTCAGAGTCAGGGACATTGAGGAATTAAAGGTTTAGCTTACTGAGTCCACAACGGTGTCCTTAAGTAAAAAGAAAGTTGGCCACAAACATGTTCATATCTTTTAAAATCCTTATAGACAGACAGAATTTACATTTCCTAATATATTGGGTTTAGGAATGCTAACTTGCATATATTACTATAACACAGTCCAATGTCAAGCCAGCCTTCACAGAAGTCAATGAATTGGCCAAATAGCAGATTTTACTTTACTAAATTTTACACCCTGTAAAGTAGTTTTAACGTAAGGAGCTTCTGCTGCTCAAATGGCATGATCCAATGTTCATGGCTAAGGAGAGACGAACCAATCAGTTCTCTCATAAAATGTACTATTGTAATGGCCCATAATGCAGAGAGCTTATGATGACAGCTGCGGGCAGGAGTATCTAGCTGACCTCCTCGCCTGCTCAATAGGGTTGTCACAACCTCTGGAGGCTTTTGTTTAGCTGAAATACCACGCATTGTGCATCCGGAGTCTGATCTCTGATGTAACTTTTTGCTTATTGAACTAACCACCAGCTTATATCACGTGGACGCTCCATAGCTGAGACAGATGGTTGCCATTTCTAGGATGCCGTTTCCAGGCCTATATTATAGTGTTTGAAGACACTGTACTTGGCCCAGTACATGAATGCAAGGCAATAAACCAGCTCACCCTCCACCAGCTGCAGAAGGTTCAGGAGGCCATGACCAGCGCTGCTGCGAGCGCTCAGTTAGATGCAAGAAAAAAAATTGGATTCAGCTCCTGATACGTTACAGATAAAATCCAAGATTTATTCTTATTCATTTAAAAAAGAAATATCCAAAAAACATTTGCCAAAGTATATTTGAAAAAAGGGGGGGGACATGGGAGGAATAAAGGACATATATTCACCATACGCGTTTCAAACAGGACATGTTCTTAGACTTGGCCCAGTACACAGAAGCGTGACTATAATCTTGTATATAGATTTTATGGTTTATGAGCTAAGTCAATTGGTTGTACATTGTGTTTGGATGGAGGAAACTAGGACAAAGAAGAATTAATTCATGATACTGTGGATTACACAGGCCAAGACCAACTAACTCTAGACAGCTGAAAACTGGCTAAGGCTTTGTTCCCACAATGAGTTTTTGGTGAGTATTTGAAGCAGTGTATTTTCATTGAGTCAAAAACGCCATGTTCACACTTTATGTATTTGGTGAGTTTTTTACCTCAGTATCTGTAAGCCAAAACCAGGAGAGGAACAATCAGAGGAAAAGTATAATAGAAACCGGTCACCACTTCTGTATTTATCACCCACTCCTGGTGTTGGCTTACAGATACTGAGGTAAAATACTGACCAAATACTGACCATCTGAATGTGGCTTTATGCAGTTCCAGCAAAGTGGATGGGATTCAGAGAAAGCTCATGCCCAGTGTGCTTTTTCGATTTATTCAGTGTAAACTCACCTGAAGTGTGTGCTTCATATCCGCAACATGTCAATTTCTCTTGTGGGAACGCTGAATTTAATATGCAGAGTTTGCCAATAGAATTGCATTAGATGCGTAAAATCCGCAGGTAAATATCACATGTGTTTTTAGTGAGTGAAAATTCATGTAATTGGCACATGACTGTATCAATAAAGTTTTATCACAGTCAAATCCCAGGAAGCATCAAGAAGCTTTGTTTAACAACCGTCAATACGCATGAAATCAGCGGTTGTTAAGGGTACTTATTCCCTCATCGTCATTTAAAAAAAGCAATCAGGAATAAGGGACTAGCGCCGCCCAGTGGTGGCAATTCCCGTGGGTGTCAGTTGTACATGACAGCTGACACCCTGCAGTATCAGACCCGACCGGTTTTGTGACCGATCGGGGGCCAATTAGCCTCTTAAATATCGCTGTCAATCGCGACTGTGGTATTTCAGTTGTTACAAGGGGTCACAAGACCCCCTTAGCAATTATCGGACCTGTGCAATGAGAATCACGGGTCCCGCTGGTTACCATGGTACCCTGAGGTCATGTGATGACTCAGGGTACGGTGGCCTGTGAGATCCATTAATAAGATGGCACTCACAGGCTGTGTCACTGAGAAAGCGACAGTCTCATACACTTGCAAACAAAAAATACCAGCAAGAAAGCAAAAAATGCCCATACTACAAGGCAACTCAATATAATACTACAGTAAAGGAGGAACAGCGAGTATTTGTAGCCAAAAATGAAATGAAAATCATTATATTTATCAAAAAGTAAACTTTAATAAATATTTATAGTACAAACATGGTATAATAAACAAAATACATAGGCATAAATCAGTGTCATGTGACTAAATCCATGGGTCAATAAATTGACCAAGAGAGGCGGAATCCAAAATATGAATAGCATATGTACTGTTCAAAATAGGAGTATCACTTAATAAAGTTATAATATGTTCAGCCGCACATGTTATTCAGTAATAGGGATTTAAGTAACAATAGTTTCCCTAAAGCTCATGATTCCTGTACCGCCAAATAAACAACTTCACATAAAGACACAAAAGCGCCATTAAAGTCCAGTGCGCGGTAAAGAAAAAAAGAGTAATGAAATAAGAGCAAGGTAATTACCCATAGTGGTGTATATGGAGTCCCGTCTGGGTCTTGGTCAGATACCCCGACGCGCGTTTCACAGGAAGCGTCGTCAATTTATTGACCCATGGATTTAGTCACATGACACTGATTTATGCCTATGTATTTTGTTTATTATACCATGTTTGTACTATAAATATTTATTAAAGTTTACTTTTTGATAAATATAATGATTTTCAATTTCATTTTTGGCTACAAATACTCGCTGTTCCTCCTTTACTGTAGTCTCATACACTGCTGTACAAATGTACAGCAGTGTATGAGACAAGTGATCAAAGTTAAAATTATACATGTCCCACAGTGAAAAGTGCAAAAAAGGAAAAAAAAAAGTCAAATAAAACATGTAAAAAAGTTAAAAAAACACAAAAAAAGCACACAAATCCAAATAAAATAACATTTGCGCTACACTAGCGCTTCAACGAGTCAGCTACCTGAACCCGTTGAAGTGCTAGTGCAGCGTGAAACAGTTGTCATCCTGAAGGAATACCATCCCCAGCTCCTTGTTACATAAAGTGCTGTATGAATAAAAGTTTATACAAGATACAGTGAAGGAAATGTGACTTTCTACATTTTATTTTTGATAGTCTATCTCTCAATGTTAAAATTAACCTACTCTTAAAATTATAGCCTGTTCATGTCTTTGTCAGTGGGCAAACTTACAAAATCAGCAAGGGATCAAATAATTATTTCCTTCACTGTACTTACGTGAGTCAAAGTGCCACCCTTTCGTCTTCCTGAAGCTTGCACCAAAAAAATGTGATTTTGTATTTTCACATTTCTACGTTATAAACTTCTGTGAAGCACCTGGGGTTTAAAGGGGTTCATGACACATCTAGATAAGTTCCCTAAGGGGTATAGTTTCCAAAATGGGGTCACTTGTGGGGGGTTTCCACTGTTTTCCAATGGCGTATTCAGGAGAAATTGCACAACAAATCTTATGGTCCTTTTTCTCCTGTTACCCTTGTGAAAATAAAAAATTTGGAGCTAAAATAAATTTTTTTGTGAAAAAAATTGATTTTTTTTTCTTCCACATTGCTTCAGTTCCTGTGAAGCACCTGAAGGGTTAATAAACTTTTTTGAAGGTGGTTTTAAGCACCTTGAGGGGTGCAGTTTTTAGAATGGTGTCACTTTAGGGTACTTTTTGTCATTTAGATCCCTGAAAATGACTTTAAATGTGATGTGGTCCCTAAAAAAAATGGTTTTATAAATTTTGTTGGAAAAATGAGAAAATGGTGGTTAACTTTTAACCCTTGTAACTTCCTAACAAAAAATTATGATTCAAAAATTGTTATGAAGTAAAGTGGACATGTGAGAAATGTTATTCATTAACTATTTTGCAGAACATAGCTCTTTGATTTAAGGGTATAAGAATTAAAAGTTTGAAAATTGCAAAATTTTCATCAAATTTCCATTTTTCACAAATAAATGCAAGTCATATCGAAGAAATGTTATCACTATCATAAGTACAAAATGTCACAAAAAATAGTCTTAGAATCAGTGGGATACGTTGAAGCGTTCCAAAATAGTAACCTCATAAAGTGAATGATAAGAATTGTAAAATATGGCTTCGTGATTAAGGTAAAAATTGGCTCTGTCACTAAGGGGTTAAACCATGATATACAAACCCTAAGGGGTTGATCTATGATGTACAAACAAGAGTCAAAATTGTAATAAAAGCACTTGTAAAAATAGGTGCAGAAATGCTGCAGAATATCTGCAACATCAAATACTCACCAAAAGCTTATTGTGGGAACACAGGCTTGGGTGAGCTTTTGATGTTGCAGGATTTCTGCACTTATGATGTAAATTAGGTTATGGTACTTCATACCTCCCAACTTTTGAAGAAGGGAAAGAGAGACAAAGGCTGCAGTGCAAATATTAAGCCACAACCGACAACACCCATTTCACAACTAGTCACACCCATGTCCACGCCCAACTGCACCCATTTAACACTGCTGATCACACTGACTTGTACTGAGGGCACAGTGGCTGTTATTATGGGCACATTGGCTGGTACTGTGGGCACACTGACTGGTACTGAGGAAAAGAAAGAAAACAGAGAGAAAAATAAAGAGAGCAAGAGAGAAAGAAAGAACAGAGCGAGAAAGAACAGAGAGAAAGAAAGAAAGAACAGAGAGAGAAAGAAGAAAGAACAGAGAGAAAGAGGGGAAAGAAAGAACAGAGAGAATGAAAGAACAGAGAGAGAAAGAAAGAACAGAGAGAGAAAGAAAGAACAGAGAGAGAAAGAGCAAGGAAGAACAGAGAGAGAAAGAAAGAGGGGAAAGAAAGAACAGAGAGAGAAAGAAAGAGGGGACAGAAAGAAAGAACAGAGAAAGAAAGAAAGAACAGAGAGAAAGAAAGATGGGAAGGAAAGAAAGAGGGGAAAGAAAGAACAGAGAGAACATATAGAAAGAAAGAACAGAGAAAGAGAAAAAAAGGGGAAAGAAAGAACAGAGAGCGAAAGAAAGAACAGTGAGAAAGAAAAGAGGAGAAAGAAAGAACAGACAAAAAGAAAGAAAGAGAAAGAACAGAGAGAAAGAAAGAGGGGGAAGAAAAAAAGAACAGAGAGAGAGAGAAAGGACAGAGAGAAAGAGGGGAAAGAAAGAACACAGAGAGAGAACGGATAGAAATAAAGAACAGAGAAAGAAAGAACAAAGAGAAAAAGAGAAAGGAAGAAAAGAGAGAGAGAAAGAAAGAGTGGAAAGAAAGAAAGAACAGAGAGCAAAAGAAAGAACAGAGAGAGAAAGAAAGGGGAAAGAAAGAACAGAGAGAAAGAGGGGAAAGGACAGAGAGAGAAAGAAAGAGGGGAAAGAAAGAAAGAGGGGAAAGAAAGAACAGAGAGAGAACAGATAGAAATAAAGAACAGAGAGAGAAAGAAAGAACAGAGAGAGAAAGAGAAGGGAAGAAAAGAGAGAGAAAGAAAGAGGGGAAAGAAAGAAAGAGGGGGAAGAAAAAAGAACAGAGAGAGAAAGGACAGAGAGAGAAAGAGGGGAAAGAAAGAAAGAAAGAGGGAAAAGAAAAAAGAAAGAACAGAGAGAGAGGAAGAAAGAGGGGAAATAAAGAAAGAACAGAGATAGACAGAAAGAGGGGACAGAAAAAAAGAACAGAGGGAGAGCGAAAGAAAGAGGGGAAAGAAAGAAAGAACAGAGAGAGAAAGAAAGAGGGAAAAGAAAGAAAGAGAAAAAAGAAAGAAAGAACAGAGAGAGAATGAAGAAAGGGGAAAGAAAGAACAGAGATAGAGAAAGAAAGAGGGGAAAGAAAGAAAGAACAGAGAGACAAAGAATAGAGAGCGAGAAAGAAATTAAAAAAAGAAAGAACAGAGAGAAATAAAGAAAGGGGAAAGAGAAAGAAAGAAAGAACAGAGAGAGAGAGAAAGAAAAAAGAAAGATTAGAGAGGGAAAGAAAGAACACAGAGAGAGAAATGAACAGAGAGAAATAAACAGACAGAGAAAGAAAGAAACAGAAAGATAGAAAGAAAGAACAGAGAAACAGAGAGAGAAATAAAGAAAGATTCTATAAAGATACTATAGCAGCCCGGCTTCCATTGTAATGCCCACCTGAGTCTCCTGATGCAGGACATATCATGATCCGCTCACATGGCCGGCATCCCCGATTTCAAGGCGATCCTGCTGTCTGTGCTGTCGGAGGAGGACATGGTGATGGATCTGAAGCATTCCCTGAAGTGCCTCCATGATTCCGACACAATCTTCTCATGAAATTACCTCATTTCCGGTCAGCTTCCAACACATCACTTCCAGTGGACCGACATGTGCGAGTTTTAAAGTGCTCCTCAGGGCTCCGCCATGTACTCCTGTGTCTATGGGAAAAGTAAGCTCTCGGCTGGGACAGACTCTCAAAATCGGGACGGTTGGGAGGTATGAATGCTCCCCACCATACACCTTGCACACACACAGCTCCGCACACCCCATACACATGCGGCTTCACTCCGTACACCAAGTACACACACAACTCCACTCCGTAATCCTTGTACACACGTGGCTCCACTCAGTACACATGCGACTCCACACACCCCATACAGACGCGGCTCCACTCCACACACCCCATACACACACGGCCTTGCTCTGCACACCTCGTACACATACAGCTCCGCTCTGTACACCATGTACACACACAGCTCTGCTACATCCACCCTGTAAACCCCTCCTGACCCCACACATAAACTTCAACTCTTCCAGCACCATGACAACCAGCACAGCAGAGCCCTGCATACATGGAGGCCCCTGATCATGTGACCCCCTGACTCCTCCCGTGACCTCATCACAGGTCCTGTGCACACAGCCACAGAACAGCCTAGTGTTAGGCGTCGGTTTCCTGCTTCTGCACAGGAGGGAACTCGAGCCTTGCCTTCTGCGGTCTCCCATTCCTCTCCAGTCGGAGAGGAGGCTGCTCAGCAGAGACGTTGATCCCGGCGCCTTGCCCAGGCTAATGCTAGGTGTCTGGTTGCTCCATCTGGCTCTACTATTGCATCATGCATGAGTCAGCAGCAAGCAGACGCTCCTGGAACTAAGTCCTGCTTTTCGCCTACTGAGCATGCCCGTGGGACGACCTCTCATTGGAGGTCATGTGCTCAGGTCCTATTGCTGCTCCGATTGGACCACCAGGAAGGTCCCGGAAGGCTGCAGCTATAAAAGGTTTGCATGGCCCCCCGGCAATGCGCTTATATAAAGATTTACTCTTTTGCAATAGTGGTGTGCATGATGATGGATATCTGATTCTGGTGAATGACTCATTATATACTCCCTCCCTTTGATACACATGTGAGTTAGGGTTCCAGAGTAGAGTCGGCACCGAGCATTGGCACTGCCTAGCGCCGCAGTGCACTCAGCATTATCTAGCCTATTAGCGCCTGAGGGCGTCAGTCACCACGTGGTTACAATACCGCTGGTACTGCAGCATCTACCAGAGCGGCGCCGTGGACAGTTAGGTGCACTTTCCAGCACTAAGCTTATGCTGGTTAGTGGTGTCCGCAAGGGTAGACATTGTACCTGCTCAAGGCGGTAAGCCATACTTTGTCACGCCCTGTGACTCATAACAGGGCACACTTTATACGCCGACTAGGGCAAACTCTGTGAAGTAACAGAGTCTGTCCTCGTACGCACCAGGTCAGTGGTTTCCCGCTGGTGTCCGGCTATCTTCTGTTATATTCTGTTCGTCATTGTCTAGCAGCAATTAACATCTCTGCACAGTGGACCCCGGACTGCGAACGCACCTAGCCGCTACATATTTTTAATTAGGTGAGTTCCGTCAGTCCGTAACACCTAGCGACGTCATTGCAGGCTGTGGTGGGTCTCTAGGAGGGTGAGGATGGGGTCGGTGCATGGGGAGGGATCGTGGTGACTCAGTGCAGTGCGGGCGGGACGCGGGTGAGGGGGTCAAAAATGGGACTGTCCCGCGAGAATCGGGATTGTTGTCAAGTATGGTACTTGCATTGTTTTACATGTGTGTTAGGCGTCGGGTTTCTTCCCCTGCACAGGAGGAATCCCGAATCTTGCCTTCTGCGGTCTCCCATTCATTCTCATCCGCAGAGGAGGCGGCCCAGCAGAGACGTCAATCCCGGCGCCTTGTTCAGAATACTGCTGTCGGTTTGGTTGCTGCTGCAACTCCTGGTCCATCTATAGAAATCCACACTTGCCAGCAGCGAGCAGCTCCTGGGACTAAGTCCTTCTTTCGGCCTACTGAGCATGCCCGTGGGATGACCGCTCATTGGAGGTCGGAGGTCACATGCTCAGGTCCTGTTGCTGCTCTGATTGGACCTCTAGGATGGTCCCGGAAGGCTGCAACTATAAAAGGTTCGCATGGCCGCCCGGCCTTGCGCTAGTATAGAATTCTGTACTTGTGTGTGTATGATGGATGCATGTTTCTGGTAACTGACTCCTTATGATTCCCTCACTTTGGTTGTGCATGTCATAGGGTTATTGGAGTTAGAGCCAGCGCCTAGTAGTGGCACTGCCTATGTGCCACAGTGCACCCAGTCCACACCATGAGTGTTAGCACCAGATTGTGCCATCTAGCACTAAGCACGTGCATACTGCGTCTTGCCAGCAGCAATCGCCAGTGCGGCGCCATGCGCAAAGAGAGCGTTTTCCTTGCCCCAGTTTGGGGAGGTTAGTGGTGTCCACCAGTGCGGTATTGTACGCAAGTAGCGCGCTAATCTATTGGTACAGTCTCTCCCTGGCCCCACAGTTGTGGTGCCATGCGCTGGTGGGTCTGGAGGGAGTCTAACCCCGTGTCTTTGGGGCAGAGTCCTGTGACTGCACACCAGCGCTCTCTTAGCCAAGCTCTGTGAGTCTTAAAAGGCTACGGCATTTACGTTTCACTTTGGTAGACTCTGTGAAGCAACAGAGTTCGCTGCAGTACACACCGGGTGACATTAACCCGCGTGCGTTCTGCTATTTCACCGCCATATAGTGTCTGCCATTACCTGGCAGCAGGTAACATCTCTGCACGGTGGACCCCGGGCTGCGAACGCACCCTGTCATTACTTTTATATTATTTGGTGCGTTACGCCAGCCCCCTAACAAAGTGTTTGTGTGCGGTTTTCTTTTCTTTTTTTGACATTTTTTTTTTACTCTTGGGCCACATGCACACATTGGGTATTTGGTCAGTATTTTACATCAGTATTTGTAAGCCAAAACCAGGAGTGGGACAATCAACGGAAAAGTATAATAGAAACACGTCACCACTTCTGTATTGTCACCCACTCCTGTTTTTTTGCTTACAAATAATGAGGTAAAATACTGACCAAATACTGAGTTAAAATACTGATCAAATACTGAGGTAAAATACTGACCCAATACTGAGGTAATACTGACCCAATACTGAGGTAAAATAACCAAATACTGATGTAAAATACTGACCAAATACTGAGGTAAAGTACTGACCAAATACGGAGATAAAAAACTGACCACATACTCAATGTGTACACATGGCCAAAAATTCTGTATTTCTGAGTCAGCGAAAATACGCAAGAACTCACCAAGAACTCACCATGGGCACACACCCTAAATCCCATCCCCTTTGCTGGAACTGTAAGGCCATGTTCCCAAGTTCAGTATTTCGTCAGGACTTTACCTCATTATTTGGTCAGTATTTTACCTCATTATTTGGTCAGTATTTTACCTCAGTATTTGATCAGTATTTTACCTCAGTATTTGGTCAGCATTTTTCCTCATTTAGTGAGTATTTTACCTCAGTATTTAGTCAGTATTTTACCTCAGTATTTGGTCAGTATTTTACCTCATAATTTGGTCAGTATTTTACCTCATTATTTGGTCAGTATTTTACCTCAGCATTTGGTCAGTATTTTACCTCAGCATTTGGTCAGTATTTTACCTCAGCATTTGGTCAGTATTTTACCTCAGCATTTGGTCAGTATTTTACCTCAGCATTTGGTCAGTATTTTCCCTCAGTATTTGGTCAGTACTTTACCTCAGCATTTGGTCAGTATTTTACCTCAGTATTTGGTCAGTATTTTACCTCAGTATTTGGTCAGTATTTTACCTCATTATTTGGTCAGCACTTTACATCAGTATTTGTAAGCCAAAACCAGGAGATGGTGATAAATACGGAAATGGTGATGTGTTTCTATTATCAGGGCTGTGGAGTCGGTAAGCCAAACCTGCGACTCCGACTCCTCAATTTCCCTTACACCGACTCCGACTCCACGACTCCGACTCCCACACATATTGATTATATTTAAGTGAAAAATTTATTGTAGTACAATGTGAACCTGAGACATTTAATCATTTTTATGATCCAATAATCAAGATATTTAGATAGAACAGAATATATATTGGTGTACTACCCGGTTTTCATTCTTTTTGGTACAGATACGATATGGATAGACAGATATGGATAAATGGATAGATAGAGCAGATTTCTAATCTGCTTTTGCTATTGAGTAACATTATCTATGAGCTCAAAAACCTTTCAGGTGATGCAGTTTTTTAAAAAGATGATCAACTTTTGCAGCTGAAAAACGTATCCTCAAAAAACACAGGAAAAACGCTGTGTGTGAATGTAGCCTTTGATCAGGAATATAACAGCCATTTATAGGATATTTCATAACTTTCCCAAACTCCTATGAAAAAATATTCAGCACATCCTGCATTGAATTACTGTACCCAATTTATTATATATTTTAGGAGTCGGAGTCGGTCCATTTTATACCGACTCCAACTCCGACTCCACCAAAATGAGCACCGACTCCGACTCCACGACTCCGACTCCACGACTCCGACTCCACAGCCCTGTCTATTATACTTTTCCTATGATTGCTCCACTCCTGGTTTTGGCTTACACATACGTAGGTGTGAACATGGCTTAAGATGCTGCATTTCTTGCTTAGCAAAAATACACAGCATCAAAAAGTCACCAAAACCTCATTGTGGGAATGTAATCTTACAGACTGACTGCCACAGACTGACTGCCAGTAAACACTGACTAACAGATAAAAGGTGAAGGCAGCCATATTACCTATTAGAAAGTGTAAATGGCCTAATTTAAGTGATCAGACATTGCCAGAATAGATAAAACAGTGGTATAATGATTACTGGATGGTGTGGCTAAGAAGACAGTACCAAAACTTTACATTGCATCCTCTGTGTCAATAAAGTCTTTGAGCCGGCCATGACTATTTGTCAGAGTTCGTATACATCCATTCAGTGATTATGAAATGTCAATAAAAAACTTCTATATATGCAGTACCTCTATAAAATAATGTATGAACAAACCCTTTAAGAACAAGATTACTGCTGTATATGAAAACTGTCAGATGGGACCTTCAACAAAGCTGACCAAACCTGGGGCTGCACACAGTATAATATTACAAGTGACACTAATAAAAGATGAATGTCTGTATACTACGGCTTCACCGTGGTTGAGCTCACTCAAAAGTCCAGATGTTTTTAGGATCCCTTTGGACATATATAACTTATACAATTGAACTTGCGTTGTATTTAAAGCCGTATTTTACAGTAGTCAGTAGACATTCCAGGTGATTTTTAGCTTTGTGGGGTTATGGAACTTAATTTACTGGTCTCCAATGATTAGATAAAATAGGCACCCCTACCCAAAACGCTCAAATGCTCAGTTATTCCTTTTAGGACCCGCTCAACATGTATAATACGGCCAAGAGCAATAGTACTCGGACTATTGTTATACTATAGGGCAGTGCAGATCGATTCGGCATGAGAAAACAATTGCAGAATGCTGTGAGTGGCTCCAGAATTTGGATCTCACACACACTCATACAAATCTATGGGATGTCATCCGAGTGCAGTTCGACGTCCGTGGACTCAGACAATGGAGAAAACAGAGACGTTAAGTTCTCCATCTTCTCCACAACTGTGCTCTGGTTCTCGCACGCAAGAGAATGAGATCACACTCAGATAACACTTGGATCACACTCTGATATAGTTTGAGCCGAGTGTCATTTTCCATTTTTTTTAGCTTTTTCCTACTGTCCTTCCAAGAGCCATAGCTTTTTTATTATTCTGTCAATATGGCAGTATAAGGGCTTGATTTTTGCGGGGCGAGTTGTACTTTTGAATATCACATTGACTTTACCATATAGTGTACTAGCAAATGGGAAAAAAATCCAAGTGTGGGGAAATTGCAAAAATAAAGTGCATTGCCACAATTGTTTTTTGCGGTCTTTTATTTACCATGCTCACAATATGGTAAAACTATCCTGGCAATATGATTCCCAAGTTCAGTATGAGTATGGAGATACCAAACATGTATAGTTTATTTTTTATTTACGTGGTGAAAAAAAACCAAATTTGTATGAAAAAGTTTTAGTATTTGTCACCATTTTCCGAGACCAGTAGTGTCTCCATTTTTTGGAGTCTGGGGATGGATGAGGGCTTGTTGCTTGCGCCTTGATTTCACGTTTTTATTTATTCTGGGTGGATACCACGAGTGGATCGGTGCTGATTAACCCCTTCCAGACATGCGTCATACTAGTACTACTCTGCGGGAGGTGCGTTCTCACAAACAGCAGTACTAGTATGGCGGCCGATCGCGCGGCCTCAAACTGAGTGCCGCGGCGATCGGGTGTGAGTGTCAGCACCGAAGAATAAAGCTGTCTTACCAATTTTACCACATGCGGAACGGTATAAAAAAAAGAAGCAAATTCCTGAATTGCTAGTTTTTGTTCATTCTGTCTCCCAAAAATCGGAATAGAAAGCGATCAAACAATGTCATTTGACCTAAAATGGTACCAATAAAAACGTCAGCTCGTCCCGCAAAAAACAAGCCCCACATGACTCTGTCGGCCAAAATGTGAAAAAATTATAGCTCTCAAAATATGGTGATGCAAAAACTAGTTTTTACATTAAAAAGTATATTTTAGTGTGTGACAGCAGCCAAACATAAAAACCCAATATAAATCTGGTATAGCTATAGTCGCACCAACCCGAAGAATAAAGTCACCTAATCACTTATACTGCATGAAGAAGGGCATACAAAATAAATAAAACCAATTCTTCACATGCTGTTGATTTTTACATACTGCCTCCCAAAGATCACAGTAAGACTTGGCACACATTTATCCTGCGCTCTGCACTGAGCGCTTACACCGGGGTTTCCGTGTAATTCTCTGAAATACGTGATTCGGTCAAAACCTCTAGCTGAAGATTCCTTATAATGATGCAGATGGAGACACTGTGGACCCATGATCTGGCGGTGTCCTTCTTTTTAAGATTCCATAAAAGTGCTGTCAGCCACATTTTTGTGCACTTCTGAAAAGGACACCGCTGAACAGAGGCCAGACGGAGTCCAGAGTAAATGTGCTGCATCATTATAGTGAATGGATCCCTCGGGTGTTTCATCTATCTCGGAGATTTAGTTGGAAACCCGAAGTAAGTGCTCAGTGTAGAGTGCCGGATAACAGTGATCCCAAATGTTATGTAAAATGTTTTTTCAACTAACTCCACAAAGAAAGCAAGTGCCCAGTCAAGGCCAACTTCTGTTAACGGAATTATAGGTGGCCTCCACATTACTGGAAGCACAAAGGCTCTGGAAAAGCGAAATGGCTCCTCGTTCCCCAAAAGAAATTCAGCAAATTCTGCTATCCCAAATCCAAATGTCCCCCCTCTCTGAGCCCCACAGTGTGCTTAAACCACATATTGTGTCCAAATGTTTGGAATTTCTATATTGATGAGAGCCTGCCTAACTTACGGGTGCATGTCTTCAGGAGCATGAGCTGGACATAATGTACTGGTCACTACAACGGCAGTTTGCAATTTTCACTCTGCAACAACCACTGCTGCCTGTTTCTGGAACACACGCATGGAGTCAAAATCGTCACTACATCTGTAGATAAATTCCCAAAGGGTTATAATTTCCAAAATATGGTCACTTGAGGGTGGATTCTGCTTTTCTAGCACTTAGAGGCTCTTTATATGGAGTCTGTAAACTAGTTTAGGGAAATTTGCGCTCCAGGATGCAAATAGCGCTCTGTCCCTTCCGAATCACTCCGTATGGCAAAGTAGCACTGTACAGCCACATATGGGATATTTCTACATTCAGCAGAAATTGTGGGACAAATTCTGGTGCCATTTTTACCCATTTCCCAGTGTGAAAATGTAAAGCTTGGGGCTAACACACAATTTTGGTGGTAAAAATAGAAATTATTTTTCTTCACTGCCCAATGGTAAAAAAGTCTGTGACACACCTGTGGTGTCAATATAATCACTGCACCCATAGATGAATACATTGAGAGATTTACTTGGTAAAATAGGGTCACTTATGGGGTGTTCTGCTGTTCTGGCACCTCGGGGGCTTTGTCAATGTAACATGGCACCCTTAAACAAGTACAGCAAAATCTGCACCGTAATATGGCGCTACTTCCCTTCTGAGCTTTGCACTGTGCCTCAAAATTAGTTTTCAACCACATATGGGGTATCAGTGAACTCAGGAGACATTGCACAACAAACTTTGGGGTCCATTTTCTTCTTTTGCTCTTGTGTAAATACAAAATTTGTAACTAAAAAATATTTTTGTGGGAAAAATGTGATTTTTTTTATTTTCACGGCTTAACGTTATATACTTCTGTGAAGCACCTGGGGGTTCAAGGTGCTCAATACACATCTAGATAAGTTCCATAAGGGGTCTAGTTTCAAAATTATGTCACGTGGGGGTTTTCCACTATTTGGGCACATCAGGGGCTCTCCAAACATGACATGGCATCCGCTAATTATTCCAGCATATTTTACATTGAAAAAGTCATATGGCACTCGTTCCCTTCCAAGCCCTGCCGTGCACCCAAACAGTTGTTTTCCTACACATATTTTGTATCTGTGCACTGAGGAGAAATTACACAACAAATTGTATGGAGCAATTTATTTTGTTACCTTTATGAAAATGTAAAATTTGGAGCTCAAACAGATTTATCTGGGAAAAATGTGATTTTTTTTCAAGGGTTAACGTTATAAACTTCTGTGAAGCACCTGGGGGCTCAAGGTGCTCAATACACATCTAGATAAGTTCACTAAGGGGCCTAGTTTCCAAAATGGTGTCACTTGTTGAGGGATTTCCACTATTTAGGCACATCAGGGGCTCTTCAAACGCGACATGGCGACTGCTAATTATTCCAGCAAATTTTACATTCAAAAAGTGAACTGGCGCTCCTTCCCTTAGAAGATTTTCCTCACATATGGGGTATTGGCATGCTTAGGAGAAATTGGAAAACAAAATGTATGGTCCATTTTCTCCTGTTACCCTTGCGAAAGTAAAAAAAATTATGTCTAAAGGAAAGTTTTTGTGAAAGAAAAGTAAATGTTTATTTTTTATTCCACATTCCAAAAATTCCTGTAAAGCACCTGAAGGGCTAACTTAATAAACTTCTTGGATATGGTTTTGAGTGCCTTGAGGGGTGCATTTATTAGAATGGTGTAACTTTTGGGTATTTTCTGTCATATAGGCCCCTGACAGTCACTTCAAATGTGAGTTGGACCCTAAAAAATGGTTTTGTAAATTTTGTTGTAAAAATGAGAAATCGCTGGTCAACTTTTAACCCTTATAACTTCTTAACAAAAAAATAATGTTTCCAAAATTGTGCTGATGTAAAGTTGTCATGTGGGAAATGTTATTTATTAACTATTTTGTGTGATATGACTCTTTGATTTAAGAGCATAAGAATTCAAAGTTAGAAAATTGCTTAATTTTTGCTAAATTTCCGTTTTTTTAACAAATAAACGAAAGTCATATCAAAGAAATTTTACCACTATCACAAAGCACAATATATCACGAGAAAACAATCTCAGAATCACCAGGATCTGTTGAAGTGTTCTAGAGTTATGACCTCATAAAATGACAGTGGTCAGAATTGTAAAAATTGACCTGGTCAGGAAGGTGAAAACTGGCTTCAGGGTGAAGGGGTTAAATCAACTGTCATGTGCGGGGGGGGGGAGATGCAGGCTCACCGCTGTAACCCACATCAAAGTCCTGAACATGACATACAGTTGTGGCCAAAAGTATTGACACCCCTGCAATTCTGTCAGATAATACTCAGTTTCTTCCTGAAAATGATTGCAAACACAAATTCTTTGGTATTATTATCTTTTAATTTGTCTTAAATGAAAAAACGCAAAAAGAATTGTCCTAAAGCCAAATTGGATATAATTCCACACCAAACATAAAAAAGAGGGTGGACAAAAGTATTGTCACTGTTCGAAAAATCATGTGATGCTTCTCTAATTTGTGTAATTAACAGCACCTGTAACTTACCTGTGGCACCTAAACAGGTGTTGGCAATAACTAAAGCACACTTACAGCCAGTTGACGTGGATTAACCCCTTCACCCCCAAGGGTGGTTTGCACGTTCATGACCGCGCCAATTTTTACAATTCTGACCACTGTACCTTTATGAGGTCATAACTCTGGAACGCTTCTATGGATCCCCGTGATTCTGACACTGTTTTCTCGTGACATATTGTACTTCATGTTAGTGGTAAAATTTCATTCAAATAACTTGCGTTTATTTGTGAAAAAAAACGGAAATTTGGCAAAAATGTTGAAAATTTCGCAATTTTCCAACTTTGAATTTTTATGCCCTTAAATCACAGAGATACGGCACACAAAAAACTTGATAACTAACATTTCCCACATGTTTACTTTACATCAGCACAATTTTGGAACCAAAATTTTTTTTTGTTAGGAAGTTATAAGGGTTAAAAGTTGACCAGCGATTTCTCATTTTTACAACACCATTTTATTTTTAGGACCACATCACATTTGAAGCCACTTTGAGGGGTCTATATGATAGAAAATACCCAAAAGTGACACCATTCTAAAAACTGCACCCCTTAAGGTGCTCAAAACCACATTCAAGAAGTTTATTAACCCTTTAGGTGCATCACAGGAATTTTTTTGAATATTTAAAAAAAAATGAACATCTAACTTTTTTTCACAAAAAAAATACTTCAGGTTCAATTTTTTTATTTTACCAAGGGTAACAGGAGAAATTGGACTGCAAAAGTTATTGTGCAATTTGTCCTGAGTACGCTGATACCTGATTTGTGGGGGGGAACGACTGTTTCGGCGCATGGCAGAGCTCAGAATGGAAGGAGCGCCGTTTGACTTTTTCAATGCAAAATTGGCTGGAATTCAGATCGGACGCCATGTCACGTTTGGAGAGTCCCTGATGTACCTAAACAGTGGAAACCCCCTACAAGTGACCCCATTTTGGAAACTAGACCCCCCAAGGAACTTATCTAGATATGTGGTGAGAACTTTGAACCCACAAGGGCTTTACAGAAGTTTATAACGTACAGCGGTACAATTAAAAAATCATATTTTTTCCACAAAAATGATCTTTTCACCCCAATTTTTATTTTCCCAAGGGTAACAGGACCCTAAAAGTTATTGTGCAATGTGTCCTGAGTATGCTAATACCCCACATGTGGGGGTAAACCACTATTTGGGCGCATGGCAGAGCTCGGAAGGGAAGCAGCGCCATTTGACGGTTTTGGCTGGAATTGAGATCGGACATCATGTCGCGATTGGAAAACCCCTGATGTACCAAAACAGTGGAAAACCCCCACAAATGACACCATTTTGGAAACTAGACCCCCTAAGGAACTTATCTAGATGTGTGGTGAGAACTTTGAACCCCCAAGGGCTTCACAGAAGTTTATAACATAAAGCCGTACAATTAAAAAATCATATTTTTTCCACAAAAATGATCTTTTCACCATCAATTCTTATTTTTCCAAGGGTAACAGCACCCTAAAAGTTATTGTGCAATTTGTCCTGAGTACGCTGATACCCCACATGTGGGGGTAAACCACAATTTGGGCGCATGGCAGAGCTCGGAAGGGAAGCAGCGCCATTTGACGTTTTTGGCTGGAATTGAGATCGGACACCATGTCGCGATTGGAAAACCCCTGATGCACCTAAACAGTGGAAACCCCCCACAAATGACACCATTTTGGAAACTAGACCCCCTAAGGAACTTATCTAGATGTGTGGTGAGAACTTTGAACCCCCAAGGGCTTCACAGAAGTTTATAACATAAAGCCGTACAATTAAATAATCATATTTTTTCCACAAAAATGATCTTTTCACCCTCAATTCTTATTTTTCCAAGGGTAACAGCACCCTAAAAGTTATTGTGCAATTTGTCCTGAGTACGCTGATACCCCACATGTGGGGGTAAACCACTATTTGGGCGCATGGCAGAGCTCGGAAGGGAAGCAGCGCCATTTGACGTTTTTGGCTGGAATTGAGATCGGACACCATGTCGCGATTGGAAAACCCCTGATGTACCTAAACAGTGGAAACCCCCCACAAATGACACCATTTTGGAAACTAGACCCCCCAAGGAACTTATCTAGATGTGTGGTGAGCACTTTGAACCCCCCAGTGCTTCACAGAAGTTTATAACGCCCGGGCGTGAAAATAAAAAATTTGTATTTTTTCCACAAACATGATTTTTAGTCACCATTTTTTTATTTTCCCAAGGGTAACAGGAGAAATTGGACCCCAAAAGTTGTTGTCCAATTTGTCCTGAGTATGCTGATACCCCATATGTGGGAGAAAGCTACTGTATGGGCACACGTCGGGGATCAGAAGGGAAGTAGTGACGTTTTGGAATGCAGACATTGATGGAATGGTCTGCGGGTGTCATGTTGCCTTTGGAGAGCCCCTAATGTACCTAAACAGTGGAAACTCCCCACAAATGACCCCATTTTGAAAACTAGACCCCCTAAGGAACTTATCTAGATGTGAGGTGAGCACTTTGAACCCCCAAGGGCTTCACAGAAGTTTATAATGCCAGGGCATGAAAATAAAAAAATCGTATTTTTTCCACAAACATGATCAATTATTCCCCAATTTTTTTATTTTCCCAAGGGTAACAGGAGAAATTGAACCCCAAAAGTTGTTGTCCAATTTGTCCTGAGTAAGCTGACACCCCATATGTGGGAGAAAACTACTGTATGGACACACGTCAGGGCTCGGAAGGGAAGTAGTGACGTTTTGGAATGCAGACTTTGATGGAATGGTCTGCGGGTGTCATGTTGCCTTTGGAGAGCCCCTAATGTACCTAAACAGTGGAAACTCCCCACAAATGACCCCATTTTGAAAACTAGACCCCCTAAGGAACTTATCTAGATGTGAGGTGAGCACTTTGAACCCCCAAGGGCTTCACAGAAGTTTATAATGCCAGGGCATGAAAATAAAAAAATCGTATTTTTTCCACAAACATGATCAATTATTCCCCAATTTTTTTATTTTCCCAAGGGTAACAGGAGAAATTGAACCCCAAAAGTTGTTGTCCAATTTGTCCTGAGTAAGCTGACACCCCATATGTGGGAGAAAACTACTGTATGGACACACGTCAGGGCTCGGAAGGGAAGTAGTGACGTTTTGGAATGCAGACATTGATGGAATGGTCTGCGGGTGTCATGTTGCCTTTGGAGAGCCCCTAATGTACCTAAACAGTGGAAACCCCCCACAAATGACCCCATTTTGAAAACTAGACCCCCTAAGGAACTTATCTAGATGTGTGGCGAGCACTTTGAACCCCCAAGGGCTTCACAGAAGTTTATAATGCCAGGGCATGAAAATAAAAAAATTGTATTTTTTCCACAAACATGATCAATTAGTCCCCAATTTTTTTATTTTCCCAAGGGTAACAGGAGAAATTGAACCCCAAAAGTTGTTGTCCAATTTGTCCTGAGTACGCTGACACCACATATGTGGGAGAAAACTATTGTATGGACACACGTCAGGGCTCGGAAGGGAAGTAGTGACGTTTTGGAATGCAGACTTTGATGGAATGGTCTGCGGGTGTCATGTTGCCTTTGGAGAGCCCCTAATGTACCTAAACAGTGGAAACACCCATACATGACCCCATTTTGGAAACGAGAACCCCTAAGGAACTTATCTAGATGTGTGGTGAGCACTTTGAACCCCCAAGGGCTTCACAGAAGTTTATAATGCCAGGGCATGAAAATAAAAAAATCGTATTTTTTCCACAAACATGATCAATTAGTCCCCAATTTTTTCATTTTCCCAAGGGTAACAGGAGAAATTGGACCGCAACAGTTGTTGTCCAATTTGTCCTGAGTACGCTGACACCCCATATGTGAGAGAAAACTACTGTATGGGCACACGTCGGGTCTCGGAAGGGAAGTAGTGACGTTTTGGAATGCAGACTTTGATGGAATGGTCTGCGGGTGTCATGTGCGTTTGGAGAGCCCCTGATGTACCTAAACTACTGAAACTCCCAACAAGTGACCCCATTTTGGACACTAGACCCCCCCATGGAACTTATCTAGATGTGTGGTGAGCACTTTGAACCCCCAAGTGCTTCACAGAAGTTTATAACGCTCGGATGTGAAAATAAAAAAATCATTTTTTTCCACAAAAATGATATTTTTGCCCCCAATTTTTTATTTTCCTAAGGGTAACAGGAGAAATTGGACCCCAAAAATTGTTTTGCAATTTGTCCTGAGTAGGCTGATACCCTACATGTGGGGGTAAAACACTGTTTGGGCGCATGGCAGAGCTTGGAAGGGAAGGAGCACCATAGGACTTTTTCAACTCAGAATTGGCTGGAATTGAGATCAGACGCAATGTTGCATTTGGAGAGCCCCTGATGTGCCCAAACAGTGGAAACCCCCAATTCTAACTCCAACCCGAACCCCAACACACCCCCCAACACACCTCTAACCCTAATCTCAGCCCTAACCCAAGCCCTAACCCTAGCCCTAGCCCTAACCCTAACCCTAGCCCTAATGGAAAAATGGAAATAAATACATTTTTTTAATTTTATTATTTTTCCCTAACTAAGGGGGTGATAACGGGGGGTTTGATTTACTATTTATGGCGCTTTTTATTTTTGGCAGCTGTCGCACGCTAAAAGACGCTTTTTATTGTAAAAATAGTTTTTGCATCACCACATATTGAGAGCTATAATTTTTCCGTATTTTGACCCACCGAGTCATGTGAGGTCTTATTTTTTGCGGGACGAGTTGACGTTTTTATTGGTACCATTTTTGGGCACGTGACATTTTTTGATCGCTTTTTATTCCGATTTTTGGGACGCAGAATGAACAAAAACCAGCGTTTCATGAATTTCTTTTGGGGGAGTGCGTTTACACCGTTCCGCGTGCGGTAAAATTGATAAAGAGGTTTTATTCTTCGGGTCAGTGCGGTTACAGCGATACCTCATTTAGGTCGTTTTTTATGTTTTGGCGCTTTTATGCAATGAAAACTATTTTATATAAAAAATAATTATTTTTGCATCGCTTTATTCTGCGAGCTATAACTTTTTTATTTTTTCGCTGATGATGCTGTGTGGCAGCTCGTTTTTTGCGGGACAAGATGACGTTTTCAGCGGTACCATGGATATTTATATGCGTCTTTTTGATCGCGCGTTATTACACTTTTTGGTTGGCGGTATGATAATAAATCATTATTTTTTGCTTGGTTTTTTATTTTTAAATTTTTAGGGGTTCGCTAACGGGGTTAACTAATGGGACAGTTTTATAGGGCGGGTCGTTACGGACGCGGCGATACCTAATATGTGTACTTTTATTGTTTTGGGTTTTTTTATTTTCAAAAAATGAATTTATTGGGGAATATTTTTTTTTTTTTTTTACTAATTTATTTGGCGATTTTTTTAAAATTATTTTTACACTTTTTATTAATTTTTTTTTTACTTTATTACATAGTCCCAGGTGGGACATCACTGTCCTGTGACAGATCGCTGATCTGTCACATCACAGATCACTGTGACAGATCAGCAATCTGTCACAGGCAGTGCACAAGGCTTCCTCATGCCTGCACTTTGCAGGCACTGAGGAAGCCAGCTTCCTCCAGGCCCCCGAAGGCCCCCGTCGCCATCTTGGATCCGGGGGCCTGGAGGAAAGGAGTCCCCCGCAGCAGCGCTGCACATTGCGCTGCCGTGGGGGGCTCAGGGAAGCACGGAGGGAGCCTCCTCCCTGCCGATGCTTCCCTTTAACTCCCGGTACACCGCGATCATGTTTGATCGCGGTGTGCAAGGGGTTAACGTGTCGGGGGCGGTCCGTGACCGCCCCTGACACATAGTGCCGGGTGTCAGCTGTGATAATCAGCTGACACCCGCCGCGATCAGCGGCGCTCACCACGTGGGCGCCGCTGATCACGCTAGACGTACTATCCCGTCCATGGGCATAGGGGCCCGGGTCCCATGGACGGGATAGTACGTCTGATGTCAGGAAGGGGTTAAAGTTGACTCAACCTCTGTCCTTGTGTGTACCACATTGAGCATGGAGAAAAGAAAGAAGACCAAAGAACTGTCTGAGGACTTGAGAAACCAAATTGTGAGGAAGCATGAGCAATCTCAAGGCTACAAGTCCATCTCCAAAGACCTGAATGTTCCTGTGTCTACCGTGCGCAGTGTCATCAAGAAGTTTAAAGCCCATGACACTGTGGCTAACCTCCCTAGAGGTGGACGGAAAAGAAAAATTGACAAGAGATTTCAACGCAATATTGTGCGGATGTGGGATAAAGAACCTCGACTAAAGGTACTGTCACACTAAGCGATATCGCTAGCAATATCGCTATAACTTGTGACGTTATAGTGATATTGCTAGCGACATCGCTGTGTCTGATACTTACCTACGACCCGCTCCCCCGCTGGTTATCGCTGATCGCGCGAGAACGTCCAGGACCGTTTCTCGTCATCAGCTTCCTGTGGAGCGACGAGCGTGGAGCCGGGCGGGAGGACGCAGGATCGCCTAGTGTGACAGGTAAGCAGCGACCCCCGTCCCCAGCGATGTCGCTGGTGAGATCTGCCTGTGTGGCAGCTCACTAGTGACTACTTAGCGATGTACCAGCGATCCTGACCGCGTCATATCGCTGGTCGGGATTGCTGGTACATCGCTAAGTGTGACAGTACCTTAACATCCAAACAAGTTCAAGCTGCCCTGCAGTCCGAGGGTACAACAGTGTCAACCCGTACTATCCATCGGCATCTGAATGAAAAGGGACTGTATGGTAGGAGACCCCACTTCTTACCCCGAGACATAAAAAAACCAGGCTGGAGTTTGCCAAAACTTACCTGAAAAAGCATAAAACGCTTTGGAAGAATGTTCTCTGGTCAGATGAGACAAAAGTAGAGCTTTTTGGGCAAAGGCATCAACATAGAGTTTACAAGAGAAAAAAAGAGGCATTCAAAGAAAAAAACACGGTCCCTACAGTCAAACATGGTGGAGGTTCCCTGATGTTTTGGGGTTGCTTTGCTGCCTCTGGCACTGGACTGCTTGACTGTGTGCATGGCATTATGAAGTCTGAAGACTACAAACAAATTTTGCAGGATAATGTAGGACCCAGTATGAGAAAGCTGGGCCTCCCTCAGAGGTCATGGGTCTTCCAGCAGGACAATGACCCAAAACACACTTCAAAAAGCACTAGAAAATGGTTTGAGAGAAAGCACTGTAGACTTCTAAGGTGGCCAGCAATGAGTCCAGACCTGAATCCCATAGAACACCTGTGGAGAGATCTAAAAATGGCAGTTTGGAGAAGGCACCCTTCTAATATCAGGGACCTGGAGCAGTTTGCCAAAGAAGAAAGGTCTAGAATTCCAGCAGAGCATTGTAAGAAACTCATTGATGGTTGCCGGAAGCAGTTGGTTGCAGTTATTTTGGCTAAATGATCAATGTTTTGCTTTTTGCTTCATTCTCTTTTGTGTTTTTTCATTTAAAACAAATTAAATGAAGATAATAATACCAAAGAATTTGTGTTTGCAATCATTTTCAGGAAGAAACTGAGTATTATCTGACAAAATTTCAGGGGTGTCAATACTTTTGGCCACAACTGTATGATGTAAATATATGTCACATGTCAGTGAAGGGGTTAAAAATGTGGCACCATTTCTCTTCTATAGCCTCTGTGGTGTATGCATTGCCGATTGCAGCAGCAACAGACACTGAGAAAAAAACAGCCGCTATGAAGGTCTGACCAGGAGTTTGTAGTTCTTCCCTTTGTCTCTTTCAGAGCTCCTATCAGCTGATTTTTGACAACAGATCACATCAAAGTTGAATGTTCTGGGAAACAAAGGATGCAACCTTTATGAAACCCAATTATGAAAATGATTTTTTTGCCCCAAATACTTTTATTCAAAGGGAATCTGTCACCCATTTTTAGTGATATCATGTAAAGATATCACCCAATTGTGCATCCCATAAGGATTCTATTAGAACTTTTGATTCCTCCACCGCACCTTTGATGCATAAATACCTTTTTTATCTTGGTAGAGATGTATGGAAATCGAATAAGCCCCGCCCATCGGATCGGACCACGGCGATTTCCATACATCTCCACCAAGATAAAAAAGGTATTTATGCATCAAAGGTGCGGGGTCGGGGGGAATCAAAAGTCCTAATAGAATCCTTATGGGACGCACAATTGGGAGATATCTTTACATGATATCACTAAAAATGGGTGACAGATTCCATTTAAGTAAAAAAAAAATGTTCCCAAAGGTGGACAATACCTTTAAGCACATTTATTTCAGCGTGATACAACCTCTGTATATAGATTGCAACAGAAAAAAATTGGCATATTCTACTGCATTATTAAGGACTGGGAAGAATATCTCCGTAACAGAGGGAGGCATGGAGTTGCCACAAAGTGGTACATGGATCACATTTGGCTCTGTATTAAAGGGCTGCAAGGACTTTCTGTATTGCTGTACAGGCTCCTAATACACGATTCTACTTTGTTCATAGAGTCTCCTGGATCTTTCCAACAGAACTTCTGATCCGTGTCCTATATAACGTCTGCATACATTAGCCACGGTTCTACTTGTACAGTAAAACCTAAAACAAGCACACGTGCTGTTATTCTTCCTGTTGACTAGCCGTTCACCCTGAAGGAGGAATGTGATAGGCTATCAATGTCAACCAGCAATTATTAACCTTTGGGCGCTGAGCCCAATCTGTTGGAGGCCCGGGAATTCCACAAGATACAGGTGGACCAACTTAATTGAACTTTCAGAAAGTGTAACAAATGCATCCAGATTTCCCTGCTTGTGAATTATTGAACTTGATTTCACATTTTGAAAACGTTAGTTGTATCCAATTCCACCCAAACCCATGTCACATATGAGAATGGAAGCCAATTCATACTTTCCATTCCACAGATAAACACCACAACCTAATTGTGGAAGGCACTGGAAGCCTTAAACTATAAGGAATATAATACAAGTCCTCCATTGTGACCTGAGCATACCTTACTTAACTCTTACACATACACAATCTGTACACATTTACTGAATTCGTACTATGAAACCTTGTGATGCACAAAAGTAGTCAGAGGAAGGTGTGGGGGTTTGCGGTGACTTATTACAGGACTGCATAGACTGCTATGGATGTGGGGGTCAGGGGTAGAAGATACAAAGTTTTCTACTAGAACGAAATATGGCCCTCTAGTACCATTAGGGGTACTCAATTCTGGTGTAGAGCGGAGCCTTAAGTGTTATGTAAGACCAAGATTCCCCAGTGCTATCTATGTATTTGATAGGTGTTTCATGTTCATTTCATTTTATAATGGTTGCTCACTTTACAAAAATTTTTTGATTTATATACAATATTTATATTTTATACTTGAATTAGCAAACCTCCACTGATATCCTGCCATCAACAATGTTCCAGGGTCCTGGCAGCTCCATTTCCAGTTTTTGCTCGAAGTGGGAGAGAATTTTGTGTCCGCATATCATTAGTGGTATAAGTGAAGGGCCTGACTGACTCATTTTAATAATTATACCATCTCCCTTCTCAGCAATGGTGAAAGAATAGATAGGGAAAGGGGGTTGGGTTGGCTTTTTGTATGAGCCAGTTATCCAGCCCCTTTCACGCACAGCACTGATGGCACAATTACACAAAAAACTTGTGTTGAGAACAAACCGGACTGGAGTGCCATGACTCAAAACGAATGGTGCTTTGCCATTGCAATAGTGAAATATCCGTACAATGGTATCAATCATTTTTTAACTGGCTTCTGTGAACCGCCAATTATACAACGCCAGCCATGAAGGCTAGGCCATTAAGGCAAATTCCTGACTTGGAAAATCTTAGCCAGCTCCAAAATTGGTAGCCAGCAACCCTGTGCTTGGGCTATGCAACCCAGCTGAGGCGAGATGGTTATTAGACATGGTGCAAATCAATTCGCAGGACAATGTCCAGCAGCCATGATAGTAATTTATTGCCACCAGAAAGTAGACTTCAATCTGATGTCTTATTCCAGAGATATCTGTTATGAATGAGTCACCGTAGGAGGCAAAAACAGAAATACTAGCTAAGTCCAGAAAACCAGAGAATTTGGCAGCTATCGGATTGCAGACCCCTGAACCTAACAACAACAACTAGCAGTAGCCATGGGGGATTCCTATGGTGCCCTAGACCCCTCGATCACAGCCGGAGAACTACATAGCCTAAAGACAGAAAGGGAAATCTAAACTGCCCCAGAGCAGACCCCAAAGCAATAGGCAGCCCCCAACATATAATGACGGTGAAGCAAGATGAAAAAACACTAACACAGACAGAAAGATAGCTGAGCAAATGATGGGGCCCAAGCTAACTAAATAGGACAGAATAGAAAAGCTGCTGTCTGCAATCCGCCAAAACCCTCTCAAAAACAAGAGCCAACAGACTGATAGGGAAAAAAGCCCTGAAGACGCTAGGCTTCAAAAAGACTAAATCAGTACTCAGGTATTATCTGAAGACAGAGCAAAAAGGAATTCAGCTCACCCAGCAGGGAAAGGCAGAAATCCAGAAAAACAAGGCAAAACAAAACCAAAACACATATGCAAAAAGTAGAGCAGAAAATTTAGCTTTTGAGGAGCAGGAATCAGACTGGTCTCCAAGAATCCCTCAGAGTAATCACTCGCAAGGCAGAAGGGCGTCGGCTGCCTTATATCCAGTCAGCAATCCCAGTCACCCAGTCATCATCATTCTGCTCAGGTGCTTTGTAATCAGCCTCACTACCTTCCTTCACCAGAAGAGGGAGTTCATCAGACCTCAATGGTGAAGGGGAAAATGAACTCACAACAGATATCTATGTTTTTCTTGAATGTAAATGAGCTGTTAAAATTTATGGACCGGACACTGATCTGAATTAGAATCTGCCTCCAGAGCTTATTTTAAACGAAAGGGGGAATTACCAGTGTGAGACATATAATGACTGACACTTTGCCTTAATAATCACACACAGCTCTGCACTGATATCAGAGCTAACACTGTACAACAGAAGTCTCATAACAAACATTTGCAGCAGCAGTTGTCCTCTCATAGTGCTGGCAGCTCTGCCACAGAGCTGTGCCTAATAATATCTAACACGGTACAGCAAAGTTGAACTTTGTCTCATGCTGTACTCCCCTCCCCCCACACTGGCTGCCTGTGAGATGGAAACTAAAGCACTATGCAGTGCACATGTTAGTACAACAGAAGACAATTTTGTCCCATTACATCGGATTACAGATAGTAAGATATAGTAAGATATCATTTTATTCAACTTCCTATGACCTATGTGCCCACATAAACGAGTAAATTGGATTGATCCTACTGACAGTTTACCTTTAAAGGAGTTAAATTTAAAAGAACAGCAGGAAAGTTGATAACAAAAATTATTCATCAATATTCACCTGTTCAGTCCTCCCTCAGCTCCGGCATTAATACTTTAGGGGCCCTAGTCAGTCTTTATCCATAAACAAAATCACATCATTATTTTAGATCACACATATATTAACAAGATTATTCAACAGCCCCCAGAAGAACATGCAAAATGCGCGTCGGGGTGCAGCGTGCGGTTCTTTTGACAGCCATGGGTATTCACACCTCACTTGGGGACTACCATGCCTCTGCTAATTTGTTCTCTGGGGCCTCTTTAATATTGTTGCACTGGCAATAAATAGTCAGCGATACTAGGATTTCTGATGTCACTAGTACTGCACTTGTGTTGCACCTAGGTCTCTTTTCGATACTTTACCATAATATTGTTGTATAATCCTGTTAATATATGTGTGATCTATTAATAAAATAATGATGTGATTTTTATTTATGGATATATACTCCTTTTTTTTGCATGTTTACAAGTTTGGTGCAGTTTTCCATTGGCTAATGCTATCTGGTGGATTGGTCATTTCCCCTGACCACTATTTGATATTATGATTTCTGCCATTGGGATTTTGTACTATTTGTTTATTTCTCTGCAGCTATGACATCATATACAGTATATTCACATGACAGCGGCAGCCAATCAACACTTAAGCAGTGATGCAAATATGTACAGAACAAGACAACTGAAGCTAGTGATTGACTGCAGCAGTCATATGGAAGTACATGTCATCATCTCAGGAGGGTAGCAAACAGAGACTGGCAGGGACCACTCGACATCAGCACTAGATCAATGGGCGATTTATTTGCCATATCTATTCATATTTACTAACCATTTAAATAAATGTAATTGGTTCATGAAAACTTAGATTACGCACTTTCCCTTTAAGGAACATGTGATGAAGGAATGAAGGCATGTCTGGTTTTTGCAAAAGTGTGAAATGTGGACATTAACAAAAGCAAAAAGAAGTGGAACATGAACCTCCACTAGCGGACAAAAGGTCATGCTTTTCTACATAGCGAGGCATTAGTGTTTGGACAGTGTACAAGAAATTCCTACACATAAACCTTCAGTTTTTACATCTACACTTATAGAGCAGACATAAAAATATTACTTATTTACGGCTTCATTGGGCTTCCTAATAAAACAGCTGGAATATTTTATTGATTAAAAAAAAAGATGTACAGTTCATAAAAAAGACATGCACTTTCCTTCCCAGCGCTGTGTGAAAATACACGTTGATATAAAATCCAGGGTAAAATTACTATTAAAATATTTACAATACCTTTGGCATCGGGAACTGGCATGCACCTGAGCAATAATAAGCATCAAAGGATTTAGGGGAAATAATCCATTCACTCCAGCCGATGTCTGCAAAGTCTACTTTTAGGTAACGGCGTGCGCAATTTCGTGGTTCATTCCATTGCTTTCTTCTTGCCTTTTTCAGGGTCTGCTCATCAAACTGCAGTGTTTGGCTTTTTTGTCGCCCACTTTTTCTTAATTTCTTTTTAGCTTTCCCTTTCTCTGCTGGCTTAACATGAAGGGCTTTGTAGGGCTTTTTCTCTTCCCAACGCTCTTCGTCTTCATTATATTGGTACTCGGCTCCCGGTAGCTCGTTGTTTTGTAAAGGTAAAAGAATATTTGTTGAACGTCGACTTCTGTGTTTGAAAAGCCCGGCTTTATGGTGAGGTTTATGAATAGTAGGACTGTGTTGTCCGTGCAAACTAGAAACAACACTATCAGGTTCCGAAATGGCCGAGTCATTAGCGTATACTAAGATATAAGGCTTATGCCTTAGCAAATGTTTTCGATGTTGGTTCGGAGTATCAGTGGTCATGTTGATGCCAATGATAGTCTCTCCATTCTGCTTGGCCTCACGTAGGATATGTGTAATGTCCTTCCACTGCCAAGTAGGAATATCACCGTAGGATGAGGAAATGTTTATGAAAAAGTGACCCAGGACTCTTGTCTGGTTCTCAGATGATATGAAACTGGACACTGTGAAGCCTATGGATACTTCATGCTTTCGATTTATCCGGCGAAGGCATGATGACGAGTGTGTACATCTTAAGCTGCTGTTTAGCAAATCCCCAAGATAATAATGAAATGTAGCTGACAGTATGTTTTCTGAAGATGTGAGTGACGTCAAATTGAAAATGTGGTGACTGGCATCGTCAGCATGGCCTAAAAAGCATGGGAAAATAAAGATTGTATTATTTATACAGAAACCAACATCCATGTGTAATCACATCCAGAAATGAAATATATCTGGACTAAAACAAAATGTATTTGTCGATTGTTTTTCTTTTACAATTTTAGTTCTCATAACCTGCAAATCAGGTAAACCTCAATTATGCAAACTGCATGTTAAAGGGAACATGACAGCTGATACATGCTGCTCGATCCACAGGCAGCATGCATCAGTCACTGGCTATGTGATCTCAGACGGGTATGTTTGATTCTAAAGTGTTGCAGCATTTTAAAGAAAAACGTACTTTATAAGTCGCTGAGGACAGGAGCCACAGTCAGGTCCTTTTCAGCTTATCCACTCCCACTCTCCTGAGTAACATGGGATGCACGGGACCGTAGTCAGACAGGGGCTTCCGTTCACCGATCTGGTCTTTCCCCATACATAGACACTTGTACAGACCTGTCACCTCAGGGCAGTGGGTGGAGAGAAGCCGCCAGGGACCCGTCAGTCCGACCAGTCTATAATGCAGCTCAGTCAATGGCAGCTTTTAAAGTCTGTTTTTATCTGAAAACTCTGCAGCATTTCAGAGTCAAACATACCTGGCTCAAATCATATGATCATTGTCTGATACATGCTGGCCAGGGTTGGGGGTGCATCCATGAGCTGTCAGGTACCCTACAACCTGAAAAACCGGAAAAATGGTTACCACACCTGTTGGTATAAGTGCAATGTGTAGATGCACACTCACACTGTGGCCAATATCAAACAGGAGCTGAGATTATCACTTGGTAAATATCCTACAGTAAGTAAATAAATAAATGCTAATAGTACATGTAAATAACACAGGGTACTTAATTGACACTGCCACTATATTGTCACGGGGGCTTAGTTCAACTAAGGCTGAAATACCCGGGGCCCCTGTGGTGTCCCTTTACTAGGGGAAACCCTGTCTGACCCTCAACCCAGGGTTTTTGCTGAAGGTGCAAATGCCTGAGCCTCCGACCTTTCCTTATCTCCTGCTCAGCCCTGCACTTAACCCTCCACCCTCCACCCAGTGAGAAGTCACCACCAAAGCTCCCACACAAATAATGACAGACAGGGAGAACTTAAACTGCACTGCGCCGCACACACACAGGAATAGACAGTAATGTGAACAGGGCACAACTAAACACAAATATGGGAAGGAGAAAGGATAACGACGGATCATACGACACCAGATATGAATCTCTCTCTCTTGAACACCTCCACTCCAGACCGGAACCACTTGGTATGAAACACAAGCTATAATCGGCGACGCCCATAGGCCAGCATGACTATTTAAAGACCGTGGGCGTGACTAACCATCCAACATGGTCTCCAGCAGGATTAACCCCCGAGAGCCTGAAGATCAGGCCGGCGCCACCGAGGCTATAGTGGCTGGAGGTGGAACTACCTCTGCCTGCCGGATGCTGTGGTGTGAACAGCGTCCGACATGACAGTACCCCGTCTTCTACGAGGGACCCCAGGGCCCTCAAGACTCCTAGGACCCGGCTTGTCCGGATGACGACGGTGAAAAGAACTGACCAGCCGATCCGCATGTATGTCTGAGGCTGGAACCCAAGACCTCTCCTCTGGACCATACCCCCGCCAGTGCACCAAATACTGAAGAGTACGGCGTACTACTCGAGAGTCCACTACCTTGGCGACCTCGAACTCTAACTCGCCATCCACCATGACTGGAGGTGGCATCGGCGTTGTGTCCACAGAGCCTACCACCTTTTTCAATAAAGCCCTGTGAAACACGTTGTGTATCTTGTACACTGCGGGAAGTTCCAACCGATAAGCCACTGGGTTAATGATGGCAGAAATCCTAAAAGGCCCAATAAACCTTGGACCCAGTTTTAAAGAAGGGATTTTGAGTTTTATGTTCTTCGTAGCTAACCACACCCATTCACCCACACACAGGTCCGGACCTGGCACGCGTCTACTGTCAGCCACCCGTTTGTACCTGGCACTCATGCTCAACAAACGCTGTTTCACCCGCCTCCAGACTGATGACAATTGGGCTCCTAGCTGATCCTCCTCCGGGACACCCCCGGAGTCACCCTGACGTAAGGTACAAAACTGAGGATGTTGACCGTACACACAAAAGAATGGAGACTCTCCTGATGACTCTTGGCGGTGATTATTTAATGCGAATTCGGCCAGAGGAAGGAAAGTAGACCACTCCTCCTGGTTGTCGGACACAAAGCATCGTAAATACTGTTCTAGATTTTGGTTCATGCGCTCAGTTTGTCCATTAGACTGTGGATGAAACGCCGATGAATGTGACAACTTGATCCCCAACCTTGAGCAAAAAGCTTTCCAAAACCTCGCCACAAATTGCGTACCCCTATCAGATACTATGTCAGACGGTACTCCGTGGAGTCTGATCACCTCCTTCACAAATACCTGAGCCAACGTCTTAGCATTGGGCAAAGAGGACAACGCCACAAAATGCGCCATCTTTGAAAAACGGTCAACCACCACCAGGATGACCGTGTTCCCTGCCGAGGCTGGCAAGTCAGTGATAAAATCCATGGAGATTTCTGTCCATGGCCTATTGGGTACCCCCAGAGGCTGTAGCGTGCCAGCAGGACGGGTTCGGGGTGACTTAGCCCTAGCGCACGTGATGCAAGCTGCCACGTATGAGACCACGTCCTGCCGGATTTTGGGCCACCAGAAACGACGCGATACCAGCTCTAAGGTGCCCTTCACCCCTGGGTGACCAGCCAGTACCGAATCGTGGTGTTCCTTCAACACTTTAGGCCGAAGATGCAGGGGTACAAATGATTTGTTGGCGGGAAGTCCTGGTGGTACCTCCTCTTGGGCCTCGGCAATCTCCGCCTCTACCTCAGTCGTGAGAGCCGAGACCACTACCCCTTTCTGGAGGATGGGTACCGGCTCTTCCCGAGGTTCTCCCCCCGGAAAACACCTAGACAAAGCATCCGCCTTGGTGTTTTTAGCCCCGGGACGGTACGTCACAAGAAAATTGAAACGAGTAAAAAACAATGCCCAGCGAGCCTGCCTAGGAGACAGACGCTTGGCCGACTCCAGGTAGAGCAGATTCTTATGGTCGGTGATAACTGTGACCTGGTGAGCCGCCCCCTCCAAGAAGTGTCGCCATTCCTCAAAAGCCAGTTTGATGGCCAACAACTCCCTGTTGCCGATATCATAATTCCGTTCGGCCGGCGACAACTTCTTGGAGAAGTAGGCGCATGGATGCATCTCGCTCAAGGACGAGCCTTGAGACAGTACTGCCCCCACTCCCACCTCCGACGCATCAACCTCTACCACAAAAGGTTTAGACACGTCTGGTTGCACCAGAATGGGGGCTGAAGCAAAACTATTCTTCAGACGCTCAAATGCACGTATAGCCACCTCAGGCCAGTTCACCAGATCGGCACCCTTTTTTGTCATGTCCGTGAGCGGTTTGGCGACAGTCGAAAAGTGTTTTATAAATTTCCTATAATAATTCGCAAACCCAAGGAACCGCTGGAGTGCTTTCAGACTCTCCGGCCTCTCCCATTGCAACACCGCTTGCACCTTAGCGGTGTCCATTTTAAAACCAGCTGCGGACACAATATATCCCAAAAAGGGCAACTCCTGGACAAAAAATAAACATTTTTCCAGCTTAGCATAGAGCTGGTTCTCCCGGAGCAACTGTAACACCTGCCTAACATGCTGCAAATGAGTGTCCCGATCGCTAGAATAAATGAGGATATCATCCAGGTATACAATCACAAATCTCCCCAGGACATGAGCAAAGACATCATTAATAAAATGTTGGAAAACGGCAGGCACGGTGGTCAACCCAAACGGCATAACCAGACTCTCAAAATGACCCTCAGGAGTGTTAAACGCCGTCTTCCACTCATCCCCCTGACGGACCCTTGTGAGGTTATACGCCCCCCTGAGGTCCAGCTTGGAAAACCATTTTGCCCCTGCTACCTGGTTGAACAAATCCGGGATCAACGGCATTGGGTAGGGATCACGGATAGTAATCTGGTTTAACTCTCGGAAATCCAGACACGGGCGTAACCCCCCATCTTTCTTCTTAATGAAGAAAAACCCCGCGGCTACAGGCGAGGACGAAGGCCGGATGTGACCTTTGCTCAGACTCTCCGCGATGTAGTCTTTCAGAGCTTGTCTCTCAGGACCAGAAATATTAAACATCCTGGCCTTAGGTAATTTGGCCCCGGGTTTTAACCTAATAGCACAGTCATAGGCTCTATGTGGAGGCAGTTCTGAGCAACCCTTCTCAGAGAAAACATCCGCGAAATCCTGCAAAGCCTCCGGCAGGCTGGGCGTCACGGCGGACACACATGTGGCCAAGCAATTGTCTTGGCAGAAACCACTCCATTGTACTATGTCCTGAGTTTTCCAATCAATTACCGGGTTGTGCCTGGACAGCCATGGAAAACCCAGGACCATTTGAGCTGGGAGATTACGGAGGACCCTACATGTAACTGACTCAGAATGTAGGACCCCAATGTGGAGTTTCACCTCTGCCACAAACTCAGTAATCTCCCCTTGAGGGAGGGGAACAGCATTAATGGTCACCACCTGTATGGGGTGAGGAAGTTTTTCAATCTTAAACCCGGCGGTGTGTGCAAACTCCTCATCTATGAGATTGGTGGCGGAACCGCTATCCACAAACACTGATATAGGTAGCTCTCTGCCGGCGACAATAACCTTGGCAGGGAGCATACATTGAGATACCATCATGGAGGATATGCATACGCTCAGTTGGGTCTCCTCCATACCCTCTGAGCTTAACAGTTTTCCGCCGGTGCGACCCTCTTAGGTAGTACCGGGCAAACGTTAACATAATGACCACCTTTACCACAGTAGAAACATGCTCCGGACTTCCGGACTCCCGGAGCGCGAGGCTGAACCTGTGCCACGCCAGCAATCTGCATAGGTTCAGGGGACTCATCTACTTCAACCACACCTGCACCTCTGTTTTCCCCCAGAGGTAGCGTCTCCTGTGCCCCCTGACGAAAACGGCGATCACTACGTATCACCAAACTCATGGCAGACTCCAATGATGCCGGAGTCTCATACATCAGGAGGGCTTGTTTCACCCTCCCTGATACCCCATGAATAAACTGGCTCCGCAGTGCTGGGTCATTCCACTGTGTGTCTACAGCCCAGCGGCGAAATTCCGAACAATAGTCTTCTGCCAAGCGCTCCCCCTGGCGGAGGGCGCGGATTTTAGATTCCGCTAGAGCCAGTCGGTCAGGGTCATCGTAAATGAGCCCAAGGGCAGAAAAAACATTATCGACCGAATGAAATGTAGCAGAGTCAGGTGGTAAGGAAAATGCCCATGCTTGGGGGTCACCACTCAGTAATGACAACACCAGCCCTACTCGCTGGGCCTCATTACCTGAGGATATTGGCCGCATGCGGAAGTATAATTTGCAGGCCTCCCGAAATACGACAAATTTGCTGCGATCGCCTGAAAATCGTTCTGGCAGCGGAAACTTCGGCTCTGCACCGATACCTGCAGATGCCGTTTGCACCTTTGCTACTACCAGGCCCTGCTGCTGAACTGCCCCATTCAACTCGGAGACCTGTATGGACAGCGCCGCCAACTGGCGGGTTATGGAATCTAATGGATCCATGGACTCCTGAAAAAATGTGAGCCGATTATAATGTCACGGGGGCTTAGTTCAACTAAGGCTGAAATACCCGGGGCCCCTGTGGTGTCCCTTTACTAGGGGAAACCCTGTCTGACCCTCAACCCAGGGTTTTTGCTGAAGGTGCAAATGCCTGAGCCTCCGACCTTTCCTTATCTCCTGCTCAGCCCTGCACTTAACCCTCCACCCTCCACCCAGTGAGAAGTCACCACCAAAGCTCCCACACAAATAATGACAGACAGGGAGAACTTAAACTGCACTGCGCCGCACACACACAGGAATAGACAGTAATGTGAACAGGGCACAACTAAACACAAATATGGGAAGGAGAAAGGATAACGACGGATCATACGACACCAGATATGAATCTCTCTCTCTTGAACACCTCCACTCCAGACCGGAACCACTTGGTATGAAACACAAGCTATAATCGGCGACGCCCATAGGCCAGCATGACTATTTAAAGACCGTGGGCGTGACTAACCATCCAACCTGGTCTCCAGCAGGATTAACCCCCGAGAGCCTGAAGATCAGGCCGGCGCCACCGAGGCTATAGTGGCTGGAGGTGGAACTACCTCTGCCTGCCGGATGCTGTGGTGTGAACAGCGTCCGACATGACATATATGCATAAATTACAAGGAACTAAACCAAAACCGACAATACGGATTTATAGAGCATATTACAGGAATGTCAAAATAATGTAGACTTTGTAACCCAGTTGACCTAATAGTTATCAAAAATGGGAATTCTCAGATATGTTAAGTAAGGTGTAAATTTCTCAGTGCTTTGCTTTCAAGACTTAAAGATAAAAATATGTAGCAAGTACATTCTAAATTCAAATAGAGCACGTCAGACGCTCAGACGTGCTCAACTCGAGTAGCAAGAATAATGGAAGTGATGCTAGTTCTCTCGTATCGAGCAGTGCCGAGCACACTTGCCCATCACTAGCGTGTTACTATCAGAATAAGCATTGTTGTATTCCATATATGCTATACTGAGAAAAGTAGAAAAAAGCCTGGTACATCAAAGTCCACCCTGAAATCAACAGCTGCCCTTTGTCCTACAAGGCCAATCTGCACTAATAGGTCATATAACAAGAACTTGTCTAACTCAATCTGACACAGTCATGGTAAAAGCATAGACTTATTTAGGGTTAATGCCATTGAACTGAACATTACCAATTCTTTTCTTCAAGGATGTAGGCAAAAAAACATTTGTGAGGGAGCGCCAGGGCCGTATCTGTGGCTGAGACTAATGGCTCTTGTGCACCCTGGTCTCCTGTCACATACAAGTAATAATGTCCTTTTGTCAGTGCAATTGCCTCTCTACTCTCTGTACCTTCATCTCCTCTGAGTTGATGAAGACCCCCTCCATACGTCTGTGCAAAATTTCAACTGTAAATGAATAACTTTACTTATTTCCTTTTACAGCATCAGTGTAGGTTTCCATACAGTTCACAACCTTCACTTTCCCTGTACTCTTCTCTACATCTTTCAGTGGGTGCCCGGGTCATACCGTTGCATCCGATACCGCAGTGTCCTTCCTGTTTCCTGTTTAGCTTTACTACATTCAGGAGTTCCCACATCTGTTTCACCCCAGACAAGAGGGCATGAAGTAAGCTGCCACATGTTGAGGGACCTGCGTCCCTGTACTGCTGTGGCTTTGGCTACAGCTTCTGTTCCCACTGTTGCTGTCACTGCTGCCCTTCTGGCCCACTGGCTAGGCTTCTCACTTCAAACATTGTGAACCCTCTATCTTATACACGGTGGGCTCCTTCTAAATAACTATATTCACTAATGTACCCCATCCAGTGTCATAACTGAGGTACTACACTTTCCCTACAAAATCTACATTTATGTACACTACACTATACAACATATATTCCTATACACATAGCAGAAACAGATAACTATCAAGGAAGGGAGTGGAGTATCACACGATCCGGGTACACCCCTTACAGCAATATTACCAGAAATTGCCAACAAAAGAAATCGAGACTTCTGTTCAACAGTTCATCGGAATTAAAAGGATAGAGCACAGGTGGCTGAAAATCTGGGAGGAACCATTATGTTAACAGAGGTAGATAAGCAAGTAGATGCTTTTATGCAGAAGTTAACTACATCCATAGAAGCCAGAATAGAGGAAGCATCAAAAAGCAATGAGCAAGACAACTGAGAGATCGTCTTGAAATAATTATTCTCCCTTTTTCATTATGAATAATGACCCTTTTCATTACGCTGTCAACACATTTAATAGAAAAAGCATTTTATTTTAAATTTCAAAAAATACCATCTCAACAATTTCCAGCAACTTTCCATTTATATAACTTCTAAAGCAATCATTAGAAAAGTCATCACATATGAAATTTTCCTTTACTTCTAAAGTCCATGGATACAATTCCAATACAAAGAGAAAACACTTTTTTTATCCTTCTTGCTAAGCTCTCTTCTTGGGCCGTGGCTGCGCCCACACTGGTGAAACTGGCAGAGGCACTGCCTCTCATGCAAAGAAACACTGGAGAGCTGTACAATGGAGCTTTGTGGAAAATATAAGTAAAGTACAGCATGTGTGGACATGTAGTCCGGACTGGAAAGTGACCAAATAATAGAGTAAAATAAAATAGAAATGAGTAAAATATAATAAATATATAAACATTATGAGAACTCATTCATTTAGAGATACGCATTGTCCAATCATTAATAACCTGGTTACATCTATGTTTCATTATGATGTTCATCCGGGAGAAAGACTTTCCAAAATGAGCTGTCAGAAATTAAAAAAAACCTAATTAGTGCGAGAATATTAAATTATGAAGTATTCTCCTAACATTAAATGAGATGTGCTCACTAATGTGGAGCAGCGACTGTCAGCTATGATGAGCCTTCATGAAATGTGTAAAACACAGTTTGCCATGGTGGAATCTCCCACTGACATATTAGACATAACATATACTACTTCTGTAACACATGGGCACAGACTAAAACCCTAGTACCCAGGTTCTAAGACCCTAATGAAAGAAGGTATGCCTTTATGGTTATGTATATTTTTTGACATGTTAATTAAACAAAATTTTCATGATTTTTGATTACATATGTTCCTGCACCATTTTTTGTTATGGGGGATCATTGTCATAGTTGAGATGCTACAGTGGACAATACCTAGAGGGAATCTGCTATCAGGTTTTTGCCTCCTAACCGGAATCTGAGAGCAGTCTAATGTAGAGACATAGTCGCTGATTCCCGCACTATGTTGCTTACTGGGCTGCTTGCAGTAAGTTTGATAATTTTTTTTTTTTTGTTATCAGCAGGAGGTTATCACTATAGGACTAGTAAACCAACTGCCATGTAGTCCTCCATATTCATGAGCTCTGTATAACCCAGTCCCCATCACTGATTGGCAGCTTTCTGTCTATGAATATCATATGCAGAGTCATATCTTACGGAATTTAGAATGCAAGATAAGAATATGAAAGAACACGGATGGCTACTATTCTTCATGCGATTAACCCTGTCTCTAACAGGCACACAGCAACATGTTTAAAAGTTACTTACGGTATTTTAAGAAATTACAATTCTCCATTATTTACTAATACCGTACTTGATGATTAAAATATTAGATAAAAAGTGAGAGCTTGATTCATAGGATCTTTTACATGGAGTTGAAGGATAACCTAGCATTGTAAGTTGAAATTTGTAAAACCAAGAGATATATAATGAAGGCCAGTAGGTGGTGCTGTAATATAAAACATTACATTATCGGAGCCTGTACCAGCAAAGGCACAGGAATTTACAGTTCTTTTTATATCAGTGTGAGTTTAAAATGAAAAAAGTGCAATTTTGGGGCTTAATTTAAGGCAGATCATTACTTAAGGAGACTCCTTTTTATAACCCTTTGAGATTTATTGTCAGCCTGTAATGGGTAGAATCAGAACACAGATAGTATCTCTAGGATCTAGTGATCAATATTCCTCTGTAGTACAGTCTAAGCTTTGCGGTCTTATTTTTATTTCTTGATTGTTTGAAATTCAAGAATAATCAGTTGCTATAGTTGGGAGCAATTATATAGCACATAGCTAATGAGAACAGCATTACATCCCTTTAAAAAGTAAAATGTTGAACAAAAGCAAACCTCCCACCCATACCAGATCTAGCGGGACAGTCCCCAAATTGGGGAACTGTCACCAGAGGCTGGAGGTATGTCTGGAACACAGATACAGTTCAATACAATAGTGGAGCAAAGAGCCGACAGATCCATGCTTCACCATTATGTCTGCCGAACTTCACCATTAAGTCTGCATGGACAGTCAGGTCACGTGACATTCTCATGTGACCTGAAGGTCTTGGCAGGTTTTCAGGCACTAGCTAGACCACATATATCAAACTATGGCCCACAGTGTGAGTATATTTGGCCCGCGACGCCGGGCGGTTCCCCCATGTATATTTGGCCCATGACCACCCGGCATTGCTCTTTCATCTGTATTAGCGGAAGGAGGGTCAGCTGATGCTCCTCCCCCATTATTGCCCCTCTGCATCTGACGTCTCAGAGCAGCGGGCGCGACGACGTCTTTACAATGCACCAGATGTACCCAGATGTGTAGAGGATCTGAAGACACTATAGGCCCAGAGCAGCAGTGGAATGGACAGAGGTATTTTTTTAACGGTGCCTAATATACTGTATGGAGAGCTATGTGGGGTGAAGTATACTACATGGAGCACTATTCAAGGCCATTATACTATATGGAGCACTATGTAAGGCCAATATACTGTACGGAGCACTATGTTAGGCCAGTATACTGTATTGGAAACTATGTGTATTATACTGTTTGGAGCACTATGTGGGACCATTAAACTGTATGGAGCACAATGTAATGCACATTATACTGTATGGAGCACTTTTTGTGGCCATTATACTATATAGAGCACTATGTGAGGCCATAATACTATATGGAGCACTATGTGGTGCCATTATACTGTATGGAGCACCATGCGGGGCCATTATACTATATGGAGCACTACATGGGGCCATTATACTGTATGGAGCATCATGCGGGGCCATTAAACTGTATGGAGCACTTTTTGTGGCCATTATACTATATAGAGCACTATGTGAGGCCATTATTCTGTATAGAGAACTATGTGAGCCCATTATACTGTATAGAGCAATATATGGGCCAATTATACTAATATGGAGCACTATGTGGGGCCATTATACTGTAGGGAGCACTACATAGGGCCATTATACTGTATGGTTCACTATGTGGGGCCATTATACTGTATGAAAGGCAATACGAGGCCCAATTATACTGTATGGAGCACTTTTTGTGGCCCTTATACTGTATGGAGGGCTGTGTGGGGATTATAGTTGGAGAATCATACTGTGATGGGATTCACTATTCTTTGTCGGGGTAATTGACAGAGGGGGCATACAGTAGGGTCATCATACTGTGTGTGGTGGATACTGTGGAGGAATTCCCTGTGGAGTATCATACTGTGTTTGGGGACACTTTTGTTTGCAACATACTTTATTATCAATATTATTCAAGGTTTTTCATCCTTTGTTATTAGACATTTAAACAGGGCCATATGCTTTTTACTGCTCTTACATAACATATTATTTGAATATTTTATTCTAAGATCTATTAATTAAAATGTACTTTGTTTTTGGGGCAACTCCTTTAAAGGGAACCTGCCATCTGATTTGGCCAATATGAGTTACAGCCACTGCCTTTCAGGGCTTATCTACAGCATTCTATAATGCTGTATATCTGCCCATGATCCAACCTGTAAGAGAAGAAAAATAACTTTTATTATACTCACCTGCGGGGCAGGCTGGTCCAATGGGTGTCGCAGGTCTTGGTCTGGCGCATCCCATCTTCTTGCGATGGCGCCCTCCTGCTTGCTTCGCGCTACTGCACAGGTGTACTTCTCTGCCCTGTTGAGGGCAGAGCAAATTCCTGCAGTGCGCAGGCGCTGGGCCTCTCTGACCTTTCCTGGCACCTGCGCACTGCAGTTACTTTGCTCTGCCCTCAACAGGGCAGATAAGTACGCCTGCACTGGAGCGCGATGCTGAGGAGCCTGTGTGGATGATGCAGAGACTCGTCATACACATGAAGCAAGCAGGAGGGCAGCATCTCAAGAAGCTGGTAGGCGCCGGACCAAGGAGAGCAACACCCATTGGACCGGACCGCCCCGCAGGCGAGTATAATAAAAGTAATTTTTCTTCTCTTGCAGGTCGGATCTGGGGCTTTTATAGCATTATAGAATGCTGTATATCAGCCCTGAAAAGCGGTGGCTGTAACTCGTATCGGCCAAACCTGGTGACAGGTTCCCTTTAAGTTTGTTTCCATATGAAAAATGTTATTGTTATATTTGATGACAAGGAAAAACTTCCTCAATTGTAAACACTTTGAGGTTTTGTCCAAGCGACATCATCAGAGGTCATTCACGCAATGCATCCCTGGGAACGGAACTTGCTGGCAGCGCCGCTGAGGGCCGGGAGGACTCCGCGGGCCGACAGAGGGTAAGTATATCCCTATTTTTTATTTTAATTCTATTTTGTACAGGAATATGGTGCCCAGGGCATGGAGGAGAGTCTCCTCTCCTCTAGACCCTGGGTACCATCCGGACACGAAGCGCTCACTTTACGCATGGTGGGCATAGCCACATGCATAAAGTGAGCGTTTCAATGCAATTCTATGGCGGCAGAATCGCCGTGATTCTGCAGAATTAATGGAAATGCTGCGGAATTTACCGCTATGTGATTCCGCAGTGAAAAAATCCACAGCATTGGCACAGCAACTGCGGAATCCCATAGGATTGCATGGGATGCGATTTTTAAGCGTTTCCGCAGCGGCAAAAACGCGGCGGAAATGCTTAAAAAACGTAATGTGGGCACAGAGCCTAACTATTTAGACTCTCAGCAGTGACAAGTAGCACAGGAGCAGTGAACAGAAATTTGAGAGGCAAGCGTGATGCTTATGTGGTTGCATTATACTGTGCTGAGGAACTGTAGTGTCATAATACTGTGTGAAGGGTTATGTGAAAGTAGTACTGTGTTTAGGTGACTAAGAGGGCATCACACTGTGTGGGATGACTGTGGTGGTATCATAATTTGTGTAGGGGGGGCAGTTGTGGACATCATTCTGTGTAGGGGAACTGTGGAGACCACTATGAGGGCACAATACTGTGTGAATGAATATTTTGTGGAGCATGATATTATGTTGGGGGCCACTATAGGCATCATCATTTCTGTATGGGAATTTACTGTGGGGGCATCGTAATATATGTGGGAGAATATACAGGGTGGGCCATTTAAATGCATACACCTGGGTGAGCCATTTATAAAATTGCCGCCATGATCACCACCCATCTTATAAAGTTTTCCCCCTTCCATATACTAATGTGCCACAAACAGGAAGTTGATATCACCAACCATTCCCAATTTATTTAGGTGTATCCATATAAATGGCCCATCCTGGTTTAACCATATAAATGGCCCACCCTGTATTATGTAGGGGGCATCAAATTGTATGTGTCAGAATGTATTATGCCTGGGAATTATTCTGTGTGTTGCTGCATCACACTTTGTGAGGAGAGCTGCTATCCTACATAGGGGCAATGTACTGCTGGGGTCATCATTCTATGTATGCAGGAATATACTAAGGGGAACAACATACTGTGTGATGGGGTTTCGTACTATCTTATTTCGTACTCTGTTATACTGTGTGAAGGGAATGTACTCTGGTGAGAATCATACTTTGTGAGGCAATGTACTGTAAGGGTATCATACTGTGTGTTAGTGGGCTCTGTAGGGGGGCTATCAAAGCAGTACTTTACTGTGTTGGAACATGAATGAGCTTCATTGGAAGCAATTTTTATGTATGGGCAAATATAAAGGACATATGTGGGGTTAGGTAAGTCACCTAGGCTAGAATAGATACGGTCGCAGCTCGCTATGAGTGCGGAGCAGCTCAAATTTGAGCAGCAGCTGAGTAACAGCTGTTACTTCCTTTACTGGTGAACAATCAGGAGGTCCAGAGGTTTGCCGTAGCTGTGTTTAGCTGTATATGTCAAACATGGCCTGCAATAAAACCCTAAGGGTATGTTTCCAAGTTCAGTATTTGCTGCGGATTGAACGCTGAGTACAGCCGCAGTGTCCAATCCGCAGGGTTCAGATGTTACAGCATAGTGGAGGGGATTTTATGAAATCCCATCTCCACTGTGTTCAAAGACACAGGCGGCAGAGCTGCGTATAGGCAAGTGCAGTGCGTCCTTATGTACCTCAGCATGTCTATTTATCTTGCGGAGATGCTCAGTCTCCGCGAGATAAATAACACAGTCTAATGTATAGGATGCGGCGATTTCGCATGTGTTCAATTCAATGAACATGTGCGGAATCACTGCGCGTACAAAACCCGGCAGCGCTTTGGGCAGAGTGGTCACGTGCCGCGTACAAAGCGCTGCTGGAAAGAGCCCGTGGAAACACACCCTTAGGCTATGTGCACACGCTGCGGATTGTCCTGCAGATTTTTCCACGCGAATTTGTCAAAAAACGCAGGTAAATCTGCAGGTTAAAAGACCTGCGGTTTATCTGCAGCTTTCCTGCGGTTTCCCCTGCGGTTTGACACCTGCCATGGAGCAGGTGCCAAACCGCAGCGGAATCTGCACAAAGAATTGACATGGAAAAATCTGCACTGTCTGCACAGCGGTATTCATTTTGCATTGATTTTAATGGTACCAAAACCGCTGCGGATCCGCACCTGAATCCACAGTGTGTGCACACACCCTCACAGCCAGAGCACAGCTCAAGGGGCTGTTTAAGTGCAGGGAGAACAGCAAATAAGTAGTTTCTGCTTCTCTATAAAATCTCCTTTGTCTCCTGCCTCCACTGTTCCTCTGTGCAAAGTGTGTTATAGGTAACTCCTGTTCTCCTTCTGTATGTAGGCGGGTTAACCCTGTCCTCCCCTTCTGCATCCAGCTTGTTTTTTTTTTCAGTGTTGTCTTCCCTGTGTTGAAGGGGAATTAACCTCCTCAAATTTGCCCCCTTCTGTATTAGGTCGCCTGTAGCTTCTCACCTTTGCACCATGTCCATCATAAACTGCAAAAAAGATTGGTTCTGACCCCTTGCCTATCAACTCCATCCCCTGTTACCTATATGTCCAGTTGTATATATATAAAAAAAAGCATGACGTCAGAACGTTCAGAAATGTACCCAGCTACAAAATAGACTAGATTTCTGCTATAAACTAAGGCCACTTTCTGGTGCAGATTATTGTAAATGTTATGGCATATACATGGCCACACTCTATTATATTATTAAGCCCTACCGATAACAAAAAAACATAAAGATCATCACTGAAAATCACTCTTAGGCTATGTGCACACGCTGCGGATTCTGCTGCAGTTCCGCAGCGTTTTTGGCCCGGCGGAACTGCAGCAGTTCCGCAGACATGGTACAGTACCATGTAACCCTATGGGTTTTAAAAACCGTTGTGCTCACTCTGCGGTTTTTTCCGCGCGGTTCTGCTGCGGTTTATAAACCGCAGCATGTCAATTGTTTCTGCGGATTCCGCTGCGGTTTCACACCTTTAACATAGTAGAGGTGTGAAACTGCAGGCCAAACCGCAGGTCACTTTACCTGTGGTTCCGCACGGAAAAACCCGCAGGTGAATCCGCAGCGTGTGCACATAGCCTAATTAGAAAAAAAAAAAAAGATATATTTTTTTTGCAAAATCGCTCATCCATAGTGAAAGGTGTGCAAAAGAAGTTACAAAATAAAAAAGAGGCAATACTCACCTCACCGATGCTTCCTCTCCGATGCTGCTTAATGAAAGGCTACAGCAGTCACATTGGATGGCATTAAGGTTTGAATAGCAGGTAAATAGTAAGAAAAGTATTGCTTCTTTTATTTCTTTAGATTATTCTGAACCTTTGGTTAAACCATTTGTCTTCCGGACAACCTGTCTTAGTTATGTAGACACAGATAGTACTGCCTCCCAGTCTCTCTTATGTGATTAATATACATACATGTACAGATATTACTGCCTCACTGCTTATCCCTGTAACTGACGTAGAATCAGATTTTACTGATGTGTTTTTCCTATAACCTATGTAGATCCAGGGAGCAGTGCTGCTCTGTCATCCCCTGTAAGTTATGTGGCCACTCTGTCATTGTGGTCGGTGCACTGGCTGCAGCAGTGATGTCACGACTACAGTGCACATCACCACTGCAGCCAGTCACTGGGCTCAGCGGTCCTGCAGTCTATATAAGTGGATATCAGTGAATTAGCTCAAAGGAAACCTGTGGATGCTGCAGTGGACGTCAGGTTTACTGTTAATGTGGAGAGAAGGGGCTCTATACATTATGTGGTCAGTGCATGACAGGGGGAGGAGTACCAGAGGAGGTCAATGGAAACAAATCGGCTGGTAACTACTGACATGGAAAAAAAAGCAAGATTTCACATAAAAATTATTTAAAGTGAACCTGTCAGCTGTTTTAGCCGCTACAAGATGCGGCCACTACTGCCTTTCAGGGCTTATCTACAGCATTATAGAATGCTGTAGATAAGCCCCCGATCCAATCTGCAAGATAAGGAAAATACGTTTTATTATACTCACCCAGGGGTGGGCAGGTGCCGGAAAAGGTCAGAGAGACCCAGCGCCTGCGCACTGCAGGAATTTGCTCTGTCCTCAACAGGGCAAAGAAGTTCGCCTGCACAGGAGCGCGATGCCAGGGTGCGATGAAGCAAGCAGGAGGGCAGCGTCGCATGAAGATGGGAGGCGCCGGACCTGCGACACCCACGGACCAGACCGCATCGTACTGCCCCCTGGGAGAGTCAATAAAACTTATTTTTCTTATCTTGCAGGTCGGCTCAGGAGCTTATCTACAGCAATATAGAATGCTGCAGCGGTGATGTGCATTATAGAATGCTGTAGATAAGCCCTGAAAGGCAGTGGCCACATCTTATAGCGGCCAAAATAGCTGACAGGTTCCCTTTAAGGAAATGGTTGGTATAGAAAATACACAGTGTTTCAGAGGCTTTGAAACAAAAAAGTTTTGGAGAAGTCCTTTGAAGTAATTTGAAAGAGTAAACAGGAAAGGATATTTTCATATTGACACACCTATCTGTTAGAAGAGCAGCGAGGTTTTTCTTTAATGTGGAAAAGCACTGACAACACGTCAGATTTTCTCACTTTAAAAAGGGCGAGGAAAGTGTTGTTAGAGTTGTTACTAGGCAGACCTATTAAATTGGGAGGGACAACATATGTAACATTCTATATGATTAATTTATTGAACTCCAACCAAAAATGTTCATCTTTTCAACTTTGCTCAAACATTCAGTCTTAGGCCGGGGTCACACTAGAGAGAAATACCATATTTGACAAGATAGGCCAACACAGCGATTTAGAACGCAGATTTGCGATTAACAACAATCACATTCACAAATACTCAAAAAAATGGAAGACCTGGAACAACCAATTCCATATCAAATAGACTCAACAAGAGGCACTATATTTTGAAGTTTAAACCTGGGTGCTTTAGTACTGGGATGCTGTATCTCCTTCCAAGAATGTTACCCCATAATAAGGATTGTCGATTTTTTTTTTCTTTTACGTTGTTATTCGATATATGTTATTCTATGCCTATTTGTGGGTTCTCTAGTTTTTAAATTTTTTTTTCCGTATCTGTACAAGGTTGTTTATTCCCCTCTCCCTTCCCTCCCTACCTTCCTTTCCCTACCCTGTTTATTTCTAAAAAAAAACAATAAAATTATTTGAAAAAACTAGAGAGAAATACGGACGAGTGAGAGGCGTAAAAATCACGCATTGCATACGGACCAATGATTCTCTATGGGGCAGCTCCCATCAGCTGTATATTTCTCGCGCGTATTTTACGGTCCAAGCCGATCGCAGCATGCTGCGATTGTCAGCGTATTCTAGCCAAAATACGCCAATGCAAGTCTATGGGTGCGCAAAAAATACGCATTACACACACACCAGATGTGTGACTTGCAAGAAATAAGCACCCGCTGTGTTAAGGCTGTCGGAACGCACCAAATAATAAAAGATGGTAATAAGGTGCGTTCGCAGCCCAGGGTCCATCATGCAGGGGTGGTAAACTGCTGCTCAGTAATGGCGGATGCTATATGGCGTATAATAGAAGAACACACACAAGTTAACATCACCTGGTGTGTACAGGGGCAGACTCTGTTGCTTCACAGAGCCGCACTACCGCTGAACATAAATGCCGGAGCCTGTTAAAGCTCACAGAGCTCAGCAAGGTAAACGCTGAGTATATGGTCACAGAACTCAGCCCCAAGGACACAGGGTCAGAGTCCCTCTAGGTCTACTAAGCATGCGGCGTCGCAACTGCAGACGCCACCAATTGACACTGGCGACCGTGGAGTGTCGACCAAGTGAGCCGTGGCATATAGACAAGCCACTACTTGGAGCTGCAGCCAGTCTCTGACTCAGCCTCCTACCTACGCCTCAGCCTTGACAGGCTAGGCTACATAACACATGCGTATCTAGGGTAGGGGTTTCTTAATGAGTCATTCACCAGAGACTTTCATACGTGCATACAACACTCACTGCACATGGACTATACTAGCGCAAGGCTGTGCGAACCTTTTATAGGCGCAGCCTTCCGGGACCTTCCTGATGGCCCAATCCGAGCTGCTTGAGGACCTGAGCATGTGACCTCTGACCACCAATGAGCGGTCGTCTCACAGGCATGCTCAGATGGAGAAAAGCAGGACTTAGTCCCAGGAGCGGCTGCTCGCCGCTGACTCATGCATGGTGCTATAGCTGAGCCTGAAGAAGCAACCAGATGTCTAGCATTAGCCTGGGCAAGATGCTGGGACTGACGTCTCTGCTGAGCAGGAACCTCTGCGGCTGCAGAAGAATGGGAGACCACAAAGGACAAGGCTTGAGATTACCCGTGGGCAGTGGTAGAAACTCAATGCCTAACACGGTGTCCCTTTAACAAAAACTGGCAATTCAGTGTGTGATACAGTAAAATTGCACTGACATGTTTAACCCCTTCCTGACATGAGACGTACTATCCCATCCATGGGACCTGGGCCCCTATGCCCATGGATGGGATAGTATGTCTACTGCGATCAGTGGTGAGCACTGCTGATCGTGGCCAGGTGTCAGCTGATTATCACAGCTGACACCTGGCACAATGTGTCAGGGGTGGTCACGGACTGCCCCCAACACATTAACCCCTTGAACACCGTGATCAAACACGATTGCAGTGTACCAGGAGTTAAAGGGAAGCATTGGCAGGGAGGGGGCTCCCTCCGTGCTTCCCTGAGCCCCCCATGGCAGTGAAATGTGCAGCGCTGCTGCGGGGGACCCCTTTCCTCCAGGCCCCCAAATCCAAGATGGCGATGGGGGCCTGCAGGAAGCTGGCTTCCTCAGTGCCTGCAAAGCGCAGGCAAGAGGAAGTCTTCTTCAATGCCTGTGACAGATCGCTGATCTGTCACAGGACAGTGATGTCCCACCTGGGACTATGTAATAAAGTAAAAAAAAAGTGTAAAAATAATTTAAAAAAAATCGCCAAATAAATTAGTAAAAAAAAAAAATATTCCCCAATAAATTCATTTTTTGAAAATAAAAAAAACCAAAAACAATAAAAGTACACATATTAGGTATCGCCGCGTCCGTAACGACCCGCCCTATAAAACTGTCCCATTAGTTAACCCCTTTAGCAAACCCCTTAAAAAATAAAAAACGAAGCAAAAAATAATGATTTATTATCATACCGCCAAACAAAAAGTGTAATAACGCGCGATCAAAAAGACGCATATAAATATCCATGGTACCGCTGAAAACGTCATCTTGTCCCGCAAAAAACGAGCCGCCACACAGCATCATCAGCGAAAAAATAAAAAAGTTATAGCTCGCAGAATAAAGCGATGCAAAAATAATTATTTTTTATATAAAATAGTTTTCATTGCATAAAACCGACAAAACATAAAAAAACGACCTAAATGAGGTATCGCTGTAACCGTACTGACCCGAAGAATAAAACTGCTTTATCAATTTTACCGCACGCGGTAAAAACGCTGGTTTTTGTTCATTCTGCGTCCCAAAAATCGGAATAAAAAGCGATCAAAAAATGTCACGTGCCCGAAAATGGTACCGATAAAAACGTCAACTTGTCCTGCAAAAAATAAGACCTCACATGACTCGGTGGGTCAAAATACGGAAAAATTATAGCTCTCAATATGTGGTGATGCAAAAACTATTTTTACAATAAAAAGCGTCTTTCAGCGTGCGACAGCTGCCAAAAATAAAAACCGCCATAAATAGTAAATCAAACCCCCCGTTATCACCCCCTTAGTTAGGGAAAAATAATAAAATTAAAAAAATGTATTTATTTCCATTTTTCCATTAGGGTTACGGTTAGGGCTAGGGTTAGGGCTAGGGTTAGGGCTGAGATTAGGGTTAGGGGTGTGTTGGGGTTCGGGTTGGAGTTAGAATTGGGGGCTTCCACTGTTTAGGCACATCAGGGGCTCTCCAAATGCAACATTGCGTCTGATCTCAATTCCAGCCAATTCTGAGTTGAAAAAGTCCTATGGTGCTCCTTCCCTTCCAAGCTCTGCCATGCGCCCAAACAGTGTTTTACCCCCACATGTAGGGTATCAGCCTACTCAGGACAAATTGCAAAACAATTTTTGGGGTCCAATTTCTCCTGTTACCCTTGGGAAAATAAAAAATTGGGGGCAAAAATATCATTTTTGTGGAAAAAAATTATTTTTTTATTTTCACGTCCGAGCGTTATAAACTTCTGTGACGCACTTGGGGGTTCAAAGTTTCCCACCACACATCTAGATAAGTTCCGTGGGGGGGTCTAGTGTCCAAAATGGGGTCACTTGTGGGGAGTTTCAATAGTTTAGGTACATCAGGGGCTCTCCAAACGCACATGACACCCGCAGACCATTCCATCAAAGTCTGCATTCCAAAATGGCACTGCTTCACTTCCGAGCCCCGACGTGTGTCCATACAGTAGTTTTCTCCCACATATGGGATGTCAGCGTACTCATGACAAATTGGACAACAACTTTTGGGGTCCAATTTCTCCTGTTACCCTTGGGAAAATGAAAAAATTGGGGACTAATTGATCATGTTTGGGGAAAAAATACGATTTTTTTATTTTCATGCCCGGGCATTATAAACTTCTGTGAAGCCCTTGGGGGTTCAAAGTGCTCACCACACATCTAGATAAGTTCCTTAGGGGTTCTCATTTCCAAAATGGGGTCATTTGTGGGTGTTTCCACTGTTTAGGTACATTAGGGGCTCTCCAAAGGCAACATGACACCCACAGACCATTCCATCAAAGTCTGCATTCCAAAACGTCACTACTTCCCTTCCGAGCCCTGACGTGTGTCCATACAGTAGTTTTCTCCCACATATGGGGTGTCAGCGTACTCAGGACAAATTGGACAACAACTTTTGGGGTCTAATTTCTCCTGTTACCCTTGGGAAAATAAAAAAAATGGTGATTAAAAGATCATGTTTGTGGAAAAAATACGAATTTTTTATTTTCACGCCCGGGCGTTATAAACTTCTGTGAAGCACTGGGGGGTTCAAAGTTCTCACCACACATCTAGATAAGTTCCTTAGGGGGTCTAGTTTCCAAAATGGTGTCATTTGTGGGGGGGGTTTCCACTGTTTTGGTACATCACAGGTTTTCCAATCGCGACATGATGTCCGATCTCAATTCCAGCCAAAAACGTCAAATGGCGCTGCTTCCTTTCCGAGCTCTGCCATGCGCCCAAATAGTGGTTTACCCCCACATGTGGGGTATCAGCATACTCAGGACAAATTGCACAATAACTTTTAGGGTCCTGTTACCCTTGGGAAAATAAAAATTGGGGTGAAAAGATCATTTTTGTGGAAAAAATATGATTTTTTAATTGTACCGCTGTACGTTATAAACTTCTGTAAAGCCCTTGTGGGTTCAAAGTTCTCACCACATATCTAGATAAGTTCCTTGGGGGGTCTAGTTTCCAAAATGGGGTCACTTGTAGGGGGTTTCCACTGTTTAGGTACATCAGGGACTCTCCAAACGTGACATGGCGTCCGATCTGAATTCCAGCCAATGTTGCATTGAAAAAGTCAAACGGCGCTCCTTCCATTCTGAGCTCTGCCATGCGCCGAAACAGTCGTTCCCCCCCCACAAATCAGGTATCAGCGTACTCAGGACAAATTGCACAATAACTTTTGCAGTCCAATTTCTCCTGTTACCCTTGGTAAAATAAAAAAAATTGAACCTGAAGTACTTTTTTTGTGAAAAAAAGTTAGATGTTCATTTTTTTTTTTAAATATTCAAAAAAATTCCTGTGACGCATCTAAAGGGTTAATAAACTTCTTGAATGTGGTTTTGAGCACCTTAAGGGGTGCAGTTTTTAGAATGGTGTCACTTTTGGGTATTTTCTATCCTATAGACCCCTCAAAGTGGCTTCAAATGTGATGTGGTCCTAAAAATAAAATGGTGTTGTAAAAATGAGAAATCGCTGGTCAACTTTTAACCCTTATAACTTCCTAACAAAAAAAAATTTTGGTTCCAAAATTGTGCTGATGTAAAGTAAACATGTGGGAAATGTTAGTTATCAAGTTTTTTGTGTGCCGTATCTCTGTGATTTAAGGGCATAAAAATTCAAAGTTGGAAAATTGCGAAATTTTCAAAATTTTTGCCAAATTTCCATTTTTTTCACAAATAAACGCAAGTTATTTGAATGAAATTTTACCAGTACCATGAAGTACAATATGTCACGAGAAAACAGTGTCAGAATCACCGGGATCCATGGAAGCGTTCCAGAGTTATGACCTCATAAAGGGACAGTGGTCAGAATTGTAAAAATTGGCCCGGTCATGAACGTGCAAACCACCCTTGGGGGTGAAGGGGTTAATAAAGAAATGAAATATATATATATATACACACATGTAACTGAGACACATATATAGTTATATTTCATAGAGTTCTACATAGCAGAATGGCCGCTAATTCAATTGCCAGCTTCTGTAAAACCAATCCCAAATCAGACATGAAATGACACATGGTTTACCGTTTCATGTGTTTTTTTTATATGTCCCTGACTAATAATTAAAATAGGGTTTGTGTGTAAAATTTGGGACGTCTAGGTGTTAAATTAATGGGCTAATTCGTTGGCAAAAAATGTGAGGGCTCCCATGGCAAAATCGCAAAGAGAGAGTTAAAGCAGGTGAGTGAGGGCAGATTTTAATAGCCTTGAGAGAGATCATTGTTTTTGGCCCCCCTGGCTACAAAAATCTGCCCCCAGACACCCCAGAAAAGGTGCATCTATAAGATGCTTCTTTTCTGGCACTTATCCTCTCTATTTCCATTGCCCTGTAGCGGTGGCTAATGGGTTAATATGAATAGGTTAATGTCACCTTGCAATTGGAAGGTGACATTAATCCGATTAATAATGGAGAGGTGTCAATAAGACACTGTTCCATTATTAACCCTAGACTATTAAACCGTTAAAAAACACACACAGACATTAATTAAGTTATTTTAATGAAATAAAGACACCTAGTTTTTGACAAAAATTATTCCTCTGCTAATCCAAATAAAAGCCATAGACCTGTAACAAAAATAAAACAAAAAAGCAACCATATCCTTACCTCTCCGCTGCTTAGTCAGGTCCCCCGCTGCAATCCATCAGAAAGGGTTAAGTGGTTTACACAGGGATCGGTGCCAATGCGACCAGCCCCATGTAAACCACTGCCAGAATGAATTATTTCATCTCTGCGCAACTCCCTGGCTTCTCGGAGATGAACCAATGAGCGTGGGAAAGTTTCTTTTTTTTTCCCACGCTCATTAGTTCACCTAAGGTCAGCCAGTGATGTCAGTGAGGCTGCGCAGAGTCCCTATTATTTTATTCTATTATAAGCACAATCATAAATACCCAATAGCAAGTAATTAAAAAATATTGTGGCTTGCGAAATTATTCACCCCCTCGGCTTTTACCTATGCTGTTACAGCACAACCTGTGTTTAAATATTTTTGGAATCTGATTTTGTGTGATGCATCAGCACTAAACAGTCTAACATGGTGAAGTGAAGTGAGAAAAAAAGACACATAAATTACATTTATAGGATCAAATAACTAAAAATTGGCATGTGCGGATGGATTCACCCCTTTTGCGAGAAGCCCCTAAAATTTCTGCTGCATGCAATTACCTTCATAAATCACATGCTTAGTGAGAGAAAGTCCATCTGGGTGCAATCTACGTGTCACATTGTCAGTGTATACACACCTTTTCTGAAAGGCTATAGAGGCTGCAACACCATTAAGCTAGAGGCACCACTAACCAACCACACCATGAAGACCAAGGAGATCTAAAAACACGACAGGGACAAAGTTGTTGAGAAATACAAGTCAGGGTTGGGTTATAAAAAAAATCCCAATCTCTGACGATCCACCAGAGGACCATTAAATCCATTATCATCAAATCAAAAGAACATGGTACCACAAAAAAACTTCCAGGAGAGGGCTGCCCACTAAAACTCTCAGCCCGGGCAAGGGCATTAATCAGAGAGGCAGCACAGAGACCAAAGGTAACCCTGAAAGAGATGCAGAGTTCCCTGAGACTGAAGTATTTGTCCATAAGACCACAATAAGCCATTCACTCAATATAGTTGGCCTTTATGGAAGAGTGGGCAGAAAAAAAACCTTTACTTACACACTAAAATTGTAAGGCTCGCTTTGAGTTTGCCAAAAGGCATGTAAGAGACTCCCCAAATCTATGGAAGAAGGTGCTGTGATCAGATGAGACCAATCCCATCAGCTCATGTCCCCAAGAACATCATCCCCACAGTTAAACATGGTGGAGGAAGCATCATTTTGCGGGGATGTTTTTCACAGCAGGGAAATGGAAAATGGTCTGAGTCGAGAGGAAGAGGGATGAGCAAAACCTGTTTCAGTGTGTCAGTGATTTGAGACTGGGACGGAGGTTCACCTTCCAACACAATGACCCAAAGCATACTACTTATAACACTTATATTGGATACTACAGGGGTTTCTTGGCAAGAAGCACAATCACAGCAGAGTCCAGAGTTAAGTGAATCGAGTTTATATAAGAACGCAGCAAAACCAAGCGTGCACAGTGTGAACAAGGCAAACACAAAAGTCAATAAACTGCCGCTAGAGGTCAGCGGCCAGTTGCAGGGTATACGCCTTTCAAAGTATCGAATGCTTGGAGCATAGTTTAGAAACAAAGTCCAGAACGTTATAGCCGGTCACTATGGAAACAGATGCCGTTATCAGTACGGTATAGTTCTCAGAAAGTCTATCCAGTAGGTACCCTAACCCTGGTCCGGTTAGGGCACGGCAGGGCCGCTGAGTCAGCCGGAATCGCAGAACCACAAGTAGCAAGCACACGGTAGATTCTTTAGGACGGAGCAAACAGTAAGTCTCACCGATCAGGTGGCAGCAGGTAACAGGACAGCAGAGCAGCGGAGACAGCCAGCGGCTGTGGAGCGGGCAGTAGCAGGGGAGTGCAGTATAGTCTCTTGAAGCAACCACGAATGGAACAACCTCAGCAAGCTACAGCAGCTGAGAAGCCAGGACAACCCAGTACTCAAAGGAACACAGGCAGAATACTCCAGCATTGATTAATGACTGGGGTGGAGTCTTAAAGGCAGCAGACAGGAACACATGAAGGCCAGACCACCATCTTGGAGAAGGGCAAAATTCCAGAACATAGCAAAAGTGTCCAGAGTCCTGACACTACTAAAGGAACACTCAAGTGGTTTAAGGGGAAATGTGGAAATGTTTTGGAGTGGCTTAGTCAAAGTCTAGACCTAAATCCAATTGAGAATCTGTGGTCAGACTTGAAGATTGCTGTTCTCCAGAAGAAACCATTTAACTTGAAGGAGTTGGAGCAGTTTTTCCTTGAGGAATGAGCAAAAATCCCATTGGCCAGATGTTGAAAGCTCATAGAGACTTATTCAAAGTAACTTGCATTTGTAATTGCTGCAAAAAGAGGCTCTACAAAGTACTAACTTTAAAGGGGTGAAGTTTTCAGTTATTTTGTCTTATTCACAGTTCTAAGCATGTTCTTTACATGAACACTCAAAAATACTAAGGGGGAGGGGGATGAAAATTTTCGAAAGCCCACTGCATTTTATACTCACTCCAGTGACTACATCAAGGAACATTAAGATACATACTATGGGTGTAATATTATAAAAGCAAGTGTGAAAGTAACTTTGTTTTTTAAATGCTTAAGAGGATATCTCACCAGATAAAAAGTGTCTAGTTTTGCTCTTATTTTATTACTGTTGCTCCCCTTAGTATTACTTTTTTGCATGATTGTTTTTAAATTCACTCTGCAGTTCCAGAGATTTTGGCTTTTTTATTTAGTGCTAATTTTTATGGTCTTTACAAGGGTGGGCATTGCTCACAGGATAAAAATCCAAAGCAGCCTAAAGACCTGACTAAAGAATCCTGAGAGCCACACCCCTTTGACAAAGGCCATAAAAACTAGCACTGAATAATAAGGTCCTAATCTCTGGAATTGTATGGTATGACTCATTTAAAAAATAAAATAAAACATTATATATATATATATATATATATGTTACTGGACGGACTACTTGACTTCCTTTCTTTGGCAGCCATATAGCGGTCCGCCTTATAGATGAGGCTCAGAAAGAGAATGTGCTTCAGTGGATGTCAAGCGCAGCATCAAGTGGCCTCGCCTACTCTTCCTCCACCTTCACATCACACACAGTACAAATCTCAGAGATGGTACCCCAATCACCTTTGTATCCCCCTGCGTCACAAATTTCCAAATGCCCAACTTATTGTGGGGAACTACAGATGGGCCACTCTTGTTTTTCATTTTCTCTGGTTAATGGTCATGTGTTAATATGCACTTACATTGTGCATACACATTAATTTACTTTTTCAGTTCAGACTCCAGTTTTTTAGATGGGCCACTCTGCAGAGCTGTTAACAAATTGTATTCCATGAGCATCTTGAGGTCTGTTCCAAAGATTCACAGAATCCAGAGGAGGTAAGCATCTGCACTGATGCCCAAAATTTTTTCATGTTGCATCCAGAACCGGACGAAGTATGGTCCAAGCCGAATCCAAACCCTCACAGTTCGCTGAACTGTTCGGCGAACGCCTAAACGTTCGGTGAATCAAACAGAACAGAACTTAGAAGGTTTGTTCATCTCTATTAATAACTCTGGCATGCTTCAATTGATCCCAGTAATTCTGAGATTGTTTTTTCATGACATATTGTACTTCATGATTGTGGTAAAATGTCTTAGATATGACTTGCATTGATTTGTGAAAAAAAACCACATTTTTATTTTTGTAAGGGTAACAGGACAAAGTGGACCACAAAACTTGTTGTGCAATTTCTTCTAAGTATTCTAATACCCCATAAGTGGGGGAAATATACTGTGTGGATGCACAGCAGGGCTTGGAAGGGAAGGAGCACTATTTGAGGTTTTGAATGCAAAATTAGTGGATGCCATGTCATGTTTTGAGATCCTCTGATGTGCCTAAACAGTGGCACAAGTGACCCCATATTGTAAACTAGACCCCTTTGACAACTTATCTACATGTGTGGTGAGTACCTTCAACAACTAGGTGCTTCACAGAAGTTTATAACAATGAGCCGTGAAAACAAAAGTATTATATTTTCTCCACAAAAAATGTTTTTTTAGCCCCAAATTTTCCATTTTCACAAGGGTAACAGGAGAAATTGGACCATAAAATATGTTGTGCAATTTCTCCTGAGTACTCCGATACCCAATATGTGGAGGAAAACAAGTGGAAAAAATGGACCCCACAATTGTTGTGTAATTTCACCTGAGTATACCTGATACCCTATTTGTGGGAGTAAAATACTGCTAAGGCCCATGGCAGGGCTCAGAAAAGAATGAGTGACTTTTTGGAATGGATCACAGATGTCATGTCTCGTTTGGAGAGCCCCTGATGTGCCTAAACAGTGGAAAATCCGCACAAGTGACACCATTTTGGAAGCTAGACACCTCAAATTTTGTATCTAGATGTGTGGTAAGTACCTTGAACACCCAGCTTCACAGAAGTTTATAACATAGAGCAGTGAAAATAAATAAAAATCACATTTTTCCCAAAAAACTGCTATTTTAGCCCCAATTTTTTATTTTCACAAGGATAGCAAGAGAAAATGGACCCCAAAATTTGATGTGCAATTTCTCCTGAGTACAACGATACACCATATGTGGTCTAAAACTACTTTTGAGGCACAGTGCAAAGCTCAGAAGGGAAGAAGCGCCATATTGGAGTTCACATTTAACTGGACTGGTTTGAGGGTAACTTGTCACAGTGGCAGAGCCCCTGAGTTCCCAAAACAGCAGAACCCCCCCATAGGAGACTCCATTTTACAAACTACACTTCTCACACTTCTCAATTAATTCATCTAGGGGTGCAGTTATCATATTGACACCACAGGTCACAGAATTTTATACCATTGGGCAATAAAGAAAAAAAAATATTTTTACCATCAAAATTAGTTTGATCCCAGATTATACATTTTCACACAGGGAAATGGGTAAAAAAATGGCACCAAAATTGGTCCCACAATTTCTGCTGAATATAGAAATACCCCTTATGTGGCTGCACAGTACTGCTTAGCCAGACGGCGAGACTCAGGAGGGACGTAGCGCTATTTGCCAATAGTGCTCCGTCCCTCCCGATACTCGCCACATGGCTAAGCAGTACTGTTATACAGGAGGCATCCTGGAGTGCAGAATTTTCTATAAGTTTGTGGACTCCATATACAGAGCCCCTAAGTGCTAGAAGAGCAAAATCCCCCCTCAAATGATCCAATTTTGGACATTTTACCCGTTTGGGTATTTATCTACAGGTGTCGTGATGATTTTTACTCCATGAGAGCTTTCCAGAAACAAGTGGAGCGAATGTTGCTGAGTCAAAATTGCAAACTGCCGTTGTAGTGACCAGTTCGTTGCGCCCAGCTCATGCATCTGTAAGGCTGCTTTCACACTTGCGTTGGGCAGAGCTGCGGAGGGCTGCATATCTCCTCCACCCACTGCCACACTTCTTCCATTCAGCTCCGCCTTCGTCTGCCTGCATCTTGCATACCTATCTTTAACATTGGGTATGCAGGCCATGCTGATGTATGCGGATGCCTCCACTTGCGTTGTTTTGACGATGCACCGACTGCAACAAAATGCAACATGTTGCGCTCGATGCAGTTCGGCGCAGCGTCAAAACGACACAAGTGGAGGCATCCGCATACATCAGCATGGCCTGCATACCCAATGATATAGATAGGTATGCAGGACGCAGGCAGACGTAGGCGAAGCTGAATGGAAGAGGTGCGGCAGTGGGCGGGGCTTAACAGAGGAACTACACAGCCCTCCGCAGCTCTACCCAACACAAGTGTGAAACCAGTCTAAATTAGGCAGGCTCTCATACAGAACTGCTAAATGCTAAATGTGGATGCTAAATGTGGATCATACACACTGGGGCTCAGAATGGGGGGGGATTTAGATTTGGGATCACAGAATTTGGGTGGCGAGGGGCACTTCGCTTTTCTAGAGCCTTTGTTCTACCAGTAACATGGAAATCCCCTACATTTCCATTAACAGATGATGGACCTGAGTGGGGACTTGCTTTTTATGTGGATTGAGTTGAAGTTTTTATTGCACTTATATTGGGGTTTTCCTTTAAATCTTTGAGTGATGTAATTAAGATGAAACCCCGAGGCATCTTTTCACTATAATGAGGCAGCAGAGTTACTCTGGTCTCTGTCTGGTCTTTGTTCGGCGGTGTCCTTTTTATCTAGAAGTGCAGAAAACTGTGGCTGATAGCACTTTTATGCACTCCTAATAAAAAGACGAAAACCGCCTATTCACGGGGCAGATGGAGTCCACATTATTGGGAATCTTCCGAGGATTCTGTCTGAATCTCGTATTTCATAGAGTTACACGGAAACCCCGATGTAAGTGCTCTACGTAGAGCGCAGTATAAATGTAAGCCTTGATTCACTGCGATCTTTGGGAGGCAGAATCAAAAAATCAACAGCAGGTGAAGAATTGGTTTTATTCATTTTTTACGCTGTACCTCATGCAATATGTGATTAGGCGAGTTTATTCTTCAGGTCGGTGCGATTACAGCGATACCAGATTTATATCAGGCTTATATGTTTGGCTGCTGTCACACACTAAAAGATGCTTTTTTTGTTTTAAAATACAAGTTTTTTGCATCACCAAGACATTTTCTATTCCGATTTTTGGGAGGCAGAGTAAACGATGTACTGTGCATGATCTAACTAACATGCTAGTGCCCGGTGACATTGAAGTCGCCATGACGACATCGTGTCACCACAGTAATGATCGAGACCACGCGATGACGTCTCCAATCCAAAGCAGAGGGTCTTTCTTCCCTCTGACTGCTCTCTAAATGATGAGATCGCACTGATCACTACATTTAGGGGGTTAAAGTGCCGGGAGCGGCACAGCCACTTCTGGTACTGAAAGCCGGGTGTCAGCTGTCAGAATCAGCTGACACCTGGGGGCAATCACCGACACACAGCCACCAGTGCGCAGGTGATCGCCATGACGTACATGTACTGCATTGGTCGGAAAGGCTTTTCCCGATCATGACGTACATGTACTGCAAATGTCGGGAAAGGGTTAAATGCATGAATGTTGGGCTAAAAAAATAGCTTGCATCTGTTCGTAGCTTGCACCTGTTCACATTTGTCTTTCTGTTTGGAAATGACGGTCAGTATTTTGACATTTAGAATTGACGTCAGTGTGAGAGTACCCTTAATGTGAGTCACATACAGTATGTTTACGAAAATGATAGTCCTATGTGTTTTACGTTCTTAATTAAGCTATTGCACTGCATTTAAAATATTTTATTTTTAATGCATTATAAAAGCATTATGGACCAAATTCATCAAAGCATTTACACAAGAATTCTGTGCAAAACAGTTTGAAAATACTGGGATTCTAACTGGAAGCTGACTGGAGTAACATTTTTGGTGAGGCGCATGCAATGAATTAAGTGAATCGTATTCCTGCACAAGCCTCATTAAGACTGGTGTGCAAAGTCCTAGACATAACAGCTCCCTAATAGTATGTATCCCCATTTATCACACAATACTAACCCAATGTGCCTGATGCAAGGCACATGGGGATAATAATAATAATAATAAGTTGAGATGCATGGGTATGTTGTCACGTGATCTGGATTGTATGTGGCAAATATGGATTATTTGAGCCAATTTGGAATCATGTGAGGCACATAGAGTAACGAAAAGGAAGCACAATGGGGTTACATTGGTGTTACTAATGTGGGACACATAGAGGTAGTAAATTAGTAAATAGTACCATAATATATGTATATTTTAATGACACTACCCTCAAAGTGTCCAGAACCAGTACACTGCACGGCAGACACAAAGATGGGCACAGAAAGAAGGAAACACCGATCTTGCTCTAGGTCAGGGGTGGATCTTTTTTCTGCCAAGGGCCATTTGGATATTTATACCATCCTTCAGGGGCAGTACAAATTGTGTGCTAACAAAGTACGCTGACGCTGGCACTGGTTTCAGGACGTAATCTTTCATTGCACATGCCACAGCATTCAGCAGTGAACATTGCGAGCTCATGCTCACAGAGTTAGAAGAAATGGGACGATGGCTGTCAAAACACAGCTGCCGACTTAAGCACTGCAGTCTCCAGAAATCTGCCCGGGGGAATGATGAAAGGTCATCGAGGGCCATAAACGTCTCACAGGCCTAAGGTTTCCCACCCATGCTATAAGCAGTCCTTGTGATGTGTTCTCCCGTGTACTGATACCCTTCTTAACCCCTAACTGACATCGGACGTACTAATACGCCAATGTCAGCATCCCCGACTTTCATGTGTGCTCCGGCAGTGAGCCCACCTCAAAGCCGGGACATGTCAGCTGTTTTGAACAACTGACATGTGCCCACAAATAGCCGCAATTCCGATTCCGCCTGTGGCTTTTAACTAGCTAAATGCTGCTGTCAAACTCTGACAGCGGCATTTAACAAGCGTTTCCGGCAAGCGCGCCGGGAATACGCTCACCGGTGGCTCGTGTCACGTGATCGCGGGTCACAGGTGTGTTGGCATGACAACCAGAGGTCTCCCTCTATGGTTATTGGTGCCGGATTGCTATGAGCGCCACCCGGTGGTCAGCGTTCATAGCAAGTCTGTAATTCTGCTATATACAGTAGAGGTGATCTGAGCATCGCCTCTATGTATCAGAGCCGATCGGGCTATGGCAGCTTCTAGGCTAGTGAATGATGCCTAAAGTTAAAGAAAAATAGTTTTAAAAATATAAAAAAATAAAAAAAAAATATAAAACTTCAAATCTCACCTTTCACCCCATTCAAAATAAAACAAAAAAAAAATTACACATACACATATTTGGTATCATCGCGTTCAGAATCGCTTGATCAATAAAAAGGATTAACTTGATCGCTAAATGGCGTAGCGGGAAAAAAAATCAAAACGCCAGAATTTCTTTTTTGGTCACCACGACATTGCATTAAAAAGCAATATCGGGCGATCAAAACAACGTATCTGCACCAAAATGTTATCTTTAAAGACGTCAGCTTGGTGCGCAAAAAATAAGCCCTCACTCAACCCGAGATCATGAAAAATGGAAACGCTGCAGGTCTCGGAAAATGGCACCATTTTTTTTTTTATTTAGCAAAGTTTGGAATTTTTTTTCACCACTTAGGTAAAAAAGAACCTAGACATGTTTAGTGTCTATGAACACTCCTAGCTTCCTTCTGATCTAGAATTTATGTAATTGGTGGCCGTGGTCACTCACATAGTACAGGTATCTTCTAAACTTGCTGCTGCAGCAGTGTGAGGACATTTCTGCAGCCACCAGTCATCCTGGCTGTGCAGGATTAGTTTGAAAGGTGCACCACTGTGCAGTTATTGTGGATGCTGCTCCCCTCCGAATCCTAGCAGCAAGTGTCCGGACAGCTGTTGACCATGATCTGCCAGCGAAAATACTCTTTTTCTATGAGCCCAGAGTGCATCTCAACTGTCCCTTTTCTTATTAATACAACATTATGCTCTGTGACTGCCTCAGCAAGCTTCCTAGTGTGCACATTTAGCTACCCCACCTAAGTGTGCAGGAACAATTAGAACCAAGCACCTGTTGAGCATTTCCTCTAAAGTGCAAACTATCAAAGGGTGTTAGTAACAACAAAGAATAAGCCACTCCCTTAATAATTCTGGAATAATCCCTATTATCACTTTGTGTCTGCTGACGCCTCTTTTGCAGAGTTAAAAGAATACCTGTGAAGTAAATGACTTGGATTTACCTTTAAAGATCTGAGCTCCCTCACAGGTTGGAGAGAAAATCATTGTTTCATTATCTGGGCGCAGTCTCTCATCGTTACATCTGATACATCTGTATAAAGGCTCGCTCACACTGGCGTACAAGACGTTGTGTGCTATTCAATGTTTTACCGGATAGCACTCAGCCCAATGTTATACAATGGGACAGGGCAGATCTGCATGTTATGCCGATTCAGCATGAGAAAACAATAGCAGCATGCTGCGAGTAGCTCCGATATTCGGATCACACGTACCCATACTATGGGTCTATGGGTGCGTGTGAAACATCGAACGTCATTTAGATGTTATCCAAGTGCATTCCAATTACCGCGGACACAGGGAATGAAGAACTTGGACAAATTAAGTTCTCCGTCTTCTCATGCGAGAACGATCACACTAAAGCCTCCTTACCATGACATGCCAGAGCTGATATGTTGCTCTAGACAAGGAGAAACATTACCCCTTAGACCCCAGATCACACAAAGGTGACACTCTGGCAGCGTTCGATCCAAGTGACATTAGCATAATTGGCCCGATTCTCTCGCATGAGATAATCTATGGCCGTGTAGGCGAGCCCTAATCGGCAGCTTCCTCTGTGCTGCTGCCCTGCCCACATAAAGGATTGATAGCAAACTTATTAGGCAGGATTCAGTATTTTTACTAGTGTTTTCAAAGCCAAAAACACAGTAGAGAGATGTCTGCTGCTTGTCTATGGGAATTTATGAAGATTAGAGATGAGGAGATCTGCCGAGATTATAACTCAGCAACACATGAGGACTTTACAGAGAAATTTGATTTGCAACAAATTCCCTGTGAACAGAATGTTTGTTATTATGCTCTGAGTTTTCTCCATACTCATCTCACTGCTCATCTGTCCCACTGTCCCTAGAGATATACGGTCCCCCTCGCCTCTTCTTTTCCCTTCCCCTTTCTCTTTAGCCTCTTCACTCCATGCCAGGACTGCTGGCACGACCCGGCCCCAGAGGTCCCTGTGCACCTTGCCGCTACCCTGACAACACACATCATAACATCAAATCGCTGCACAGGGACGTCAGAGGCCTGGTTGTGATGGAAGTCCTGTCGTAGAGTGAGGAGACCAAATAGAGTCTAGGTGATGGCGAAGGGGAAAGTAAGAGATGCAGAGAACAGGACAGCGAGTTTTGGGAACAGTGGGGACAGGTGAGCCATTACGGTAAATCTTTTTTTTTTATTTTTTTTTTTTTAACTATTTTCCTGGCCCTCTACTGTTCATCAAAATGGTGGCCAGAACTAGCTGCCAATATCCTGAATTTTAAATATAAGAAAAATCAATATTCTGGAGAATGCAAATTTTTGGACAATTCAAGTCTATGTCAACTTCAAACAAATAATATTGCTAATTTCTAATGAAGATCTCTAAGATTTTTGTGGCCAGCTGCATTTTTAACACACAATGTATCAACTATATAATATCACAGAAATCTATCACTGGACACTTAACACAGCAAAAGTCATATCAAGTTAGGATTCCAATTAGACTTTATCAGTATATCTTCCTGTATTATGAAATGTGCATCAGGGTGGGAAATGCTAGGCCTGAACCGATAAGGCTCTCCAGTCCTGATGACTGCTACTAGAAAGGGCATTCTAGCGTGCACAATTGTCCATATGGCATGTAGGTTTCATGTAATGGGGTTCTCATCTTCTGAACTTTAGCGCAACGCTCACAGCCCACTGGATTCTTGCTTGCTTGGAGGACAGGCGCACCTGCTTGATTGTGTGGGGAGGAGGACTCCCAGACAGTGAATGGGCAGGTACCCAGGGGACCGCCATCAGGGTTCCTGAGGGAACGATACTGGGAGGGCAGTAAAAGGAAAGACTTGACTGAAGTTGTCAGGGAAACAGGGGGTGGGGCAAGATTAAAGGGAGCAGGGGGGGCGCTGAAGTGGCAGTTGACAGAGAGCCAGACAACAGACAGGAAGCCATGTGAGACAGAGAGAACCGAGGGAGCGGATGGTGTCTTGTGGAAAGACCGACAGGGGCCTGTGAAAGGAAAGCTGCGGACTCACCGACACGTGAGACCTGAGAGACGGTCACCAGCGGCCGCTCCCCTCATACGGTCGCATACAACCACCCCTGCTGTTTCCCGCCCTGTTGTGTTCTGCCCCCCTGCCTTCTCCCTCAGCTGCGGCCCTGTCATCACCGGGCCCAGGAGGCGCCACCTCGCTACAGGCGGCAGGAGAGGCCCCGTCCGGTTTGCTAAGGGGCCCCAAGCAGAGGTTGGTGAACGGTTATATTTAGAGACTGCGTCTTAACTCTGCGGTGGGATGAGAGCCGCAAGGAGATGCCTGTTGCGCCCAACCGGCATCGTTTCTTCAGGGCCTGTTGCACCCCACCGGCATCGTTTCTTCAGGGTCTGTTGTGCCCCACCAGCATCGTTTCTTCAGGGCCTGTTGCGCCCCACCGGCATCGTTTCTTCAGGGCCTGTTGTGCCCCACCGGCATCGTTTCTTCAGGGCCTGTTGCGCCTCACCGGCATCGTTTCTTCAGGGCCTGTTGCGCCCCACTGGCATCGTCTCTTCAGGGCCTGTTGCGCCCCACTGGCATTGTTTCTTCAGGGCCTGTTGCGCCCCACCGGTATCGTCTCTTCAGGGCCTGTCAAGCCCAGTTCCGTCCCAGAATATCGAAGCGTCGAGGCAGCCGCATCAGCGACCCCTACGAGGCCACGCTTGTGAGCCTAACAGACCCCCTGGAAGGATAAGTTTAATATAGGAGATAAAGACCCGTAGTTTGGTCATACGTGGCCTATAGCACCGGGGCAAACTGGGTTAATCGCATTACAATAAGGAAGTGTTTTTAGGATTGTTGAGTCCCTGCGTGGACTAGTTTGTTGTTAACACTTTTGGTTTGCTCAATATAGCCCCAGCGGCTACAGTTTTATAAAAGTTTATTCCACAAACCACACTCAGTCTCGTGTCTCGTCACTGCATCCTGCGAACCTGCTGAACCCTACAATTGGAAGATCAGACTATTGGCATTGTTGCTCCTACGTGGGGGAGCTTTGCCTCTGCAGCATCCAAAGCGCATGGACACTGAAGTTGGCTGGGAGTGGGCGCTAATAATTAGCTCCAGCAGTCAGAATACAACAGGTAACCAGGCTTGGACTGGCCCGCAGAAGAACAGGAGAATCATCAGGTGGGACTCTGGGCAAGAGAGGGCCACCACCCTCTTAAATGAGCAGAACTTGGCACAATATACTTGCACCCCAGTCCGACAATGTCGGTAACCTATGCAACACGCGTTGAACAACTAAATGAAAACTGTACTATTAGGGAAGTTGTGTTGAATTTTAATAAACAGTAAATTGGAAAGTTGGGAATAGTCCTTTAGCCCCTTCAACGACCTTGGGGTTTTCTGGTTTTGTGTTTTCATTTTTTGTCTTTTCCCAGAGCCATAACTTTTTTATTTTTTAGTCAATATGGCCGAGTGAGGACTTGTTTTTTGCAGAATGAGCTCTAATTTTGAATGACACTATTGATTTTACCATATAGTGTACCGGAAAATCGTGCAGTGAAATTGAAAGAAAAGTGCAATGACACAATTGTTTTTTTTTCCCCACATTCACTAAATGCTAAAATTGACCTTTCATTATGATTCTCCAGCTAATTACAAGTTCGCAGATGCCAGACATGTATAGGTTCTTTTTTTTATTTAAGTGGTGAAAGAAAATAAAATCCAAAGTTCGTAAAAAAAAACAAAAAACGGTGCCCTTTTCCCAGACCTGTTGCATCTCCAAATTTCAGGATCTGGAGCTGGGTAAAGGCTTATATTTTGAATGCCAATCTGATGTTTTACTGTTACCATTTTGGGGTACATATGATATTTTGATCGACTGTTATTGCATTGTATTGCAATGTTGTGTCGACCAAAAAAAAAGGAATTCTGACGTTTTGATTTTTTTCTCATTATGCCATTTACCGATCAGATTAATTTACCAAATATGTGTATTTTTATTTTTTTTAAGTGGGGGCAAAGAGGGTGATTTGAACCTTTATATTTTTTAATTTATTTTACTTTTTAACTTGCTCAATAGTTTCCTCATGAGACTTGAAGCTCTGATCATCCGATCACTTGTACTACACATAGCAGGGCTTCAGCAGAAATGATCGCCACCTATGAGCTTCGGGTCGGCATCCATAAGAGATATGCAATGCCTTTCCATTGGCGCCCCACGATCGTGACAGGGCGGGGTTTGTGATGCCCTTCAGGTAACTTAGAGAATGACAGTGGCATTTAACATGTTAACAGCCACGGGTGAATCGCAATTCCAACACAGCTGTTAAGGGCACATGACAGCTGATCAATTCAGATGTCATGAGCTGGGAAAGGTGAGGGCTCAGCGCCGGAGTCTTCATCAGAGGATGGGGTCAAAGAAAAGCTCATTATTAATTCAAATCAGCAATTTCAGATAGCGTCTCAAAAACTATACCGTGACCCCTGGTGTTGTAGACAGATCTGTCATGGTCGGATTGTAAGGAGATGGACATATTGTCCAGCTTTGCCTTGAAGACATCAATGTTATTGTTATAATGTATAGTATAATCACATGCATTATTGTGACTTAAATGTGCAATATGAATTGTTATGGTGATGTTTTGCAATGTTTGCACGGTATGGTGAGGAAGCTGAATTCTGCCCTGCAACTGACAGTGAGTAGGTAATATATAGTTAAGTATTGGGATTAGCCCAGAGAGGGGTACGGTGAGGAAGCTGAGTTCTGCCCTGCAACTGACAGTGAGTAGGTAAGATATAGTTAAGTATTGGGATTAGCCCAGAGAGGGAGGGGCTATGCAGCAGGATCAGAAAGTACTTTCTGTCAGACAGGGTCTAGCTTGCAGCAAGAGAAGACATTTTTGTTCTAAAGGGCATGTCACACTAAGAGATATCGCTAGCAATATCGCTATAACTAGTGACGTTATAGCGATATTGCTAGCGATATCTCTGTGTGTGATACTTACCTACGACCGGCTCCCCCGCTGGTTATCGCTGATCGCGCGAGAACGTTCAGGACCGCTTCTCGTCGTCAGCTTCCTGTGGCGCTTCCTGCTGTGAGGACGAGCGACGCGTGGAGCCGGGCGGGAGGACGCAGGATCGCCTGGTGTGACAGGTAAGTAGCGATCCCCGTCCCCAGCGATGTCGCTAGTGAGATCTGCCTATGTGGCAGCTCACTAGCGACCACTTAGCGATGTACCAGCGATCCTGACCGCATCATATCGCTGGTCGGGATCGCTGGTACATCGCTAAGTGTGACAGTACCTTAAGTGTTTAACAGGGTCACATGCAGTTGATGTTCTGTGGTAAGACAGAAAGGAGATTGGGACTTAGACATCGTGATCCTGAGGAAATGACCAAAACTGAGAGAGAAAGTTACAGAGATGCAGAGAGGATAGCGCCAGCTCAGAAGACTGACCAGAGAGCAGCGTGACCAAGTGAGAAGGGTCCGGAGAAAGTACGCCTAGCAGCATGTCCCCGAGTAGCTTACAGCTCTTAAAGGTTATGGGCCAGGACAGAATACAACAGAATAGAACATGAGACTAAAAGAGTGCTCTGGGTAGGAGTTCCCTAAGCATCATAGAGCTTGAAGCCGAGTCCGGCCATATAGGCAAACCCTCTCCTCCACAAGGAGGATTCAGACGCAGAACCACGTGAAGATGAAATGACTATCACGGACTGTACTGTGGTGCTAAGCTGGGTGGTAGTGAAGGAAATGAGACCAGTGGAGGCAGGAATGTGGAGGCCAATGAAGTAATGTGTATTGAGATACTGTATATTAATGAAGAAACATGCAAAAAGTTGTGTACTTGGCATCTTGTATATATTGTTACCATGCAATGGCTGTTTATAAAACATTGTTTGTTAAGAACTGGTAGTTTTTTTTCAGAAATTGGTTAACATCTTATCCTGGCAAATCAACGTCATTGGTTTCATGTGGACTACATGGGTGTAGCGCCCTCAGAGCACAAGTTCACACACCCAGGCAGGACCCTCACTTTCATGTAATGTGCCGGGATGCGGGAGACGAGTACGTCATCCATGGCTACCTCCCCATGCCACGTTACAAGATGTTGATCTGTGCCATTTCCTGCAGTAAGATATGCATGATCCGTCTGTAGGTGAAATAAAATTTCAGCTTCATTACCAGATGTATATGTTACTTCCGGCCATCAGGCATAATGATGATCTAATATGTCTGTTATAGCACACTAGTGAACTAGCTGCAGGACAGGGTCATTGCTTTACTGATAATGTTAGTTTTACTGTTCATCTCCAGTTTCTCTTGTACACAGTAGTTACCACAAAAGCAAAAATTAGCCACAGAGGTCAAGATTTTCCAGAAGATTAATGTTTTAGACAGTCCATGATAACAAGAACGTATTGAAACTGTAGCACATTCAACATATACTACAAGGACAATGGAAACTCTGCAATACTGATTCATGGTAGTCAAGCACCTACACTGTCTTTAGAAGGAACTGATTGCAATAAGAAATTTACAGTTGAAATGTTAAGAAGTGAAAATCTTCAATTTATTTTATTATTCCAAATCGAAGCAAATCTCCCAGTCATTCAACTGACTTTCATTCATTATGGGTAATATCAGATCTCAAGTATACTTGGTTGTCCAACAATGGAAATAATGTAAGAAGGACCAGAATTAATGAAAACATATTGTGCAACCACGTGATAAACAAATTGGAAAATTCATGTTGGATGGAAGAATACCGAATTTTAAAGAAAAGCAGGGTTTTGACGGGTGCTGCCAGTAAAAGAATCAGGAGACCAACTGATGATGGTCTGTTCAAGAACTGCCATTTCAATGATTCTGTTGGTACAAAATTGTTCAAAATGAGAACATTTCTAAGCAATTTTCTATTTAAAGCAACTGATGAATATTTTCCTAAATTATGCAAAGCTTTCAAACATGTTCTGACCTGAAATATGACCACAAACATATTGAACCCAATCAGGTACAGATATTCCACAGGAGAAACAAATTCTTTTACTCCTCTGTTAACAGAGAGCAAAGAGTTTGCGGCAAAGTGTTCACATCCACCATGACGGCCCTTCTGTTGGTTGAATACAGTATCCCGATTAGTTTTTCTACCTTAAAAGGGATTGTATATTTGGCTTAAATATCAGCAGCCAGGTCCTATAAAATTGGTGGGGGAAATTGGGTGTTTGTCCTTGTAAGCTGCATTTATAGAATGCTGGGCACTTCGCCTGATCTACTAGTATTTTTGTCACCAATAGAATGTAAGTTGGCATAGCTGCATGTATTTGTGTGACTGGCACTTTATTCAAGCCTTATCCATGTGCATTTATAATACTCAGCATCCACAACACCCTTCCACCATAGATGATTGAAAAGATTGTCCATAACTCAAAAAATAACTGGTAATTTTTTGGAGAAAAAGCAGGTTGTTGTCCAAAGGTTGTGTCTGGTATTGATTATGACTACATATAAGCGGTCAAGCATCCTAAAAAGGAGCAACTTGGGTATATGAACTATAATATTACTTATAATGTCATCTTTTGGCCTTGAAAATAGCTGAGCTGCTGGCCAAGTGGTATTCAAAGTAGGGATATTCCAAGAGCTTTTAAATTAACAACGCATTTCAAACACATCTCTTTTGGCCTTTACCTTCTCATAGCTCCCACTTAGCATTTTGTAGAGGGTTAGAATGTATAGTAACTACTTTGATTTACAAAGTTGTGAATACCAGATACAATCTAGGAAAGATGAGGGGCAAAAAGCATTGGGCAGAAACTGCGCAGCTAATAAGACTATCAATTTAAAGAGTATATTATTTTTTTTTTAAAGAGTCGGAAACAGATTAGACTGAAGAATATTAAATTTAGGTCTACAGTATCTGCTAAATACTTTTCTTGTTATGACTAAACTAAACTTGCCTCGGGTCAAAAACAATAAATGAACAACAGCTTCACTGCGGATTTTAATTCTACACATCTCATTATTTTGCCCAATGCTTTATATGTTGGCGGTACTTTCCTTTGATTTTAGTATATTGATATTGTGTTGCATGCCCAGCTTATGAAAACTAATAAAATGAATATGAACTTGTCATCTCTCTCTTGCTATTTAATGGAAATTGGTAACATATAACAGAAGACATTGTGTCCCAGGAAAGAAGGGAAAACGAAAAAAGTAAGGAGAGCTAACCTAGAGGACTATTTTCAACCTAATATTTTGTCATATCATGGTTTCATCTGGTGGATTGCAAAACAAAACCTCTCATTATTCTTCCCTAAGTACTAAGAAGCTAAGGCTGTGTGCACACGATGCAGATTTGCAGCGTTTCCGCAGCGGATTTTACCGCGCAGAAACGTTGCATATCCGCATTGTGATGTACAGTACCTTTAAAATGAATGGAAAAAAAAAAACGCTGTGCAGACGCTGCAGATTTTTCCGCGCGGTTTTCCTGCGGTACAAAATCCGCAGCATGTTACTTCTTTTGTGCGGTTTTCTATCTCCCCTGTCACCAAATCCGCAGGGGGAAACCCGCAATGGAAAACCGCACAAAAACCGCATGAAAACCGCGTGAAAAATGGAAGAAATCCGCAGGAAAAATGCAGGTCATTTGACCTGCGGTTTTCTTCCATTCTGCACGGAAAAATCCGCAGGGCTCAAAACTCCGTCTGCACTCAGCCTAAGAAGTTCAAAATTAATCAGCACTTACATGGCTTTTCATGCTCCTCCTTAAAAGTAACTGTAAAGGTGGCAGCATTTAATAATGTCTGCAGTTTGAAGACAGCAATAGCAGCTCACTTAGGGTACGCTTTACACTGTTTTATTCCCCTGAAAATACTAACAAAACTTTAAAAAAAATGAAGACATTCATTTCTATGTAAAAACGCCTTGCTGTTCATATGGTAAGGCTTTTTCACATCTTTTAACTGCTTCAGGTTTACAAAGATGCCAAGCGGTTAAAAGAAGTGACCTGACCTTTCTTCACATGTTTTCTTCTCTTTATGATACTTCCCCCTTTACAATACAAGTCAGGAAAGTGATAATTATAAATATATAAATATTTGCGATAAAAAAGTGTCCTATAATCCAAAGGTAAAATACCCTAAAGTTTGACATACAATAACCATAAAGAGTAAAACACTGATATGCCTAGAAAAGATGACTCAGGATAATTTTAAGATGAACCAAATATAATTTAACCAAACAAATACCATTCAATGCCAGAATAAAACCATGTTCACAGAGTGCTCCATGGTCCAATTCGAGGCTGAAGGCACAGGGTGACTGCTCCGGCGGTGTTCACTGGAAACCGAAGGTCCTTGTGCCAAAGAGATGTCCCGTTTTAATCCAAATGGAAATAAAAATACCCGGAATTGATATCAGGGGTTAAAAAATAAAGTGTCTCCGATGTGGTGACGGGTAAAGGACGATGCCCCGGCCGGTGACAACCGTCCACCCTGTTAGCAAACTCACGCAGCATAGCACTCGGACCAGTATTCATCTATGGGGCATCTCCCATCAGCGTTTTTTTTTCTTGGCCGTTTTCAACCTGCAAGTGAAATCACAGCATGCTGCGATTGTCACAGACACTCGGCCGAGTCTCGGCTCACTCGCACCCATATAAGCCTATGGGTGCGAGTGAGACAACGCACATCACCCGGATATCATCTGAGTGCTGTACGATATACGCTGACTCCGGCAATGGAGGAGATGGAGAAATTCATTTCTCCGCCTCCTTCTCAGCTGTGCTCCGATCCTCTGTGCGAGAGGCTCGGAGCACAGATGTATGACACTCGGCTCCCACTCGCAGCAGAACAGGAGCCAAGGGTCATTAGCATATCACGTCTGATGCTCTCACATCGGATGCCATACGCTAGTCTGACCCCGGCCTTAGAGAGATGAAATGATGCCTTTGCACTGATTGTGAAACACATTTGTTCCATCATGGAACTGTATAGAATAAGTTCACATGGGTCAGATTTCCTGCAAGAAATTCACAAAATAAGCACCAAATTATGCAGATAAATGAGTATGGACTGTGATGCACAGACTGGCTGCGGATCTCCAGACTCGTACTTGACAGTCTAAGAGGAGTGTAAATTCATGGAGACATGTTTGATAATAGTCCACCTGTAAAATCAAAATCGATAATGCAAGTGTATGGGTCAGTGAAAAACTTGGACAGCAATCAGATGCCATCTGTGTGCTGTTAGTTTTCCACTGACTAGTAGATTGGAGAAGCTGTATAAACATTTTATTTACATCAGATGAAAAAGTGATGAAATTCTCATCAAAAACATGATGAGGCCTTATCATGTGAATTTTTTTAAGATATGTGGACACTGAGCTTTTTTGAGGCTTTCAAAAAAAAACAACATATTTTTCAATCAAAAACCATTTCAGGAAACAATCTTTTTTGGGGGAGCTTTTAAAAGAGTGTTCCTTTTCCTGAAGAGTTTCCTGAAATGATTTTCATGAGTTTATGAAGTGTTTTGGAAGAGTTATTTCCTGAAGTGATTCTTTTTTGAGCCTCAAAGAATTGACATACTTTCTTATTTTTCCAATAGTCAATTTTCAAAACCTCTAAAGGAAAGGCCGGGTTCACACATGCGAGAAACTCGGACGAGTCTGGCATGTTAATACCTGGCACTGCTGCTGGCACTCGGATCGGAGCGTGCGGCTGCATAGCAATACATGAAGCCGCTCCGCTCCCGAGTTTCAGCGGCAGTGCCGGGTATTAACATGCCAGACTCGTCCGAGTTTCTTGCATGTGTGATCCCGACCAAAAGAAAACCTCCTCATATGAACAGCAAAGTGGATTTCCCATAGAAATTAATTTGACTAATTTTCCCAGAGTGTTTTAAGCAGTTTTTGGTAAGATTTTGGAGAGGATATGCTCAAAAAAGTATGAATCTGTCACCCTTTTTTTGACAATGAGCTGCCGCCACTGACATCAGGAGCTTATCTACAGCATTCTGTAATGCTGTAGATAAGCCCCCGATGTAACCTGAAAGATAAGAAAAAAGAGTTAGACTATACTCACCCGGCGTTCGGTCCGGTCCGATGGGTGTTGCCCTGTTGAGGGCAGCGCAGAGTCCTGCAGTGTGCAGGTGCCGGGAGAGGTCCAGCGCCTGCGCCGGAATCACGACAGGAGGGAAAGAAGAGGACGTCACCGCTAGAAGATGGGAGGCGCCGGACCACAACACTCATCGGACCAAGACCGGACAGCCCCACAGTGAGCATAATCGAACTCTTTTTTCTTATCTTTCAGGTTACATCGGGGGTCAGTAATGGTGTGAGGTGGCATTTCTTTGGAGGGCCACACAGTATATATATATATATATATATATATTCTATTATTTCTAAACACTGTTTTTCGGTGATTACTTTGTATCTCCGTTCATGCTGCACCCACACACACAAATGATACATCAATACATCATTTGAATGGTAAACTTGCACCCATCCACAAGAAAATAGCCAAGCAAACCACTCATCCACGATTTAATCACAAAATACAGTTTAAACATTAATTCTTATAAGTAAGGAAAAATGACCTGCAGGTGGTACCACAGTACTCCAAAACACACTACCACAAAGCTGCTTACAGACATCACAAACAAATCCAAACATTTGCCTTGGGGGATTTCCAGCTTGCCGAATTGCTTGCCCAGCCTATTTTAGCCAAATTGGAGGATTGCACACTTCACTGCAGATGAGGCACATATGCAAACACATTTGTAAAAATGCACTGCCTATTGAATTGCACACTTGCTTCGTTCATACTGCACCAACACAAACAAATGATACACCATTTGAATGGTCAAATTACCTGCAGGTGGCAGCAGACTACCCCAAAGCACACTACCACAAAGCTGCTTACAGACATCACAAATAAATCCCAACATTTGCCTTGGGGGTCTTTCCAGCTTGCTCAAGTGCTTGCCCAGCCTATTTCAGGCACATTGGAGGATTGCACACTTCACTGCAGGTGAGTCATGTCATTTGTATACATGCACTGCTTTTTCGGTGATTACTTCGACCCACACACACAAATGGTGAGTCACATACGCAAATACATTTGTAAACATGCTGATTATTTCGCGCCCCACACAAATGATACACCATTTGAAAGGTAAACTTGCTCCCTTTAGCAAGAAAGGAGGCAAACAAACCACACATTCACAATTTTATCACTAAATACAGTTTAACATTCATTTTCATAAAGCTGCAGAAAGACACAAGGTGGCACCTCAACCGGAAGACATATTTTGGCCTCTACTTATCAAACCAATTTATTGTATTACCAAGCTACATATATAAATACCTGTCTGTGTTCATCAGCTCATGAAATACATTTACACTTGACCAGCTTGCTTTTACTTTAATTGCCTGTGCCCCCGACAACCAATGTGCAAAATTTTGCACGGGCCAAGCTAGTATAGATATATATATATATATATATATATTATTGTGGTTATGATATGGATTTAACTTAGTACTGTATTACACTATAAAATTTCGAGCAAAAGCACACGATAAATCCACAGAAAATATTCATCTGTCACTTTTACCTTAAAGACTATGGACCAATGAATGAACATTAGCAGACTATTTAGCAGAAGCACTGCATAGAATGAACATTTAAAGATAAGTGATCTCTTGCCAATTTTTTTTTACAAGTTTTGGGTGATTATTTGCCCTCCCTAATTTGTGTGAGCATTATAGTAAATTGAAGATTCATATACTATACATATTAACTCTACAAATTTTCCCTCACCTCCTACCCCGCTAACGGTTGTTATAAACCCTCTATTACTGTTTAACACTATTGTTGAAAGGTTATAACTGTGTCAAATAATACCCATTTGTAGAACAACGTAGTCTGATATAATCTTTCTCCCACATCCTTAAACAGTTATTAAACACTTTTAACTCCCACCTCGGCCCACCACTGTCCCCTCCGACCTCCCTCATCTCTTCAGATGACTTTGCCGCACATTTCAAAAACAAGATTGACCAAAAAAGGTAAGTTTTTACTGCTCAAACACCACAACCCCTATGTATAGAAGACCACTGTCCTTCCCCCATAACCTTCCTCTCCAACATCACTGAAAGAGAGCTTTCTCATCTTCTCCCAATCGCACCTCACCACCTATGCACTTGACCCCAATCCACCTCCTCCCCAACCTCACCACGGACCTTATCCTGGTCCTAACTCATCTCTTCAGTGTATCTTTAACTTCCGGCACCTTCCCTTCTGCTTTCAAAAATGCCACAATCACGGAAAGTGGTAGGAAGTCACCATATACAAACAGTACTAGTATAAAATAATCGATTAATTGTACTCCATAAAAATGCGATCTAGTTCTGCTAACACATTAAAATCTGAAGTGTTTCTGACAAACACCCTTAGTCATAGAATACAGTATAATGCACATGTGATCGTATTTGTATATGATTAGACCAATTGTCATGAGTTTTAGAACCAACCTATAGAAAAACCCAATACAAATATTTACAATTGCTGACAGAACCCAAAGTCCCTCCCTGGTCCTGACCCGGAAGTACTGGTGCTATGGTGCTATATCAGACCGCCCCTCCCTATGGTCAGGGCCTGAGTATCGTGTTGCTTCCCTGCATGGCTGCTTGGCCTGCTGGGTCACTCCTGTATTCTGTGCCCCTGCACTTTGCTCTGTTGTGCGTCTCTGCACACCCTCTGTGCTTGTACTCTGTCTCTTGTCCCGTGCCTTGTCTTATGTTTGTCCGTTGTGCTATGTCCGTCCTTGTCCTGCTTGGACTTGTTGTCCTTCTGGTGTTCTCTGTCTTGCCCGTTTCTGCCATGTTTTGCCTTCGCTTTGCTCAGTCTTGTGTTCCCTCCTCTGTTCTCTGTTCTTGCCTGTTCTCCCTTGCTCTGACCTACAGTGCCCTGTTGTGCCACCTGGCTCACGCACCATTCCTGCTCTCTGATCTATGGTGCTCTCTAGCACGTTCTCTGACTAGTCCCAAGGCTCTGGGCTTCGGCCTACGCTCTGCTGCTAGCTCTGTTCTCTCTCTGATCTGACTCTGCGTCTCTGCCTAAGTTTCCGCTCCGTGTTCTGTACCTGCCTAGCTCTTCCTTGTTTCTTGTCTTGCTTTGTTGCTTCGTGTGCCCTTTGCATGCGCCTGGCCTTCCTAGCCTCCTGCTTGTGCCTCAGCTATGCCCGCCCTAGCCGTGCCCGCCTGATTGTGCCTCAGCCGTGCTCATCGGTCAGTGACAGCTGTGTCGCCTGCTATGCCTCAACTGGGTTCGCTGGAGTCTTGCCCGCCTGTTAGTGCTGCAGATCGATCAGCTAGCCAGTGCTCCAGCCGTGTTCTCTGTGCTTCCTTGCTCTTCACGCTGTTTCTGCACAGTGCCCTATGTGCTCTCTATAGTACGCGCAGGTCCTCGCCTGCCCTTGGCATACCTCCCCGTGCTTCTATAAAAGTACGCGCAGGTTTTGCCAAGTACCCTGTCGTGCCCTCTAGCATGCTCAGGTCCTAGTCTGTACCTTGTCTTGAACCCTGACCCTGGCGTGCCTCTCTGCATGCGCAGGACTTTGCTTTAAAACTCTGTCCCTGGCATGCCCCTCGGCATGCGCAGGCCTCCGTCCTTGACCCTGATCCTGGCGGGTCTCCTAGCACGCACCCTGCCTCGTCTCCTGGTTTGTCTGCCGGATTCCCGAAGCCTGCCGACCACTGCCAGAGGTCCCGAACCAGATGACTTCATCCTGATGCCTGGATCCTGTCAGTCCTTGCCAGTCTTCTGGAGTCCGATGCCTTCGCATCTGCTTTGGACCCTGGCGTGTCTCCTTGCACGCACTCTGCCTTAGACTCTGGCGTGTCTCTCGGCGTGCACCTTGTCTTGGACTCTGGCGTGTCCTAGCAAGCATCTCTTCTAGGAACTCTTGTGTGATCCCTAACACGTACCCTGCCCGGGACTCTGGTATGTTTTCTGCACGTGTTATGTCTGGAACATTTGGCATGCCCTTGCACGCACCTTGCCGTTTTTCACCGTTTGTGCCCTGCATCTGATTCTCTGTTTTTGCCGTGTATCTGATTAAAGTGTGTAACCACGCTTGTTGAAGAAATCCTGTGACTTCGCTTTATGTTTCGTATTCTGTTCGTCCTGTTGCCTGACACTCAACAGTGTCTCCCTGAGCCGGCCGTCTGGTCCAGCTGCTGTGGTGGCTCACCCCCTTGGTCTTGCCCCTGACACTCCAAGTACAGGGGGTGGGTTCTCACTAGGTTTGCTCGCCCTAGGTGGGTGGGTGCCATGGCCCAGAGGGTCCACTCTAAAAGGAAAAATGACTCAGCGTAAGCTGACGCTCATCACACCCTTAACTCTGCTGCCTGACTAATCCTCTTCTCTCCTTGCTTCTCCTCCCCTTCTGTCCTCTGCAAATCCCTTCATTGGCTCCCAATTCCTCAACATATCCAGTTCAAACTACTAACATTAACCTAAAAAGCCATCCATAATCTGTTCCCTCCATATATCTCCAAACTAATTTCTCAATGTCTTACAACACAAAATCTCCGGTCCTCCCTAGACCTTCTTCTCTCTTCCACACTTATATGTTCCTCAATCAATCGCCTCCAAAACTTCTCTTCAACATCTCTCATCCTCTGGAATTCAGTGCCCCAACAAGTCCAATTATCTACCACATATGGGACTTTCAGTTCAAAAAAGCTTACAGTCTGCAATGCCCCCCCCCACTGTCACTTCACCACCACCAGAGCTGCTGCAACCCCCCTTCCCCCACCTACTGGATCTTGCAAGCTGTAAGCCAACAAGGTCAGGGCCTTCTCCTCTCTGCCAGCCAGCCTGTCATTGTTAGCTTGTTCACTGTAAATTATATTTGGATTTATATGTAACCCCTTCTCATGTACAGGATCATGGAATCAAAGGTGCTCCAAAACTATATAACATTATTTATAATAACCATTTCTAAATTCTGTCTTGATCTAAACTCAAGAAATGACCAAACTTAAACTGTAGCTTGTGGAAAAATAAATTGTGCTCTTTTCACAGTTTATGCTGTACACTTTGCTGATCTGAAAATGGGGTGTCCTTATGACTGCTGTGAAGTTTCCCCTGCAACATTATTGTATATACCAGAGGTGGCTAGCTTACACAATATCTAGCAGTTGCTCTGGAATGATTAAAAGGGACTTGTTACCAAACCGCATGCAGTATGAATCAGAGCCTGGCTGCACAATTGCGATCAGGTATATTATTCTCTGGAACGCTCAGGTGTTTTAGAGAGCTAATACTTTAAAGATCCAGCTGTGGACTATACATAGAGAGGAGACTAGTCCAGTGCCACCCCTGGATGACTTCTCCCAGTCTCTCTACAGGTCAGACCGGTCAATCACCTAGACCGGTGATCTATTAAAGGATATTTTCTTAAAAACGCAGGAGCATTTCAGAAAAAAAATATACTGGGCTGCACTTGTGCAGCCAAGCTTTGATTTATGCAGTCCCTGTTTTGGAAAGCATGAATCAGGTGACAGGTTCCCTTTAAAGAAAAAAACATGTGTTGCAGAAAAATTTTTCAGTAGTTTCACCCAAACCTCTTGAACATAAATTGTTACTGCAATTAAAATGATGTGTACTGTAAGTAAAAGAAACTGTATTGCTGAATTATTCTAAATGTTAGTGATAAAAACAGACTGCACCCACACAATGAACTCATGCAACCTATAATGGTGCCACCCTGCAGGTATACCACAATGCAATGTCCAAAGAGGTAATAGTGTCAGAATTCTAAAACCCTGAAAACTATTTCTTGCTACATTTGTTTAATTGAAAATAGCTCTATTTACAATCAATTGTTAATAAAAAACGATTTTTTCAGACCTGAAAAAGTAACCTTTGACTGTCTAATTGTATTTTGGATCTTGAGTTGTACTGTATTACAAGTCAAGCAGTTTTCCAAGACGAGGTATACAAAACATGTCTTCAGAAATAAGGAAAACCACCTCTGTATAGCCTTTTACTGGAGGAGAGATAATTTTCATGTATTAAATTTTGCACACTTGTTTGCCCAGAGTCAAGAGTCAGGAGTTTACAGAAGAATTTCAGAAGGAACATATAGATCCTGAAGCCAGATTGTGGATACCCTTAGTATATTCTATGCATTAAAGGAATTGTCCAGCATAGTGCATATTTTCGCTAAACACAACTAAAACTGTATATAGTATAGGATTCAGCTCTGCGTGCTAGTTCAAGTGGTCTTCACCTGACCCCAAGTGTGCGATTAGCATTTGGCAGTGACATGCCGATTAGCTCCTCTATCCACATTTCTGAAACCAAAATTGAGGGAAGTTGATGAGAAACTAATGGGCATGATCACAAACTTGCGGTCACATGACAGCCGCTCAAATCGACAAGCGGTGCTGAACCCAAACAAGCTGAAATGCTTGCCAAAAATTAGCACTGGGCTGGAAAGCCCTTTAATATTTATAAGCTTTATAGATCTAGCAAATTCCATACTGCTTTACTGTTGTAAACTGAGATCAGTTTTGGCCGATATAAGTTACGGCCACTGCCTTTCAGGGCTGATATACGGCATTCTATAATGCTGCATATCTGCCCCAACCTGACCTGGAAGAGAAGAAAAATAACTTTTATTATACTCACCTGTGGGACGGTCCGGTCCAAAGGATGTCTCTGGTCCTGGTCTGGCACCTCCCATCTTCATAAGATTGCCGTCCTCCTTCTTGCTTCGTGTGGATGACACGTCCCTGCATGATCCACACAGTCTCCTCGGCATTGCGCTTCTGCAAAGACATACTTATCTGCCCTGTTGAGGGCCTTTCTGACCTTTCCCGAAACTTGCGCACCACAGTACTTTGCGCTGCCCTCAACAGGGCAGATAAGTACACCTGCGCAGGAGCACAACACAAAGCAAGAAGGAGGACATGAAGATGGGAGGCACGGGGCCAAGAAAAGCGACATCCCTCGGACCTGACCTCCCCGCAGGTGAGTATAATAAAAGATATTTTTCTACTCTTACAGGTCGGGTTGGGGTTCTATATTATTGGGGTTGGGGTTCTATATTATAGAACGCTGTACATCAGCCCTGAAAGGTGATGGCTGTAACTTATATCGGCTAAACCTGGTGACAGGCTCCCATTAATCTATTCACGATTGCCAATGATAAGTATATGTCCAAGCTTACTGGGCTTTGTGCAGCGACATCATATATTTACGACGGGCATTTCACCAGTGGAAACCCACAATGCTTGAATCAAGCTGTTCTAGTCCTAGAGATATCATCAGGACCTTATTAGTATAAATCCCAATCAGGTGCCAATCATGGCACAGAATACAAGCGCTGTCTCTCCTCTGGTGTCTGTCAGTGAACAATGAAAGAGAAGACCGTGAGTAGTAGGTGTCATCTTTATTTTACAGCTCAGAGTCTGCTACAACAGTCACAATTAGGACTAGCACTGATCGTGTTAAGAACTTGGCATCCAATTCAAGATATAATTCTATATTTGATTGCATTTACATATAAAAAGAATTCTAGTTTGAATCTTGAATTGACTGCCAAGTTCTAATTACAATCCTGTGTAAGGGGTAGGACCCTACTTGAGTTTATAGACAAGCACTGATAGAGACAGCAGCAGTAAAGATGGTTAACAGAAGTAGAATGCAATCGGCACTCCTTATGTTGTGATCGTTGGGTGCAATGGTGTCCATTTCACTCAGAGGTCAAAAATGACAACTGTAATACACTACAATACAATTGTATTGCATTGTATTTACACCATTGATCATAGAGTACATATATTTTTCTGCTGTATACAATATTTACATTAACACATCAATTAACTGAACTGTCAAGTTATGACATTATTTATCCCAGGCGGCTGGCCCAGTTAAGAAGAAAAAAAGAAATGAAATAATATGCAGGATAACAAGCGATCAAAAACATGCACATGCTTAAAATACTACAGCTAGAGGTAAAAACTAGTTTCCCCAAAAAACTCTTTCCAAACAATCTCTGTTGGAGGGAAAAAAAGGGATATGGCTCTTAAGATACAGTGACACAAAAGACATATAATCTTTTTAAAAAACGTATTGTAGAGAAGTAGTAAAAGATAAATATCTAGATACATGAGGTATCATCAGAAGAGTAGCAGCTGTTATTTATACTGTGTGGTGGGCATTTCTATCAATGGAAAAAAACTTATGGCTCTTAGATTATTGTGACACAAAAATATGTTTTTATAAAAAAGTGTTTTATAATTTGTAAGCAAAAAAATATATTAATGTGGTATTTCTGAAATTGTAGTGACATGCAGAGTAAATTTACATATTCTAAATGAATGGTGAGTGGTGTAAAATCAACCCTAGAAAATGCTGTTTTTTCCATTCCATACTTCCCTAAAAATATTATGATCTGATGGGGTGTAGTTTCAACAATAGGCTCATTTCTCAAAGGTTTCTCTTGTTCTGGTACTGCAAGGGCTCTGCAAAAGTAACATAGTGCCATAGTTCGCTTCCAAACTCCTGGAACAGCACGTCCACACTGAACTTTCCTCCTACCTATCATCTAACTTGCTCTTTGACAATCTACAATCTGGTTTCCGCCCCCATCACTCCACTGAGACAGCCCTGACCAAAATTACTAACGACCTACTTACAGCCAAAGCAAAAGGACAATACTCTATACTCCTGCTTCTAGACCTGTCCTCTGCATTTGACACAGTTGACCACTGCCTCCTACTACAGATCCTCTCCTCCTTCGGCATCAAAGGCCTTGCCCTATCCTGGATCTCCTCATACCTTTCCAACCGCACATTTGGCGTCTCCCACTCCCACACCACCTCCTCATCCCATCCTCTTTCTGTTGGAGTCCCCCAAGGCTCTGTTTTAGGACCCCTACTCTTCTCAATCTATACACTTGGTCTGGGGCAACTCATAAAGTCCCACGGATTCCACTACCACCTTTATGCTGATGACACTCAGATCTACCTCTCTGGCTCAGACGTCACCTCTCTGCTGTCCAGAATCCCAGTGTGTCTATCAGCCATATCCTCCTTCTTCTCCTCTCGCTTCCTCAAACTCAATGTAGACAAATCTGAACTCATCATCTTTCCTCCATCTTACAGATCTTCCTTACCCGACCTAGCTATAACAATTAATGACATCACGCTTTCCCCAGTACCGGAAGTCCGCTGCCTCGGAGTAACCTTTGACTCTGCCCTGTCCTTCAAACCGCACATCCAAGCTTTTTCTACCTCCTGTCGCCTCCAGCTCAAAAATATTTCCAGAATACGTCCTTTCCTCAACCCTCAATCTACTAAAATGCTTGTGCACGCCCTCATCATCTCCCGCCTCGACTACTGCAACATCCTTTTCTGTGGTCTCCCTGCTAACACCCTCGCACCTCTCCAGTCCATCCTTAACTCTGCCGCCCGACTAATTCATCTCTCTCCTCGCTACTCCTCCGCTTCTCCCCTCTGCAGATCTCTTCACTGGCTCCCATTCCCTCAGCGTATCCAGTTCAAATTACTAATACTGACCTACAAGGCCATCTACAACCTGTCTCCCCCATATGTCTCTGCTCTAATCTCCCGATACCTTCCCTCACGTAATCTCCGGTCCTCCCAAGACCTCCTTCTCTCCTCTACACTTATTCGCTCCTCACCCAACCGCCTCCAAGACTTCTCCCGAATAGCCCCTATTCTCTGGAATTCTTTGCCCCAACAAGTCCGACTATCAATCACATTTGGATCCTTCAGACGGAACCTGAAAACCCACCTCTTCAAGAAAGCCTACAGCCTGCAATGACCCCGCTACCTCCTTCTCTCTCACCACTACCAGTGATATCACCTCAACCAACACCGGGACTGCTGCAACCCACCAACCTACTGTCTCCTTCCCACACCATCCTGTAGCATGTAAGCCCGAAAGGGCAGGGTCCTCTCTCCCCTCTGTATCAGTCTGTCATTGTTAGTTTGTTTACTGTAAGTGATATCTGTAATTTGTATGAAACCCATTCTCATGTACAGCACCATGGAATCAATGGTGCTATATAAATAAATAATAATAATAATAATAATAATAATAATAATAAAACCCCAAATGGTGGTCTTTCGGTTCTGAGACCACTAGTGTGCCCAAATAGAATTCTACACATTGCTGTACCTGGGTGTACTCACTTAACAAGTAAAGTGGTGTGTGTCTCCACTTGCCTAAGCTGGGCACCACATATTGGCTACAGAAATGACATGTCTGAAAAAATATTGCAGGTTTCACTTTGAAATATAATTATATTGTCAAAATAGCCAATAAACCTTTTAATAAATGCCTTAGGTGTAGTTTCCAAAATGAGGTCAATTCTCAGGTTTTCTGTTCCCATTTCACCGCAGATCCTCTAGAATTGTCAGCCTATACAATGTTAATCAATAAATTAGGCCTCATGTGCACGGTACTCAGACCTTAACCATGTTGTATATGCTGATAAAACATTAGGGTCACCTGTACGGCACTTCTAACATCAACAAACCTAGCATAACATGTAGAGAACTGTCTTTTCACAGTGGCACAAGCGGGGCACAATATATTAGGCACTGAAATTGAATACATAAGTCTCTAAGGGTAAAATTGTTTGAAAAGATCGCTGAACTCCGTAAACTCAGTACTTTTGATCGCTGAAGTCAGTAAAAATATCAAAAAATTTGATCACGTACATTTTTTTCACAAGCGATAACTTCATAGGCTTTTTCTTCCACCATACTTTGACCCCTGTGCCTGACCATTGTTGGATAGTTTTAGTGTAATTAGATTGGTTAGAAATGAATAGAATCTGTGCTGTGATTGGCTGCTTTGGGCACTGAAGAGTTTCTTAACCCAGTTTCCAAAAAGTGTGGTGTTGCCCATAGCATCCAATCAGAGCACAGCTTTCATTTTAGCTCAGCAGTATAACAGCTGAAATCTGCACTGTGATTTGTTACTAGGGGATCAAAAAGCAGATTTTCTTTTCGACAGAGCTCATAAGAGTGTGTTGGTGTGCTTACCACAATTTATTTCAGTATTTAGTGCTTGTGGTGGATTAGGCTTCTGTTTCTAACAACATGACCGAATTGGCTATAAAGGGGTGTCGCAATTCACCTGACAAGTTTTGCTACATTTGCGGTTGTTTTGTAATGAGGAAACAATCAAGGAACATTATGGACTTTGTCAGAAAAGTGTATTATGTGTACTTTGGTGTAAAACTAGGTGATCAGGACGATTCGTGGGCTCTACATATAGTGTATTCTGTTTGAGTAGTAGAACTACGACAGTGATCTACAGGGAAGAAAAAGCACTTTCGTTTTGGTGTGCCTATGATCTGGAGGGAACTGCAAAATCATAGTACTGACTGCTACTTTTGTAGGTGCACCGTGGAGGGATTTAACCTAGTAAAAAACAAGAAGGAAATTATATACTCGGACCTCCAATTAACGATTCACCCTGTGCCTCACAGTCCAGGAATACCTGTCCTTTCACCTCTGGAGAAACTTGGAAGAAACACCTGCTCAGATGATTCAGAACATGAAAAGCACAATTCTGACCTAGACTTTCCCACTAGTCCCAGCTTTTTTCACAGCTCAAATTAAATCATTTAGTCAGGTACTTGGACCTTCCTAAACATTCTGCAGAACTTTTAGGCTCTAGACTGAAGAAAAAGTACTTGCTAGCTCCTGGGATCTGTTTTTCATGATGCAGAAACAGAGAAAAGGAATTTTTTCCATACTTTTATCAAGATGGTGCTCTAGCATATTGCAGTGATGTTCCTGGGCTAATGGAAAAATGTAACATTGAGTACAATGTGAGAGAGAGAAGACTATTGATTAATCCAAAAAAGTCTGAAATCTGTGCTACTGCACAATGGCAGCATGTATGCTACAGTTCCTGTAGGACATTTTGTACACTTGAAGGAAAGCTAAAAGAATTTAAACTTTATTCTGAAGAAACTTATCTACAATGATGAAGGAAAGTCAATATGTGGTGATTTGAAAGTCCTCTTTGCTCCTTGGGCAGCAAGGAGAATACATGAAGTAGCCATACTTTTTTGTGTGAATTGGACAGCCGGAAAAGGACTCATCACTGAAGGCAAAAAACTTGGCCAACGAGAGCATCCTTCCAATTTGGACTCAAGACCATGGTTGTGGAAAGTTTAGTTGATCACACTAAAGTTCTCCTGCCACCACTCCACATTAAGCTTGGACTGATGAAACAGTTTGTGAAAACTCTACCAAAAGGAGAGACTTTTAAGTACCTGTGTACCAAGTTTCAGGGACAGTCCAAAGAAAAAATGAAGGAAGGCATTTTTGTGGTCTGGATATTCGAAAATATATGAAGGAAGACCTGTTAGAAACAAAAATGAAACTGTTGAGAAATGGGCTTGGGATTCTTTTAAAGAAGTTGTGAATAAAATTTCTAGGTAACAACAAAAATTGAAAATTTAAGTCAATCACGGAGAACATGCTGAAATGAAGCCTTGTGTTGTCTGATGAATTTGAAGTTACAATTTTTCCATTGCCATTTAAACTACTTTCCTGAAAACCTTGGTACTCTTTGAGAAGAGAAAGGAGAAAGATTTTATCAGGATATGAACCTCAACACCAAGGTTGTGGAACGTAAATGATGATGGGGACTACAGTACTGCTATATGCTTCCCAGAGAAGATACCCGGGTCTTCTATAAAAGATATCAAGAGAAAGTTTGAAGAGAAAAGGAAAAAGCACAAGAATTAATTTCCAATACAGTTGCAGAATGAATGTTCAATACATTTTGATATATAATAAAGCGCATTACTTTGGCTACAATAAAGATTTTTCTTATTCTTCTTGCTTGCACGTTATTTTATGCGCGTTTTGTGAAAATGTGATGGTTAAAAATAGAAGTGTTTTTTTTAAATCAGGGCATAAGTAAATGTAAGAATCAGTCATTGGATTTGAAACAATTTTCATAAACCCAAATTTTGCATACCTGTGTAGGCAAGAATTGTCTATTTTACCTTGCAACACTCTCTTTTGGAAAACACTTGTCTAGTCAAAATGCTTTTTACAGCCATATATGAATTCCCTAAGGGATTCTAATTTCCAGAATGGTGTCACTTTGGAGAGGGGGTGCTCTGCAAATGGTGTCCATAAAATATTTCAATATTTCACTAAATTCTGTTATCCAAAAGCCAAAAAGCACACCATCTCTTCTAAGCCCAGCCATGTGCCAAACAGTAGTTTCCAATCATAAATGTGGTATTGCCAAATTCAAGAGTAATTGTGTAACAAAATGTCTCATACACTTTCCTGTTATCTTGTGAAAATTAAGCAATATTTTTTCTAAATTTTGAGTAAATTTCAGAAATTTTCATAAATAAAAACATATTGACCTAAATTATCACTAACGTAAATGTGTAATGAACAAAAAAAAAATCCAAGAATCAATGGGATTTGTAGAATCTTTTCAAGGTTATTATCATTTAAAGTGACACACATCAAAATTGAAAACTGGAACTCGGTAACAAAAGCCCAAAACCACCTGAGCAGGTAAGGGGTTAAAGTGACAGGTAATCAACATAAATTAATAAGTAATGAGGCAAAAGGAGAGAAGTCCCTGACTGTAGTTAGCGTTTAAGTCTGTGGAAATCGGACTACACTCGAATGACATCCGAGTACAGTCCAATGTTTCAGATGCACCCATAGACTTATATGCATGCGTGTCATCCGATTAGCGGATCCACTTGAGCATGCTGCCATTCTCTTCTCATGCCGAACTAGCATGAGAATAAAATCGCACATCTACAGTGCCTCATAGCATAACATTGGATAGCAGTCATTAGAGTTATACGCTCATGTATAGGCTACTTTCCCACTATCAGCTTTTGGTGAATTTTTGATGTTGCAGATTTTCTGCACCATTTCTGCACAAATTAAAGAAATTATGTTACTTCTGTTTTTCAATTACATTTTTGTGTGTGTGTTTTTTTACATGTGTTATAATCGTGTTTTTGACACTGTTTTTTGTCTCTTCTTGGCATATCATGAAAAGTTGACGTTTCGGTTTGTGTTTCAAATCCGCAGGTCAGTGTATACTGAGCAAGAAAAAAAGCACAGTATGCATGAGATTTCTATCAATTCCATCCACTTTGCTTCACCTATAAGATGCTGCGTTTTTGACAGTGATAATATGCAGCATGAAAAATTCACCAAAAATTCAGCCTTAAGCTGCATTTACATGGCAAGATGAAAACGCTCTGCTCATGATTATATTACTGTGTAAATACGCTGCTGATCACCCTATGAAGAAGCAAAACGCAGTACAAAAGATGATTGTTCTCAGTGGTGCATCGTTCCATGTAAAGAGAACTTGCACTGTAGAGAACTATGGCAGCCTATGTGTACCGAGCACATGGTTTACTTTGGTCTGCTTTCTTTCACCAAATTTTTCATACTGAACTGAACACACCATGTAATAGTGGCTGCAGAGCGGAATAAATCGTTTGTCGTTTTTTTTAAATTTTGCAATTAATGTATTTGGTATCTAATGAGTTAACTTTTGTTACATCCAAATACTTTCCACAAAGGAGAGGTGAAATAAAAAAAATGCTTTAAACAGTCCTGCATCCATTATTACATTGTGTGTACAGCTCAACATGAACAATTTGGTGACAGATCCTCTATAAACTACCACTGATCCTTAAACGTTTACCAATCAGAAGATGTATCATGCTGTCAGTCGGTCCATGCAACGGACCATAAGATCTTCCAATTTAAATGAATTACGTCAATGTATATAATATCTTCTATTTACACAAATAAAAATTGTATTAACTAGTGTTCTAAGGGTTCGCGTAGCACGGACCAACCGTTAGGTTCTAAACGACCACCAATCGGTAAATCTTTATTGATTGGCAGCTGTTTAATTGCCTGTTTACACAGGCAGACCACAGTAAATGATGAGCCCTGAGAAATTTTGTAACAGATCGCTCAGTGTGCACAGGCTGCCATGCTTCTTGGTGGTGTGAATTCCGCTTACATAGGACAATGCACCGCTGAGAACAATGATCTTTTATGCTGCACAAAAAGAGAGCCTCACCTGATGAAAGAGTGTTTTGCTCATTCATCTGGTGATCGGCAGCTTGTTTACACTGAAAGTTTGTCATTTTTAAGAACACTCGTTTATGATTATCTGTCACTGTAAATACAGCCTTAGAGTAATATCTGGTCACTGTGACATGGATTACTAATGTATCCTTATCATGTTGTCCAATGGTATTGTAACATCCGTGCCCATACCTTCTCGCTTGCTGCTCCCCTGACTGTAGGTAGCACCTGTGTCCCCTGGGCTTTCCATTCTGACCCTGTACGAGGGGTCTTACACATAGTTACACCACCTCGGGTCGTGGTTCCGTGGTTCCTCAAATACAATTGAAATGAATAAATGTGCACTGCAACACCTGTGCCTCCGCTTCCGTTCGTTACAGGTATCTTACAGATTCTTGCTTTTAGTTGATTCCACTGACAGCAACATTCTCCTTTAAACATTTTGTTTCCGACACCACAATGCAATCAAATAAAGATCCGCCATGACAATCAAACACATTTTAAAACCTTCAGCTATATCTTCTCATGTTTGACCAAACTGTGAGAATAAAGTCAATTCTTCATTTTCCACAGATTCAACTTTTATGATTTATTGGAAACCGTAAGTACCATGGAGATCTTAATTTATAGCATCTGCTTAACATGAATGGATAAATTAGTTTTATTATTTTTTCCTTGCAGACTCATATTTACATTTGACTTTTCTCCAAATGCTTCAATTCGCACAAGGCAAAATGGATAATGAATAATTTATTCCTTTAGATGCTTTGCAATAGGTACGAAGGCATCTTAAAGAGGCTGCCATTCTTGACAACTACTTTCCATATGATGTGGTATATTACTGTTAGAAACTCACCCCCTCTAAAGGAAGACCGGCTCCCACTAAAAGCCACAGTGAAGAGTGTTTGGCAAGAGCTGATTGTATAAAATGGGGGCTTATTGTGTGGTTGTTGAGTAACTGATATCCAATGTATTCACAGCAAGGAGCTTTCCCAAGGGTAAGTGCTGATGGTCATGGGTTAGAAACTGGGATACCTAGTGATTTAGGTTCCTGCATCATTGCCTTCATTAAAGGCTCCCATGCCATTGGAGTCCTAATAAACCTTCACAAGAGTGTAGATTTGGAGTAAAGTGTTTGCTATCTTAATTATAGTAGTACGGTAATTGGATTCTCCAGCTGGTTATGGACAGGTGAACGGACTGAGACTTGCACTACGTCTGACTACAGAATGCAATAGTGTGCTGCCACCAATCTACTAGCCAATGCCTGACTGCAACCCTTTCTTTTTTGCCGCACAGCAGATGTCTCAAGTAAGTGACACTTCTATGGATAGTTGTTCTCCTATACAGAAGACAAAGCTCTCAGAATTACACTTTGAGTGAGTGGATCACATGACTTCCTTCTGGAGAGGATCTAGATAGGCATAATATCTACTTCATAATGTCTGATGGAAAAACATAAACCCAACTGCATCCCAAGGAGTCTATGGTCACAGCTTCACACAAGGCTATTCAACAGACAAAGCTTTCTTTTACCTCATCTTCCTTACTATTGAAAGAAAACAAAACACTTTGTAACACTTTGGCTAAGCCCACACTGGGCGTTTTTGCTGCGTTTCTTTATGCCAGTTTTCATCTGCTTTTACAGTACCAGCAAAGCCTATGAGATTTCAGATATCTCATGCACACACACATTTTCTGTCATCAGGATTTTGTGCTCTGCATGTTTTTTTGGGCATAGAGCATGTTACTTCTTTCAGCGTCTTTCACCAATTGAATGGAAAAAACACGTGAAAAAACAAAATCACCAAAAACATAGCAAGACCTGTATTTTTGCCACAGCTTCTTTCCTGTCAAGCACTCACGTTTAAATGCAGAAAAAAGAAGCAGCAAAAACACCCAGTGTGAGCTTAGCCAAAGCGTTGTAAAGCCTCAAAAACAATACTAAATTGAAACTACAGGTGGTCAAAACACAACCAGCGATACTACATGAATTATGTCATAAATTTAAAGAGGACCTGTCTCCTTGTGAAAAGTTGCCAAATTGTGATGTTATTTTATTCAAGCTGATCCTATGAGTTTTCCACTTTTTTCTTATTTATAAATCCACCATATGGTTCCAGAGGTTTGGGCATTTTTATTTAGTGTGCATTTCTATGGCGTTTACTCACAGAGTAATAATGCAGAGCAGCCTAAAGACGTGTTCTAGAGAATCCTATGAACTGTGCTTACAAGGAAAAGACAAAACAATTTGCGCTAAATAAAAAGGCTTACACAGCTCTGGCAAAAAATAAGAGACCACCACATCAAATCCCTGTCATGGGCAGCCCACTCTCCAGACCTGAACACCATTGAAAACCTCTGGAATGTAATCACAAGCCATCAAACAAAGAAGAACTGCTTACATTTTTGTGCCAGAAGCAGTGTGAAAGACTGGTGGAAAGCATACCAAGACGCATGAAAGCTGTGATTAAAATCATGGTTATTCCACAAAATATTGATTTCTGAACCTGAGTTAAAACATTAGTATTGTTGTTTGTAAATGATTATGAACTTGTTTTCTTTGCATTATTTGAGGTCTGAAAGCACTGTTTGTTTTGTCTGTTTTTTTTTCATTTTGACCATTTCTCCTTTGCAGAAAAAATACAAAATTTATTGCTTGGAAATTCAGAGACATGTTGTCAGAAGTTTGCAGACTAAAAGAACAATTTTCAGTTTACTCAAAAATATACCTATAAAGAGAAAAATCAGACAAACTGAACATTTGGAAGTGGTCTATTAATTTTTGCCAGAGCCGTATCTCTGGAACCGTATAGCAGATCTGTAAAAATAACAAAAAACTCAGAGGAACAGTGGTAATAATAAAAGAGTAAAAAATGTCTAATTTTGTCTTGACGTAATGACAGCTCTTCTTTAAATCACCAACTCAACAACTTCAGTTCTAATGTGGAAGATAAGAAAAGACAGAAGTCCCTTTGAGATACCACTGACTACAAACCTGTTAAAGTACCGTATATAGTGAATAATGAATTATATCATGAAGGCAGTAATGAAACACGGGACTATGTCAAAACAGGAACCGCAACAGAGAAAATTTGGTTTCCTGTGACCAATCATTCTACAGAGGCATTTACACTAGTAGAAGAACCAACATCACAAGGAGTAAGCACCACATAGCAGAGCATTAATATACTGTATCTACTCACGATCTCACCTCCTGTAAAGGACAGCTAAGGCCTCCTTCACGCTTCAGTCTTTGTTTCAGTCAAAATCCATTGTTTTGTGAAAAAAACGGATCCAGCAAATTTGCCTGCTGGATCCTTTTTTTTTTATAGACTTGTATTAGCAACAGATTGTGATGGATGGCCGTCTGTTTCATCCGTCATTTGAAGGATCCGTCATAAATTCCTTGTCCGTCAGCCGGAGATAACAAAGTAACTTTTTTTTGTGAACGTCGAAAAGTCGGACCGCGACGGATCCAGCGCCGTCCGTCGTTGGCTATAATGGAAGCCTATGGGCGCAGGATTCGTCACTGTCCGTCAAAAGACGGAATCCGTTTCTAGATTACATTTTTTCAAACTGAGCATGCCCGGAACAATCTCTCTCTCCCCCCCCCCTCTCTCCCTCTCTCTCTCTCTCCAGAATTCTGTTCCTTTAAAATTCCTACAACTGCTGCTTCGACGGATCCGTCAAAAAAACGGGTCCGGTGCATCAGTTTTTTGCAATCTGCACAGGATCCGCTTTTTCAACACTTTGACGGATTGTGACTGATTCTAAAATACTGAAGTGGGAAAGAGGCCTAATACTGCCCATCAAACGCCTCTCCTTATGTCTAACCACACAAATGGATTAATTTACATTAGATAAAGACATAAGACACAGAGAAGTTGTTAAAACAAATCAGAATTAGGATACACGCAGCTGACAATTCTCTTGGGTCGTCTCAAAATCCCATTGCTTCTCCATACTGCAGAACATCCCCGCTTCCCCGCTATGGAAGTTAAAACCGTTCCACTCAGCTCTGTGGTTCTGAACCCAGGGTCTCTTAAAGGGATCTTTGGTATGGAAGTTAGGGCAAATCCACTCTGCGCTTTGGTACTGACCCCAGGCCTTTCTTAAAGGGATCTCTAGTATGGAAGTCAGGGCAAATCCACCCAGCGCTTTGGTTCTGACCCCAGACCTCTCTTAAAGGGATCCCCAGTATGGAAGTCAGGGCAATTGCCTTCAAATGCTCTGGTACTGACCCCAGGCTCTCTTAAAGGGATCCCCAGTATGGAAGTCAGGGCAAATCCACTCTGTGATTTGGTACTGACCCCAGGCCTCTCTTAAAGGGATCTCCGGTATGGAAGTTAGGGTAAATTCCTCAGCGCTCTGATTCTCACCCCAGGCCTCTCTTAAAGGGATCACTGGTATGGAAGTTAAGACCGTTCCACTCAGTGGCTCTGGCTGATGGGATGATGTGGGATATTAGGGGTAGTAGTCCGGCGGCTGTGACGGGATGATGTGGAATATTAGTGGTAGTTGTCCGGTGGCTCTGACTGATGGGATGATGTGGGATATTAGGGGTAGTAGTCCAGTGGCTTTGACAGGATGATGTGGGATATTAGTAGTCCGGTGGCTCTGGCTGACGGGACGATGTGGGATATTAGGGGTAGTAGTCCGGTAGCTCTTGCTGACGGGATGATGTGGGATATTATAGTGAATGTGGCTATGTGGAGTGGGCGGGGCTATGGACTCAGCTTTATATATATATATATATATATATATATATATATAGATAGATAGATATATATAGATATAATCATTATAATTTGTTATAACTAACTGCAGTTAGTTACTATGCCCGGGCAGCGCCGGGCTCTTCAGCTAGTGATTTTATAAATGTGCTGTTTCATCTAAAGTTATGATTATGTGCTTTATGGATTGTGCTTAGTGTTGAGCATTCCGATACTGCAAATATCGGGTATCGGCCGATATTTGCGGTATCGGAATTCCGATACTGAGTTCCGATACTTTTTGCATATCGAATACCGGAATCGGATGTTCCCATAATGCTATGAGCCAGTATGATTTGATTCAGCCAATGAGGAATCCTAAGAAGTGTGGGCACATCCTGTTAGGCATGTAGGCATGTTAACTAATGGCATGGCTGTGATTGGCTGCGAGCAGACCACCCAGCTGCTCCTCCCCCAGACACACGCTGAACAGTGATCTATGGAAAGTGAAACTAGTGAGGGAGGAGGAAACGACCAGTTCTCATTTCAATGCCAGAACACACCCGACCTAGATGTTTATCTTTGACGCAAGAGATGATATCTTGGAAACCGTGCAGACTAGCCACAGAAGGTACATTACTTATTGTCAGCATTCTGCGCCTAGATATGCACTGAGATTATGTGAAAACCCCGGACAACCTGTTCTGTTATGTATTTCTGCCAAGTTGGATCGCCCGCCAGGGCAGGTGGAGTACTCAGTACCGGGCCCGTTGGTTTCAATGGGAGATGTCACGGTAGCTGTGACCCGGTCCGTGGCCCTGGGCGTCCATTGTAATAGGGAAATATTGAACGTGTGGATGATGATTAAAGTTTATGAGTGAATGATTCGTGACGCCACCTGTGGTGTTCAGCAATGAAGATGTTAAGCCGATGCTGCAGACAGATCCTCTGGGACAGATGGTGTGGTGCAGCAATGATGTTGTGGCCCTCCACAGGTAGGGCTGTAGTCCCAGGACAGTGTAGATGGAGAGGTAGTGAAGAGACGTAGATGGTGCAGTGCCAGGCACAGAGATGTAGCAGTGCTGAGTGTGTTGGCACAGGAATAACTGGAGGACACCAGGGCATGTAGTTCCAAAGCCTTACTCACAGACTGATGTGCATACAAATGCCCGAATCCGTGCCATGTCCTCCGGGTCAGGGGCTCAGTCAACCTCCAAGCTAGATGAAGCACTCCGAGCCAACACTCCGCCAACATGTGCCTTTTCTGGACATCTCCCTCTATTGCTACACAACCCCTTTAACATAGTCAATATCTTTGTAACTCCGAACGTCTTAAAAAAAAAATTAATTCCTGCTATTCCATTTGATTGGGCTAAACCTCTATGCCTTTAATGTCTCCTCCACCTCCCCAATACATTCTACATTATTCTTAGTTGTTTTCCTTCATGTAGAATTAACCTACAAGGAAAGAAAGGGTTTATTTTAATTCCGGTATTTCTGTCCCATTGACTTGCAACACATTGGGGATCTCGTCAGGACATCTTAACTAAGCTACACTGCGATTTCCAGCCCCCAATTCAAAAGTTCAGTTTCTTAAAGAGACAGTGCACCCTAAATCAAAATGGCCAAAAAAGACCCTGCACAGTCTCCTACTGCTGAAACAGAGCAAATACTACCCGATACTGTCCATTATGAAGAGGGGGAAACAGAGCCAGCTTCAGGAACAGACCAAGACTCACGACCAAGACGCTCTGTCAAACCAACCATAAAGGCTGTCGAAAACTATCACAGTACAAAGGATGAGTTCAATGACAACCTGGACGACCTATGGGAACGAGTCATCTCCCTCATGTCAAGCATCCAATGCCACAAAAATGATGCAGCGAATCTACAGGACACTATAAAACGGCAAGACACGGCCCACGGAAGATACAAGAGACTATCCGCAAGGTACGTTGCCTTCCTAAAAGACTTTAATATTGATGAAGCCTCATCAGAATTAAGCAAAGTAGATTCCACAGAAAGAGAAAGGACACCGCTGTGCAAGACACCAAAGATAAAGTGGAGCTCCGTATCGCTTATCTGCAAGAAGCTGGATCTCACAGGTCAGGCACATCCAGACACTCTGCTCGGTCATACAAATCATCCTGCTCAAGAGCTTCAGCCCTTAGCGACAGAATCCTAGAGGCCCGTTTAAACGCAGAGCGATCCAAACTAAGACGCTCCTACACAGCCAAGAAAGCGGAAGCAGAGGAAGAAAGCAAGAAAGCAGAGGCAGAAGCCAAGAAAGCGAAAGCAGAAGCAGAGGCACAAAGCAAGAAAGCAGAGGCAGAAGCCAAGAAAGCAGATGCAGAGGCAGAAAGCAAGAAAGCAGAGGCAGAGGCAGAAGCCAAGAAAGCAAAAGCAGAGGCCCAAGCAAAGATCCTTCAAACAGAAGCAGAGGCTCGGGCAAAGATTCTTCAAACAGAAATGGAGGAAAAAAAATCGCATTAGCTGAAGTAAAAATACTTTAGCAAGCATTGAATCAAACCCTCGACCCGATTTGCCTACCACCACTGGAAGAAGAGGACCCAGCTGTCCGTACCAGTGATTACGTACGGAAACAGATATCTCCAGCGACGTTCAACCCAACAATGTGGAAACGTCCAAGTCAGCCCAACTTACGGTGCCAGTGTTACGAACAGCATCTGCAGAGACCCAAGACCAACAGCATAATGAGTCCCCTCAGGTGCAGCAATCATCACAAGACGACCATAAGATGCACTCCACTCCATCTCCACAGTTCAAGCTGCAGTCATCGAATCTCCAGAGGTTAAACCACAGCTCAACCCTGCAGCCACATCATTCTACCCGGGAACAAGTCACCCTTTCACGCCACACAGCTTATACGCCCGAGAGGCAACACAAGCTAACATGGTAACAAGGAGTGAAGGATCGGATATGCCCGAGTTAGCCAGGTTTATGGTGAGCAAAGATCTAATCAGCACTAGCCTCTCAAAGTTTGACGACTGTGCAGAGAACTACAGAGCCTGGAAAGCAACCTTCAAGGCCACCATTGCTGACCTCAACCTATCCGCAGAACAGGAGCTCGACCTCATGGTAAAATTGTTGGGTCCTGGCTCCACAAACCGTATCACGAGTCTTCGGGCTGTCTACATGGGGCAAGCTGAAGAAGGTCTCGCTGCTGCCTGGCTGAGACTCGAAAGATCCTATGGCAGTGCTGAAGTCATAGAAAAGGCCCTATTCAAGAGACTGCAGAATGTTCCAAGGATCAACCTTAAAGAAGCCCACAAGCTTCTGGACTTAAGCGACCTGCTTATGGAGCTGGATCTTGCAAAAGGAGACCCTCGTCTGTCTGGATTATGCTACCTGGACACTGCCCATGGAGTGAACCCAATCATCTCAAAGCTGCCGCATAGTCTGCAAGAGAAGTGGGCAGTATGCGTTTCCAGGTACAAAAGATCACATGATGTCACCTTTCCTCCGTTCAATCAGTTCGGCAAGTTCGTCGACCATCAGGCCCAAATGAGGAACGACCCTAGCCTAGACTTCTTGGAGTCTAACACTGCAGCTCCAGCAACACCTTCATCAAAATATGAAAGTGTCACACATAGATGCAAGGACTTGAGGAGCAGTATGTGTCAGAAAGACTAACCTGCCACCACCTGCAGTAACTGCGGATGAACAGTACACTATTCCATTGAGAGATAAGTCTTTCAATCGTGAGTGTCCCATTCACAAAAAAACGCACTTACTGAATAAATGTAGAGGCTTCAGGTCCAAAACCATGCAAGAGCGCAAGAAAATCCTCAGTGAACTTGGGGTGTGTTTCAAGTGCTGCGCCTCGTTAGAACACATGGACAAGGACTGTAAATCTGCCATTAAATGTGAAGAGTGTCATAGTGACAAACACCCTTCAGCTTTGCATCCAACCTCAGCTACCAGCGATCCAGCAGTCGCAGTTACCTCTAGTCCGGCTACAAGCCATGGCGGGGAACCACAGAATACGGCCAATTCTACCACGGCTGTCTCCGGCTCATGCTCAGAAGTATGTGGGGAGAGCCAAAGTGATAAATGCTGTGCCAGGATATGCCTAATCAGAGTTTATCCAGAAGGGCAACCAGAGAAGGCAGTAAAATTGTATGCCATCATTGACGATCAGAGCAATCGATCCCTATCTGGACTTAAGTTCTTTGAAGCCTTTGGAATCAAGGGACCAGCAACGCCATATACTCTGAACACTTGCTCAGGCCACATAGAGACTAGCGGCAGGAGGGCACAAGGTTTCATTGCTTCTCCTGTCAACGGAGGCATAGAAATACCCCTACCTACGCTAATCGAATGTGATCAAATACCCAGCCAAAGGGATGAGATCCCTACCCCAGAAGCTGCGTTCCACCAACCACACCTAAGGCTCCTAGTCAGTGTTATCCCACCTATGGACTCAGATGCTGAATTTCTACTACTGCTCGGCAGAGACAATTTAAGGATACATAAGGTCCGCCAACAGTGCAATGGTCCTGACTACGCCCCCTACGCACAGAGACTCGACTTGGGGTGGGTAATCATAGGAAATGTGTGCTTGGACCAAACAAGAGTCGATTCCTTTAAGACCTATGTACGCAGAGACGGACGAGCTACTCTCTGCAAACCATGCCCTCATCACCACGAGGTGAAAGAGAAGCCTCCAGATCTAGTACAGCTGCCTGATGTCATTCCTTCTCCCTATGCAGATGACTTGGGAAGATCGGTGTTTCATTCAACTAAGGATGACAACAAAGTAGCCCCGTCAATGGAAGACAAGGAATTTGTCAGGATAATGGACAATGAGTTCCTTAAGGACGAGACCAATCACTGGGTTTTTCCCCTACCCTTCCGAGCTACCAGGGTAAGACTCCCAAACAATCGTGAACAAGCCTTGTCCAGATTCAACTCTCTCCAGCGCACACTTAGCAACAAACCGGAGACGAAGAACACATTGTGACCTTTATGAGCAAGATATTCTGGAATAACCATGTCGAGCCAGCGCCTCCCTTAAAGGAAAACGAGGAGTGCTGGTACCTACCCTCATTCGGAGTATATCACCCACGGAAACCTAAGCAAATTAGAGTTGTCTTTAATTCAAGCGTCAAACATCAAGGTGTATCTCTCAACGATGTCCTCCTCACAGGTCCTAACCTTACAAACAACCTAGTAGGAGTGTTGATGAGGTTCCGGAAAGAGCCCATCGCCATCACCACCGACATTGAACAGATGTTCCACTGTTTCATAGTCAGAGAGGACCATAGGAATTTCCTCAGGTTCCTGTGGTACAAGGACAATGACCCCAGCAGAGAGATGGTGGAGTATCGCTTGAGGGTGTACGTATTCGGGAACAGCCCTTCCCCAGCAGTGGCAACCTATGGCCTGCAGAGAACCGCTCAAGAAGGAGAGACCAAGTATGGAACAGATGCCAAAGACTTTGTAGATAAAGACTTCTATGTAGATGATGGACTAAAATCTCTACCCAAAGAAGAAGCGGCTATCGATGTACTCAACAGGACCCAAGGTATGCTGTACCAAGCTAAGCCTAGATTGCACAAAATTGCTTCAAACAGCACGGCTGTCATGAGAGCCTTTGATTCAAGTGACCATGCACCAGGATTCAAGGACATAGACCTGGGACCAGATTGTCCGCCTGTGCAGAGAAGCTTAGGCTTGAGGTGGAACCTGTCAGTCGACACCTTCAGTTTCCAAATAAACTGTGCAGACAAACCATTTACTAAACGTGGTGCCCTGTCAGTGGTGAATAGATTATACGACCCACTGGGATTCGTAGCACCAATTACCATACAAGGTAAATCCCTTCTGAGACAGCTTTCCGAAACCGTCAAGGACTGGGATGCCCCGCTCCCTCCTGATAAGGAACCAAAATGGGAAACCTGGAAGCAGTCTTTTTGTGCCTTGGATGAGATCCACATACCGAGATGCTACGCCAAAACCTCACTTGCTGCTATCACTAGGCTGGAACTCCATGTGTTCTCGGATGCATCCACGGAGGCCATTGCAGCAGTTGCCTATCTGAAGGTGATGGGACCCGACAATCAAGATCACATTGGATTCGTCTTCGGCAAGGCTAAGTTGGCTCCCAAGCCTGATCACACTATTCCCAGGCTTGAACTCTGTGCAACCGTGCTTGCAGTAGAACTCGCAGACTTTATACAGCACGAGCTGGACACCAACATAGATGATTTGCAATACTAGAGTGACAGTAAGGTTGTCTTAGGTTACATCTACAACCAATTAAGGCACTTCTACGTGTACATCAGTAACCGCATCGAGAGAATAAGGAGGTCTTCCAAGCCTGAACAATGGCACTATATCTCATCTGAACTTAATCCAGCTGACCATGCCACTAGACCTATGTCTACAAGGTCTTTTGCTAACTCTTCTTGGCTTTCGGGTCCTAAGTTTCTGTTGGAACAGAAGGGAAGTGAATGTGTCCAGGAAGTCTTCAGCATCCAGGATCCGGATGGCGATCCAGAAGTCCGCTCCGAGGTCAGTGCTTTGGCGACGAACACTAAACCAACCTCCAGCCTCGGTTGCCAGCGCTTCGAACGCTTCTCCAATTGGATGAAACTCGTCAGGACTATCGCAAGGTTAGTCCACATTGCAAGATCTTATCACAGTTCATGTGGAGACAAGGACTGTCGCGGTTGGCACGTCTGCCATAAACCACTCTCTGCTGAGGACATTTCTCACTGTGAGTCCCTTATAATACGTTATGTCCAGCAGAGTGTATTCAGTTCTGAATGGGAATGCCTACACCACAAACAGCAGATCCCTCTGAAAAGCCCCATTGCCCATTTGAATCCAGTAATGGACAGCTTCGGTTTGCTGAGAGTCGGTGGTCATTTAAATCAAGCAAAGATTGCCCGCTTCAGAGCAACATCCTGGCATCATTCCCAGTAAACATCATATCACTGATCTACTGATCAGGCACTTTCATGAAAAAAACGAGCACCAAGGCAAGTTACGGTCTGCAGGGCTTTGGATCATAGGTATGAAAAGACGTGTAGCAGGATCACTACATCGCTGTGTGCAATGTCGTTAAACCAGAGGAAAACAGGTATATCAACAAATGGCCGACCTGCCCTCTGACAGACTGAGTGCCCAACCGCCTTTCACCTACGTTGGCCTAGATGTCTTTGGGCCATGAATGGTATCTGTACGCAGAACTCGAGGTGGCCATGCCAACAGTAAACGTTGGGCCATACTATTCACTTGCATGAGTGTCCGTGCCGTCCACATAGAGGTAATAGAGTCTATGGACACATCCAGCCTGATCAACGCCCTCCGGCGGTTTCTAGCGATCAGAGGACCGGTGAAACAGTTGAGGTCTGACCGCGGAAGCAACTTCATCGGTGCATGTCGAGAGCTGGATATTGACATCAAGCCAATTCAGGATCAACTGGCAGAAAGAGGTTGCACCTGGATCTTCAATCCTCCGCATAGTTCTCACATGGGAGGTTCCTGGGAAAGGATGATCGGGATCTCGCGCAACATCCTGAACTCTATGTTTATGGACGTAAATTCTTCAAGGCTTACGCATGAGACCTTAGTTACTCTTCTGGCTGAAGTTTCTGCCATAATCAACTCAAGACCACTTGTCCCAGTGTCCATGGATCCCAAAAAATCGACCATTCTTACGCCAGCTACTCTTCTCACCCAAAAGACCGGGAACCCGCTAACAGTTAGTGGAGAGTTTACTCACGCAAACACCTACCAGAAACAGTGGAAACATGTGCAGTACCTCAGTGATTACTTCTGGAACCAGTGGAGAAAGGAGTATCTCGTGATCGTCCAAGGAAGAAGAAAATGGCGACAGAGTAAACCGAACTTGAAAGGAGACGTGGTACTAATGAAAGAACAACCAGCCCGAAGGATCGACTGGCCTATGGGAATCATTACAAAGACTTTCCCTAGTCAAGACGGTAAGGTCCGGAAGGTGGAGCTGAAGGTCCTTAGGAAAGGCGAGCACAAGACATTTCAGAGGCCAATCCACGAGCTCGTATTGATATTACCAATTGAGGACATTCCGGTAGGATGAACCATGATCAGAACACTGCCCTACTACTTCGTCTGTTGGATTACCGTTGGGTCGGAGACAATTTGTTCTAGTGCTGCTTCTCCGATCCGAAGATGGGTATCACTGGATTGTCTCAGGAGCTGACTGTCATCTACCTCGTTTTGAAGCTGTTATTATCGCATGTATATTTGTGTTTCCTTTCTAGGCTATTGAACTTTACTTAAACAAAAAACATTAATATAGTGAAATCCCTTACGGAATTTCAGATGAGGAGTGTGCTGTTTCATCTAAAGATATGATTATGTGCTTTATGAATTGTGTTATGTTACCTTTCTTTGTATTCAGTTTTGCATTTGGTCTGCTGCCACCTGCTGTCCTTTTTCTGTATAGCAGACTGCAGCTAATTTTTTTTAGTACATGTCTTCCATTTCCAGGTCAGGTGACTCCTTCTCTTCCTGCCGGTGACCATTACTAGTTTCTTTTTCTCCTGAAAGAGACAGGCTTACCAGGCTGTGAAAGGCATCAGTTTTTTGACCACACACACACACACACACACACACTCACAATTTGCTGAATCATCTTGCTACCAACTTGCTGCACACACATTGCTGTGCCACCTTGGTCGTTACACCTGCATTTCTGGAGAAGTACTGCATTACCAATCATACGCTGGATGTCCAGATTTCCAATAAACAAGTCTGGACTTCACAATATCTGGTGTGTATCATCTCTCCGGACGCATGAACAGCAAAACAGCAACAATGGTCCTGTCTGCTCTGCATCGAGAAAGCGGAAGGTAGGAATCTCTCCCAGCCCCAATCAACTACACCTCCATTCGCCTCATGTGGGGACAGAACAATAAAATGAACTAAACACCCTACCACTAACAACCTTTCTAATGAGGATAGACAAGCTGCACATAATCTGCAGAATGACACCTCCATAATAGTAAAGCCAGCATAAAAGACCTCAGGAATGTCATTCAACACAAATATGACTAGATCACAAATATTTTGTCATAGTTACAAGATACACACATATCTACCTCTTTTAGTGCTTGGTTGCCACAATGGATGTATATGGACATTCCACCTGAAAAAGGCATTGAAGCTGAGTTTTCAGTGTCTGCTTTCTCCATGCACCAGAAACGCTCCATATGCAAGCTTAAAATATATCCATATGCCACCGTTTATGCGACTAGGGTCAAAAAATGTGCTTTTTTGCTCCTGTTGCACTGGATACCTTAGTATACCCTTTTACTGCATTATAGAACAATGCAGTGGCATCAAAAGCATTCATCTGAGAGATATGTCGGGAAATCCTCCTTATCTTTACCTATAACCACAGAGGAAAAGCTCCTAAATGAAACATAATCATACAAAAACATTGTGCAAAACTTTTCTTTATGCTGCACCATTATAAAGTTGTGCTCAAAAGTTTATATACCCAGGCAGAATTTTTGCTCTTTCTTGGCCTTTTTTCAGAGAATACGAATGATATCACCAAAACTTTTTCTCCACTCATGGTTAGTGGTTGGGTGAAGCCATTTATTGTCAAACTACTGTGTATTCTCTTTTTAAATCATAATGGCAACCCCACAACATCCAATTGACCTTGATCAAAAGTTTACATACCCTATTGATTTTGGCCTGATAACATTCACAAAAGTTGACACAAATGGGTTTGAATGGCTATTAAAGGTACCATCCTCACTTGTGACCTGTAATCAGTGTGCATGCATAAAAGCTGAGTGAGTTTCTGGGATCCAGACAGACTCTTGCATCTTTCATCCAGCCACTGATGTTTCTGGATTGTGAGTCATGGGGAAAGCATACTTGATTCCGAGCTTTCATTCACCCCCCACATCCGATCACTGGCTCGCTCTTGTTATCTGCACCTCAAAAACATTTCTGGAATTCGACCTTTTCTTACTTTCAACCATACAAAAATGTACTGTTTCTCTTATTCATTCCTGTTTGGACTATTGTAACACTCTACTAATCGGTCTCCCTCTTACCAAACTCTCCCCTCTCCAATCTGTCCTGAATGCTGCATTCAGGATCATATTCCTCACCAAACGATATACCGATGCCTCTACCTTATCCTTACACTTGTTACCCATCCACTCCTGAATTCAGTATAAACTTATTACCCTCATCCACAAAGCACTCCATGGCTCAGCACCAGCCTACATCTCCTCCCTCGTCTCAGCCTACCATCCTACCCGTGCCCTCCGTTCTGCTAATGAACCTCCCACTCCCGTCTCCAAGACTTTTCACGTGCTGCGCCAATTCTTTGGAATGCATTTCCCAGGTTAATATGATTAATCCCCAATTCCTGTTATCATTTCATGTTCTCTAAAAAAAAGGCCAAGAAAGCAAAAATTCTGCCAGGGTATGTAAACTTTTGAGCACAACTGTAAGTACAGATATTTTGTATTACCCTATATGTGTGACGTACAAGAAGTGTTAGGAAGCAGGAATCATACGTCATGTAAAGGGATTACCCCATCATTAAATATCATATTCTTTGAATAAGTCTATCACTAAATGAAAAGGAGATGTCATTCTCAGTTACAAATAGCCACCCATACGTGTTAAAGTTGTTTCGATGTGACTATATAACGTGAATGGGATTATGTCAAGGAAAATAAAGATTGAGCATTTGTTTAATCTTTCGATCCTTTAGGGTATGTGCAGGCGATCAGTAATAGGCAGCGCTTTGGACGCAGCATGTCTGCTGCATCCAAAGCGCTGCTGGCAATTGAACGCAGGTGATTCCACATATCTTCATTGAACCATGCGGATTCACAGCATCGAATACATTGTTTGGATGAAATTTCTCTTGCACAGACTTGCGTCTCTGTAAGGAGGAGGACTGGGCTACGGGCACCTGTACTGTGCCGGGTCCGGAACTGTTGAGGCTGCATCCAAGGTTATCCAGGGGAAAGAATAGGAGCCTGGACAGACCTAGTCAATCAAAAACAAGGGGCGTGGCAAACGAAAAAGCGCGTGCAGCAACAGGCAGTATCCCGCCGGCAGTGACTAAACAGGTGTGTGCACAGCGTGCTCCGCTGGATGTGCAGCAGTCCCGCAACGGTCAGCTGTACAAGAGCATGCCGCTGAGCCCAGCAGCAGAGGAAGAGCCGTGGGCTCCATTAAGTTCAGTGCCACGCGCAGGCATAGGAACGGGGGCCATGCTCAGGACTGTTCTTTGTGGCCCTCTTTGCCGTACAGCACAACGCAGACCCCCCCTTGTTAATAGACTATACGCAACTCCTTTGACTTTGGCTGCACAAGTTTATGGACTAATTGGCTCAACGGGTAAAAACTGGAGACCGCCCATTGCCGCCAGAAGATATACCGTGAACTGTGGAATCTCCTCTGAGGATATTGCACTGGCCTTTGCTGGGACTACAGCCCTCATCGGATCATCCGAAGCCACAAACACGATAAGTTGATTGCATGGACTGTTATCACATCACCCTGCGAGGAGTATCTTTACTGTTAAATTAAATTGTTAACCCTTGCTCTGCCTTTCTTGCGTCACTGCATCCCGCAACCTGCTTACATCTCCGCAAGAGAAATAGATATGCTGCGGTCTGAAGAGACGAGCCATATGTTCATCTCCATGGGTGAGCCGCGGGCGTCTATGGACGCATAATGGGCATGGGATTTCTTGAAATCCCATCAACTATGGTGTAACATCTGGATGCTGCAGAAGTATGCAGCGCCCAACCCACAGCGTTTACTGAGCATCTACACATATCCTTAGTTCTGCAGTCAGATAAGCCACTGCCAGATGACTCACAGGAACGCTCTGCCATTCAGTGCATTCATGTGTATTGGGGAGTTGGGAGTAATAGTTGTTCAGTCAACAGTGAATTAATGTGTATGACCAGGTTCAATATAAGAGTATAAGATCCTATCATTACATAGGAGCAGAGCTGATGTTTCTCTCCAGTGTCTACTAGCATAAATGGTGTGGTGCTCTAAAACTAAAGCTCCCATACACATTAGCCTAAAGTCTGAATGCACTGATGTCAACAGATACGGATAATACTCTAGTGTATGGGGGCCCCAAGCAATTTATTGTCAGGGAAGATACTGATCTGGCATGTCTGATTTCGGACTGATAATCATTTTTTTCTCCTGGAGATAAGCCTCTCCCTCATATAGTTAAATAAGAAAAGACTGGCCATCACTTCCAAACATTAGACAGGTGTGTACAGGTGTAAACTAAAAGTAGCCATCTCCATATATAACCAATATATGCACTCTGGAGCGCTAAACTATGAAAACAAGTAGAGGATTCATATTAGATAGGTTCCCTGCAACGATTATCACCTTATCACAACTGCTGGGTATACATGAATTTGCCAATTTATGTATTCTCATAGAGAATACAGGAGCACTTGTTCAAAGAAGTGCCTTTTACTGTATATGGCAGACCAAGCCAATACGGCCGAAACATTGTCCAGCCGACAGCCATCTCATGTGTTTGTTGGGCTTAAGTCTGCATTCTGCATACGAATCTTCACAGAAGTTGAATGAGCACTATGGTAGATTTCAGAGCCCATTACTTGGGATCAGTGAAGGTCTCAGCATTCATAACCTTAAAGAGTGGATAAGTTGCCCAGCTGGGAATATCTCTTTAGTAGGTGGTATGGTTATAAAAATACTATTTTCTATTATACCTACTCATATATTTTGTGAACATCTACATATATTAAATGAAGATTTTGTTTAGAATTTGCTGTAGATTTCATATCTGCAACACAGTGCAATTTCAGAAATTATCTGGATGTGGATGAGATTTTTGAACATCTTATTTGCTTTGCTGCTGAAATCTGCTGCAGAATTTAATCCTGAAATCCAAATGGAAAATCTGCAGCAAATACACATTGTGTGAACAAGTGTGAAAATGTCTAACCAGAATTCAATGTCAGTGGGGTTGAGAGCTGAGGGCTGTGCTTGGATGTCTCCTTCAGGACCATACACATTAAATGGAGCTGTATGAGACATGCTCAGCCTCTTCGCTGCAGATGTGCAGCAAGGAGAAACGAGGGGGGACTCGGTTTCCGAACAAAGGATCAAAATGTTAAATACACTGAACTGAAAAATAGGAACAGAAGTTCTGCCTCCTTAGCAAGTTTTGCTTGAATATTCAATTTCTCATAGGTAAAGAGCACAGAAAGTTAGCTACAACTCCCACCAATTACAAACACATGACTTTGAAACCCACAGATCTGGAAAACGTACCAAATAGATAAGGCAACTTAGATTTAAAGCAGGTGTTTCATACACAACGCCTTATTTTTTTTGTGTCAAAGCAAAGACAGCCAGACAATTTAGTGTTCAAAATACATATAGAACATGTGCTTTTAATAACTAGACCCCAGATAAAGGTTAAAAGGATATATGATAACTGTGGGGTAAAGTATGTGATTCTGAAGAGATGGATCTTCTGTTTCCATTAATTATGATATCTGGTAACAATAATGAGGTGGAACACAAACTTACCTTACGTCTCATGAATAATAACTCACTAAAGTGTGAATTCCATCACACTGCATCACTCTATTTGTTTTTCTGCAGATATCTATTAAATATGTGATAAACTTTACCTGCTCTGTTAGCTCTGGAATATTTCCTTATGATAAGTAACAAAGCCACACACACCTACAAATGTGTCAGCAAAGCAGGAGACTAATCAGCAAGCGATGATGCCAGAAAAGAGGCACAGTAAGGCCAGGGTCACACAAGCGATGATTCTCTCCTCCGAGAAAATCGGCTCATTTATGGTAAAGACACTCTGCTCAGACTCTCATCTGAGTGTGAGCAGAGTGTCATTTTACTGTGATCTGATTATCTCGCATGAGAGAATCGCAGCGAAGGTGCAGAGAAGACGGAGAACTTAATTTCTCTATCTTCTCCATATTCTGGAGTGTAGTCCATGTGTCTCCGAGTGCAGTCCAATGTTTTACACGCACCCGTCGACTTGAATGGGTGCACGTGATCCAATTTACTTGAGCAACAAGCAGTACACAATTAAATAAAAAAATCCCTTGCAGAAATTTATCTTGCAGAGTCTCCGCAAGATAAATGTCACCCATAAAATGTATTGGATGCGGTGATTCCGCACTGTTCAATGAACACATGATGAATCACCTGCGTTCAAAAGCAACTCTTTGGACGCAGCGGACTTGTGCTGCACCCAATGCGCTGCCAATTACTGACCGTGTGCACCAGGCCTTAGGCCTCTTTCACACATCAGGTTTTCGGCGTCAGGCGCGATCCGGCGCTTTTGACTAAAACCGGATCCGGTGAAATGCAATGCCGGATCCGGTTTCCCCCCCATTGACTTGCATTAGAGCCGTATCGAGCCGGATGGCCATGCGTTTCATCCGATTTTCGCCGGATCCGGCAATGTGACGCAATCCGGCGTCTGGAAAAAACGGCTACTGTAACGTTTTTTGTCTCCGGCGAAAAAGCCGGACACGCCGGATCCGGCTTTTTCATACAATGAAAGCCTATGAGCGCCGCAATGCGCCGGATCCGGCGGCGGCCGGATCCGGTTTCTTTGGTCTGAGCATGCTCAGTAGCTCTGCCCACAGGACATATATAAAAGCAAGACAGTGGGACCCTCAGCCACACCCAACATGCCACCCAAGCCAAGAACCAGGAGCAGGAGAAGGCAGCAGACATCTGCAGCAGCAGCACCATCAGCACCACCCCAAATGGAGCAGCATGGTGAACAACGGGAGGGGAGTCCAGCAGCAGATGAGAGACGGTAATTATCAAATCCCCCATTCCTCCAAACTAGGGCTATGGAATATCAAGATATTCATTGGCCCTTTGTTTCTCTTTATTCAACAGCCGCCCAATAGATGCAGCAGCAGCAGCAGCAGCAATGGCAGCAGCAGAAACACCACCCACAGCCATGGAGTCTGGCCATGAGGAAGACAGCACATCTTCTGGGAGCCCTCCCTCGCATCGTCAGCGTTTGACGGTAAGTTTTTATTTCCAAAATCCATCATCTCTGTAATATATGTGTATTCATTGCCTTTTATTTCAAAACAGGAATCACAAGATGAAGAGGAGCTCCCAGAAGAAGAAGGAAGGGGTGGACAGACACTTGGAGTGGGCTCACAATTGGTAAGTTTTTTGCATCAAACGCAGAAACACAACATCACACTACACACAACACATAGAAAACAATGTTCTGCAGACCACACACAGCAAACAAATGCCTACATCCAAAGACATAACATTTTTTGTTTTCTTCTCTAGTCTTCCCAATCTGGTGCTCGGCCAAGAGGTCCTCGCAGTGCCTCCCAGGGTCGTCGGCGACAGCAACGCGGCGGTCACCAGCGTGTAAGTATAAATATTTTTGCTTTGTTTTTTTTGCACTTTTTATTTCATTTCTTTTGTGGATGCTAATTATGTTATTTTTGTCTTTTTCTTTAACAGCCTTCACAGCGTGCTCCCGACTCTGACGGTGAGGATGGAGGGATTGATGTGGACCGCCTCATCGATCTCGTCAGAGAAAGGGAGCCGCTCTGGAATATGGCTGACCGCCGCCACGCTGACCTGATCGTTACCCGACGACTCTGGGAGGAAATCTGTTCACTCCTTGTGGACCGCTGGGAGGACCTCGAAGCTCGGGCCCAGATTAAAGAGCGTAAGTATATACAGTAACGGTTGCTTGATTTAAACCAGTGTTTCCCGAACTCCAGTCCTCGTGGTCCCCACGGATCATGTGTTCAGGATTTCTATTTACTTTGGAAATCCTGAAAACATGACCCCTGGGGACCATGAGGACTGGAGTTTGGGAAACACTGATGTTGTATACTAACCACTTTGTCCTTTCTCGTTTCAGGGGAGAGAATTGTGAAGCAGTGGCGGTCTGTGAGGGATCGTTTCAAGAAGGAGTTCAATAAAGAGATGCGAGCCCCGAGTGGATCTGGAGGACGCAGGAGCAAGTACAAGTACGCACGAGCCCTGTCGTTCCTCCGGGAGACAATGCTCACCAGAAGGTAAATATTACACACCACATGTGACAAAAAAATGTTTAGATGTAACTTTTTTTTTTCAGCCAGGGCCATACCATGTCACTATTTTAATTGTTTTTTTTTCTCTTTATTCCACAGCACGGTGAGCAGCACTCGGGAGCCTGCACGATTGGACCCTTCTGAGGCGATCCCTGAGGAGACCGGCACCGAGGGACACTTCGACCGCCCCGGTACATCTGCACCTTCCCAGCCTTCCCACACATTCGACCCATCTGTCCCATCCACCAGCACAGGAGCATCGTGGCCGCCTACATTACATGAAGCTGCTGGTGAGGAGATCGCTTTCCCTTTACCCCACCCTTCTGCCACTGCCACCTCTAGTACACCTGCGGGTACTGGGCGGCAGCGGCAGAGGGGTCAGGAAAAGAGTTATGCGCCAGAGTTCTTGCATCTGAATGCATCTTTCCAGAACTGTCTAAAAGTCTTGTCAGAGCAAATCTCCGCAGGCTTTCAGCAGATCAACTCCAGCATTCTGGAGGTGAAGATACTTCTGCAAACCATGCATTCAGAAGCAAGATCTTCGCCAAACCACACCTTTTTCAGGTCTGTTGTGGAGCGCATGGCAACACTATCTCCTACCCAGCAGATGCATGTAATGCATTCGTGCCACGGTGCTCTACAGCAGGTTACCTCCCAACCTCCACCTCCCACCACTGTAGTTCCTCCACCTGCACCCCCTCCAGCCACTTTCCATCCTCCCCCTCCTATTACATCTGCACCCCCTCCAGCCACTTTCCATCCTCCCCCTCCTATTACATCTGCACGCCCTCCAGCCACTTTCCATCCTCCCCCTCCTATTACATACCAGCAACCTCCCCAGTACCAGCAACCTCCCCAGTACCAGACATCTCCCCACTTCCAGCAACCTGCCCCGTATCAAACTCCTTCCCCGTACCAAACTCCTTCCCGTACCAAACTCCTTCCCCATACAACTTTCCATCAACATCATCTGCTCCTACAGTCCCTGCCCAACCCTCCACTCCACCGCCCACCACCTCTTCTGCCTCCCACATGTCCACCCATTCTGTAGCTTTTTCCACACCATCACCTCTAACTGTTCCTTCCCCACCACGATCCCAGTCCTCTCTCCACACTCCCATTGTCGAAGTGTCCCGCAGCCCCTCCAGCAGTATTTCCACCCCACACTACACAGATTTATGATGTGTTTTGTAATAAAAATGCCCAGTTGGTTTCAAACCTTTATTAAAAAAGTTTTTTTAACTTTAAAAAACAGTTTACAAAAAAAAAATATTTTAAATAAAAGTTAAATTATTGTTTACACTGGTTGTCTGTCATTTCTTTCTGCGGCGAAATATGTTTAAAAAAAAGGTTAAATACAGGGTATTTAAAAGGTAAAAAGGTATTCAAAACCAGGTATATAACTGTGGGTAAATTTTAGCTTTTTGCCACAGTTGTGTTCCTGGTTGTGTTTGAAGCAAAGTATTTCACCTAAAAAGTTGTGTTTATTGTTGGTGATTTCCTAACAATGTACACAACTATTGTTAAAAGGTGAAATACTTTGCATAAAACACAACCAGGTACACACCTGTGGCCTAAAGCTAAAAATAGAGACCATGACAAGATAGCCAACTTTGGTTGGCAAAGGTATATACTGTTGGTACAGAAGGTACACAAGTTTGGTTAGGGCACAAATCTTTCACACTCTGTCATCCTGCCAGTGTACTCTGCCTTGAGGTGACATAAAGTATAGTGCAAAATTGTCCCTCATTACTGAAACCGTCACAGAACTTCTAGTGGTAATGTCATGGTAATCTTGCAAGGTGGTTTCTTCAGAGGTGTCCTCAATGGAAATGGGTTCCTTGCAGATAACAAAATTGTGGAGTACCACGCAAGCTTTGATCACCTCGTCCACAGTTTCTGTCTTGAGGTTGATCGCAGTCAATAGGACCCGCCATTTGGCTGTCAGAATACCAAAGGTACATTCAACCATTCTTCTTGCTCTTGTGAGGCGGTAATTAAAAATGCGTTTTGGTCTTGTCAATCCTCTGCTAGAGTACGGTTTCAAAAGGTGTTCTGAAAGCTGGAAGGCTTCATCCCCTACACAGACAAATGGCATAGGTGGACCAGATGTTTGCGGCAGCGGTCTAGGTGGTGGGAACTAGAAGGTGTTTCCATACAGTTTATGCCCCATGGCAGACAGTTTGAAAACTTGAGAGTCATTGGAGCGGCCATAGGCCCCAATATCAACCGCAATAAATTTGTATTCCGCGTCAGCGATGGCCATGAGGACAATTGAAAAATATTTCTTGTAATTGAAATATTCCGATCCCGATCCAGCTGGCTTTACAATGCGGATATGTTTCCCGTCCACAGCGCCCAAGCAGTTGGGAAACTGACATATCTGTTGAAACTTGTCAGCAATTTCAATCCACCTCTCTGTTGTGGGCTCTGGTAAAAACTCTTCAGCTAAGGAGTCCCACAGTGCACGGCATGTGTACTTCACAATTCCAGATATGGTGGAAATCCCGAGTCTGTACTGGAAATGCAGTGACGAAAGGGATTCTCCAGTTGCAAGAAATCTGTGGGTCATTAAAAAACAATAAATTAGTTTTAAATCACAGCATTACATACCAAAACTGAGCTATAACACTTGGAGATACAAACTACCACCAACAAGATTGCAGTGAAAGTGTGCTCTGATGCGATCACATCCAATAAATGTGGCTTACCTTAAAGTCACCATCAGACGCTCTGCGGGTGAAACAGAGAAGCGGCAATAGGTGTCCGCTTTTCTTATGAGGTGTGCAATGCGCTCCACCAAGTAATCAAAATTCTCCATTTTCATCCTAACATATCCAAAAAATTTATCCGGGTTTCGTCGAAGGTCCATGCAGAGTGTAGAATAGACCCCACGCGTCATTCTCTTGGCTGTGATGGGGTGGATCCACAAACGTCGTCTACGATGCCTGATGCGCTGCTGTCTCGCTCTCTCCTTCTCCAGAACAATCACCCTCAAACGATTCGCCTCCGCTATAAAATCCGCCAAATTCTTCAAAATATTTCCAATGACAACATCCATCTTCGCCAGTAACTTGCTCTTCCCTCCAACCTGCACTTTCTCCTCTACAACCTGTCAAAGAAGGGCTGTAGGAACATGCTATATATAGTTTTCCAGTAGCCAATCCCGTTCGGAAGGCCACAAGGGTCAATTTTAAAAACCGGATCCGGCGTAATCCGTCGAAAAACGGATAGAAAAACGGATGAACCGGATGAGACGGATCCGGTTTTGTCTGTCAAGAAAAAGACGGATCCGTCACATCCGGTTTTACTAAACATTTGCCAGATCCGGCGTTCCGGCACGACGCCGGATCGCGCCTGACGCCGAAAACCTGATGTGTGAAAGTAGCCTTACTGATGCGATTGTGCGATAATTCTATGCATATGACCTGTTGTAGTCTGTCAGAGGTTGCCTCCAATACAGGCCCCAGAATTTTAGCAGCTCTCCTTCTGAAGCCTAATTGCTTAGAAAACAACATACAGGAGCATTTCTTATGGCAACTGACTTATTTGCACATAGCTATACTTCAGACACCTGTACAGTATGTAGTGCCATTGTCTAATAAAGGTAACACTTTATTGCCTAAATTTGAGCATGTGAGATTTTTTGCTTTTCTAAATGGTGAATTATTGTATGGATCATAATGTACAACACATCAATATACTCACCTTTTTAGGAAAACAGATGAAACTATTTCCCAAAGTACCACTTCGAAGAGATAGCTACTACCCTATAAAACAAAGTCTGACCCTTTATTGTGACTTGCAACATGACCTGGGACAAAAGTCAACAAAGAAACAGTCTTCTGTGGGGTATTTACCCCTCGTAAGTGGAGAACAGAAACAGGCTGGCTGAATGTGTCCCAAGCGAAGCAACTTTGGGAACGTAAATGTGGTGCCCCCAGGAGTATGGCCGCCACAGTGGCTTTGCCTTCCTCCAGGGGAGGGCAATGCCAGGCTTGGAGGTAATGATGGGTCTCTCTCGCAGTCAATATATGCATGCAACACAGTTCCACTTCCGGCCAGCAGGGGGAACTCTGAACCGGGATTAAGGGGAGGAGTGCTCTCTGAGGGCCAAGAGGAAGGAGTGGTCAGTTAGTGTGAGGAGGTCCACGTGTGCAGACGTGTGGAGAGAAGCTGGAGGTTGAGCTGAGGAAGGAGAGCTCCCACACAGTGAGAGCGCATGAACTGGAGCCTGGTCTCCACGGTTGTACGGATACTAACGGTCCTGAAACAGAAACCAGAGGAGTAGGAGGCTGTAAATGCCCTACTCTCATCTCAGACTCAGAGGCACAACATCATGGAGTGAGCCAAGAGAGGAATATGGCTACAGCTGTCTGCCATATGAGGAGTGCTAGTAGAAGAGAATTAGGAGGAATTTCAGTGTAACTCAGTACTAGGAGTACGTCATTCAAATAAGCGCTAGGAAGGAATCTTCACAGCCCTTCTGCGGAGAGAGAATCCTGAGCTGCTTCCAGGCTAGCCTGCTCCAGTACCATCTGTAATTAGGACCCTAGACTGCATTTATCAAGTAAAGGTACAGAAAATGCACCCCGCTGTGTCTTTGTCTGCTTCCTACCCTTCCGGCACTGCTACATCCCCGTGCCAACCACATCTACACTGCCCTGGGATTACAGCTTCACCTGTGGGGAACTTTTACATCTCTGCTGCACCATACTATCAGTCCCAGTGGATCTGCATGCAGCGTTGGCTTAACAGCTCACTTGCCGAACACTACAGGTGGCGTCACGAACTATTCCATTAACTATAATCAACAACTCAACTTCCCCTATTAATTGGGCGCCCAGGGCCACGGACCGGGTCACCGCTGCTGTGACACATCCCGCCGACACCGGCCCGGTACCGAGTACCCCACAGCCCTGGGCGGGCGACCCAACTTGGCGTCACAAACAGGATTACGGAGCCCGGTACCTCCCCGGGTCCTGTGTGCCATAGACTGTGCTTGTGTGAAAGACTGTGTGAAATTGGCGCCAATTGCCGGCATTGCCGCGCTGCTTGGCGCGCGCAGGAAGAAAAGGGGCAGGCCTTTGTGGGCGGAGCCTGCCACTGAGCGCGAAGTGAAGTGCCGTGCAGGAAGAGAGAACAGCGCGCGTGAAGAGGGAGGAGCTGAGACCTACAGCCCGGAGCGTCGGGCCTGCAAAGCGGCCGCCGGTGAGCTCCCACAACCCCCGGCCCTGGCTAATGTTAACTGGGGGGAAGAGAATGTCTGCGCCGAGCAACAATGCAGCGGCAGACACAGTTGCCAACCCTGCAGCACCGCAGGGAGGAGCGCCCGCCACAGCGGTCTCCATAATGCCGCTGTCTATGCCCTATATACCGGGAGCGGGGAGACTACCGCAGTACTCGGGTGAGTCACATACCCTGAGTGAATTTAAAGAGAGACTGTGCAGTTTGTTTAAAGTATACCCCCTGTCTGAAAGCCAGAAAGTGAACATCCTTATTGGACAGCTAACGGGTGCAGCGCAGAGAGAGGTGAAATCCTGGCAGGACACTGACAAAGAGACTGTTAAAAAGATTCTAGCTAAGCTGAGAAGCACCTTTGACACCCGCACTGCAGCTGAAATCAAGATGCGATTCTTTGGATGTAAGCAGAGGACGCAGGACAGTATAAGGGACTATGTTTATAACCTGCAGGAGGCCCTGCGAGCAGTTAAGCAAGTTGATCCTGACAGTGTGAAGGAGGAAGATAAACTGTTAAAAGAGCAGTTCATTGAAGGACTCCTATCCAGTACCAACAGAGGGCAGTTGCGCATCATAACCCTGCAAAACCCTGATCTGGACTTTGCTGATTTTAAGGACAGGGCTATTCGGGTCCTGCAGGAATCAACTGACAGCTGTCCAGCGCCCCCTAGGCACCCAGCGATCACCTACCATCAGGAAGCAACATCTTTTCCATCCATCCCTGTGGAGGCTGATGCACAGACTCTGGATAAAGATCGTACAGAAGAGCTGCGTCTTCAGGTCCAGGAGTTGACCAAAGGGATGGCTGCACTTACTAAAACCGTGCAGTCCCTGCAGGTATCCTCCAAAGAAAAGATCCAGCTTGCTTCCAGTCCAGAGGATTTCCCGTGGCTCCGGAGGAGGAGAGCCCCGCCACACCGAAGAAGGAACAATGATCGCTATGACCAGGACGGACGTCCCATCTGTCGTCGCTGCTACAAGGCAGGTCATCTTGCAAGATTTTGTCCTTTAAACGAGCAACCCCTGGGGCAGAGGGCCAACCCCCAGGAGTAGGATCACAACAACCAAGGAACTGGCGAGCCAAGTATGTGGGAAGGAGACCGATCCTTCCTGTGGTGATTGGCAGCATCCCCATGAACGCTTTGCTGGACACTGGCTCCCAGGTGACCACTATGCCCTATATCCTCTACAAGCGGTATTGGGCTGACTCTGAACTCACCCGTGGCCCAACTGATGAACTAACAGTAGTTGCCAGTAATGGTCAGTCTTTGCCGCAGATTGGATGTAAAGAGATTACTGTTAAAGTGGGTTGGGTAGAGCTAAAATCTCAAGGTCTAATAGTTGTGGATATTGATCGACGTGAATGTAATCCCATGATGACTCTTGGTACAAATGTAATAGAAAATTGTCTTTCCGAGGTTATTGTCTTGTTGCATCAGGTGGCTGAGACTGCTGGTTCCAGTGAACAACGAGTCCTGCAGAAGGAAATCATGGCCCTGATGCAAAGACAACAGGTAGAACTCTCTGGCGGAGAAATTGGTAGTGTCAGAGTGAGTGATGCTTTCCCCATTGCAATACCCCCAGATGTGAAATGTTGATTTGGTGTCGGGCAGCCATAGCCTCAGAGGGAAGGATTACCAGGCATTGGTAGAATCAGTATATTCTGATAGCAGGCCCACTGTCCTGACAGCCACAGGGGTGGTTGATGTATGTAAAGGGAGAGTACCTGTACGCCTTTTGAATTGTGGGAAGGAGGAGGCCACGATACCTCGGTACGCCACAGTTGCTAAGCTGCTCACTGTTAATAACAACTCTTTGCAGGCAGCAGAGCCCTTGGTCTCATCCGATCAGGTGGAGGACAATGGCTCTGTGAAGCAGATGGAGGAGTGGTGCCAGCAACTGCAGGTGGGGACTGACTCTACACCTTCATACCAGAAAAATGGGGTTTACAGAGTGACACAAGAATATGAGCGGGTATTCAGTAAACATCCACTAGATTTTGGACAGGCAAAGGGGTTCAACATCATATCCCCACTGAAGATCATCCACCCATTAAAGAAAGGTACAGACCTATACCCCCAATACCAATGTGCTAAGAGTTTGTTGAGAGAGATGAAGGAAGCAGGGGTCATCAGAGACAGTTGTAGCCCCTGGGCAGCTCCAATAGTTTTTGTAAAGAAAAAGGATGGTACCATGAGAATGTGTGTTGATTACAGGAAAATTAACAGCATTACACATAAAGATGCCTACCCATTACCCAGAATTGAAGAGTCATTAGCTGCACTTAAAACTGCTAACTACTTTTCAACCTTGGATCTCACTAGTGGGTATTGGCAGGTTCTCGTGGCAGAGGCAGACAAGGAGAAAACAGCATTTACCACTCCAATGGGTCTCTGTGAGTTCAATTATATTCCATTTGGGCTCTGCACCACCCCAGGAACATTTCAACGGCTGATGGAGTGCTGCCTGGGACACATGAACTTTGAGACAATCCTGTTGTACCTTGATGATGTCATTGTTTTCTCCAAGACTTATGAAGACCATCTAGAGCACCTGGCTGAGGTGTTTGAAGCCTTGTCCAATTTTGGCCAAAAGGTGAAGCCTTCCAAATGCCACCTCCTGAAGCCCAAGGTACAGTACCTCGGTCATGTAGTGAGTGCGGAAGGTGTGGCACCAGATCCTGACAAAGTCACAGTCATCCGGGACTGGTCAAAGCCCAGCAACCTCCATGAAGTACGTCAATTCCTCGGATTGGTAGGCTACTACCGAAGGTTCATCAAGAGCTTCACTGAAATAGCCACTCCTACGCAATATCTCCTGGTGGGGCAGTCCAAGAAAGCCAAACAGAAGAATTCCACATTTGAATGGACTGAGTTGGAAAGGACCTTCACCAGATTGGAGATGGCTCTCACAGGAGATGAAGTTCTGGCCTACCCACATTATGACAAACCCTTTGTGTTGTACACTGAGGCCAGCAACGTGGGACTTGGAGCAGTACTGTCGCAGGTACAGAATGGCAAAGAAAGAGTGATCTCCTACGCCAGCAGGAACCTTCGTCCCACTGAAAGGAACCCAGACAACTACAGTTCCTTCAAGCTGGAGTTCCTCGCCATAGTCTGGGCTGTGACTGAGAGATTCAAGCATTACCTAGCTTCCGCCAAGTTTACCATCTTCACGGACAACAACCCGTTGACTCACTTGGACACTGCAAAACTAGGTGCACTGGAGCAGTGATGGATGTCTCGGCTGTCTAACTACAGTATGAGTTTACCATCAAGTACCGGGCAGGGCACAAGAATGCCAACGCAGATGCGCTGTCCAGAATGCCTAATCTGCCAGATGCAGGAGAAGACCCTGAGGCTCTTGAAGAAATAGAGTTACCTCCCTTCCACCGGCCACTTGCGGCCCAGCGTGCTCAAGGAGTGAGAAACAGACGGTCTGGCTTGAAAGAGGTCACCCTAAATCCATTGCCCCATCATGACTGGGCAGAAACTCAGGATAATGACCCCGCAGTCTGCCTGGTGAAGGAACTGCTGTCACAAGCTGACTCACGCCCAGAGTCGAATGCTTCTGATGAAACCCAGCAGTTGTGGAAGGAAAGAGGTCGGCTGTTCATTTATGAAGGAAAGCTGTGTCGGAGGAGTATCAATGCCCGCACTCATGAGCTGGTTTATCAGGTGATAGTCCCAAAGAGAGAGGCATCAATGGTCCTGAAAGCATACCACAATGGAGCTGGACACTTCGGATGGAAGATGTTGGAAGCATTGCTCCAGGAGAGGTTCTACTGGTTTGGTATGAGGAAAGCCATTGAGAGGTGGTGCTGGGAATATGGACAATGTAACCTGCGCAGAAAGGATTGAGACAGCCAGAGAGCGCCTCTACAGCCAATCATCACCAAACAGCCACTTGAGTTGGTAGCCCTGGACCATGTGAAGCTGGTTCCAAACCGGTCAGGCTACATCTAAACTCTTACCATTGTGGACCACTACTCAAGATTCCTGGTAGTTGTGCCTGTCAAAGATCAAACAGCCAGGACAGCAGCCAGAGCATTCCAACAGCACTTCTGTAGACCACATGGATATCCTGAGCAAGTGCTTACAGACCAAGGTCCCACCTTTGAGGCAGAAGTGTTCCAGGAATTCTGTAACTTGTATGGTTGTAAGAAGATCCGGACAACACAGTATCACCCACAGACCAATGGAATGTGTGAGAAGATGAACCAGGTAGTGATTGACTTGCTGAAGACCTTGCCTTGGAGGAGAGGAATCTGTGGCCAGAAAAGTTGCAAGATCTGGTAGACCTCTACAACCATATTCCAGTGAACTCCACCAACTGTACTCCAGCATACCTAATGAGAGCGAGGCCTGATAAACTGCCTATTGATTTGGACATGGGAGTCCTTATGCCTGAGGTGACATCCCCAGATGCTGACTAGGATACAGAAAGATAGCAACAGTACAGAAGAGTACAAGAATGTGTGGAGAAGAGTTTAGCTCAGGCAAGACAAAAGCAAGAAAGGCACTACAATCAGCATGCACCTGCAGTTCCCTTGTCACCAGGAGAACAAGTCCTCAAGAGGAAAAGAAGACTGCATAAGCTGGATGATCAATGGGAAGCTGAACCTTATACCATTCTGCCCTCAAACTTTGACAATGCCAAGGTGTGCCTTATTAGTAAAGATGGAGGAGAAACATCAACAGCAGTATCAAGAGATCATTTGAAATTATGCCCTGATCAGCTAAAAGAAAGAATGGAAGAAAAAGATAACATCCAACCCATAGAAGAGAAGGTCAGCACCATACTTGGAGAATTTCCTGCAAATTGGACTAAAGTAAATGATGCAATAGTGGTGCCAGTGTTGACATTTCCCCAATTGGAAGCACAGGAAGAAGTGACTCAAGAAAATCCTGAAGATCAGGAAAATCAGGCAGCAGATGCCACACCAGCAGTGGAGCCAGAGAACCCTCGCCCTGCCAGTGGTGAACCTGTTGTGCCCATGGTGAGTCTAAGAGTTCACAGACAATCTAGTATCACTGTGTTACATAGAACCACCAGTAGTGTATCCAGTACATAACCCAGTACACCAGCATTACGCAAGTCTACCCGTACCACACAAGGTATACCACCCATCAGATATCGTATCTAGCTAAGTTTATGTAAATGTTGAAATTGTGTATATATGTAACTGTTTTCAAGTTTTGTGCCTACAGGTAACCTGTAAGAGTTTCCTTTGGAATTGACCAGTTTTGTTTTATGGACATTGTACCACAGGACTTGTGTGGTCACCAACTTGTATATAGTTTACCATTTGCCCAGGAATGGACCATGTCATCATAGGACTATTTTTGGAGCTCTTGGTTTTTTGTAAAATTTTTCCCTTTTTACAAATCTTGTACAATTATAATTGTTCACATTGTCTAACTGTTTATATGTTTTTCATGTTTTGCTCAGCCCAGGAGTGCTGACTTGCACTAGGGGGGAATGTGGTGCCCCCAGGAGTATGGCCGCCACAGTGGCTTTGCCTTCCTCTAGGAAGCAGTGAGGGGGTCTCTCTGGCAGTTAACCTATACATGCAACACAGTTCCACTCCAGGCCAGCAGGGGGGACTCTGAACCGGATTTGAAGGGAGGAGTGCTCTCTGAGGGTCAAGAGGAAGGAGTGGTCAATTAGTGTGAGGAGGTCCATGTGTGCAGACGTGTGGAGAGAAGTTGGAGGTTGAGCTGAGGAAGGAGAGCTCCCTCACAGTGAGAGCGCATGAACTGGAGCCTGGTCTCCACGGTTGTACGGATACTAACGGTCCTGAAACAGAAACCAGAGGAGTAGGAGGCTGTAAATGCCCTACTCTCATCACAGACTCGGAGGCACAACAGCACGGAGTAAGCCAAGAGAGGAATACGGCTACAGCTGTCTGCTATACGAGGAGTGCTAGTAGAAGAGAATTAGGAGGAACTTCAGTGTAACTCAGTACTAGGAGTACTTCATTCAAATAAGCACTAGGAAGGAGACTGCACAGCCCTTCTGCGGAGAGAGAATCCTGAGCTGCTTCCAGGCTAGCCTGCTCCAGTACCATCTGTAATGAGGACCCTGGACTGCATTTATCAAGTAAAGGTACAGAAACTGCACTCCGCTGTGTCTTTGTCTGCTTCCTACCCTTCCGGCACTGCTACATCCCAGTGCCAACCACATCTACACTGCCCTGGGATTACAGCTTCACCTGTGGGGAGCTTTTACATCTCTGCTGCACCATATTATCAGTCCCAGTGGATCTGCATGCAGCGTCGGCTTAACATCTCACTTGCCGAACACCACAGGTGGCGTCACAAACTATTTCATTAACTATAATCCACCACTCAACTTCCCCTATTAATTGGGCACCCTGGGACACGGACCGGGACACCGCTGCTGTGACACATCCCGCCGACACCGGCCCGGTACCAAGTACTCCACAGCCCTGGGAGGGCGACCCATACTAGCTTTTTCTTAACTCCTTCACGACCATGTAATTTTCTGCTTCTGCGCTTTTGTTTTTTTCTCCCTTTCTTCCCAGAGCCATAACTTTTTTATTTTTCCATCAATATAGCTATATGAGGAAATGTTTTTTACGGAACTAGTTGTACTTTTGAATGACACCATTGATATTTCCACATTGGGTACTGGATAATGGGAAACAAAATTCTAAGTCCAGCGAAATTGCCAAAAAAAGAAAAAAAGACAGCATGAGTACGCAGATACCAAAAATTTATAGGTTCGTTTTCATTTAGGTGGTTAAAAAAAAAGTCTGGAATTTGTAGAAAAAAAAAATTTGCTAATGTCGCCATTTTCCAAAACCAGTGCGTCTCCATTTTTCGGGATCTGGGACTGGGTGCGAGCTTATTTTTTTTACCCTGAGCTGTTGTCTTTATTGATACACTATTGAGGTAGATACGATCGTCCGTTATTGAATATTATTGCAATGCTGCCAAAAAATACATAATTCTGGCATTACAATTTTTTTCTCGTTATACCACTTACCGATCGGAATAATTTACTATACTGTATATTTTGATACATCGGAGATTTCTGAACACAGAGATACAAAATAAGAGTATTTTTAATGTTTTTACCCTTAAAAGGAGGGTGATTTGAACTTGTGTTTTTTTATTTTTCTAATATTTTTTAAAACTTTTTTTTTTACTTTTTACTGACTTCAATAGTCCCCTTAAAATACTTGATGCTGCGATCATCCAATTGCCTGTGCTACACTGCTACTTGTATGTGTAGCAAAAATTGATCACCTACGAATGTCGGCTATGAGCTGGCGTTCTTTGGAGATTCACAGTGACAGTCACGGGGATCATCTGCAGACATGACAACCCATCGACGCCGTGCGATCATGTGACAGGGGCACCGATGGGCAGGATTTGTGACGCGCTTCTGGCCGGCAAATGTTAAATACTTTTGTCAGTGATTGACAAAGGCTGATAGAGGCACTTGATGGCTAATTAAATCAAGATGAAGGCTAAGCGCCAGAGCCCGCATCAAAGGCAGGGAAACGAGCTTTGACATACCTATACGTCAAAGGTGGTGAAAGGGTTAAAGACACAAGTTCACTATGATGGTAGATTTCATTCTTCAATAGAGCTAATTTTCACACTTTTCTAACATTAAGCATACCCTATAAGACTCCATACTACTTCCCCCAGTATTGCCTCTGTAGATAATCAGTTTACAATGAACAGGGAGAAAGCAAGGGTCCCATCAAATCATTAGAAGATATAAATATTGCAAATTGACCACTGAAATCAGTAGGCATTGATTGTTTTCAATAGATAGTCATGCTTTTCCATTGACAGTAGCTTAGAGCATATACAAAACTTTGTGTAGAAAGCTAGATAAACTGCCCACAATAAAAGCCACATAGAAGGTCGCTCTTCCCTCCTGTCATACTGTCCTTCTATATAGGGCAATGATTGCCTGAACAATGATTTGTGTTGTTAACATTCCTTCCTGATCCTGCTTCGTGTAAATTTGCCTGCAATTAAACAACAAATTATAGACACAGCTTTTGAAATCTGTCAGTAGAATCAACCCTCCTAAGCCGCCTATATGGTCATAGGAAGTTGAATAAAATGGTAAATTAATATCTGTGATCTGATGTCTTATTTCAGATCCATGTTTCTACTATATATAAATGAGCTGTTACGATCTATGGGCTGGACAAAGATCTACTTGGGAATCGGCCTCCAGAGGAAATTTTAGGGGGCATTACCAGTGTGAGACATGTAATGACTGACAATCTGCTCTCGTGATCTACATGTCTCATGAGCTACGTGCCTTGGTAGATAGCTTAAAAGGGTTGATCCTACTGACAGAATCCTTTTTAATGGCCAAAAGTTCTTGTTTTGGTACCACATTCCCTCGAATAAACAAGATATGTGTTTCTTACAAAACTGTGGTGTGCTACAGGAGGGAGATTGAATGACTGATACGACTCCCCACCATAATTACATGAGAATCAGAGTAATCAATTGGAGGTAGACTTCCTTTAAGGCCCTGTCACACTAAGCGATATCGCTAGCAATATCGCTATAACGTCACTGGTTTTTGTGATGTTATAGCGATATCGCTATGTCTGATACTTACCTCCGACCGCTCCCCCGCTGGTTATCGCTGATCGCGCGAGAGCGTCCAGGGCCGTTTCTCGTCGTCAGCTTCCTGCTGGGCTTCCTGTGGCGCCGCGTGGAGGCGGGCGGATGTCAGGATCGCCTCATCTGACAGGTAAGCAACGACCCCCGACCCCTGCTATGTCGCTGGTGAGATCTGCCTGTGTGGCAGCTCACTAGCGACCTCTTAGCGATGCACCAGCGATCCTGACCGGGTCACATCGCTGGTCGGGATCGCTGGTGCATCGCTAAGTGTGACAATACCTTTAGAGTTGACTGCTGCCCATGTAAATAAAAAACCTCTTCACTACAATATTGTCAGCATCACAATGACTACAGGGGATGTGCTACCGAAAAACAGTAAAGGTGCGTTTCGTTTGTTATTTTATCGGTGCCCAAATTTAAATGGGGGGAAACGATTGGGAACAAATGTCGACAATCGAACCATATAAAAGGTCCTTTATCTTGAATTTATCTTTGAGAAGTGTGCCATCTATTTATTGTCCTGACCACACACCATTTTTTCCACCATTTCATGAAATACTAGGACATTATTTGTCCACGGAAATAAAGAAGCGAGTCTTAAGAGTATGGACCTTATTTAATTATTTGTTACTCATCATAAGGTTTTCATATGTTTGGTCAGCTTAAAGTTGATCTGTCTCTCCCCTTTTGAGTTCCTACTGAAGACAGTGAAAAATGTAATGACCAATAAAGTGATTTCTATTGCTGACACTTAGACTGAAATTGCTTGTGTACCATTTCAATTGTTGCACTTTTTCAAAAGAAATGTTAGGTGAAAGGATAATAGTAAGTGCAGCCCTTACAGCAGTGTTCCCCAACTCTGGTCCTCAAGAGCCACCAGCAGGTCATGTTTTTGGATTTCCCTAGTATTGCCAAGGTGATAATGGCATAACCCGCACAGGTAAGAATTCCATCACTTGTACAATAATACTAAGGAAATCCTGAAAACATGACCTGTTGGTGACTTTTGAGGATCACAAAGATAAAGGTTTTGAGATTCTGTGAACATCTGATGAAAAAAAAAAAAAAGGTTCATGTAAAAGGTGCAGTATTTGAGGAATAGTAAATGGCTATAGATCAGTGAAGGCCTCATTCACATGTCAGTTTGAGTTTTACAAGGGATTTTCATCAGTCATGAGATTTTCATCAGAGTTTGCTCAGAGGTTCATCAGCTTTTCTTTGATGGGGAAGAACAGCTTCTCCAGCACCTGAAATCTATCAGACTGTTAAAATCGGACAGTACACGGATGACACCTGAGTGCTATCCAGTATTTTCAAAGACCCGGAAAACTGCCTTTGCAGATTTTCATTAGACACTCAGATCAATATTGGACGTATTTTTGTGATTTTGCACGGTCCGAGGAAAAACATTGGACATGTGAACATCCCCATGAACTTTCATAGATATAAAAGGTATCCATGAAAACATCTGAATGATTCCTAAGAAACCAACGTGATTTTTTTTTAGTACCAATTTGCCAAACAACTACCAGTAGTAGAGGTTCCTTAGACCCTGGCATTTATCAATCCCCGATCTGGAGGATCACAAAACCTTAGATAATTCCCACAAGAACACAAGCAGAAGCACTGTATACAGAAAACATTTACAGAAAACACAAATTTTCAATGACTAAATGGATAGAAAATGAACAAATTACATTGGATGCCATTTCTGCAGCGACAGAGCACAACTCTCCCTTCCTTCCTTTAGGCTACAAGACTTAATACCCAAAGAGCATAAACTTAAATCTTCAAGTCTTGATTACGCATCAACTCTGAGTGCCAAAATCCCAAGTTAATGACCGCATAGGCTGAGGTGTATACGTTATAATTAATTTACATTGCATGGACTGGATATCGTGCCTGCCTGTCTAACACTTTTCTCACTGCCAAAACATCTGAAGGAGTTTGCAAGTATCCCAGATGTCTGGCTTCTAATTAAGAAAGGCATCTTTAGAAAGTCCTAAGAACATCCAAGTTGATGTGGAGATAATCCACCGTTAAAATACAAATTACATAAAGGTAATAAAGCGCAATTAACAAAGTGAATTATTCTGCACTGGATCACTGTGTACAATAGGAGGATGGGGAGCAAAAGTATGTCCCAGTGGTGTTTTTACCCAGGTGTTGCCCTTTCCAGCTCTCTGCTGTTTACTCTGGCGGAGAATGGATTAATGTAATTAACTCCACACTCTCTTCGCTGCCAAAGGTGTGATCAAAACACAACACAGCATCGCTTCATCACAATCTGCACTTTTACGCAGACGCTGCAGATTTTTCTGCTGTGAAAAGATAAATGGATGTCTGAAATGTGAGAGAACTTTTTATATAAGCTGGGGTTTCTGCTGCTGTCTGGAGAGGGCACTTAGAGCACCGCTGGGTATGCACCTGCTCAGCAGCACTTTACAAGCCCCGCATTGCTGACTTCAGATTTGTTCAACATGCCTCCTGGTCTTGTTCCCCATAAGTGTTCCCTGCTGCGTAAACAGAGACCAAACGAAAAAACGTAACTACAAAGTGCTCACGCACATTAACCTCTTCCTCCCTGGATGCAGCGTACACGTCACCTCCTTCCATATGAAAAGCCGGCCTTGAGATGGAATTGCGTGGAATAAATAGCGATGCATTGACATTGTGCCAAATATGCTGTCAAGATGCTTCATCTCCAGTTATCATAAGAAACACATGCTGGCAAGCATTCCACTTATTCTGTGAATGTCAGCAGAGGAAGGCAAATAAACACCACTGTGACAGTGCAACAACATACCCTACCATGGCGGGTTTAGAGATATGTAACCCGGTGCCCACATGTCCACACACTGGCAGATACAGAAAGAAGTGGGCCCCTCTGAAAGAACATTAGAAGGGCTCTTTGCAGCCCAATAGATAATTATAATGCACAGTTCTATCTGTCTTTGAGTTGAAAGTTGTCCCCTTACCTCTTGGGCCCCTGATTGCACCTCTGTGTCCCACCCCTGGGTTCCTACAGAGCACTTAACTCCTGGTGGCTTGAGAATAGCACTCTGGGTGCATCAGCTTCCTCAGGCTCGTTACACCAGTTAAACTTTTGATCCATTTTTCTATTTATTGTGCTTAGTCACTGCTGATTGACATGAAGTCAAATCCTTGTATTTTCACTGACCCTGACACTGAGTCACCCATGAAGATCATAGCTGGCTAATTCTGAAAAGCTGTCTTCTGCCATCACAGATTTAACATGTGTGTGTGCAAACTGATATAGGCACCCGTATAGAGCGTTCATGGAAAATCATGTTAAAATTAAAATATAAGCATGTTTTTACTCAGCTTTATTAAATATTGTTATATGCTTACTAAATATTATTATCAGTTTGCTACATTGTAATAGACCTAATATGTTTCATCCTGCTATTATTGGACTGGTAAATTCTCCTGGAATTGTTCTCTAGAGCGTCAGGGGAAAGATCATGACGCTTCTTTATTGTCAGCAGGATGTCTTATGACAGGTAATGTCTCCATCATCGATTACTTACTTCTCTGTGTTTATATGTCACCAACATACTCAGCGGTGCTGTATAGAGACTGCCATCACTTCAGTTCCCGTTTCCAGAGGGGATGACAATATAATTTCCCTATATCTGACACAAGTACATTTTGGAGTAAGTGTAGGTGCAAACCATGCTAACAGGGAGAACTCCACACAAATGCAAGGGGCACCTACACTCGCCATTCTAATGGATGAGAAACCGCTAAGAAAACCTAGCACATCTCAGCAGAGGTCTGCAACTAAGGGCTGGTAAAAATCGGACAGCACGCTGACCAACGTAAATCTATAGGCAGGTCAGATGCCCATTTGTCCATGTGAAAAAGAATCGCACCATACACTATTCTCTTCCATATTTCAGATGAGACTCACCTATACAAGTCTATGGGTGCACAAAAAATAAATTGGATCTCACATGAATAATCTATTTTGCATTATTAATAACCTAGGAAACTGTTTGATCATGCATATTATAAAATATTGATGTACAAATATGGATGGCACAAAAATGTAAAACACGTATATTCGGATGACGCATGGATGACAATACGGAAATAAATTGTCAAGGTTTTGGGGTTCAAAATCGGTTGATTTTTCATACCCTCGTCTGACACTGACCTTAAGGTGTAATAATGTACCATACATATGTTAGAATATAACATAGCTGTGATCAGCTCCATCACACTATGGTATCATCACTAAATGCCACGGCACAGACATTTCTCCAGAATCAATAATTCCCATTGATTCCTGAAGAAGTTTTCCACCCCAGGAGAGCCCATATATCATGAAGTCTCCATAGTGTTGCTCAATGGATTTCTGTCCTCTTACTATGGTACCTGGTGACTGCCCTGATTGCCCCACTGATATCAGGCTGGCCTCCCTGTTTGTAACATGGACAGATGCCTTCTGGGGAAGTAAGGATCCTAGCTGTGAGGACCACTGTCCTATGTGTTCCTTGATGGGACAATTAATCTTACATCATATTTCTGACAATAAGAATCTACAATCACAGTACAATCCATCATCATCGATGTTATTGATTACCATTCCATCGTCAGTAATCAGTGACCAACAATGATCCGATTTCAATCCTAATATCAGACAATTCTAGTATTCCAGCATTACACATGGCAGCAGCCGGTCAGCATGATGGAGTAGCCGGTCAGCAGGAGGGAGCAGCCGGTCAGCAGGAGGGAGTAGCCGGTCAGCTGGAGGGGGCAGCCAATCAGCAGAAGGAATCAGCCGGTCAGCTGGAGAGGGCAGACAATCAGCAGAAGGAAGCAGCTGGTCATCTGGAGGGTGCAGCCAGTCAGCAAAAGAAAGCAGCAGGTCAGCTGGAGTTGGCAGCCAGTCAGCAAAAGGAAGCAGCCGGTCAGCTGGAGACAGCAGCGGGTCAGCCGGAGGGAGCAGCCGGTCAGCTGGAGGGAGCAGCCAGTCAGCAGAAGAAAGCAGCCGGTCAACTGGAGGTAGCAGCCGGTCAGCAGGAGGGAGCAGCCGGTCAGCAGGAGGGAGCAGCCGGTCAGCAGGAGGGAGCAGCCGGTCAGCAGGAGGGAGCAGCCGGTCAGCAGGAGGGAGCAGCAGGTCAGCAGGAGGGAGCAGCAGGTCAGCTGGAGGGGGCAGCCAATCAGCAGAAGGAATCAGCCGGTCAGCTGGAGAGGGCAGACAATCAGCAGAAGGAAGCAGCTGGTCATCTGGAGGGCGCAGCCAGTCAGCAAAAGAAAGCAGCAGGTCAGCTGGAGTTGGCAGCCAGTCAGCAAAAGGAAGCAGCCGGTCAGCCGGAGGGAGCAGCCGGTCAGCTGGAGGGAGCAGCCAGTCAGCAGAAGAAAGCAGCCGGTCAACTGGAGGTAGCAGCCGGTCAGCAGGAGGGAGCAGCAGGTCAGCTGGAGGGAGCAGCAGGTCAGCTGGAGGGAGCAGCAGGTCAGCTGGAGGGAGCAGCAGGTCAGCTGGAGGGAGCAACCAGTCAGCAGGAGGGAGAAGCCGGTCAGCAGGAGGGGGCAGCCAGTCAGCAGAAAAAAAAGCAGTCGTTCAGCTGGAGGTAGCAGCCGGACAGCTGGAGGGGGCAGTCGGTCAGCAGAAGGGAGCAGCCGGTCAGCTGGAGGAAGCAGCCGGTCAGCAGCAGGAGGGAGCAGCCGGTCAGCAGCAGGAGGGAGCAGCCAGTCAGCAGCAGGAGGGAGCAGCCAGTCAGCAGCAGGAGGGAGCAGCCAGTCAGCAGCAGGAGGGAGCAGCCGGTCAGCAGCAGGAGGGAGCAGCCGGTCAGCAGCAGGAGGGACCAGCCGGTCAGCAGCAGGAGGGACAAGACGGTCAGCTGGAGGGAGCGGCCGGTCAGCAGGAGTGATAAGCCGGTCAGCAGGAGTGATAAGCCGGTCAGCAGGAGGGGGCATCCAGTCAGCAGAAACAAAGCAGCCGTTCAGCAGGAGGGGGCAGTCGGTCAGCAGGAGGGAGCAGTCGGTCAGCAGGAGGGAGCAGCCTGTCAAGTGGAGGGAGCAGCCGGTCAAGTGGAGGGAGCAGCCGGTCAAGTGGAGGGAGCAGCCGGTCAAGTGGAGGGAGCAGCCGGTCAAGTGGAGGGAGCAGCCGGTCAAGTGGAGGGAGCAGCCGGTCAAGTGGAGGGAGTAGCCGGTCAGGTGGAGGAAGCAGCCGGTCAGGTGGAGGAAGCAGCCGGTCAGGTGGAGGGAGAAGCCGGTCAGGTGGAGGGAGAAGCCGGTCAGGTGGAGGGAGAAGCCGGTCAGGTGGAGGGAGAAGCCGGTCAGCTGGAAGGACCAGCCGGTCAGCTGGAAGGACCAGCCGGTCAGCAGGAGGGAGTAGCCTGGCAGGTGGAGGGAGAAGCCGGGCAGGTGGAGGGAGAAGCCGGTCAGCTGGAGGGAGCAGCCGGTCAGCTGGAGGGAGCAGCCGGTCAGCTGGAGGGAGCAGCCGGTCAGCTGGAGGGAGCAGCCGGTCAGCTGGAGGGAGCAGCCGGTCAGGTGGAGGGAGCAGCCGGTCAGGTGGAAGGTCCAGCCAGTCAGCTGGAAGGACCAGCCGGTCAGCAGGAGGGAGTAGCCTGGCAGGTGGAGGGAGAAGCCGGGCAGGTGGAGGGAGAAGCCGGGCAGGTGGAGGGAGAAGCCGGTCAGGTGGAGGGAGAAGCCGGTCAGCTGGAAGGACCAGCCAGTCAGCTGGAAGGACCAGCCGGTCAGCAGGAGGGAGTAGCCGGGCAGGAGGTGGGAGAAGCCGGGCAGGTGGAGGGAGCAGCCGGGCAGGTGGAGGGAGAAGCCGGGCAGGTGGAGGGAGCAGCCGGGCAGGTGGAGGGAGCAGCCGAGCAGGTGGAGGGAGAAGCCGGGCAGGTGGAGGGAGAAGCCGGGCAGGTGGAGGGAGCAGCCGGGCAGGTGGAGGGAGAAGCCGGGCAGGTGGAGGGAGAAGCCGGGCAGGTGGAGGGAGAAGCCGGGCAGGTGGAGGGGGCAGCATGCACGGGGCATCATGTGGGCACAGAGCACAGGCTACTCACCGGGCAGGGCTCGGAAGCTCCTCACTGTATTCCCGTTGTGCAGGGGCAGCTGGTGCCTGGCAGCGTCTGTGCTCCACACTCCATCGCCTCGGTACCTGTCATAGAGTCTGAGCATGTGCTCCGATACCGTGTCCCCCACTGGCAGCACGGCTTCTTCGTGCCTCTGCTGTGCCCCGGTGTCAGCGCTCTTCATGTCAGCCAGACACAGGTATCCCAGCCACAGCAAGAGCCAGAGAGGACGTCCCGCGGCCATGTCACACGGCAGGTGCTTAATATATCACTACAGCAAATTACTTTATTGTTTTACAATCCACGGAAATCGTATGGAGCGGCAGACGTGAGAGGAGTGGTCGTGGCGACGATGTCGGTGATGTGCGCACGAAGCTGTCGGTGACAAGCACTCCCGTTCTCCACAGTTAGGACTGCTGTGAGGAGCTGCGCTGCCGGAGTTTTGTGTGTGAGCTCAGGGCTGATCCTAGCACACAGCCAATGGCGGGACTCCGGCTCTGACCAACCTGCGGTGTGGCGAGCCAGCACAATGTGTACTCCGCTCCTGTCATTGCTGACGCTCCGTTACCTCAGCACCACCTCATGTGTCTTGTCAGCTGGATGCAGAAAAGCGTGAGGGGGATGACAAGGGTGGCAATGTGCACTGTTGTGAGGGAATGGCCGGGGTGGCATATGTGCACTGTTGTGAGGGAATGGCCGGGGTGGCATATGTGCACTGTTGTGAGGGAATGGCAGGGGTGGTTATATGTGCACTATTGTGAGGGAATGGCTGGGTGGCATGGCACTGTTGTGAGGGAGTGGCCGGGGTGGCATATGTGCACTGTTGTGAGGGAATGGCCGGGGTGGCATATGTGCACTGTTGTGAGGGAATGGCCGGGGTGGCATATGTGCACTGTTGTGAGGGAATGGCCGGGGTGGCATATGTGCACTGTTGTGAGGGAATGGCCGGGGTGGCATATGTGCACTGTTGTGAGGGACTGGCAGGGGTGGTTTATGTGCACTGTTGTGAGGGAATGGCTGGGGTGGCATGGCACTGTTGTGAGGGAATGGCCGGGGTGGCATATGTGCACTGTTGTGAGGGAATGGCCGGGGTGGTATATGTGCACTGTTGTGAGGGAATGGCTGGGGTGGTTATATGTGCACTGTTGTGAGGGAATGGCTGGGGTGGCATGGCACTGTTGTGAGGGAATGGCCAGGGTGGCATATGTGCACTGTTGTGAGGGAATGGCCGGGGTGGCATATGTGCACTGTTGTGAGGGAATGGCCGGGGTGGTATATGTGCACTGTTGTGAGGGAATGACTGGTGTGGTTATATGTGCACTGTTGTGAGGGAATGGCCGGGGTGGTATATGTGCACGGTTGTGAGGGAATGGTCGGGGTGGCAATGTGCACGGTTGTGAGGGAATGGCCGGGGTGGCATATGTGCACTGTTGTGAGGGAATGGCCGGGGTGGTATATGTGCACTGTTGTGAGGGAATGGCTGGGGTGGTTATATGTGCACTGTTGTGAGGGAATGGCTGGGGTGGCATGGCACTGTTGTGAGGGAATGGCCAGGGTGGCATATGTGCACTGTTGTGAGGGAATGGCCGGGGTGGCATATGTGCACTGTTGTGAGGGAATGGCCGGGGTGGCATATGTGCACTGTTGTGAGGGAATGGCCGGGGTGGTATATGTGCACTGTTGTGAGGGAATGGCTGGGGTGGTTATATGTGCACTGTTGTGAGGGAATGGCTGGGGTGGTATATGTGCACGGTTGTGAGAGAATGGCGGGGGTGGCAATGTGCACGGTTGTGAGGGAATGGCGGGGGTGGCATATGTGCACTGTTGTGAGGGAATGGCCGGGGTGGTATATGTGCACTGTTGTGAGGGAATGGCTGGGGTGGTTATATGTGCACGGTTGTGAGGGAATGGCCGGGGTGGCATATCTGCACTGTTGTGAGGGAATGGCTGGGGTGGCATGGCACTGTTGTGAGGGAATGGCCGGGGTGGCATATGTGCACTGTTGTGAGGGAATGGCCGGGGTGGTTATATGTGCACGGTTGTGAGGGAATGGCCGGGGTGGTATATGTGCACTGTTGTGAGGGAATGGCTGGGGTGGTTATATGTGCACGGTTGTGAGGGAATGGCCGGGGTGGCATATCTGCACTGTTGTGAGGGAATGGCTGGGGTGGTTATATGTGCACTGTTGTGAGGGAATGGCCGGGGTGGTATATGTGCACTGTTGTGAGGGAATGGCTGGGGTGGCATGGCACTGTTGTGATGGAATGGCCAGGGTGGCATATGTGCACTGTTGTGAGGGAATGGCCGGGGTGGCATATGTGCACTGTTGTGAGGGAATGGCCGGGGTGGTATATGTGCACTGTTGTGAGGGAATGGCTGGGGTGGTTATATGTGCACTGTTGTGAGGGAATGGCCGGGGTGGTATATGTGCACGGTTGTGAGGGAATGGTCGGGGTGGCAATGTGCACGGTTGTGAGGGAATGGCGGGGGTGGCATATGTGCACTGTTGTGAGGGAATGGCCGGGGTGGTATATGTGCACTGTTGTGAGGGAATGGCTGGGGTGGTTATATGTGCACTGTTGTGAGGGAATGGCTGGGGTGGCATGGCACTGTTGTGAGGGAATGACCAGGGTGGCATATGTGCACTGTTGTGAGGGAATGGCCGGGGTGGCATATGTGCACTGTTGTGAGGGAATGGCCGGGGTGGTATATGTGCACTGTTGTGAGGGAATGGCTGGGGTGGTTATATGTGCACTGTTGTGAGGGAATGGGCGGGGTGGTATATGTGCACGGTTGTGAGGGAATGGTCGGGGTGGCAATGTGCACGGTTGTGAGGGAATGGCGGGGGTGGCATATGTGCATGGTTGTGAGGGAATGGCGGGGGTGGCATATGTGCACGGTTGTGAGGGAATGGCCGGGGTGGTATATGTGCACTGTTGTGAGGGAATGGCTGGGGTGGTTATATGTGCACTGTTGTGAGGGAATGGCCGGGGTGGTATATATGCACTGTTGTGAGGGAATGGCTGAGGTGGCATGGCACTGTTGTAATGGAATGGCCAGGGTGGCATATGTGCACTGTTGTGAGGGAATGGCCGGGGTGGCATATGTGCACGGTTGTGAGGGAATGGCCGGGGTGGTATATGTGCACTGTTGTGAGGGAATGGCTGGGGTGGTTATATGTGCACTGTTGTGAGGGAATGGCCGGGGTGGTATATGTGCACTGTTGTGAAGGAATGGCTGGGGTGGCATGGCACTGTTGTGAGGGAATGGCCGGGGTGGCAATGTGCACTGTTGTGAGGGAATGACCGGGGTGGTCTATGTGCACGGTTGTGAGGGAATGGCCGGGGTGGCAATGTGCACTGTTGTGAGGGAATGACCGGGGTGGTATATGTGCACTGTTGTGAGGGAATGGCCGGGGTGGCAATGTGCACTGTTGTGAGGGAATGGCCGGGGTGGCATATGTGCACGGTTGTGAGGGAATGGTCGGGGTGGCAATGTGCACGGTTGTGAGGGAATGACCGGGGTGGTATATGTACACGGTTGTGAGGGAACGGCCGGGGTGGCATATGTGCACTGTTGTGAGGGAATGGCCGGGGTGGCAATGTGCACTGTTGTGAGGGAATGACCGGGGTGGTATATGTGCACTGTTGTGAGGGAATGGCCGGGGTGGCAATGTGCACTGTTGTGAGGGAATGGCCGGGGTGGCATATGTGCAGGGTTGTGAGGGAATGGTCGGGGTGGCAATGTGCACGGTTGTGAGGGAATGACCGGGGTGATATAAGTACACGGTTGTGAGGGAATGGCCGGGGTGGCAATGTGCACTGTTGTGAGGGAATGGCCGGGGTGGCATATGTGCACGGTTGTGAGGGAATGGCCAGGGTGGCATATGTGCACGGTTGTGAGGGAATGGCCAGGGTGGCATATGTGCACTGTTGTGAGGGAATGGCCGGGGTGGCAATGTGCACTGTTGTGAGGGAATGGCCGGGGTGGCATATGTGCAGGGTTGTGAGGGAATGGCCGGGGTGGCATATGTGCACTGTTGTGAGGGAATGGCCGGGATGGCATATGTGCACTGTTGTGTGGGAATGGCTGGGGTGGCAATGTGCACTGTTGTGAGGGAATGGCCGGGGTGGTATATGTGCACTGTTGTGAGGGAATGGCCGGGGTGGTATATGTACACGGTTGTGAGGGAATGGCCGGGGTGGCATATGTGCACTGTTGTGAGGGAATGGCTGGGGTGGCAATGTGCACTGTTGTGAGGGAATGGCCGGGGTGGCAATGTGCACTGTTGTGAGGGAATGGCCGGGGTGGCATATGTGCAGGGTTGTGAGGGAATGGCCGGGGTGGCATCTGTGCACTGTTGTGAGGGAATGGCCGGGATGGCATATGTGCACTGTTGTGAGGGAATGGCCGGGGTGGTATATGTGCACTGTTGTGAGGGAATGGCCGGGGTGGTATATGTACACGGTTGTGAGGGAATGGCCGGGGTGGCATATGTGCACTGTTGTGAGGGAATGGCTGGGGTGGCAATGTGCACTGTTGTGAGGGAATGGCCGGGGTGGCAATGTGCACTGTTGTGAGGGAATGGCCGGGGTGGCATATGTGCAGGGTTGTGAGGGAATGGCCGGGGTGGCATCTGTGCACTGTTGTGAGGGAATGGCCGGGATGGCATATGTGCACTGTTGTGAGGGAATGGCTGGGGTGGCAATGTGCACTGTTGTGAGGGAATGGCCGGGGTGGCTATGTGCACTGTTGTGAGGGAATGGCCGTGGTGGCATATGTGCAGGGTTGTGAGGGAATGGCCGGGGTGGCATATGTGCACTGTTGTGAGGGAATGGCCGGGGTGGTATATGTGCACTGTTGTGAGGGAATGGCCGGGGTGGTATATGTGTACTGTTGTGAGGGAATGGCCGGGGTGGTATATGTGTACTTTTGTGAGGGAATGGCCGGGGTGGTATATGTGTACTTTTGTGAGGGAATGGCCGGGGAGGCAATGTGCATGGTTGTGAGGGAATGGCCGGGGTGGCATATGTGCACTGTTGTGAGGGAATGGCGGGGTGGCAATGTGCACTGTTGTGAGGGAATGGCCGGGGTGGCATATGTGCACTGTTGTGAGGGAATGGCCGGGGTGGCATATGTGCAGGGTTGTGAGGGAATGGTCGGGGTGGCAATGTGCACGGTTGTGAGGGAATGACCGGGGTGATATAAGTACACAGTTGTGAGGGAATGGCCGGGGTGGCAATGTGCACTGTTGTGAGGGAATGGCCTGGGTGGCATATGTGCAGGGTTGTGAGGGAATGGTCGGGGTGGCAATGTGCACGTTTGTGAGGGAATGACCGGGGTGGTATATGTACACGGTTGTGAGGGAATGGCCGGGGTGGCATATGTGCACTGTTGTGAGGGAATGGCTTGGTTGGCAATGTGCGCTGTTGTGAGGGAATGGCCGGGGTGGCATATGTGCACGGTTGTGAGGGAATGACCGGGGTGGCATATGTGCAGGGTTGTGAGGGAATGGTCGGGGTGGCAATGTGCACGGTTGTGAGGGAATGACCGGGGTGGTATATGTACACGTTTGTGAGGGAATGGCCGGGGTGGCATATGTGCACTGTTGTGAGGGAATGGCTGGGGTGGCAATGTGCACTGTTTTGAGGGAATGGCCGGGGTGGCAATGTGCACTGTTGTGAGGGAATGGCCGGGGTGGCAATGTGCACTGTTGTGAGGGAATGGCCGGGGTGGCATATGTGCAGGGTTGTGAGGGAATGGTCGGGGTGGCAATGTGCACGGTTGTGAGGGAATGACCGGGGTGGTATATGTACACGTTTGTGAGGGAATGGCCGGGGTGGCATATGTGCACTGTTGTGAGGGAATGACTGGGGTGGCAATGTGCACTGTTTTGAGGGAATGGCCGGGGTGGCAATGTGCACTGTTGTGAGGGAATGGCCGGGGTGGCATATGTGCAGGGTTGTGAGGGAATGGCCGGGGTGGTAATGTGCACGGGTGTGAAGGAATCGCCGGGTGGTATATGTACACGGTTGTGAGGGAATGGCCGGGGTGGCATATGTGCACTGTTGTGAGGGAATGGCCGGGGTGGCATATGTGCACTGTTGTGAGGGAATGGCCGGGGTGGCATATGTGCACTGTTGTGAGGGAATGGCCGGGGTGGCATATGTGCACTGTTGTGAGGGAATGGCCGGATGGTATATGTGCACTTTTGTGAAGGAATGGCCGGGGTGGCATATGTGGCTTCAGTCACCACAGAGGTACTTCACCTTCTCAGGTGTAGTGCCCCACCATCCAGGTAAGGTGGGAACTCCTGACCACGCTCCTCACCTGCATTCCACACACAGGATAGTTCAGTGGGGCCACCTAACAGCTTCAGGCTGGGGGTTAGCTGAGCACCCCTCGTGGAACCCTGCTTCGTTACACGAGATGTCCTGGGAGGCGGGTGGAGTGAGATGATAGAAAAGAGTGAGAGTTAGGGGTGTGTTGGGTAGTTGGAGAGAGAAGAGAGAAGATGGGTGTCTGAAGGACGTACTGAAGCAATTCACAGTGATCTGGGCTGCTGGCACGAGAAAGACCAGAGAAAGAGACTGATAAGATTGATAACCTAACCTTCCATAAGAGAGAGAGAACAGATCGGAGCGAAGGAGAATAGAAGGACGGTGGGAAGCTGGTTGAAGAAAGATAGAGAACCCTTCCAGTCCAGAGAGCGCAAAGGCCGGGGTCCGGTCCCCGAGGTTGATTGGATCTTTATGTCCGGCAACAGACACCGGAGGAGTAGTGAGCCGCTAACGCCTTGATCCCATCATAGACTTGGGACACAACAGCAACTGATTAGAGAGCCGGGACGCAGTGAGGAGTCCCCAAAGCAGGCTACAGCTGTCTATCATACAAGTAAAGACTAGGAACACCTAGAGAGAGGCATTCCAGGGTAACTAAGTACTGGAGTGCTTCGCACCTAAAGGCGCATTGGAGAAGTCGTTCAGTAAGGTACATGTTGGCGGAATGTGGAAGGGAGAATCGTATCCTGCTTGGAGGTTGGCTGGAGCCCTGACCTGGAGAACACAGTAAGGAGGCAGGCAGTGGAGTGAACTGCAAACAGTGAGTAAAGCTTTGGAACCGCATACTCTGGTGTCCTCCAGTTATTCCCGCACCACTACACCTGGGTACCAGCCTCCATACCATTCTGCGCCTCTCCTCATCCATTGCACCTACAATGCCCTGGGACTACAGCTCCACCTGTGGGGAGCTACACCTTCTTTCCTGCACCACACCATCTGTCCCAGCGGGTCTGCATGCAGCGTTGGCTCAACATCTTACTTGCCAAACACTACGGGTGGCTGTTGTGAGTTCATTTTCCCCTTCACCTTTGATGTCTGATGAACTCCCTCTGCTGGTGAAGAGAGGTAGTGAAATTGATTGGGATGGGAAGAACCTGTTATCTGAACAGGCGGAGTGTGATTGGACATCTGGAATTTCTGAGTGGATATAAGGCAGCCGACGCCCTGCAGGGTTTGCTGGTGATCCCTTCTGCTCTGAGCTCTGGCATCCAGTTTTAGTTCCTGTCTACTAAAAGCTAAGTTTTTGCCCTGCTATTATTCCATGAGATTTTGTCTGGTTTCCTTAGTGTTTGTATTCAGCCAGTCCTGGTTGGGACTGGGCTGAATTCCATTTTTGTCTCTGATCAGTTGATCTCTTTGCTCTGTTTTCAGAATATACCTGAGTGCTGATATAGTGATTTTGAAGTCTAGCGACTTCAGGGCCTTTTTTCCTATCAGACGGTTGGGACATTTTTGTAAGGTTTTTTGCGGATTGCAGCCAGCATCTTTTCTGTCCTGTCCTATCTAGTTAGTTGGGCCCCATCGTTTGCTCAGCCTGTCTTTCTGTCTGTGCTTGTGTTTTCATCTGTTTTTCACCGACAATACATGTTGGGGGCTGTCTATTGCTTTGGGGTCTGCTCTGGGGCAGTTTAGATTTCCCCTTTCTTTCTTTAGGCTTATGTAGTTCTCCGGCTGTGACGAGGGGTCTAGGGCACCGTAGGAACCCCCGACGGCTACTGTTAGTTGTGGTGAATAGGATCAGGGGTCTGCAATCCGATAGCTACCAACCTCTCCGGTTTTCTGGACTTAGCTTATATTTTTGTTTTCTCCTCCGTTGACTCATTCATAACAGGTGGCGTCACAATCTATTCTAATAAACTTTAACACCATTAACATCACCGCCATTGATATTGGGCGCGCAGGGCCACGGACCGGGTCACCGCTGCTGTGACACATTCCCACCTTGACACCGGCCCGGTACCGAGTACCCCGCTGCCCTGGGTGTGCGAGGGCGACCCAATTTTGGCGTCACGAACAGGATGACGAGACCCGATGCCATCGGGTTCTGTGGGCCTTGGATTTACAACTTTTGAAAATGTGCAGAAGACCAAATTTAATAGACTGTAAAATGGACATTAGAAATGGCCGTTGGCGCAGAGAAGAAGGGTGTGAAGAGATGGGAGGTCCTAAGAAAAGACCGCGAAGAGCCTTGGGCAGTCCCTGCCTGAATTACTATGTGACCGATGCATGGCCCACCCCCCAAGGGGTTCGTATACTAGCTTGGTATGGAGGCAGTGGAAGAAGACGCCTCCCCCGGAAGGAGGGGCAGAGAAAGCCAGTGGCGAGCAGAAGGGCGGAGTAAGAGGAAGAACGCCTGAACGCCATCTTGGAGAGCAAGGGAAGGAGGCCTGCGGAGTGCGGGGAACTGAATCTCCCCGGCGCCATGGCTGACGGCTCCAACCCTGATTCCGGAATGAGCTGCCGGCAATTAGCCGAGGAAATTATGGAACTGACCACCCGTCTGCAGCAGAAGAAGGAAGCTTTGGAGAAGCTGAGGCGGCAGCGCGCCCTGCCGGGGCCTACACCTGCGGTACCCTCTCCACCGGTACCCGCCGCTGTGGCACCGGACCTTTTCTGAGCAGACCTTGCGGAGCTTAGAGCCACTGCCATGCCATCAGCAGCGTACTCTGTCCCTTCTTTGCCCCTAATACCGGAGGAGTTGCACACAGCTCAGGGAGCTGAAGCGGAGGGAGAGAAACTGCTGTCCGGGCCTGGCGTGGCTGCGCAGGTCCCGCCAGCGATCCCCGCGGACCCGGAGCTACTGCTGGCTCCACCGCTGTCCACGGTGTCTCGCCGGGCAGCACCCGTTGCCATCATGCCTGCACCAGAACAGAGACCGCATCGCCGGGAACTCCCAGGTATATACCCTGACCTTCCTAATGGGTTGATGGGGAGAAGGGGAAGGACCCTGCTGCTGGGGGTACGGATGGAGCCGGTGCGCCCGATCCGACATCTACAGGTCGGAGGGGGATCTTGATCATTGTGGGACAGTGATCTTGGGATCCCTTCACTGCCAAATCCTCAGGCAGTTGCTCATCAGCACCAACACACTGCAGAGGCCCTAGGAGCTAGACCTCATACCAGAATCAGGATGAGAACAGTTCCAGTTCAGCTACCAGAACCCCAGGAGGGGACCACAATTGAAATAATTTACTAAATCTTGTTACCCAGGAGGGTTTGTTGCACCAGTTGTACCTTTGCCTTTTTGTTCATCATCTTGCCCAGTTTTTGATTGGCAGCGTTGTTTTTGAAATGGAACTGTGGAGATCATAGACGCTGATTGATCCAAAAACTTTTATTGTAAATAGTTTGCACCACTTTAGGTGCCCTTTCTTGGTTTTACATATAAAGACACTTTGCGAAGATAATGTTTTTGCATGGACACTTTTCGAAGAATATCTACCTCAAGGGACACTGCAAGAAAGCCCGGCTGGGAGCAGTGTTCAGCACTTTGCAAGAATCTTTGAATGTTTTATGAAAACGTATTTGATAATGTTGTGTCTTGTGAAAAGTAAATGTCTTTTATAGAATATTTGATACAGGGAATTAGAAAAGTTTTGAGTTAGAATGTGAGAATTGAATAAAGACTGAAGAATTGAAAGTGACAGGTGACGGGCCAAATACAGATGGTCAGTGTCTTGCGTCCAGTAGAAAGAGAGAGAAAGAATAATTGCACTTTGAACTAGGAATTGCACTTAAGTAAATTTTTGATACTAAGATAGGAAGTTAACCTGCTTGTAACGTTTAAGAAATGTGCCTCCTACATTAGGAAGATTAGATAAGTATTGTTAAACAGCATTTAAAAGTTTTGTGTGTTCCTGTATTGTACCTTTTGTTGTCCTGCAGCCCGCGGACGTGCTGTGTTTAATGGGGGGTATGTGGCACCCCTGAGCTTCAGTCGCCACAGAGGTACTGCACCTTCTCCTAAGGTGTAGTGCCCCACCAGGGTGGCATGGCACTGTTGTGAGGGAATGGCCGGGGTGGCATATGTGCACTGTTGTGAGGGAATGGCCGGGGTGGCATATGTGCACTGTTGTGAGTGAATGGCCAGGGTGGCATATGTGCACTATTGTGAGGGAATGGCCGGGGTGGCATATGTGCACTGCTGTGAGGGAATGGCTGGGGTGGCATATCTGCACTGTTGTGAGGGAATGGCTGGGGTGGCATATGTGTACTTTTGTGAGGGAATGGCCGGGGTGGCATATGCACACTGTTGTGAGGGAATGGCCGGGGTGGCATATGCACACTGTTGTGAGGGAATGGCCGGGGTGGCATATGCACACTGTTGTGAGGGAATGGCTGGGGTGGCATGGCACTGTTGTGAGGGAATGGCCGGGGTGGTATATGTGCACTGTTGTGAGGGAATGGCCGGGGTGGCATGTGTGCACTGTTGTGAGGGAATGGCCGGGGTGGTATATGTGCACTGTTGTGAGGGAATGGCTGGGGTGGCATATCTGGCATATCTATCTATTCTAATAAACTTTAACACCATTAACATCACCGCCATTGATATTGGGCGCCCAGGGCCACGGACCGGGTCACCGCTGCTGTGACACATTCCCACCGGCCCGGTACCGAGTACCCCGCTGCCCTGGGTGTGGGAGGGCGACCCACATATGTACACTGTTGTGAGGTAATGGCCGGGGTGGCATATGTGCACTGTTGTGAGGGAATGGCCGGGGTGGCAATGTGCACGGTTGTGAAGGAATGGCCGGGTGGTATATGTGCACGGTTGTGAGGGAATGGCCGGGGTGGTATATGTGCACTGTTGTGAGAGAATGGCCGGTGTGGCATGGCACTGTTGTGAGGGAATGGCTGGGGTTGCATGGCACTGTTGTGAGGGAATGGCAGGGGTGGCATGTGTGTAGTTTTGTGAGGGAATGGCCGGGGTGGCATATGTGCACGGTTGTGAAGGAATGGCCGGGTGGTATATGTGCATTGTTGTGAGGAAATGGCCAGGGTGGCATATGTGCACTGTTGTGAGGGAATGGCCGGGGTGGCATGGCACTGTTGTGAGGGAATGGCTGGGGTGGCACTGTTGTGAGGGAATGGCCAGGGTGGCATATGTTTACTTTTGTGAGGGAATGGCCGGGGTGGCATATGCACACTGTTGTGAGGGAATGGCTGGGGTGGCAATATGCACGGTTGTGAAGGAATGCCCGGGTGGTATATGTGCACTTTTGTGAAGGAATGACGGGGTGACATATGTGCACTGTTGTGAGGGAATGACCGGGGTGGCATATGTGCACTATTGTGAGGGAATGGCAGGGGTGGCATGGAACTGTTGTGAGGGAATGGCCGGGGTTGCATATGTGCACTGTTGTGAGGGAATGGCCGGGGTGGCATATGTGCACTTTTGTGAGGGAATGGCGGGGGTGGCATATGTGCACTATTGTGAGGGAATGGCCGGGGTGGCATGGCACTGTTGGGAGGGAATGGCCGGGGTGGCATATGTGCACTGTGGTGAAGGAATGGCCGGGGTGGCATGGCACTGTTGTGAGGGAATGGCTTAGGTGGCATATGTGCACTTTTGTGAGGCAATGGCGAGGGTGGCATATGTGTACTGTTGTGAGGGAATGGCCCGGGGGGGCCATGTCACTGTTGTGAGGGAATGGCAGGGGTGGCATATGTGCACGATTATGAGGGAATGGCCGGGGTGGCATATTTGCACTGTTGTGAGGGAATGGCCGGGGTGGTATATGTGCACTGTTGTGAGGGAATGGCCGGGGTGGTATATGTGCACTGTTGTGAGGGAATGGCCGGGGTGGCATGTGTGCACTGTTGTGAGGGAATGGCCAGGGTGGCATATGTGCACTTTTGTGGGGGAATAGCCAGGGTGGCATGGCATTGTTGTGAGGGAATGGCTTGGGTGGCATATGTGCACTGTTGTGAGGGAATGGCCGGGGTGGCATATGTGCACTGTTGTGAGGGAATGGCCGGGGTGGCAATGTGCACGGTTGTGAAGGAATGGCCGGGTGGTATATGTGGACGGTTGTGAGGGAATGGCTGGGGTGGTATATGTGCACTGTTGTGAGAGAATGGCCGGTGTTGCATGGCACTGTTGTGAGGGAATGGCTGGGGTGGCATGGCACTGTTGTGAGGGAAGGGCAGTGGTGGCATGTGTGTACTTTTGTGAGGGAATGGCCGGGGTGGCATATGTGGACTGTTGTGAGGGAATGGCCGGGGTGGCATATGTGCACTGATGTGAGGGAATGGCCGGGGTGGCATATGTGCACTGTTGTGAGGGAATGGCCGGGGTGGCATATGTGCACTGCTGTGAGGGAATGGCTGGTGTGGCATATTTGCACTGTTGTGAGGGAATGGCTGGGGTGGCATATGTGTACTTTTGTGAGGGAATGGCCGGGGTGGCATATGTGCACTGTTGTGAGGGAATGGCAGGGGTGGCATGGAACTGTTGTGAGGGAATGGCCGAGGTTGCATATGTGCACTGTTGTGAGGGAATGGCCGGGGTGGCATATGTGCACTTTTGTGAGGGAATGACGGGGGTGGCATATGTGCACTATTGTGAGGGAATGGCCGGGGTGGCATGGCACTATTGTGAGGGAATGGCCGGGGTGGCATATGTGCACTGTGGTGAAGGAATGGCCGGGGTGGCATGGCACTGTTGTGAGGGAATGGCTTGGGTGGCATATGTGCACTTTTGTGAGGGAATGGCGAGGGTGGCATATGTGTACTGTTGTGATGGAATGGCCGGGGTGGCATTTGTGTACTGTTGTGAGGGAATGGCCGGGGTGGCATGTCACTGTTGTGAGAGAATGGCGGAGGTGGCATATGTGCACGATTATGAGGGAATGGCCGGGGTGGCATATTTGCACTGTTGTGAGGGAATGGCCGGGGTGGTGGCCGGGGTGGTATATGTGCACTGTTGTGAGGGAATGGCCGGGGTGGCATGTGTGCACTGTTGTGAGGGAATGGCCAGGGTGGCATATGTGCACTTTTGTGAGGGAATAGCCAGGGTGGCATGGCATTGTTGTGAGGGAATGGCTTGGGTGGCATATGTGCACTGTTGTGAGGGAATGGCCGGGGTGGCAATGTGCACGGTTGTGAAGGAATGGCCGGGTGATATATGTGCACGGTTGTGAGGGAATGGCCGGGGTGTTATATGTGCACTGTTGTGAGAGAATGGCCGGTGTGGCATATGTGCACTGCTGTGAGGGAATGGCTGGGGTGGCATATCTGCACTGTTGTGAGGGAATGGCTGGGGTGGCATGGCAATGTTGTGAGGGAATGGCCGGGGTGGCATATGTGGACTGTTGTGAGGGAATGGCCGGGGTGGCATATGTGCACTGTTGTGAGGGAATGGCCGGGGTGGCATATGTGCACTGCTGTGAGGGAATGGCTGGGGTGGCATATCTGCACTGTTGTGAGGGAATGGCTGGGGTGGAATATGTGTACTTTTGTGAGGGAATGGCCAGGGTGGCATATGTGCACTGTTGTGAGGGAATGGCCGGGGTGGCATATGTGCACTTTTGTGAGGGAATGGTGGGGGTGGCATATGTGCACTATTGTGAGGGAATGGCCGGGGTGGCATGGCACTGTTGTGAGGGAATGGCCGGGGTGGCAATGTGCACGGTTGTGAAGGAATGCCCGGGTGGTATATGTGCACTTTTGTGAAGGAATGGCGGGGGTGGCATATGTGCACTGTTGTGAGGGAATGGCCGGGGTGGCATATGTGCACTATTGTGAGGGAATGGCAGGGGTGGCATGGAACTGTTGTGAGGGAATGGCCGGGGTGGCATATATGCACTTTTGTGAGGGAATGGCGGGGGTGGCATATGTGCACTATTGTGAGGGAATGGCCGGGGTGGCATGGCACTGTTGTGAGGGAATGGCCGGGGTGGCATATGTGCTCTGTGGTGAAGGAATGGCCGTGGTGGCTTGGCACTGTTGTGAGGTAATGGCTTGGGTGGCATATGTGCACTTTTGTGAGGGAATGGCGAGGGTGGCATATGTGTACTGTTGTGATGGAATGGCCGGGGTGGCATTTGTGTACTGTTGTGAGGGAATGGCCGGGGTGGCATGTCACTGTTGTGAGGGAATGGCGGGGGTGGCATATGTGCACGATTATGAGGGAATGGCCGGGGTGGCATATTTGCACTGTTGTGAGGGAATGGCCGGGGTGGTATATGTGCACTGTTGTGAGGGAATGGCCGGGGTGGTATATGTGCACTGTTGTGAGGGAATGGCCGGGGTGGCATGTGTGCACTGTTGTGAGGGAATGGCCGGGGTGGCATATGTGCACTTTTGTGAGGGAATTGCCAGGGTGGCATGGCACTGTTGTGAGGGAATGGCTTGGGTGGCATATGTGCACTGTTGTGAGGGAATGGCCGGGTTGGCATATGTGCACTGTTGTGAGGGAATGGCCGGTTGGTATATGTGCACGGTTGTGAGGGAATGGCCGGTGTTGCATGGCACTGTTGTGAGGGAATGGCTGGGGTGGCATGGCACTGTTGTGAGGGAAGGGCAGTGGTGGCATGTGTGTACTTTTGTGAGGGAATGGCCGGGGTGGCATATGTGGACTGTTGTGAGGGAATGGCCGGGGTGGCATATGTGCACTGATGTGAGGGAATGGCCGGGGTGGCATATGTGCACTGTTGTGAGGGAATGGCCGGGGTGGCATATGTGCACTGCTGTGAGGGAATGGCTGGTGTGGCATATTTGCACTGTTGTGAGGGAATGGCTGGGGTGGCATATGTGTACTTTTGTGAGGGAATGGCCGGGGTGGCATATGTGCACTGTTGTGAGGGAATGGCAGGGGTGGCATGGAACTGTTGTGAGGGAATGGCCGAGGTTGCATATGTGCACTGTTGTGAGGGAATGGCCGGGGTGGCATATGTGCACTTTTGTGAGGGAATGACGGGGGTGGCATATGTGCACTATTGTGAGGGAATGGCCGGGGTGGCATGGCACTATTGTGAGGGAATGGCCGGGGTGGCATATGTGCACTGTGGTGAAGGAATGGCCGGGGTGGCATGGCACTGTTGTGAGGGAATGGCTTGGGTGGCATATGTGCACTTTTGTGAGGGAATGGCGAGGGTGGCATATGTGTACTGTTGTGATGGAATGGCCGGGGTGGCATTTGTGTACTGTTGTGAGGGAATGGCCGGGGTGGCATGTCACTGTTGTGAGAGAATGGCGGAGGTGGCATATGTGCACGATTATGAGGGAATGGCCGGGGTGGCATATTTGCACTGTTGTGAGGGAATGGCCGGGGTGGTGGCCGGGGTGGTATATGTGCACTGTTGTGAGGGAATGGCCGGGGTGGCATGTGTGCACTGTTGTGAGGGAATGGCCAGGGTGGCATATGTGCACTTTTGTGAGGGAATAGCCAGGGTGGCATGGCATTGTTGTGAGGGAATGGCTTGGGTGGCATATGTGCACTGTTGTGAGGGAATGGCCGGGGTGGCAATGTGCACGGTTGTGAAGGAATGGCCGGGTGATATATGTGCACGGTTGTGAGGGAATGGCCGGGGTGTTATATGTGCACTGTTGTGAGAGAATGGCCGGTGTGGCATATGTGCACTGCTGTGAGGGAATGGCTGGGGTGGCATATCTGCACTGTTGTGAGGGAATGGCTGGGGTGGCATGGCAATGTTGTGAGGGAATGGCCGGGGTGGCATATGTGGACTGTTGTGAGGGAATGGCCGGGGTGGCATATGTGCACTGTTGTGAGGGAATGGCCGGGGTGGCATATGTGCACTGCTGTGAGGGAATGGCTGGGGTGGCATATCTGCACTGTTGTGAGGGAATGGCTGGGGTGGAATATGTGTACTTTTGTGAGGGAATGGCCAGGGTGGCATATGTGCACTGTTGTGAGGGAATGGCCGGGGTGGCATATGTGCACTTTTGTGAGGGAATGGTGGGGGTGGCATATGTGCACTATTGTGAGGGAATGGCCGGGGTGGCATGGCACTGTTGTGAGGGAATGGCCGGGGTGGCAATGTGCAAGGTTGTGAAGGAATGCCCGGGTGGTATATGTGCACTTTTGTGAAGGAATGGCGGGGGTGGCATATGTGCACTGTTGTGAGGGAATGGCCGGGGTGGCATATGTGCACTATTGTGAGGGAATGGCAGGGGTGGCATGGAACTGTTGTGAGGGAATGGCCGGGGTGGCATATATGCACTTTTGTGAGGGAATGGCGGGGGTGGCATATGTGCACTATTGTGAGGGAATGGCCGGGGTGGCATGGCACTGTTGTGAGGGAATGGCCGGGGTGGCATATGTGCTCTGTGGTGAAGGAATGGCCGTGGTGGCTTGGCACTGTTGTGAGGTAATGGCTTGGGTGGCATATGTGCACTTTTGTGAGGGAATGGCGAGGGTGGCATATGTGTACTGTTGTGATGGAATGGCCGGGGTGGCATTTGTGTACTGTTGTGAGGGAATGGCCGGGGTGGCATGTCACTGTTGTGAGGGAATGGCGGGGGTGGCATATGTGCACGATTATGAGGGAATGGCCGGGGTGGCATATTTGCACTGTTGTGAGGGAATGGCCGGGGTGGTATATGTGCACTGTTGTGAGGGAATGGCCGGGGTGGTATATGTGCACTGTTGTGAGGGAATGGCCGGGGTGGCATGTGTGCACTGTTGTGAGGGAATGGCCGGGGTGGCATATGTGCACTTTTGTGAGGGAATTGCCAGGGTGGCATGGCACTGTTGTGAGGGAATGGCTTGGGTGGCATATGTGCACTGTTGTGAGGGAATGGCCGGGTTGGCATATGTGCACTGTTGTGAGGGAATGGCCGGTTGGTATATGTGCACGGTTGTGAGGGAATGGCCGGGTTGGTATATGTGCACTGTTGTGAGAGAATGGCCGGGGTGGCATGGCACTGTTGTGAGGGAATGGCTGGGGTGGCATGGCACTGTTGTGAGGGAATGGCAGGGGTGGCATGTGTGTACTTTTGTGAGGGAATGGCCGGGGTGGCATATGTGCACTGTTGTGAGGGAATGGCCGGGGTGGCATATGTGCACTGTTGTGAAGGAATGGCCGGGGTGGCAATGTGCACGGTTGTGAAGGAATGGCTGGGTGGTATATGTGCACTGTTGTGAGGGAATGGCCAGGGTGGCATATGTTCACTGTTGTGAGGGAATGGCCGGCATGGCATATGTGCACTGTTGTGAGGGAATGGCCGGGGTGGCATATGTGCACTGCTGTGAGGAAATGGCTGGGGTGGCATATCTGCACTGTTGTGAGGGAATGGCTGGGGTGGCATATGTGTACTTTTGTGAGGGAATAGCCAGGGTGGCATATGTGCACTGTTGTGAGGGAATGGCCGGGGTGGCATATGTGCACTTTTGTGAGGGAATGGTGGGGGTGGCATATGTGCACTATTGTGAGGGAATGGCCGGGTTGGCATGGCACTGTTGTGAGGGAATGGCCGGGGTGGCAATGTGCACGGTTGTGAAGGAATGCCCGGGTGGTATATGTGCACTTTTGTGAAGGAATGGCAGGGGTGGCATATGTGCACTGTTGTGAGGGAATGGCTGAGGTGGCATATGTGCACTATTGTGAGAGAATGGCAGGGGTGGCATGGAACTGTTGTGAGGGAATGGCCGGGGTGGTATATGTGCACTGTTGTGAGGGAATGGCTGGGGTGGCAATGTGCACTGTTGTGAGGGAATGGCTGGGGTGGCATATCTGCATTGTTGTGAGGGAATGGCTGTGGTGGCATATGTGTACTTTTGTGAGGGAATGGCCAGGGTGGCATATGTGCACTGTTGTGAGGGAATGGCCGGGGTGGCATATGTACACTTTTGTGAGGGAATTGCCGGGGTGGCAGATGTGCACTATTGTGAGGGAATGGCAGGGGTTGCATATGTGCACTGTTGTGAGGGAATGGCCGGGGTGGCATGGCACTGTTGTGAGAGAATGGCCGGGGTGGCATATGTGCACTGTGGTGAAGGAATGGCCGGGGTGGCATGGCACTGTTGTGAGGGAATGGCTTGGGTGGCATATGTGCACTTTTGTGAGGGAATGGCGAGGGTGGCATATGTGTACTGTTGTGATGGAATGGCCGGGGTGGCATTTGTGTACTGTTGTGAGGGAATGGCCGGGGTGGCATTTGTGCACTGTTGTGAGGGAATGGCTTTGGTGGCATATGTGCACTTTTGTGAGGGAATGGCGGGGGTGGCAATGTGCATGGTTGTGAAGGAATGGCCGGGTGGTATATGTGCACTGTTGTGAGGGAATGGCCGGGTGGTATATGTGCACTGTTGTGAGGGAATGGCCGGGGTGGCATATGTGCACTGTTGTGAGGGAATGGCCGGGGTGGCATATGTGCACTTTTGTGAGGGAATGGCGGGGGTGGCATATGTGCACTATTGTGAGGGAATGGCCAGGTTGGTATATGTGCACTGTTGTGAGGTAATGGCCGGGGTGGCATATATGCACTGTTGTGAAGGAATGGCCGGGGTAGCAAATGTGCACTATTGTGAGGGAATGGCCGGGGTGGTATATGTGCACTGTTGTGAGGGAATGGCCGGGGTGGTATATGTGCACTGTTGTGAGGGAATGGCCGGGGTGGTATATGTGCACTGTTGTGAGGGAATGGCCGGGGTGGTATATGTGCACTGTTGTGAGGGAATTGCCAGGGTGGCATGTGTGCACTGTTGTGAGGGAATGGCCGGGGTGGTATATGTGCACTGTTGTGAGGGAATGGCCGGGGTGGCATATGTGCACTATTGTGAGGGAATGGCCAGGGTGGCATGGCACTGTTGTGAAGGAATGGCTTGGGTGGCATATGTGCACTGTTGTGAGAGAATGGCCGGGGTGGCATGGCACTGTTATATGGGAATGGCCGAGGTGGCATATGTGCACTGTTCTGAGGGAATCGCCGGGGTGGCATATGTGCACTATTATGAGCAGTGGAGCTTTCATATTGTGATCTGGAAACAAGTGGGGGTTACTGCCAATCATGTCTAACACAGAAGAGGGTCCCTGTGCACGAACACTATATGGGCCATTTGCAGTCCAATAACACCTCATAATGCTCATTTCCACCTGATGTGGAGATGTATGTGTGGCCCCTTAAATTTTGGGCCCTGGTAGCACCAATGGTATGTCTGCCCCTGCTCTGACAGTAGCCTCCCATGTCCATGGTCAGGAATGAAAAAATCCAATGCAATTCTGTATTCCCATAGAAGTGAATAGTAGTCAGCGTACTGTGTCTTTATAGTGCACCTCCACTTTCACACGGAAACGATTGAGGTGCAGGACCCTGGAGTATAATTATTTTCATAAATCACATTCTTAGTGGTTTCTAATGATAACCTGAAGTATGGACTGCCTGAAATCTGTGCAGCGTCCTTTTCCTACTGTTGCAGTGCACGAGTGAGCATCGTAAGATTTTATAGCTCTCCCTCCGGCACTGAGGGTATCTGCACACTTTGGCCCCAATTCGTCAAGACTGGCGATTTTCACTCCAGTTTTGAAGAGGGGCTATGATGGAGTCACACCAGGCCAGATGCCCCTTAATTAATCAAATTTATTAAAACTTGCATCAAATCGATTATCTCCCTTCTATTGATAACCTGCACAATGAATACGGAATCTCACTCTTTTCACAACTGTGTAATAAAAACGATAATATTTAAATTAGGCTAATATTATTAGCACATGGTTACTGGTATCATATTTCACAATAACGACTGCACACGTTATTTCAAGAGAAAGCAAAAAAAAGTGATCAAACAAGTCCAGTATGATATAGATTAAAATAGGCTTTATTCCATAATCAAATGCAGGAACAAATATATGGGGGAGACAAAGTGCATATGTGCATCAGAAAACATCCAAAGGATGCAAGGGGCAAGCAGCATATATATAATACAAATAATACATATATAGAATAAATGGTGATGTTTTAACTAGAATGGGTAGTTAAGTATAACTATCATGGTTCCCAGCAAACAATAAACTCACTTAAGGTCCAAAGCCATGAAATCGCATATAATTAGTATTACCACTCCAACGCGCGTTTCAGCATTACCTTCGTCAGGCCCCCTCGATTTTCCTGTTCTGCCACCTGTCCATTATGGGGACCCTGAGCAGTAGGGGGAAGTTCGGAGCCAGCATCGGACCCCCGCCGTCTTCGCAAGTTCAACTGTCGGCTAGATGCCGATACAGTTGGCTGCAATCATGAGAGTGGGAGCATCAGGCTCCCTCTCCCATCATCCTCCTCTCTTGTGTCTGACGTCAATGACGTAGACACTGACAGGGGTCAAGATGATGTCACTACTTGGCACCCGCTGTCGGGAGATTTGCGGGCGCTCAGAGCAGCGGGGGAATGAGCAGGAGAGGTGAGTATTGTATTTTTTATGGGGATGCATTATGCTATACAGGCCTATAGGGGTGCATTATACAAATGTATGTAGAGTCTGCCTATGGAGGGTGCATTATACAGTGGGTACAGAAAGTATTCAGACCCCTTTAAATTTTTCACTCTTTGTTTCATTGCATCCATTTGGTAAATTCAAAAAAGTTCATTTTTTTTTCTCATTAGTGTACACTCTGCACCCCATCTTGACTGAAAAAACAGAAATGTATAATTTATTTGCAAATTTATTAAAAAAGGAAAACTGAAATTTCACATGATCATAAGTATTCAGACCCTTTGCTCAGGCACTCATATTTAAGTCACACGCTGTCCATTTGCTTGTGATCCTCCTTGAGATGGTACTACTCCTTCATTAGAGGCCAGCTGTGTTTAATTAAACTGATAGGACTTGATTTGTAAAGGCACACACCTGTCTATATAAGAGCTCACAGTGCATGTCAGACCAAATGAGAATCATGAGGTCAAAGGAATTATTGGTCAAGCAATCAGTAGATTTGTGTTCCAGTACCATCTCTATGCTGATGACACCCAATTATACACTTCTCCTGATATCACGCCTTCCTTTTTGGAAAATACCAGTGATTGTCTTACTGCTGTCTCTAACATCATGTTCGCCCTCTATCTGAAACTGAACCTGTCAAAAACTGAACTGCTCGTGTTTTCTCCATCTACTAACTTACCTATGCCCGACATTGCCATTTCCGTGTGTGGTTCCACCATTACTCCTCAGCAACATGCCCGCTGTCTGGGGGTCATACTTGATTCAGAGCTTTCATTCATCCCCCACATCCGATCATTGGCTCACTCTTGTTATCTGCACTTCAAAAACATTTCTAGAATTCGACCCTTTCTTACTTTTGACTCTGCAAAAACTCTTACTTTTTCTCTTATTCATTCTCGTCTGGACTATTGTAACTCTCTACTAATCGGTCTCCCTCTTAACAAAATCTCCCCTCTCCAATCCGTCCTGAATGCTGCAGCTAGGATCATATTCCTCACCAATCGTTATACTGATGCCTCTACCTAGTGCCAGTCCTTTCACTGGCTACCCATCCATTCCAGAATTCAGTATAAACTTATTACCCTCACCCATAAAGCCTTCCATGGCTCAGCACCACCCTACATCTCCTCCCTCGTCTCAGCCTACCACCCTACCCGTGCCCTCCGTTCTGCTAATGACCTGAGGTTAACATCCTCATTAATCAGAACCTACCATTCCCGTCTTCAAGACTTTTTACACGCCGCGCCAATTCTTTTGAATGCACTACCCAGGCTAGTACGATTAATCCCCAATCCCCACAGTTTTAAGCGTGCCTTAAAAACGCATTTGTTCAGACTGGCCTATCGCCTCAACGAATTAACCTAAATATCCCTGTGTGGCTCTTTTCACATTTTTTTACCATAACCAGGTTCCCTGTTATCATGTTCTCACATGCTTTTTGCATTTAATAGCCCTCTGTGTCTGTACTGTTACATATTTAGACTGTTAACTGGTTCATGCAGCAACAAGAACACCCGATTCTTACACTAGGGATGGTCCAAACAATAAAAACAATAAAAGCAATTGTTACCATCCACCTTTCGTGTCTCCCCTTTTTCCTTATAGATTGTAAGCTTGCGAGCAGGGCCCTCATTCCTCTTGGTATCTGTTTTGATCTATGTGTTTATTGCTATGCTATGCTGTGCTGTAATGTCTTTTGTCTGTAGAAGTCCCCTCTATAATGTAAAGTGCTGTGGAATATGTTGGCGCTATAGAAATAAAATTATTATTATTATTATTAACTGACCAAGGAGCTCAGAGACAAAATTGTGGCAAGGCACACATCTGGCCAAGGTTACAAAAGAATTTTTGCAGTACTCAAGATTCCTAGGAGCACAGTGACCTCCATAATCCTTAAATGGAAGAAGTTTGAGACCACCAGAAATCTTCCTAGACCTGGCCATCCAGCCAAACTGAGCAATCGTGGGAGAAGAGCCTTGGTGAGAGAGGTAAAGAAGAACCCCAAGATCACTGTGGCTGAGCTCCACAGATGCAATAGGGACATGGGAGAAAGTTCCACAAAGTTAGCTATCCCTTCAGCCCTCCACCAGTTTGGCAGAGTGGCCCGACGGAAGCCTCTCCTCAGTGCCAGACATATGAAAGCCCGCATAGAGTTTGCTAAAAAAAACATATGGAGGACTCCCAAACTATAAGAAATAATATTCTCTGGTCTGATGAGACGAAGACAGAACTTTTTGGTGATAATTCTAAGCGGTATGTGTGGAGAAAACCAGGCACTGCTCATCACCTGCCCAATACAATCCCAACAGTGAAACATGGTGGTGGCAGCATCATGCTATGGGGGTGTTTTTCAGCTGCAGGTACAGGATGACTGGTTGCAATTGAAGGAAACATGAATGCGGCCAAGTACAGAGATATCCTGGATGAAAACCTCTTCCAGAGTGCTCGACCTCAGACTTGGCCGAAGGTTCATCTTCCAACAAAACAATGACCTTAAGCACACAGCTAAAATAACAAAGGAGTGGCTTCAGAACAACTCTGAAGCCCAGCCAGAGACCTGACCTAAACCCAATTGAGCATCTCTGGAGAGACCTGAAAATGGTTGTCCACCAACGTTCACCATCCAACCTGATGGAACTGAAAAGGATCTGCAAGGAAGAACGGCAGAGGATCCCCAAATCCAGGTGTGAAAAACTTGTTGCATCATTCCCAAGAAGACTCATGGTTCTGCTAGCTCAAGCGGGTGCTTCTACTCGATACTGAACAAAGGGTCTGAATAGTTATGAGCATGTGATATTTCAATTTTTCTTTTTCAATAAATTTGAAAAAATTTCTAAATTTTTTTTTCAGTCAAGATGGGGTGCAGAGTGTACATTAATGAGAAAAAAATAAATTTACCAAATGGCTGCAATGAAACAAAGAGAGAAAAATTTAAAGGGGTCGGAATACTTTCCATACCCATAGTAATATAGAGGCTGCTATATGGGGGGTGCATTATACTATATAGAGTCTGCCTATGGAGGTCCATTATATTATATAGAGTACCTATGGGTAGTGCATTATACAACTGTATATAGTGTCTGCGTATGGGGGGCGCATTATACTACTGTATATAAATTCTGCCAATGGGGATGCATTATACCATATAGAGTCTGCCTATGGGGTGCATTATACCATATAAAGTCTGTCTATGGGGTGCATTATACCATATAGAGTCTGCCTATGCGGGTGCATTATACCATATAGAGTCTGCCTATGGTGCGTGCATTATACTAATATAGAATTTGCCTATGGGGAGTGCATTATACTATAGAATCTGCCTACAGGGAGTGCAATGTACTATAGAGGTCTATGGGGAGTGCATTATGCTATATGGAGGCCTATGGGGAGTGCGTTATACTATATGGAGGCCTATGGGGAGTACATTATACTATATAGAGGCCTATGGGGAGTGCAATATACTATATTGAGGACTACCTGGTACATTATACTAATTGAAGGCTATCTAGGGAGCCATCATGCAGTGTTGGGATTACAGTAAGAGGGCTATCATACAGTCTTGGAGTCATCAAACAGTTTGGGGGCTACTAACGGGTCAGTATACTGTGGGGGGGACTAGACAGTGAGAGGGATGTATACTCTGTATAAGAGAGCATCATATTATGTATAGGGGAGCTGTACAGTGGGGAGACTAAGAACATTATTAAATGTAAAGTGGGCACTTGTAAGGGAACTCAGGTTATTGTGACTGTCAAAGGGGCACACAGGGCATTATTACTTTCTAGGGGTTAAAATCTAGGCACTGTGTTCTAGGCCACTTGCACACAGCATTACTGTATTCTAGAGGTTTGTTTTACCATTTAGAGGCATACAGTGCCACAGAGTAGGTGCAGTAATTGGGACACATATGGCAGCAGCGGCTCAGTTTTGGGGTATTAGCAGGAAAAGGAGTTTGTACAGGTTGGGAATAGATGGGGATATTGCTGAAAATATGAGAAGTGAAATTTGTCTCTGTTGTAATCTCTGCAGCCAAGTCATGGCTGGAAGAACTTGTCATGTCGATCTGGGCCAGATGTGAAATGTGAATGATTCCATAAGGAAAGAACATCAACTGTAAGTCACTTTATATAACTGTGCCGTAATCACTTATAGTGTGTTCCTTAGAACTGGTATTTACCAATGACCATAAGGCAGTAATATCAGTGTTGGTCTTTGTATAGAGAATATTTTCAGCAACAGCGTAGTCATGTGCTGAAGTTCTCTTACATCCACTATTAGAGTGCATCACCCAGTTGTAAGCAAGATTACCTGGTTAGGGGCCCACTCAGAAGATTCTCCCCTCCATGAACCAAAATCCTAGCTACGCCTCTGCCTAGGTTAATAGCGTTTCTGACACTGTGTAGCTGCCACACTAAAAAGTACGCTGCCTGGAGGAAATTAACTTTATTCCTCCTGGCAACCTCAGGCTTTTAGTCATAGGGGTGCAGCCGGTGCAGCTTCAGTCATTGCTTAGTCAGTGCATAGTGAGCGTTGACTGAAATCACTGACAGTCGACTTAGCGATAACTGAAGCCGCACTCTCATGACTGAAAGCCACAGGCTTTCCTCCTGACAGCGGGGCTCTCAGTGTGGCAGCCGCACAGCTTCAGAACGCTGGGTCCTGGGGTTCTATTCTCAGTTAACTATACCTTTTCATGTTCTTGGTCTGCTATACAGGCACTTTCATTATGCTACTATATTGGGCATTTATGTATACTCTACGTTGCCATTATTAAATCGGTTCACATTACTCTGCCACTTTTAATAGATACCTACACATACTTTACGGTGTTCTGTGCAACTTTGCTGTTTATTTTTTACTGTGGTGTGTGATATTGTGGCACGTCTTTTCTATTACTGTATTTTGATATATTGAGGACTTTCTATCCTTATTACGAAATAGCAATTTCAACATAAATTATGCATAATGAAAAATAATGAAAAATTGTTATATATGTTATGGATTGTACTTACCTGCTTGTGCAATATTATCCTGTGATGACTACTAATATTCCTGGGCTTACGCACCTAAAACTCTTCTGTACTGTGGTATTTTGTTATAACTTATACATTTTTTTTATGAAGTTGTTCAGTAAAAAATTACTATTTTAATTGATACGTGGCTGTATATGAGTATAGGTGCAGTGTCAAAACAACTCTTTTAGGAGGAAAAAGGCTGCTGTGCAGCTTCTGTCCATTTGAAAAATTCAGTCCCCTTCCTTGTCATGTCAGTAAGGGGTTTCACCATTACAGAATAATTGTGAATAAACATCCGGTAAAAATTGGTAAAACTCAGAAAATGCTGCAATGCCTTCAGATTTTCGGGATGGTCCCAATCAAGTACGGCATCAGCCTTCTCCGGATCCATCCGAAGATGACAACAGGTACCCAAAAACTGCACCTCTTGGACGGAGAAAACACATATCTCTAGTTTGACATAAAGCTTGTTATCCCTTAATATCTGAAGCACCTGTCTCACTTGACCTCACATGTGTCTCCAAACCAAGTGAATAAAATGTCATCCAGATAGACCATCACAAACCTGCCCACTAAAGGATGGAAGATATAATTTATGAAATACTGGAATCCCACCGATGCATTGGTCAGACCGAAAGGCACAAGCAGACTCTCGAAATGTTCTTCAGGGGTATTGAACCCAGTTTTCCAGCCATCCCCTTCCCTGGTTCTAACCAGTTTTTAGCCCCCCCCCCCCCTTAAATCCAACTTGTAGAAAACCTTAGCTCCCACAACCTGGTTGAAAAGATTTGGAATCGGAGGAAGAGGACATGGATCTCAGTCAGTAATTATATTCAATTCCTGGAAATCTAAACAGGGACAGAAACCGCCATCTTTCTTTTTCACGGCAAAGAACCCTGACGCCATGACATGGATGAGGGTTCCTTCTTGGCCTCCATAGATGTCGAAACACTTTATAGTAACATACCACATGATTCCAGTCTTTTGAGTGTCAAACATTTTCTGAGATCTAGAGCTGTCCAGTGTGAAGCACACAATCAATTTGTGTTTGATCTTCTCAAAGTCCCGCTCACCCATAATTTCTTTATTTTTGACAGGAAGTACTTCCAATAGTTCAGAGGTGTGGCAATGGGGAGTCCCTGTGCCCCATCTTATGCCAATCTGTTCCTGGGCTGGTGGGAGGAAACCATTGTCTTTACTGATGAACCTAAATAGTGGCACTCCCACATTGGAGTTTGGTATAGGTTCATCGATGACAACTTCTTTATCTGGCAAGGGACAGAGGAAAAGTTTCTGCATTTCATCAATAGCTCAAAACACCGTGTCTGCAAATTGAGATTCTGATTTGGCTTTTATCCTAAGTCATATTAAAGGGTTGATTGTGACTTGTAGGATCGCTACTACCAACAGGTGGCACTATAGAGTTCAAGTCCTCTTTTTCTCTGAAGAGGCAATTTGCACATGCATTTCATCAGGGATCTCAATGTTAATACCATAGGTCTGAAATGTCCAGATTCATAGGAAGTGTGATGGGTCATTGAGCACTAGAATTTATCGTAAATTCACGAACACTAACAGCTTGCTCAGATGGGATAGCCACCATCCACAAGCACTCAAGCGTGGCATTCCTAAAAGGACAATTCTTGAGGCTAAGGAGGAACTGCTCCGGCATGGGAAATTTTTTGCAACAATCAGTGGGCATGAGAAAGAGATTTGTGGAGAAAGGGTATCCTAGACATACCATTGAGATTGCATTCAACCATGCCTTATCTTGTGATAGAAGCAAATTACTTCAAACTCGCACTAAATGTACATGATTATACTCGCATTATTGGTAGCTTTGACTGTCAAAACAGAGAAGTCCTTTAAGTCCTAAAAAACACTGGGACATCCTTACTGCCAACCCAGATTTAGAGGGGGTAGTTGGCTCCCGACCAATGGTAACCTTTAGAAAGGGGCGTTCTATTAGGGATAATCTGGCCGTCCATAGTATTTTCAAAATCTCTATCCCTGAGGGTACCTGGTTGGACCGTAAGACCTGTGGCTTTTTTAGAAGCAGTGACTGTGTGAACTGCAAGTGCATGAGACCTAGCAAGCAATTATGCAGTTCTTCCACTGGTAAGAGATTCTATCACTGTGATTTTTCTATCTGTAAGACTGCGGGACTCGTGTATGTGGCTACTTACACTTGCCCAAAAGATTACATGGGAAAGACTAAAAGAGGGTTCAGGAGGAGAGTGGTCGAGCATATTGGGGACATAAGACACAAACAAGACACCCCTTTAGCAAGACATATAAACGGGGTACATCAAGGAAATCTCAAAGAAGTCTCCTTTAGTGTGATTGAGGTGGGGAATTATGTTTAAATGTTGCTCCAAAAAAGAATGTGGTTGGATCTTTTGTATGGACCCATTGACCCCTGCAGGTCTGAATTCTGCACCAATCCCCTATATGAGTATCTTGATATGATTTGTGAAATCCAGTCTTTAGCAGACATTTGAGGACCGTTAATTTAATGCCATGACTGGTTTATTTTCCCAAAAGAAAATTTCAGATTCACATATTTATGTGAGGGTCAACTCTTTATCAGTACCACGTTTACTTTAACATGTTCATGACAATCATGTATTTAATGTGTTTATATTGACATCTGTTTTCCTTTATTCATTTGTATTTTTATGTAGTACTAAGGTATTTTGCTCAATTGTTGATTTATATGTGCAGATGTAGTACATGTGTGTCTTAAGTATTGATTTTGCGGGCAGTAGAGTGGACCCAGTGTTCATCCTTTTTGTGCGTGTAAGGCTGGTTTCACATTAGCGTTTTTGCGCGCAGTGCATCGAGCGCATGCTCCATGCGCCCCTATGTTTAAAATGTAGGGCGCATGGTCTAATGCTTGCACACATTCATGTGCGATTTCATACACATGCGCTTTTTGCAGGTGTGCGCCTAGACACGCTAGACGCTACATGTTGCATTTTTTGTTCCCGCCAAAATCGTCAAAAAAGCACATGCGATCGCGTGCGCACAGAATGCGCCAAAAAACACATTACAGTCTATGGGGTTGGAGGCATGCGTATGGACATGCGCCCACCTGCGCTTTTGAGCGCAAGCAATTTTTGAGTAAACAATGTCTAGACACTTGTTTAAACCACCCCTACACAAGAAACATTGTTTGGGGGGTAGTGTAGATAAAAGTAGGTGTTTTCACTGGCAGACCACTATCTATAGACAGATACCTACTGTATATGAAAAAGAAATATCAATATACATTCAAAATTCCAATCAGGACTGTGAATATCCGAATAAAGCTACAAATCCAAGAGAAGATATTCAAACAATATTGACTATTTTTTATATATACATCACCAAAAATTTAATGATGACAAATATGATGTGTAAAAAAGATTTTTATTATTTTTTATTTTCCATTTTCACAAATGCAATGAAAGACAAAAAATGCATGAATGTGTGCAGGGGGCACAACAGGAAACCAACCAGTTAGGAAGAGGACCCACAATTATAAAAATATAAAAAATAATACAAATAAATCTTGAGAAATTCATAAAGTGAACAAAATCATGAAAAAAATCATCAAAACATAATATAGTGCATAGTGCTATTTGTAAAATGAATTTGTAATAACCATATAAATTTGTGCAAATAAACAATGCATTATAAAAGTGCTCAGTGGAAGAATAAATGCTCTTAATCCTTCTAATTAATATAAGGCTGCTATAACAAATGAAAAAAGCTCACTTTGAGCTGTGCAATATATATAATTAAAGTGCTTAGTGCCTCCAATATCTCCTGCACCTTACCACTGGTATGTTAAAGGCGACCCATTATCAGTCTATGAAAGCAGCAATTAAAATTGGGATCATACCAACACTGGTTCCTTATGGTCCCACAGCACACATCACTCCAACGCACGTTTCGCTATTGCTTCATCAGGGAGTGATGTGAGCAGGGGCACACGACCCTATATAGTATACTGACAGCTGAATGTACTAATTAGAATCGCCATAGTTACATGGCGCTGCTACTTACACACTCATGCGCCACCATCCCCGGTCAGCGTCCCGGAACTACAACACCGAGTGCGACAGTGAGTCACAGTCAGGATGCAGCTGCAAGCAACCAACAGCGAGATAGAGTGCACGCATGCGCAGAGCGGCGCTCGACGATCCCGCAGCAATCTTTGTTAAGGGAGCATATTGATCGAAAAAACCTGTATTGTGGGCAGAGATTATATAAACTGGTTATAATCCACCTTAAACCTACCAAACCTAAAAAACAAAGGTTTGTATAAGGGATAAATGTCACATTCATACCATACATCAGAAAATCTTCATTGAAGTAAAAATATTAGTAGTGATGATAGCATTTAGAATATAAATTATTTAAATTATATATAAATGTATATAAGTTCTTAGTCCCAATATATAATTAATCAAATATATAAAAAATAAAAATAAAAAATATATAACATAAAAAATAAAAATAGATGAATATGTTAATCAAAAAATATGATAAATATAAACCGTGAGACTTATATATTATTATTAATTGATAACATCATTAAAAATATATATAATAATACTTTAAATGGCCATCATAATCTATCCATTGAATCTCTTCATATCTCTGCCACATTTAGCCGCTGCTCAAAAATATGAAATTTTTTTTAAAAAATATTTCCAAAAATCCAAGAAAAAGAAATAATAAAACTACAAATATTACAAAATAAATAAAAATCACAATAAAAATGTAGATAATATTAAAATAAAAAATATAAAATTTTCTTTTATTTATATAGATAAAAAATAAAAAAACAATTGATATAATATTAGCAATATTCATTTATTATCATAAATAAAATACTGCAAAAAAATGTATCCTGAACAGATATTTTAATAATTTTTCTTTATAAAAAACTGGAAAAACCCCATTGTTCATTAAGACCTCTAGGCGTCATGCTTTGCAGAGTAGTAATCCACTTACACTCTTTTTGTGCCAGTTTCCTGGTTAGATCACCTCTTCTGTTTCTCGAATAAAGCCGGTCAATGCATCTGACTTGAAGCATATGGTATTCACCCGAATGGAAACGAAAAAAATGCCTTGCCAATGGTTTCAATTTAGATATATTTTCGTTGCCATTCGGATCAATCTTTTCCGCTGCCTGGATATCTTTAATGTGTTCCAAAACCCTCACTCGCAGCTCACGGGTAGTTATACCCACATATATGGCATTACATGGACAGGTTGCCAGATATATGACCATAGATGAACGACAATAAAATGCAAAATCTTATAATTTCATTTTCCAGAAGAATCACAAAAGGTGTTTGTTTTAATTATATACTGGCAAGCTTATTTATTTTTACACTGAGCACTTTTATAATGCATTGTTTATTTGTACACATTTATATGGTTATTACTAGAGATGAGCGACTTTGCCTGTTTTAGGGTCGAGATGGGTTTCATGAAACCCAACTTTCTCAAAAGTTGAGTCGAACGAAATCGGCCGACTATCGTGAAAAATCTAAGGTCCGACTGAAACACGAAACCCAATGCACATCAATGGGGAAGCAGGGAGTGGAGGACAGTAAACACACCTACATGCCTGACCGCTTTTTTAAAGTATTCGAAAACTCTCTCTCTCCCCAGACGCTGCATATGTCATCTCGTTGTCCACAGTGTATGTCCTTGCTCAGTGGCTGAAAAAAGTCACGTGCAGGCATTCTGGGAAATCCGACTTTGGCGCTCCTTTTGCCGACCGCATGGCCGACTTCACGCTGTAGTCGGGTTTCAGTCGGCGAAACCCGACTTTGCCATAAGTCGCTGACTTATGAATCTGGCCGACCTGTTTCGCTCAACTCTAGTTATTACAAATTCATTTTACAAATAGCACTAGGCACTATATTATGTTTTGATGAATTTTTTTATATGATTTTGTGCACTTTATGAATTTCTCAATATTTATTTGTATTGTTTTTTATATTTTTATAATTTTGGGCCCTCTTCCTAACTGGTTGGTTTCCTGTTGTGCCCCCTGCACACATTCATGCATTTTTTGTCTTTTCAATGTCTTTCATTGCATTTGTGAAAATGGAAAATAAAAAATAATAAAAAAATTCTTTTTTACACATCATATTTGTCATCATTAAATTTTTGGTGATGTATATATAAAAAATAGTCGATATTGTTTGAATATCTTGGGTTTGTAGCACTATCTACAGACAGCCTAGAAGAGAGAACAGCAGGCATAATTTCTGAGAGAAGCAACTTTAAGAATGTGAGTATTCTGAACCTAATGTCTGCGTGTCCTTTTTCAAATTTATTATGTACTAATGTATTTTTTTTTTATTGCAGCATGTCTTCTTCAGAAGAGTACACACCTTCCTGGGGTGAGCTGGCCCAAGCAGAGCATGAAATGAGAATCTTCCTGCCCTACTTTTTGGGTAAGTATTCGTTGCTGCATGTACACATGTGGCAAATTAATTTTTGTTCTTTTTCAGACCTCATCGGCCACGGCAAGTGAGGACGAACAGCAGGAGCAGCCAGTCCAAGTGGGGGCGGTGACACGGCCTGTAAGTATAGAATGAATTTTTTTTCCCCTCTACCTTTTCTTCTATCCTGTTTTTATCTTCAACCTTGCTTCTTTTCTGTATCTTTTTCATTTCGAAATCTTTCCAAGATTCTAAAGTTTTTTCTTTTTTTTTGTAGGCTCCCCAACGGGACCAAGAAATCGCCCTGGACAACGACGCCCTGATCAATTTGGTCCAGGAGCATGCGGACATATCGGTGACCCGGAGGCCCTGGAATGAGGTGGCCGCAGCGCTGATGGAGGCCTGGGACAATGCCTGTCAAAGGGTCCGCAAGGATTTTCGTAAGTATTTCAATGCTCTGTGATGCAGCAGTGACTCTTGTCCATGATCACACAGGTGTGTGTCATGCTAGATATAGTCTAGCATGATACACATTTGTGTTATGGTCAACAATGAGTGCATTATCTATTGTTTTGTTTTGTGATGCCTCAGTCACTTTGGCCATGATGACACAGGTGTGTGTCATGCTAGATATATTCTAGCATGATACACATTTGTGTTATCATGGTCAACAATGAGTGCATTGTGTTATGAATGGCTCAACAAGGAGGATGGCAGGAACAGGCTAAGCCACCAGAAAACCAGAGCGGTTGGTAACTAAGCGGATTGCAGACCCCTGATCCTATCAACACAACTAGCAGTAGCCGTGGAGCATTCCTACGATGCCCTAGACGCCTCAGCACAGCCAGAGAACTAACTAAGCCTAAAGCCAGAAAGGTGAAATCTAAACTGCCCTGGAGCAGATCCCCCAAAGGAATAGACAGCCCCCAAACATATATTGTCGGTGAGACAAGATGAGACACAAACACAGGCAGAGAACAGACTGAGCAAACGGTGGGGCCCAAGCTGTCTAGAGAGGACAGGACAGAAAAGATACTGTCTGCAATCACACACAAAACCTTAAAAAAATCCAACATATCTGATATACAAAAAACCTGAGGCCACATGACCTCACCCCCACTAGATCAGCACTCTGGTATGAACTGGAAGCAAAGCAACAGATACTAACATTACAGGGGACTGAACAAACTGACACAAGATGTAACATATGAGCGGGTCCCAGTGCTGCCCTCAGCAGGGAGTATGCTGAACTGTTGTGAGTTCATTCTCTGGTTCACCAGTTGTGAGTTCTCCTTCCAGACTCCCTCTGGTGGTAACAGGAGGTAGTGAGGCTGATTTGATCGGTGGAGATCTGCCACCTGAGAATGAGGATGACGATTGGACCTCAGGAGTCTCAGATTGGATTTAAGACAGCCGACGCCCTATTCAGTTGCTGGTGATTCCTTCTGGCTTGTCAGCTCTTGGTTTTCAGCTCTGTTCCAGTCATCTAAAGCTAAGTTTTTCTGCTAATGTTCACACTTGATTTTGTTGGTCTATTCAGTTTTTTGTGTGATCAGCCAACCCCGGCTGGGGGCTGTACTGAATTTCCACTCTTATTTATCAGTATTTTGCCAATTTGCTTTTTGTCCCTTACTAGTTTGGTCTCTTTTTGCTCTGTCTCAGAATATTTCAGAGTGCTGATATAGTGGGAGAAGTCTAGTGACTTCAGGGTTAATTTTGCTATCAGAAGTGTTGGACATTATTTTTGTAGGGTTTTTTGCAGGTTGCAGACAGTGTCTTTCCTTTCTAGTTAGTTTGGGCCCCATCGTTTGCTCAGCCTATTTTCCTGCCTGTGTTTGTGCCTTCACCTTGTTTCACCGTTAATACATGTGTGGGGGCTATCTATTCCTTTGGGGTCTGCTCTGGGGCAGTTAGTTTTCCCCTTTTCATGCTTCAGGCTTATTTAGTCCTCCGGCTGTGACGAAGCATCTAGGAACATCATAGGTACGCTCCACGGCTGCTGCTAGTTGTGTGGTAGGATCAGGGATCTGCAATCTGCATAGTTACCAACCTCTCTGGTTTTCTGTGACTTAGCTTGCTTTGCTTTTTTCTCCTCGGTGACCCATTCATAACACTGAACCCTAGCAACAGAGCAGAAAGCAAAAAATTTATTTATTTTTTCCTCTTTTTCTCTGGGGCCGTAAGAGGATTTTTTTCTTTTTCCTAATGGAGATTAAGCAATTGTCTGATCGTGTGGAGCAGCTGGCTGCTGAAGTGCAGGGAATTTCCACCTACCTCATTCAGTCACATGCTGCTGAACCTAAGATCCCTACTCCTTATGTGTTTTCTGGGGATCGGTCTAAATTTCTGAATTTTAAGAATAATTGTAAATTATTTCTGGCCTTGAAGCCTAACTCAGCGGGGAGCTCTCTGCAGCAGTTTAAAATTGTCATCTCCTTGCTGCGTGGCGATCCCCAGGATTGGGCTTTTTCTCTGACACCTGAAAATCCTATTCTGACTAATGTGAATGCATTTTTTCAAGCCTTGGGGTTGTTGTATGATGAACCTAATTCTGTTGATCAAGCTGAGAGAACCCTGTTGGCATTAAACCAGGGTCAGGATTCTGCAGAGTTATACTGTCAAAAATTCTGGAAGTGGGCAGTCCTTACTACATGGAATAATAGTGCATTGGCAGCTCTCTTTCAGAAGGGTTTATCAGAGACCGTAAAAGATGTTATGGTGGGATTTCCTGTTCCCTCTGGTCTGGATGATTCTATGTCATTAGCCATTCAAGTTGATCGGCGTTTACGTGAACATAAAACTATACGGGAGGCGCTGCCACCTTTTGAACAAACGTCTGAACCTATGCAATGTGATGGGGTTTTGTCTAGGGCGCAACGTCAGGAGTTTAGAAGGCGTAATAAGCTGTGTTTTTTCTGTGGAGAAATCTCTCATACTATTTCTGTCTGCCCAAAATGAGAGAAACGTTTTGCACACACTTATGCTGTGGGCAGTATACAACCTAAGTTTCTTTTGGCAATTACTCTGATCTGCGCCTTATCCACGTTTTCCACGAAGGCTTTTGTGGATTCAGGAGCAGCGTTGAATCTGATGGATTTGGACTTTGCTAAACGTTGTGGTTTTTCCATGACGCCTCTGCGGACGCCTATTCCTTTGAGGGGTACTGATGCTACTCCTTTGGCGGAGAATAAACCTCAGTTTTGGACCCAGGTGACAATGCGAGTTGCCCCAGACCACCAAGAAAATTGTAAATTTTTGGTGCTGCATAATTTGCATGATACTATTGTTCTGGGTTTTCCTTGGTTGCAAACTCATAATCCAGTTTTGGATTGGAAATCTGGGTCTGTGGTGAGTTGGGGTTGTCAGTGTGTTCTTAGGGACGGTCCTGTTTTCTCCACCTCTCCTCAGTCTCATGATATTCCTGATTATGTAGCCGATTTTTCTGATGTATTTAGTGAGAGCAAGTCCGCGTCTTTGCCTCCTCATAGGAGTTGTGACTGTGCAATTGAATTGATGCCTGGGTGTAAATTTCCCAAGGGTCGGCTTTTCAACTTAACTTTCAGTACCCGAACATGATGCTATGCGATCCTATATTAAGGAGTCATTGGAGAAGGGTCATATTAGACCATTCTTGTCACCTTTAGGTACTGGGGGTTTTTTTGTGGCCAAGAAAGATGGTTCATTAAGACCGTGTATTGATTATCATTCCCTTAACAAGATGATGGTTAAATACAGTATTAGTACCCATGACCTCTGATGTCTGATTTATTCTCCAGAGTTAAGAGTGCCTGCTGGTTTACTAAGCTTGACCTCAGGGGGGCGTATAATCTTATTCGCATCAAGCACGGGGATGAATGGAAGACGGCGTTTAATACTCCGGAGGGACATTTTAAGTACCTGGTGATGCCTTTTGGGCTCACTAATGCCCCTTCTGTCTTCCAGTCCTTTATGAATGGTATTTTCCATGACTTTTTGGATAAGTTTTTGATCATCTATCTGGATGATATTTTGATCTTTTCTAGTGATTGGGATTCTCATGTGCAACACGTCCGGACTGTGTTCCGGATTTTGAGGGAGAATTTCCTGTTTGTTAAGGAATCGAAATGCCTCTTTGGTGTACAGAGGATTTCATTTTTGGGATTTATCTTATCTCCATTGACTATTGAAATGGACCCGGCCAAGGTACAGGCCATTTATGATTGGGTTCAGCCTACTTCTTTGAAGGCCCTCCAGAAGTTTTTGGGTTTTGCTAATTTCTAACGTAAATTTATAGGTAATTTTTCTGGTATTATCAAACCACTGACTGATCTGACCAAGAAGGGCGCTGATGTGCTGAATTGGTCTCCTGAGGCTATCTCAGCATTTCAGGAGCTTAAGCAGAGATTTACTTCAGCTCCAGTTTTACGGCAACCTGATGTCTCACTTCCATTTCAGGTGGAGGTAGATGCTTCTGAGATTGGTGCAGGAGCTGTTTTGTCCCAAAAAGACCCTGTGACTTCTAAGATGAATCCCTGTGCCTTCTTTTCTTGAAAGTTCTCCCCATCTGAACGCAACTATGACTTCGGGAATCTGTCATTGTTGGCCATAAAGTGGGCATTTGAGAAGTGGAGACATTGGTTGGAGGGAGCTAGACATCAAGTTGTGGTCCTCACCGATCACAAGAATTTGATTTATCTGGAGTCGGCCAAACGCTTGAATCCTAGACAGGCTAGATGGGCCTTGTTTTTCACGCGTTTTAATTTTGAGGTCTCTTTTCTTCCGGGCATTAAGAATGTTAAGGCAGATGCCCTTTCTAGGAGTTTCTTTGCCGATTCTCTTAGTGTGACCGAGCCTACTACCATCCTAGGTGAGGGGGTAGTTCTTTCTGCCATTTTGCCCGATTTGAGACGCGCCCTAGAGGAATTTCAGGAGGATAAACCTGAGCGTTGCCCTATGGGAAAATTGTATGTTCCTGACCAGTGGCGAAAGAGAGTGATGTCTGAAATTCATTGCTACGCATTGGCTGGTCATCCAGGTATTTTTGGTACCAGAGATTTGGTGAGTCGGTCCTTTTGGTGGCCTGCCTTATCTTGTGACATCAGGAATTTTGTACAGTCCTGTGGGACTTGTTCTCAGTCTAAACCTTGTTCTCGTTCTAGTGGGTTGCTGATGCCCTTGCCGGTGCCCAAGAGGCCATGGACTCATATCTCAATGGATTTTATTTCTGATCTTCCTGTCTCTCAGAGAATGACTGTTATCTGTAAGATTTGTGATAGACTTTTGTTCCAATCTGGGAATTCAGTTATCCTTCTCCGCGTTTCATCCCCAGACCAATGGACAGACTGAGAGAACAAACCAGACCTTGGAGTCTTAATTGAGATGTTTTATATCTGCTGATCAGGATGATTGGGTCTCATTTTTGCCCTTGGCCGAATTCGCACTGAACAATAGAGCTAGTTCTGCCACTTTGATGTCACCCTTTTTCTGTAATTTTGGGTTTCATCCTCGATTCTCTTCAGGGCAAGTGGAATCTTCGTCCTGCCCAGGTGTGGACACTGTGGTTAAGAGAATGCAGCAGATATGGGACCAAGTGGTGAATAAGTTGTCACTCTCTCAGGAAAAGGCCCAGCGATTTTCCAACCGGCATAGGACCATTGGTCCCCGGTATAAAGTGGGTGATATGGTTTGGTTGTCGTCTAAGAATATTCCTATGAAGGTTGCATCTCCTAAATTTAAGCCAAGATTTATTGGTCCTTATAAGATTTTGGAAATTCTTAATCCTGTTTCGTTTCGATTGGCTCTTCCAGTTACGTTCAAGATCCATAACGTATTTCACAAATCTCTGTTGAAGAGGTTTGTTGAGCCAGTGGTTCCTATGGCAGCACCTCCTGACCCTGTGTTGGTTGAAGGCAATGTGGAATATGAGGTAGAGAAAATATTGGATTCTCTTTTGGTTAGACGGAGACTCCAGTATTTGGTCAAATGGAAGGGTTATGGTCAGGAGGATAATTCTTGGGTCTCTGCCTCCGATATTCATGCCAATAGATTGGTTTGTGCTTTTCACCGGGCCCATCCTGATCGGCCTGGTGGCGTGGATGAGGGTTCGGTGACCCCTCCTCAAGGGGGGTACTGTTGTGAGTTCATTCTCTGGTTCACCAGTTGTGAGTTCTCCTTCCAGACTCCCTCTGGTGGTAACAGGAGGTAGTGAGGCTGATTTGATCGGTGGAGATTTGCCACCTGAGAATGAGGATGATGATTGGACCTCAGGAGTCTCAGATTGGATTTAAGACAGCCGACGCCCTATTCAGTTGCTGGTGATTCCTTCTGGCTTGTCAGCTCTTGGTTTTCAGCTCTGTTCCAGTCATCTAAAGCTAAGTTTTTCTGCTAATGTTCACACTTGATTTTGTTGGTCTATTCAGTTTTTTGTGTGGTCAGCCAACCCCGGCTGGGGGCTGTACTGAATTTCCACTCTTATTTATCAGTATTTTGCCAATTTTGCTTTTTGTCCCTTACTAGTTTGGTCTCTTTTTGCTCTGTCTCAGAATATTTCAGAGTGCTGATATAGTGGGAGAAGTCTAGTGATTTCAGGGTTAATTTTGCTATCAGAAGTGTTGGACATTATTTTTGTAGGGTTATTTGCCGGTTGCAGACAGTGTCTTTCCTTTCCTTTCCTTTCTAGTTAGTTTGGGCCCCATCGTTTGCTCAGCCTATTTTCCTGCCTGTGTTTGTACTTTCATCTTGTTTCGCCATCAATACATGTGTGTGGGCTATCTATTCCATTGGGGTCTGCACTGGGGCAGTTAATTTTCCCCTTTTCATTCTTCAGGCTTATTTAGTCCTCCGGCTGTGACGAAGCGTCTAGGAACATCGTAGGTATGCTCCACGGCTGCTGCTAGTTGTGTGGTAGGATCAGGGATCTGCAATCTGCATAGTTACCAACCTCTCTGGTTTTCTGTGGCTTAGCTTGTTTTGCTTTTTTCTCCACGGTGACCCATTCATAACACTGAACCCTAGCAACAGAGCAGAAAGCAAAAAAAAGGCACAAAAGATTAGATGCAAAGGATTAGCAAAATAATCACTTAACTGAACCATGCAGATCAGACAGGAGACAAAGGAACTCCATATGCACAAGGAGGAATTCACTAGCAACCACCAAGGGAAGCCTGCTAAATTATATGCTCCCAGCCAGTAATCCCAGATTCCCAATTATCGTCATCAGGTGGCAAACTTCCATCAACCTGGCCAGCTCCACTACTCCCAGTAACAATCAGAGGGAGCAGATGGAGCTCCGGCTCGGAAGTCTGAACCATGGAATTCACAACAGCATTTTCTATTGTATTGTTTTGTGATTCTGCAATCACCTTGGCTGTGATGACACAGGTGTGTGTCATGCTATATATATTCTAGCATGATACACATTTGTGTTATTATGGTCAACAATGAGTGCATTGTATATTGTATTGTTTTGTGATGCCGCAGTCACCTTGGCCGTGATGACACATGTGTGTATCATGATAGATATATTCTAGCATCATACACATTTGTGTTATCATGGCCAACAGTGCAATGTCTATTGTATTGTTGTGTGATGCCGCAGTGACTCTTGGCTGTGCTCACATAGGAGTGTGAGATTCTAGAGATTTGGCCATCAGTGCATTGTAAATTTTTTTTTTCTTTCCTTTTCCCACAGTGAACACAGTCAGAACTCGATGGCGCTCGATGAAGGACCGCTTCAACAGGGATGTTCGTAATGAGGGCCATGTTTTCAAAGTGGTTCAGCGGCAAGGACCAGAACAAAATACCGATATCATCGGGAGTTGGCGTTCCTAAGACCAGTCCTTGCCACCAGAGCGTAAGTATTTTGGTGTATTGTATTGTTTTTTAATCTGTGCTTTTCTATTCCACAGCAGTGGGAATTGGAAATGCATGATGCTAATGTTTTTCTTTTCTTTTCACAGCTCCTGGAGCAGCACCCTGCAACCTGTCCCTGGAGTGGTCCTTCATCGAACGACCTTGGACCCGTCCCAGCCGACCGAGAGCCAGGAAGCATCTTGCAGGTCAGCAACACAGACAACTGGAGACCAGGTAGCTGGTATGTCAGGTCTTCCCCTGTCCCAGGTCTCTGCCACTGGTTTTGCGGGCACTTCTCGCCAGCGGCAGAGGGCCTCGGACAGGAATGTCATGCCCGAGTTCCTTCACTTGAGCTCGGCCTTTCAGAATGGCCTCAAGGTGCTGGCAGACAGAGTGGAAAGCAGAACTACCAAAACAAAAGAAAAAAAGACCAAAGGATTCTAAGTAATAATAATAATAATAATAATAATAAATATACAGTTAATGATATAGGGGCTTATGATTAAAAATATAAATTTTATTTAAGCACACAATAAACAATGGACAAGGTATCCAGAGATGGAAGATAGAGATATCAGCCAAACAATTCAGTATACTGTAGCAGATGGTATAAAATGCAATACAAAAGAAACAAACACCCCATCCACAATACAAAATAGCCATTGGCTAAAGTCTATATTATTTCATAGGTTAGCAGCCACAGGGCAGTGAAAAAGTACAAATGCCAGTGCCTGGTGCATATAAATAGCAGTCAATATAGCACACAAAGAAACCGGCTAGTAAAATGCAAGTTATCCTTAAACATTGTCTACCATATATGTCCGGGAGACAATGGAAAAATATAAAGTGCATGTGGTTTTAGTTCAGGATAGCACACAAGACCAAACTACCAGGCTGCATATTACCTTGAGTCATAGTTGCCGTGTATTGGGGATGGAGGGACGCATAGAGTGGAAAGCAGTTTTAACCGAGTGGACAGCAGTTTTAACCACATGGACCACCGCTTCCAGTCTGTCGACAGTCGCCTTGACCATCTGGAAGCCGACCTCAACAGACCAGCGCACCATTTTTTCAGCAAAATTGAACACCTTAGTCCAGATCTCCAGCTGACTGTGATGCAGGCCTGCAACAATGCTTTCTTGCAGGCTATGCAGCAGAGTCAGTACAGGCAGCAGTCAGTGGTGGCATTTCCACCTGTGCCGCAACCGACTCACTTCACCTCACTACCTACTTCTGCTGCATACCACTGCACAGCCACCTGCATTCCATGCCAAGCCGGACACCACTACAACACCCCAAGTCCAAGTGCTGCTGGATACTCCACCACCACCACCATGGCAAGCGGTGCTCCTGTCTGGACCACCACCACGCCTGCTTGGAGCACTGCCACCGCCGCCACTCCTCCAGCCTGGACCAGCACTGTCGCCACCACTACAGCCTGAACCAGCACTGCCGCCCCCACTCCTCCAGCCTGGACCAGCACTGCCTCCACCAGTCCTCCAGCCTGGACCAGCACTGCCGCCACCACTCCTCCAGCCTGGACCAGCACTGCCGCCACAATTCCTCGAGCCTGGACCAGCACTGCTGCCACAACTACTCCAGCCTGGACCAGCACTGCCGCCTCCATTCCTCTGGCAAGGAGCAGCACTGCCACCACAAATCCTCCTTCAAGGACCAGCACTGGCAACTCAACCATCGAACAGCAGCATCAAAGTGGGGACCCACATTCACTGTTTGCTCCCACGCAGCCAAGGTCACCCAGCTCCAGGCGGTCAGAAACATCAAGGCATTTACCCAGCTCCAGGCGGTCAGAAACATCAAGGCGGTCAGCCAGCTCCAGGAGGTCCAGGCAGGACACACAGACACAAAAGAGACACAAAAAAGAAAAACTTTAACCGTCCCTCCCCCCTCACCTCCCACTCTGTCTCAACCTGCCTCAAGTTCCATCCCTGAGCTCCTTTCTGCCCCACCTTTTGTTTCACCTTCCTCTAGAACCCCTTCCTCACCTTCCAGCTGTTCCTCGTCTCTCCACACCCCCAACGTGCAACCATCTTCCCCCAAATGTCGTTCCAAATGAAAATTTTTTTTGGTTAAAAATAAATTTGAATTTATGGTTTACCATAATAATGTTTGATTAATGTATCTTTCGCCGCCTACACACACTGCGCTGTACACACACTGCGCCATACACTTTGTGTTTTTGCCACCACATAGCTCCATTAATGACACATATTTCTTGTGTCATTCCTGGAGATATGTGTAGTCAAAACCACAAATAAATGACTTGTATTTTCACCACCAGTCTCTTCAGTCTGCTAATATTGCACAGACTGAATAGAGGATGGTGTTAAGTGCAAGGCATAGCTATTGTTATCTTGCCAGGTATCATAAAGAGTGAATTGAGGATTGGTGTGTTTTTACCATCCTCATTTCACTCTTTGTGACACAAGGCCAGGGGATTCTAGATATACCTTGTAATTAATTACATCCTCTTTTCATTGTGTCGTGAATAAACTGAGGAGATGATGGAGAAAATACACGTCATATGCACAATACCCTGGCCTCATATCATAAGTATTTATCACACCTGGGCAGGTGAATACACATATGAGTTAACCTGCAGCGTCGCTTCAGTCTGCATTATCTATTGCATGCAGACTGGAGCGATGCGGGAGTTTAAATCATATTTGTATTCAACTGCCAAGGTGTGCTAATTTCACCATGACAACAGGCCTGGGTATTGTAGAAGTTGTATAAACTTTATCATCGCTGCAGTCTGCGTTCATACTGAAGCCACAGTGGAGATCCTATATTAATATTTATTCTCACATGGTCAGGTGTCATAAACAGTGAAGGATGCTATTGCATCCATAAATCACTATTTGTAGCATCAGGCCGTGTGATACAAATATGTATTATCTCCACCGTCGCTGCGCATTGAACACAAACTGTAGAGATGCTACAGGTCATACAACTTGTGTGTATGTAGTCAACTGGCCAGGAGTGCTAGTAAATTAATGATGCACAAAACACAGCATCATGAATTCACAAGTACACCTGGGCAGGTGATTATTGTGTTGGAGTGTATAAAAAAAAAGAGTGCACTCAGAACCGGTATCCAAACAGGTTTTTTATTAACATACACACAAGAAATTTTTTTTTACACCATTTGATCTTGCCATTCCACACGTCCTACATCAGAGACAAAGTAGGCCGCAAATTGGTCCCTCATTTGGCCAACTTCAACTGATGACCTGAGAGGGTGCTGAGTGAATTCAGACAATGGTTAGTTCAAAGTTAGGGTGCTCTTTAGCCATAACAAAATTATGAAGAACCACACATGCCTTCACCACCTCATCCACTGTTTCCAGCTTTAGATTAATGGCTGTGCCAAGAATGCGCCATCTGGAGACAAGAATACCAAAAACACACTCTACAGTTCTTCGGGCCCTGGTCAGTCTGTAACTAAAGATTTTTTTGGTGGGGTCCAAGTCACAACTGGAGTAGGGTTTCAGTAGGTTTTGGCACATTTGGAATGCCTCATCCCCAACCATTACAAATGGCTGTGGCGGACCTTCGGTGTGGGGAAGAGGCCGTGGCATGGGGAAATTAAAATGGTTGCCATACAACGTATGGCCCATGTCAGAGTTCTTAAAAGCCTGTGATACAGGAAAGATGTATATCTTTGTACCGTGTTAGCCAGTAGATAGAAAATTACTCAGAATTGAGAGTCCTCAGTGGTTGATACCTTTAAAAGGTATCAACCACTGAGGACTCTCAATTATGAATATTTTTCTAAAAGCCTGTGAGTCTTTCCCCCGGCCAAATGCCCCAATGTCCACCGCAACAAACAGAGAGTCTGCATCCGCAATGACCATGAGTACTGTAGAAAAGTACTTTTTATAGTTATAGTACTCAGAGCCTGTTCTTTTGGGTTTTATTATCCAGATGTGTTTCCCATCCACCACTCCCAAAAAGCTGGGGAAATTGCAGACTGTCCAGAATCTTTCAGCGATTTCCATCCACTTTGCCGCGGTGGGCAGGGGCATAAATTCTGCACAGAGAACATCCCACAAAGCCCGGCAGGTGTCCGCAACTATTCCCGACAAGGTGGATATTCCAATCCGGTACTGGAAGTGGAGTGAAGATAGGCTCTCTCCAGTAGCCAGGAATCTGCGAAACAGAAAGGACAAAAATTAATATTTAGGTGTAGGTTTTTTTAAAACACTAACATAAAAAAGGATTACTACCTGGCATAACAATTCAGCAGACTTTTGTTTAATACATGGCAGAACAAAAAAAATTATGCAGGCATTGGTTTGTAAATATTACGTACCGTAGTGTTACCAGGAGTCGTTCCTCAGGAGGAATCGCACGAAAGAGCTGTGTGTCCTTTCTCCGGATGGCTTGATGAACAAGATCAAGCAAATCCATGAAGCTTTCTTGGGACATCTGGGTATAGTCAGTAAATTTTGCCGGGTTTTCCTGGAGCTCGCTGTAGAGGGTGTGGTATGCTCCACGGCTCTCACGGAGTTCAATAATCGGATGTATCCACAAACGCCCCCGCTGCCGTCTTCGCTGTCTCTCTCCCTTTGTTGCTGGCAAGCAAATGCAAAAGCCTGAGCCAACGCGATGTCCAAATCCAATTTAAAGTGAAAACTCATCCAACGCAGATCCATGTTCACAAAGGAAAAAGCAAGCAAATCTGAAGAATTGAGCTGTAAACAGGGTCTATATAAAGAATTCCCAGGACATACGCCCACTGGTGTCCCATTTTGGAGTATGTTTCAAGAATTTTTCCAGGATTTTCCTCCTGTGAAATGTGACATCTAGACAACGCATGTGCATAAAAAACGCAAACGCATGAAAAAAAACACATGAAATCTCATACAAACGCTGCGTTTTTTTGTCATCATGCGCACGCTGATGCGTCAAAAAATCGCTGCGCTTATATGCGTTTGCAATCGTTTTTTCATTGCGTTTCAAGTGCGCACGAAACGCTACGCAAAAAGGCGCAAATGTGAAACAAGCCTAACAGTGAAGTATTGCACATTATCTGTACAGAGCGCCTCTAGGTTCTACCCCGCCCCCTGTTGTCCTCACCCATTGTATTTTGCTCCTCTGACAGATGGGAGACATCGGGACATGGGTTAGAGGTGAGCGGACCTATGACATCGTTGGCCGCCATCCGTACATGCGCTTTAATGCTGGCCAAACACCGGACGCCTGCAGCAGCGGCCGACAGTGCATTCCAGGCTCAAAGCATAAGTTTTCTCTGTACATCTCTTTGATACTTGTTTATTTATAACCTATTCCTGCCTAAGCATCTTGTCTTTGTTCCCTGTACCTAGAGGGCCTGTAGTTTGCCTGACTCACCAGCACAGGGACATCTAGGACTTTCGGGGTCAGCCATCGAGGAGCTGGAGTGCCATCTCTCGTATATCTTTTTAGGGTGGCAACCTACGCAGATAGGCAGGTACGGAATTTAAGGATTCTATCACAGATTGGACTTAGAGAGCACAGTATATGTGCACGGTGATTGTGGTTTGTCTTTTAATTATATGTATTAAAAGTAGCGATGAGCGTGTATACTTGTTACTTGGGTTTCCCCAAGCATGCTCTCGTAGTCTCCAAGTATTTTGGCGGCTGCTAGACAGGCTGAATACATGTGAGGGTTGCCTGTTTGTTAGGCAGTCCTCTCATGTATTCAGGCTGTCTAATAGCCGTAAATCATGCAGCTGAGGTGACACAAACTAAATCTCAGAGCACGCCAAAATACTCAGCGACCACTCGAGTAATGTGTATACTCGCTCATCACTAATTAAAATTTAATGTTTATCCTTCATATCTAAAAAACTTTGCGGATTTTCCTAGTTTGTCTTTTTTGATTTGTAACCACCATTAGCCAGCTGTTACAAATATTTTTTCCTTCTCAAGACTCAGTAATAAAATCTTTCATGGCTTGTCTCTCAGGACCGGACAGATTGTACAGTCTGGACTTGAGGAGTTTAGCTCGGTGAGTCAGGTTACTAGAACAGTCATATGCACAAAAGGGGAGGCAAATCCTGTCCTCAAATCCAGACAAAAATGCAGGTGCGGTCCCCGTAGATAATGCAGAATGGGAATTGTTTAGGCAGTTATCATGACAGTAATCTCCCCACTCCACAATTTCTCTGGATTGCCAATCCACTATCAGATTATGTTTCACCAACCAGGGTAAACAATTGGAGTGGGGAGACCCTCCAGGACATAAAGAATTACCTCATAAAGGAGGGGGCTGGGGAGGGCATAGCCTAATAGAAGCCCCCCATGACTGCAATGGGCGGGCAAGTTTTTAAATTTGTTTTGGCTGCCGTGACATGAATGGCTGGGATGGGGCCAGGAGAGGAGTCTCGGGGTGGGGGCAGCCTGGGCAGTGGGGAGAAATTGCGGGAAAAGCCGCATTCATCATCTGAAGCAGAGGAGTGAAGACCCACCTTATAGATCATCGCAGGAGATGGAGACCGTGGAGGAGCTGATGTCCAGGCTACAGGACGTGGCCCGGTCCAGGAGGGGAGGATGGCTCCATACCCTGCTGTCCTCCCTCCTCAGGGCGGCGGATGCACCGGCAACCAGCCAGCGGGGAAGAAGGACGCGGCCCCGTGAGAGGTTGTCACCGGAGGTGACAGCGCGCAGCAGGCGCAGGCTGCGGAGCCCCTCCAGGGACCCTGCGGGTGGCGCAAGCACAGGGGCAGCTTCTCCCCTCAGCGCCCATCCTGGCTGGAATCCGCAAAGCCGGTCTGCAGGCGCAAGCAGAGGGAGAGCGGGAGACGCGCAGAGAGCTCAAGCCAGACCGGAAATGAGGACGCCGCGGGCGGGAGCCAAAGTCTTGCGGTGCATGGCGGCGCCAGGCAGGCCTACAAGAGCAGGAGCAGGCCGTGGCAGGACTGCGTCACAACGGCCAGGAGGACAGCGGGCAGAGGCGGCGACGGGGACGACGGGAGCAGCGGGTGACATGGCAGGTACCCCAGGTATGAGGCCCGCTCCGAGGTGCGTGCCACCCGGGGCGCCAGGCTGAGTAGCGCGGTGGGCAGGAGGGAGCAGTTCGAGGACATCCTGCCTGGCCCCAGCGCTGCATGCAGAACGGAAAGAGCGGTGGGCAGCCACGAGCAGCTGTCCGGCAGTCGGCCGGAGGGTACAACGGACCGGACAGGACGGTCCGGGTCTAGTGATCGACACAGGTCCCGTTTAGGCGGGAGTTCTAAGGAACGGTAGGAGTCACGTGCTCAGGTCCCCCCTGGTGACGAGGAGGCCAGGGGCGCAGGCCGTGAGCAGCGGAGCAGACATCAGGAGCGCGGAGCACGTCAGGATTCGGGATATTCGGCTGGTGGGGACACAGCACCTGCACAGTTATGTGAGTATGGCTCCATGTCATGTCTGTTGCCCGCAGGGGCTGTTTTGCAGGAGGTTGGGGGTAGGCTGGGGGATGATAGGGAGCAGAGGGGGCATAGTGGGCTTAGCGGGGCTGAAGTTCCCGGGCTGAAGGATATTTTGAGCAATATGTCTCAAATATTGAGGAGATTGGAAGGGGGGGTAATTGGGGAGGCAGCCTCATCTCCGGCGGGGGCATGGTTAGTGGGTCGCGGGTCCGGCACTCAGAAGGTGAGGCGCTACGCTCAACCGAATGCGTCGGAGGAGCATCGGCGGGGGTTTCGGTCTCAGTGCAGACCGAGATGGACAAGGGAGATAAGATAAAACAGGACGATAGGGCTAAGGGAGAGGTCTATGTGTGCTTTGAGGGGCCTTTGGGTGCCCATTTAAAGAAGGAGGTGAAGGAATAGATCTGGTGGGACAAGTATGTTGAGATATTCTCCCTCCTTTCTTTGGAAAAATTTAACCTGGATAAGGGAAAGAAGGATGATAGTAAAAAAGAAGAGGAAGAAAAATGGAGGTGGCGGCTGATTCCACAGACGTTTGTGAATTGGATGCAGGCATTCGCTATTTTGGCGAGTGTCATAGGTGAGAAGTCTCCGGATAATTGTTCTGGCCTGTTTTGTTATCTGGATGCTATTGGGGAGGCGCATCGTATTTATGGGGGGCAGGCATGGCTGCGATATGACGAGCAGTTTAGACAGAGGAAGGCGGTACGGCCAGAGATAAAATGGGATCAGAAGGATATCGGGTTGTGGCTGAAAGTGATGGCTCCAGTGAGGTATGGGCAGTCCTTTCACGGGAGCGGGGGCAGTGGCAGTCGGCAAGCAGGACATGGAAGTGGTGGTCAGGCGTCCCAGGGAGGAAAGGACAAGTCAGGAAAGTGCTGGCAATTTAATGACGGGTAGTGTAAGTACGGGAACAGCTGCAAGTTCAAGCACGTGTGCTCCCACTGCAATGGTATCTCGCACGGGGCTTCTAAATGTTTCAAAAAAGGGAAGGGTAAACCACCTGTGGGTGCCGGTCAAGGGGGAGAGCCCGGTGAGAATTCAAGAGATGGCCCCCTTTCTAAATAGGTACCTGGCTCGGGTAGAGGCCAATGTTATTTGGAATGGTTTTGTTGAGGGCTTCAGGATACCCCCTCCTGGGCACGTTGTTCCTTTCTCGGTTAAAAATTTGCGGTCGGCAATGATTCATGCGGAGGTGGTGGATGCGAAGTTAAAAAAGGAAGTGGAAATGGGCAGGATGGCTGATCCATTCCCCACGGCACCAGTAGCGGCTTTGATTGTTTCCCCTTTGGGGGTAGTGCCAAAGAAGGAGCCGAACAAGTTTCGTTTGATTCAGCATTTATCATACCCAAAAGGTTTGTCAGTCAATGACGGTATTGAAATAGATTTGTGTTCAGTGGAGTATACCGCCTTTGATACGGTGGTGCATTGGGTGCGACGTTATGGTTCAGGGGCTCTGTTAGCAAAGACAGACATTGAATCCACTTTTCGTTTATTGCCGGTTCATGGGAACGGGGAGTTCTACCTCAATAGGTGTTTGCCGATGGGTTGCCCAATTTCTTGTTCACTTTTCGAGACGTTTAGCACTTTTTTGGAGTGGGTGGTAAGGGATGTTGCAGGCGTACAATCTATCATTCATTATCTGGACGATTTTCTTTTTATCGGTCCCCAGGATTCACCGGTGTGTACGAACGCGTTGGCAGTCATGGTTTGGGTGGCAGAGCAATTTGGGGTGCCGCTGGCATCGGAGAAGACTGAAGCACCTAAGACCGTTGTAAGTTTTTTGGGCATAGTCGTCGATTCAGAAAGGATGGAGTGTCGTTTACCAGAGGACAAGTGTTCGTTGTTGAAACAGGAAATTGATAGGATGGCGAAGTTACGGAAAGTGACCCTAAAGGAGTTGCAATCCTTATTGGGGAGATTGAACTTTGCCTGTAGGATCATGCCCATGGGGCGCATTTTTTCTCGTCGCCTGGCCAGTGCAACAGCGGGAGTGAAGGCTCCGCACCATTATGTTCGTTTGACTAAGCATAGGGAGGATTTGATTGTTTGGCAGCGTTTTTTGCTGAATTACAATGGTCGGTCATTGATGCAGGAGGAGACATTGAGCAATTTTGACTTTGAGATCTATATGGACGCAGTGGGCAGCTCCGGTTACGGCGCCTACTGTAAGGGGAAGTGGAGCGTGGGGCAGTGGCCGCAGACATGGAAGTCATTGGGCCTTACAAAAAACTTGGCATTGTTGGAATTGTTTCCCATTGTGGTAGCTGTTTCGGTGTGGGGTCCTATGTTCGCGAATCGGTGGTAATACGGGGTAGGTAGTGTTAGGGGATATATGTAAAAAAAAAAAAAGAACCAAAAAATAGAGTAGGGGGATCTATATGGATCGTTTGTTGTTCCTGTCATCACAGTGGCTAGGGGGTGGGGGGTGGGGTTCTTGGAGTTGACGATGATTGGTCGGGGAAGGATTTGGAAGTAATATTCCAGATAGTTTTAAAATGGTATGGGGGATCTGGCTTTTTGGTTATGGGCTCTGGACGGAGTTTTTACCTCGGGAGCTCTGGTGGTTAGTCTCCCGGAACGGGAGTTACGGTGCCCTCGAGGTGGGGATGGACGGCTGAGGGTAATATGGTGGTCGAGTTTTTTACATTGGTTTTTGGGCCAAAAGGTTTTATAGCCAGATCTTTTAGCTCCAAGAACCCTCGCATTATGATTAATATTGATGTTTATTGTTAATGTTATTGTTTGTTAATATAATTGGCCGCTGTGGCCAAAATTATCCAATAAGAATTAAAAATTGTAGTGTGTGTTATTTCGGGAGTGGGGATATTGGAAGGAGCTGGGTAGGTATTGGAATATGGAAGAAGAGAAAACTGGAGTCGCCATATGCTGTCATGAAAAGACCCCACCCTCAGACTTATGTATGTACAATCTGCATCAACTGTGCAAGTGGTGCTGAATCTATGACGTAAATAGGAATGGGCTTAGCTAAGGTAGAGCAAGCAAGCCCATGAGCTCTAGCAAACTCAGCATCAACCATGCTGACTCTAGCTCCACTGTCTACAAACACAGAGATTCTCTCAGTCCTGCTCTCTAGCACCACCTCTGCTGTCAGGACAAACAGAGAATAACAGGTAGAAGAAGAACATATCCCATGATTATCACACTCCAGACTCCCAAGGGTTAATCAAATTCTCTATTTGTTTAGTAATCAAAGTAAAGACCCCCAAAAAAGTCCCTTCTTTCCACAACAAAAACACGCCCTTTCTTGCGAATGTCAGGGGAGACATACGATGTTGAAGCACCTCCTATCTGCATGGGTTCCTCTAACTCCACAAGTATTGATTCACCCCCAGACAGTCCCCCCAGCACAGGGGTATTGTCCCGGAAAGAGTGCTCAGGAGCAGGTGGTCTTACCCAGCTATTCTCAGGCGTCTATCCAGTCGTATGGCGAAGGACAATGACTCTGGGGTTTCATACACTGCCAAAGCCTCTTTTAACTTTTTAGTAAATCCTTGACAATATTGGCTTCTAAGAGATGGGTAATTCCTTTTGTTATCAGTTGTCCACCTGCGGAATTCAGAGCTATAAGTCTCCACTGAACGATTTCCCTGCTGAATGTGACGCAGCCTGGATTCAACCTATGAAATTCGGTAAGGATCATCATAGATAATGGATAAAGTCCTGAAAAACACTTCTATGGATTGGAGACAAATAGACCCCTGTGGCAAAGAAAAAGCCCAGGGCTGAGGATCCCTTGCAACAGTGAAATCACAATTCCCACTCCTTGTTCCTCATCTTTAGAGGAGTAAGGACGAAGTATAATTTACAATTTACATGCTTCTCTAAATACTTGTCCCTACCTCCTGAAAACCTGTCTGGGAGGGCAATTTTGGGTTCAAGCTGGACCAATCTACCCGCCAAGTTCCCTACAGTAGGAGTCTGCAGCTGCTGCCGTTGCTGCTGAACCTCAGATTGAATGTCAGTCACTTCCAGTGACAACCTCTGTAGCTGCTCTGCCAGCACAGAAATGGGATCCATGAACCCAAGAAAAGAAAAAAAAAACACACACCAAAAAAACAGGTGTCAGTTTTTCGTTTTTTTTTCTTTTTTAAAAGTGTATGGCTGGTGTTAATGTCACGCTGAGTGAGGGAGAAGCAAGGTGCACAACAACAGGGAGCGGGAAGAGAACCCCAACACTAGTGAAGGGGGAGTGGAGACCCCTTTTTCAGATCTAACAACACCCTGTCTCACCTGACATCCCTAAATAGGTTCTACAGCTATCGCCTGACCCTAGCAATAGGCCCTGGATAGGGAGGAGACAAGGTAAGTGCTAGTCATCTCCCACTACAACTAAAGACAGAAAGGGTCATAGCACCTCTAAAGCTTCTCGGCTTCAGTGACACACTGAGCATGACTGAAAGTGCAGAAGATGTACATGAGCTGTTTTCTGCACTTTCGATCATGCGCAGTGTGCCTTTGAAGCTGGGAAGCATACACCCAGCTTGAGAGGCGCTATGACATGGCTAAAGGAAGCATATGGTATGCAGAGAGCTGGCGGTGACTCTGGCTCTTGCAAATCATGTTATCATGACCACGAGGGCGTGATAACATGCAAAGACAGCAGACTAGTTTGAGGAAACGAATGCTCCATTGACTAGTCAAAGGCTGTGAGGGATGAAGGACACTCCATTCTGGATTATAGGTTCAGGACATCTCACTCCACTCCTGAAATGTGCCCCTCCCCACTTGGGATTCCACAGGATCATTGTTTTTCTTTAATTAACTCCAAGAACATGCCCTTTGAAGCTCTGGTCCCACCAGTTATCACAAGGGTGTGAACTCTCCTGCAGCTACAGCCAGCTGGCTCCCTTTGTCTCACGCACCACAGGTCACAGCAAGACTCTGAGGTATTGAATCTGGAAAATGACCTCTAACAACAGAATGCAATATCTCTGAGCCTAGCCAAGCATATTCTCAGAACTGGTATTCCTTCCCCCACACGCCGGTGCCAGACAGCCACCTGTAGCGCGCTGCATCATTGAGTTATAAAACGCTGCCATCCCATTTGGAGCTATGGGCGGAAAATTATGGGCCATTCACGGTTCTGCCTGGAAGATCTTACTCTCTCAGAGATGAGAGGAGATAGACTGCACAAGCCCAGGGGTGGGCACAGAGTGTGGGAGGGATCAGCCTAGGAGATGAGACAGCTCCTCATTTTGAGCTTAGTTTTTCTACTGGCAGGAGGATCTGGTAGCTGATGCGGCCAGGAAAACCATGTAACTAAGATTTGGACCTGTGATCTATCAGCTCCTCCCTGGGGTCACATGCTACATAACACGGTAATTGCCACCTATCTATACCCTATCCTTGTACTACTCTATTGACTGTATGACTGTATATAGTTCTGTAAATATATGCCTGTATATTCCTAGTGAGCCTTTCAGCGATTAAATATAGAATTAATCTTGGGCTACTCTTATTTCGATACACGAATCCCCACGTCCACACACTCCGTTGGTTATTATACGCTACCCGGGTTGGTTTCTGACCTCATATAAGCCTGCTGTCGGACGGGGCTTATTTCGAACGAGGAACTGGTGGCAGCATAAGGTACTGTATTATTGAGGAGGTGAGGAGTCCTGACAGTGATGGCCGGGATGTTTATATATATATATCCCCAGGATATCTATTGTGGATGGACTTTTATATTCTCTGATACCACAGGCTTGAGCGCGCACCGCGCATGCGCTGTGCTGCGGTGAGGCGGCCGGTGTTCTAGCGGGCGTTGCGTTGCATGGCAACATGACCGGACCATGTGACTCTGTGACGCGCTCCTTGAGTGCCGCCTTCCTCGTCGCGTCGCAACATGGCGATGGCACGCCGCACACAGCTGCGGGCGATCAGAGACATGCGGGGTTATAAGGCCAGACACAATGCTTACATACCTCCTGATGAAACTGCAGAGGCGGTGAAACGCGCATCGGGGTGCGTCACAGGCTCTCACAACCATGACTACAGGTATACTGGCAGCTCATATATGGTGATTATTATATGTGTCACGCTTCATGGAGACTTGTTGCACCTTGATACTCTGATCATATAGGGATATTTTATCCTCCCATATGGTGCATATTGAGTGCCATAAAGGATATGGATCGCTGCTGCTTTAGGCCTTGGTTGCTGTGACCTTTTACAATTTGTCCTGTATTCACAACTATGATTTTTTGATTAATAAGGTTAGGTATTGGCCTTCCTTTATATACTCTGTATTTCATTATTATGTATATGGTGTTGCTATGATATGCTTTTTACTTATAGTTTAATAAATTTTATTGTGTTTCTTTTGGTGATGTTATATATATATATCCACAGCCTGGACTGGTAATGTATATCCCCCCTCTCTGGGAGCGCCTCAATAACTCGTACCTATAGGGAAGCCTTTCTGACGACTATTTGCCCTCGGTGCAGTTCCCTGACTGACCTGGGGCAAGTGGCGGTGCCAGAGAGTCGATCCCTGCTAGGTACTTCTCTTCCCTATCCGAGGTGAGCGAAGTCAACACCCCCTTCCCCTTTGCGATTCATCATAAAGGCCTAATAGCATAAGAAAAACAGAGCTTTTAAATACTTATTTAAACATGGATTTAAGTGAATCTATATATATATAAAAGTGAATGTATGTATGTGTGTGTATCACCAACCAATCACGAAGCATCTTTCATTTCACCAGAGCTGTTTAAAAGAAGCTGAGCTGTGATTGGTTGCTATGAGCAACAGTTTTCCTTGCAACCAATCACTAAGCAAAGAAGCTGAGCTGTGATTGGTTGCTATGAGCAATAGTTTTCTCACTCCACGACACCTCAGCAGACACTGCCATGCTGGGAGAGATCGAATATCCCCGGGAACATAAGCTCCCTGCCATTGTCTGCCCCCCAGAAAGGAGCAGAGAGCACATGACAGAAATGAATCCCCCTTCCCTGCCCATATCCCCATCACATCATCCCGTGGGCACACCTTCCCTCTTAAATGGATACCCGGTATGGAAGCTAGGATGTGGGATATTACTGTAGGTGTAGTAGTCCGATGGCTCTGGCTGACGGGATGATGTGGGATATTGGGGTAGTAGTCCGGCGCCTGTGACGGGATGATGTGGGATTTTAGTGATAGTTGTCCGGTGGCTGATGTGGGATATTAGGGGTAGTAGTCCGATGGCTCTGGCTGATGGGATGATGTGGGATATTAGGGGTAGTAGTCCGATGGCTCTGACGGAATGATGTGAGATATTAGGAGTAGTAGTCCGGTGGCTCTGATGGGATGATGTGGAATATTAGGGGTAGTAGACCGGCGGCTCTGGCTGACGGGATGATGTGGGATATTAGTGATAGTAGTCCAGTGGCTCTGACTGAAGGGATGATGTTGGATATTAGGGGTAGTAGTCCGATAGCTTTGGCTGACGGGATGGTGTGGAATATTAGGGGTAGGAGTCCGGTGGCTCTGACGGGATGATGTGGGATATTAGGGGTCGTTGTCCGGTGGCTCTGACGGGATGATGTGGAATATTAGGGGTAGTAGTCTGGTGGATCTGGCTGATGGGATGATGTGGGATATTAGGGGTAGTAGTCTGGCGGCTGTGACGGGATGTTGTGGGATATTAGTGGTAGTAGTGCGGTGGCTATGGCTGAAGGGATGATGTGGGATATTAGGGGTAGTAGTCCGATGGCTTTGGCTGACGGGATGATGTGGAATATTAGGGGTAGTAGTCCGGTGGCTCTGATGGGATGATGTGGAATATTAGAGGTAGTAGTCCGGCGGCTGTGATGGGATGATGTGGGATATTAGTGGTAGTTGTCCTGTGACTCTGGCTGACGGAATGATGTGGGATATTAGGGGTAGTAGTCCGGTGGCTCTGGCTGACGGGATGATGTGGGATATTAGGGGTAGTAGTCCGGTGGCTCTGACGGGATGATGTGGAATATTAGAGGTAGTAGTCCGACGGCTGTGATGGGATGATGTGGGATATTAGTGGTAGTTGTCCTGTGGCTCTGGCTGACGGAATGATGTAGGATATTAGCGGTAGTAGTCCAGTGGCTTTTATGAGATGATGTGGGATATTAGAGGTAGTAGTCCGGTGGCTCTGGCTGACGGGATGATGTGGGATATTAGGGGTAGTAGTCCGGTGGCTCTAGCTAACGGGATGATGTGGGATATTAGAGGTAGTTGTCTTGTGGCTCTGGCTGATGGGATGATGTGGGATATTATAGTGAATGTGGCTATACGGAGTGGAGCTGGGCTATACACTCAGCTTTATATATATATAGATATACTCATTATAATTTGTTATAACTAACCGTAGTTAGTTACTATGCCCGGGCAGCGCCGGGCTCTTCAGCTAGTAATATTATAAAGGGCTGGTTAGTCAGGGAATTTAGTAATACATTTATGAATGCTGCTGGGTTGGGGGGCATGGGTTCCCTTTCAAAAAGCCACAATGGCAGTTTTTCTGGCACCACAATTTTCTAAAAATGCAATAGAATGATCAAAAATGTGATATCCACTCCAAAATAGTATCAATAAACCTTTCAGCTTTCCATGCAAATAATAATGCCTCACACAGCTGCATTGATGGAAAATTAAAACTGCTTTCAGGTCTCAGAAAGTGATGACATAAACCAAATGTGTTTTATTGGAGTTTTGTTTACAAACTTCTGAATTTTTTTCATCTCAAATAAAAATATTATTATCTATTGAAGTTTGGTATCTCTGTAATCTTACTGACCTTAAAGGGACTCTGTCGGTAGATTTTTACAGTGCTATGTCACTAAGGGTGGTTTCACATTAGCGCTTTTTAAGCGCACGCACGGCCGGGGGTAGCTCCGCCCCCGAGCCGGCTCTCTGCCCGGCGTGCCCGCCCCTTGCTTGTAGCACCGCCTCCTAGCGCACAGCGGCGCCTGCGATCGGCGCACCCTATCTTTAGCATAGGGTGCGCAGATCGTGCGCAGGCCGTGCGCTAGTTGCGCTTTTACCTGCGCTGCGCACTTTTGACGGTGCGCCGTGCGCGCCAAAATCCGAAAAGTTTGATTTTGGCGCACACGGCGCACCGTCAAAAGTGCGCAGCGCAGGTCAAAGCGCAACTAGCGCACGGCCTGCGCACGATCTGCGCACCCTATGCTAAAGATAGGGTGTGCCGATCGCAGGCGCCGCTGTGCGCTAGGAGGCGGCGCTATAAGCAAGGGGCGGGCACGCCGGGCAGAGAGCCGGCTCGGGGGCGGAGCTACCCCCGGCCGTGCGTGCGCTTAAAAAGCGCTAATGTGAAACCACCCTTAGTTGGATGCTTGCTGAGGTTTCAATAAAATTATTGTATTATAAACAAAAAAATATCACTAGAGGGCTAGTAAATTACACTTGTGAATAGGCAAGGAACAACAAGACCACTGAAAGGAGACGGCTAGTGGCCAACTTTTTTAACCCCCAAGGGTACATTCCCACAATCAGTAAATAGAATAATTTTGGATGCAGCGTATTTTCGTTGCGTTTAAAACGCTGTGTTCTAATCACGCAGGTAAATCCGCTTGTCCAGTGCCGCATGTCAGTTTCCGCGGGTGATCAGCAGGTGCACGTGCATTTCTAGAAATCCCGTCCACTATGCTGTAACATCTGGCCGCTGCGTTTTGGACACCGCATAAATAAGCAGTTTCAAAACCGCAGCAATTCCTGATCGTGGGCACGTACCAGGCCAAATTTTTTACATCTGACCAGTGTCATTTTATGTAGTAATAACTCTGGAATGCTTCAATGAATCCCACTGATTCTGAGATTGTTTTTTCATGACATATTGTATTTCATGATAGTGGTAACATTTGTTCAATATGACTTGCGTTTATTTGTGAAAATATCAGAAGTTTGGAGAAAATTTCTAAAATTTCACAATTTTCAAACGTTTAATTCTTATACCCTTAAATAAGAAAGTTATGTTACACAAAATAGTTAATAAATAACATTTCTCACATGTCTACTTTACATCTGCATCATTTTGTAAATTTGTTTTGGTCAGGAGGATAGAAGAGTTAAAAGTTGGTCAGCAATTTTTTTAGAGACAATATCACACTTGAAGTGACTTTGGAGAACCTATATGAAAAAAAAATGCTCAAAAGTGACACCATTCTAAAAACTACATACCTCACAGAACTCAAAACCACATTCAAAATGTTTATTAACACTTCAGGTGCTTCACAGAAACTAAAAGCAATGTGGAAGGAAAAAAGTAAACATGAAACTTTTTTCTCAAAAATTTTACTTTAGCCCCAATTTTATTTTATTTTCACAAGGGTAACAGGAGAAAATGGACTGCAGAATTTGTTGTACACGTTCTACTGAGTATGCTGATACCCCATATGTGGGGGAATACTGCTATGTGGGCGCACTGTTTGACTTTTTGAATGCAAAATGGTTGGAATAGAAAGTGCATGCCATACAGCCTTTGAAAAGCCCCTGATGGGCCTAAACAGTGGAAACCCCTTACAAGTTTCCCCATTTTGGAAACTAGACCCCTCAAGGAATGTGTTTAGATTTGTGATGAGCATCTTGAGCTTCCAGGTGCGTCGCAGATGTTTATAACGTAAAGCTGCAAAAATAAAAAAATCACATTTTACCCACAAAAGTATATATTAGCCCCAAAGTTTTTTATTTTCACAAGGGTAACAGGATAAAATGGACTACAAAATGTATTTTGCAATTTCTTATGAGTACGCCAATACCATATATATGTAAAAAATCTAGAGCTCAAATAGGAAGGAGTGATGTTTTGGAACACAGACTTTGATGGAATGGTCTGCCGGCATCATGTCGCGTTTGGACAGCCCTTGATGCGCCTAAACAGCGAAAAAAAAACACACAAGTTATCCCATTTTGAAAAATACACCCATTAAGGATTTTATCCAGGGGTATAGTGAGCATTTAGAACCCACAGGTACCACACAGAATTTGATAACATTAGATCGTCATATTGAAAATTTTAATTTTTTTCAGGAAAATGTTCTTTTAGCCCTATATTTGTAATTTTTACAACAGATCATAAGAGAAAATGGAACCCATAATTTGAAATTTGTCCCAAATGCAAAGATAACCCCTCATGTGGTCAAAAACCTCTGCTTGGGCACATGGCAGGGCTAGGAAAGGAAAGAGTGCTATTTGCCTGGGATAGACTGTGAATTCCATGTTACATTTGAGGAGCCCCTGACATATGAAAACAAAAAAAAACATAAATGACTCCATCTTGGAAACTAGACCCCTCAAGGAATTCATCTAGGGGTGTAGTCAATATTTTGAACCCATAGGTGCCTCACAGAATTTTATAACATTGAGACGTGGAAATATGACATTTTAGTAGCAAAAATGTAATTTTTGTATTTGCTTCAAATTTTTCTTATGTACAAGGGTTAATATGGAATCTAGACCGCACAATTTATTGCGAAATTTCTCCGAAATGCGTTGCTGCCCCATATGTTGTCAGAAATTACTGTTAGGCCACCCGTCAGTACTGATACAGAAGGAGCGCTATTTAGCTTTTGGAACACAGATTTTGCTAAAACAGTGTGCAAGCAACATTTTCGGAGCCCCAAAGGTGCCAGAACAGCAGAAAAAAAGCAAAAGTGACCCCATTGTAGAAATTACACCTCTCAATGAATTCATCTACTGCTGCAGTGACTATTTTGTAACATCCAAAGCAAGCTTTTTTTCTGGAGAATTGCAAATCTTCCAGTCTAGTACCTATACATTGTGTCCCCATATAGTGTAGAGCCCCCATATATTGTGCAAAGCTTGTGCTTCTAGCGATACATAGCTGTAAATTAAGTGCCTTCTCTCTATTACACGTGGTGAGCGCCGCTGATCGCGGCCGGGTGTCAGCTGATTATCACAGCTGACACCCGGCACAATGTGTCAGGGGCGCCACGGACCGCCCCCGACATGTTAACCCCTTGCACACCGCGATCAAACACGATCACGGTGTACCGGGGGTTAAAGGGAAGCATCGGCAGGGAGGGGGCTCCCTCCGTGCTTCCCTGAGGCCCCACGGCAGCGCAATGTGCAGCGCTGCTGCGGGGGGCTCCTTCCCTGCAGGCCCCCGATTCCAAGATGGTGACGGGGACCTTCAGGGGCCTGCAGGGAGCTGGCTTCCTCAGTGCTTGCAAAGCGCAGGCAAGGAGGAAACCTGCACACTGCCTGTGACAGATTGCTGATCTGTGATGTCCCACCTGGGACAATGTAATAAAGTTAAAAAATAAAAAAAAGTGTTAAAATAATTTTTAAAAAAATCGCCAAATAAATTAGGAAAAAAAAAATATTCCCCCAATAAATTCATTTTAAAAAAAAACAAAAAAAACAATAAAAGTGCACATATTTGGTATCGCCGCGTCCGTAACGACCTGCCCTATAAAACTTTCCCATTAGTTAACCCCTTTAGCGAACCCCTTAAAAAATAAAAATAAAAAACCAAGCAAAAAATAATGATTTATTATCATACCGCCGAACAAAAAGTGCAATAACGCGCAATCAAAAAGACGCATATAAATATTCATGGTACCGCTGAAAACGTCACCGTGTCCCGCAAAAAACGAGCCATGATACGGCATCATCAGCGAAAATATAAAAAAGTTATAGCTCGCTGAATAAAGTGATGCAAAAATAATTATTTTTTATATAAAATAGTTTTCATTGCATAAAACCGACAAAACATAAAAAAACGACCTAAATGAGGTATCGCTGTAACCGTACTGACCTGAAGAATAAAGCCGCTTTATCAATTTTATCGCACGCAGAATGGTGTAAACGCACCCCCCAAAAGAAATTCATGAAATGCTGGTTTTTGTTCATTAAGCGTCCAAAAAATAGGAATAAAAGCGATCAAAAAATGTCACGTGCCTGAAAATGGTACCAATAAAAAAGTCAACTCGTCCCGCAAAAAATAAGACCTCACATGACTCGGTGGGTCAAAATACGGAAAAATTATAGCTCTCAATATGTGGTGATGCAAAAACTATTTTTACAATAAAAAGCGTCTTTTAGCATGTGACAGCTGCCAAATATAAAAACCGCCATAAATAGTAAATCAAACCCCACGTTATCACCCCCTTAGTTAGGGAAAAATAATAAAATTAAAAGAAAATGTATTTATTTCCATTTTCCCATTAGGGTTAGGGGTAGGGCCAGGGCTAGGGTTAGGGCTATGGCTATGATTAGGGCTAGGGTTAGGGCTGAGATTAGGGTTAGGGGTGTGTTGGGGTTAGGGTTAGAGTTAGAATTGGGGGATTCCACTGTTTGGGCACATCAGGTGCTCTCCAAATGCAACATGGCGTCTGATCTCAATTCCAGCCAAATCTGAGTTGAAAAAGTCAAATGGTGGTCCTTCCCTTCTAAGCTCTGCCATGCGCCTAAACAGTGTTTTACCCCCACATATGGGGTATCAGCCTACTCACGACAAATTGCAAAACAACTTTAGGTGTCCAATTTCTCCTGTTACCCTTAGGAAAATAAAAAATTGGGGGCAAAAATATCATTTTTGTGGAAAAAAATGATTTTTTTATTTTCACGCCCGGGCGTTATAAACTTCTGTGAAGCCCTTGTGGGTTCAAAGTTCTCACCACATATCTAGATAAGTTCCTTGGTTGTCTAGATTCCAAAGTGGGGTCACTTGTGGGGGGTTTCCACTGTTTAGGTACATCAGGGGCTCTCCAAACGTGACATGGCGTCCGATCTGAATTCCAGCCAATTTTGCACTGAAAAAGTCAAACGGCGCTCCTTCCCTTCTGAGCTCAGCCATGCGCCGTAACAGTTGTTCCCCCCCACATATCAGGTATCAGCGTACTCTGGACAAATTGCCCAATAAATTTTGTAGTCCAATTTCTCCTGTTACCCTTGGTAAAATAAAAAAAATTGAACCTGAAGTATTTTTTTTGTGAAAAAAAGTTAAATGTTCATTTTTTTTTAAATATTCAAAAAATTCCTGTGACGCACCTAAAGGGTTAATAAACTTCTTGAATGTGGTTTTGAGCACCTTAAGGGGTGCAGTTTTTAGAATGGTGTCACTTTTGGGTATTTTCTATCATATACTGTAGACCCCTCAAAGTGGCTTCAAATGTGATGTGGTCCGTAAAAATAAAATGGTGTTGCAAAAATGAGAAATCGCTGGTCAAATTTAACCCTTATAACTTCCTAACAAAAAAAATTTGGTTCCAAAATTGTGCTGCTGTAAAGTAAACATGTGGGAAATGTTACTTATCAAGTTTTTTGTGTGTATCTCTGTGATTTAAGGGCATAAAAATTCAAAGTTGGAAAATTGCAAAATTTTCAAAATTTTTGCCAAATTTCCTTTTTTTCACAAATAAACGCAAGTTATTTGAATGAAATTTTGCCACTAACATGAAGTACAGTATGTCACGAGAAAACAATGTCAGAATCATTGGGATCCATGGAAGCGTTTCAGAGTTATTACCTCATAATGGGACAGTGGTCAGAATTTTAAAAATTGGTCCGGTCATGAACGTGCAAACCACCATTGGAGGTTAAGGGGTTAAATTTCCGGTCTTGATGATTTTATGTCTTCTTTGGCCTACCAGTATGTTTGCCTTTAACAACCTTCCCATTTTGTTTGTATTTGGTCCAGATTTTAGACCCAGCTGACTGTGAACAACCAACTTCTTTTGCAACATTGCGTGATGACTTACGGGGTTAAGGAATTTACATGGAAACCCTGATGTAAGCGCTCAGTGGAGAATGCAGGATAAATGTGAGCTGAGCCTTATTCCAGTTTTTTGTGGTAGAATAAACCAATAGACAGCAGTAAAAGAATAGTTCTTATTCTTATTTTTGCACAGTTCACAATGCGGTATAAGTGATAAGGTGGATTTATTGATCAGGTTGGTGCTGCTACCACACAGTAAAATACTTTTTTATGAAACATAGCTTTTTTCATCGCCACATTTTGAGAGCTGAAACTTTTTTGTTTTTTATCGAACAGAGCTGTATGAGGTATTTTTTTGTTTTATTTTTTTGCCGTATGGGCCTTATTAGGGCTTGTTTTTAAGGGACAATTTGGCGTTTTCATTTGTAAATTTTTTTATATACGACCTTTTGATTGTTTTTTATTTACTTTTTTGTAAGTCACTTTCATGAAAAAGCAACATTTTTGGCGTATTTTGTATTATTTTTACAGCATTCGCCATACGGAATAAATAACTTGCCAGTTTTATAGAGCGGGTTTTATAGAGTGGTGAAATTACTTTTCATGATTTGTATGCTTGTTTTTTGTTTTTTTACTTTTTTATATATTCTATTTTACCTTTTCACTTTTTCTTTTGATCCCACTGTGGGACATGTATAATTTTCAGTTTGATCACCGGTCTCATAAACTGCAGTACTCGGTACGGCAGTGCATGAAACTGTCAGTGTGTAACAACCCTGCTGGCATCACTGCATGGCCTCCCATCCCCCGCACACCAACTTACTCACTGCTCCGGGTCATGCTGTGAATTCTGTTTGCTGCCAGTCCTATGCTCTGTACCTCTGCTCTCCATGCTTCCTAGCTATGTTTGTATAGGGGTGCGGCGCCAGAACTCTCTGCTTCTTATGCACTCGGAGCACCTGTCTAATCTGTCCCTGACCAATGACCTAGAGCCCTGGACTATTTAGGTCTGCCACACCCACTGGAGCATTGCCTGTGCAAGGTCTCAACTCAGTTAGCTCCTTGCTGCTGAGGAAGCCAGGCCCTGTTCTGTGTATCTCCTTCTCTGGAAGAGTACTTTTAGCCTTGCTTGTGTTCTTTGTCCGCCCTCCAGGAGGCTGCATATCCTGGTCTCTGTGTCTCATTCCTAGCTTTGTGTTTACTTGTCCTTCTGCCCTCCAGGAGGCTGCATTTCCTGTTCCCTGTACCTTGCCTTGTACTGTCTCCTTGTCTGTGGTTTCCTTCCCTGCTGTGTCTTTCCTTGTGGCCTTCCTGTCTGTGCTCTGCACCTTTGCTAGCTTTGTCTGTGCTCTGCACCTTTGCAAGCTCTGCCTGTGCTCTGCACCTTTTCTAGCTCTGTCTGTGCTCTGCACCTTTGCAAGCTCTGTCTGTGCTCTGCACCTTTGCAAGCTCTGTCTGTGCTCTGCACCATTGCAAGCTCTGTCTGTGCTCTGCACCTTTGCAAGCTCTGTTTGTGCTCTGCACCTTTTCAAGCTCTGTTTGTGCTCTGCACCTTTTCAAGCTCTGTTTGTGCTCTGCACCTTTGCAAGCTCTGTCTGTGCTCTGCACCTTTGCAAGCTCTGTCTCTGCTCTGCACCTTTGCTAGCTCTGTCTTTGCTCTGCACCCGTTCAGCTCTCTCCTGCTGCTGCAGAACCTCTAGCTGCAGCTTCTCTCCACAGACCTTGTGGTTCAGCTTTGCCCTGCTGCTGCAGAGCCTCTTACTGCAGCTTCTCTCCACAGACCTTGTGGTTTAGCTTTGCTCCGCTCCTGCTGTCGCTGCAGAACCTCTTGCTGCAGTATCTCTCTGCAGACCCTGTGGCTCCGCCTACTCCGCACTCCTGCAGCTCCACCTACTCCACACTCCTGCCTGTATCCATACCTGCTCCTCCCATGTGAACAGGTCCAAACCTGTCCCGTCATATTCCTTCCTGCCAGTATCAGTTCCTGCTGTGTGTCCCTTCATACACCACACCTGCCTGCCCTGTGTCTCCAAGCCGTGCCTGCCTGCCCTGTGTCTCCAAGCCGTGCCTGCCTTCCCTGTGTCTCCAAGCCGTGGCTGCTTGCCCTGTGTCTCCAAGCTGTGCCTGCTTACCCTGTGTCTCCAAGCCGTGCCTGCTTGCCCTGTGTCTCCAAGCCGTGCCTGCTTGCCCTGTATCTCCAAGCCATGCCTGCTTGCCCTGTGTCTCCAAGCCGTGCCTGCTTGCCCTGTGTCTCTAAGGCTGGTTTCACACTTGCGTTTTTTTGCGCTGTTTTTTTGCGCAAAAAAGCATGCGTTTTTTTCCTATTCTTTACATGGATGCGCATACACATGCGTTTGTACGCGTTTGTATGCGCATGCGTTTTTTGTAGTGTGCGCTTGGGCGCACAAAATGCACTCTGTTGCATTTTTTGTGCGTTCGACTTGTCCCAAAAAACGCATGTGGATGCAATGCGTTTTTTTTTCACCCAACCACCCATTATAGTCTATGGGTGCGCTGATGTGCGCATGTTAATGCACACGTCAGCGCAAAAAAACGCATGCTTTTTTAAAAAAAACGCGCGCAAAACCGCAAAGAAACGCACAAAAACGCATGATGCGGTTTTTATGTGCGTTTGCACTGCGCACGGTGCACAGTGCAAAAAAAGCAAGTGTGAAAGTAGCCTATGCCGTGCTTGCTTGCCCTGTGTCTCCAAGCCATGCCTGCTTGCCCTGTGTCTCCAAGCCATGCCTGCTTGCCCTGTGTCTCCAAGCCGTGCCTGCTTGCCCTGTGTCTCCAAGCCGTGCCTGCTAGCTCTGTGTCTCCAAGCCATGCCTGCTTGCCCTGTGTCTCCAAGCCGTGCCCTGCCTTTCACACCTGTCCAAGTGACTTGTCCCCGAGTGGGATCAGCAGCCACAGCCAGACACCACCCTGGAGTGGCACCCGGCAGCTACCTGCCGCACAAGCGTGACCTCACCAGCAGAGGCTCCAGCAAAGACCAAGGTAGCTGTCATAGTCATGCCCCTTCCAGGCTAGTCTGGTTTGTGGCACAGTGGGGCCACAACCCCCCGGCTTGCGCCATTCAGCCAAGGCGAGAGCATGACAGTTTGCACAGGCTATGGTCCCCGCTGAGTCCCATGTCCCTTCGCTCACAGAGCGTCATGAACTTGTGTCCTGCCAGTTTGAGCCACCGGAAGAATTTGTTCCGCCCTGCGTGGTTCCGATTGTTGAGACTTCTGAACCACTCATAGTCTCCAAGGCTATCTATAAGCAACTTCTGGCCTGTGAGGAGCATGACCCAGCAGACCCGTCTAGGTTCTATGGGAACCCTAGTGAGTGCCAAGGGTTCCTGAAAAAGTGCCTCCGCTACATCCTGCAGAATGCAGCTAGTTTTCCCTCTGACTGGGCCAAGGTGGGATACATCATGTCCTACCTAGCTGGTGATGCCTTGATGTGGATCTGTCCCCTTTGGGAAGCAGGGGACCCTATCGTCATAAGCCTGGGGCCTTCCTGGTGGCCTTCCATAAAGTGTTGGACATGCCATGTCCAGCTGCTCCTGAAAAGTCTTCCCCTCCAAGCTTCCAGAGACAGACCAGACAAGAGGAACCTGTGGGTGTATTGTCTCAACCGCCTGTGACCGTCCCTGACACTCCTGTTCCACAGCCTGCCAAATTGGCCTCCCATGTAAGATCCAAGAGGTCTAAGAAAAAGCGGCTGGCAAGCTTGCAGCCGCAATCTGATCTGGTGAAGGAACATCCTGACGGTCTCTGTCCTCTGAAGCCAATGACTGTTTCTCTGCCTTCAGGGAGCTTTAGTGTGTATAAACCACCATCCATACAGAGTCAGTGTGTGGTCTCTGTCGTACAGCTCCCAAAGCCGACGTGGGCATTGTCTTGAGGTGGCCTAGTCCTATTGGAGAACAGTCTAGTCCTGCAAGGACAACTACAGCTCCAGGTGGGAGCTTTATACATGAAGAAGTAGTTCATCTTCCACTTGTTGACTGGTATGCCCATGGGTCATTCTGAACCAGAGGTCCTTGTGCCTATTTATGTCTGGAGACCCAGCAGGGTACGGCACTTGAAACAACCAAGTGACAAGAGGTGTCTGGTTCCCTTGCATCGCATTCAGTCAGCAAGGTCGTCTTCTTCGCCTGGTTTGCTAGTTGCCAAGTCAAAGTGTGAGGATGCCTCTGAAGAGGGGAAGGCAGGCTTAGTCTCCTCACACATCCCCAGCGACTATACCGGTGATCTGCTCCCTGGAGCATCCCTGCCTCTTGATTGTCTTCCCGAGGATAAAGGGCTGAAGATGGATCCAGAGTGTAAGGCTTCAGCTTCCCTGTGGCCTAGGGGTGAAGGTCCCAAGACAGAGCTTCACTCAACCTCTAACCAGGAGGAGGTAGTCCAGTTTTTTCAGGGTAACAGGCTGAAATGGCTCCCTGTATGTATGCCTCCAGCTTCCATGTGGCAGGTGGATCTAGAGGTGGAAACAATGGGCTATGTATCTCTGTTTCCCACCCACCTGGAGGAGGTGGTCAAATTTTCTTGGGAAAACGGGCAAAATAACGGACTCGGTGAAGGTGTCTTCAGTTTCTAGCTGGCCGGCTGATGTAAGGGTGAAATCTGAAGCTTCAAGGACCCTGCTTTCTGCCAATCAGGAGGAAGAAGTCTTTCTACCCTCTGTGTCAGAAGCTGACTCCGTCGGACACCAAGAGACTTGGCACGCTGGGATTCCTGATGGCACTTATACTCCTCCCTACCTGAAGAGAATTGTGTCAGCCTGGACTGTGTGTGGTTCCATACTCCTTCTTCAGACCATTCTGGCAGGCTTGAGGAAGAGGGGCCGTAAAGGGGAGGTACTGTAACAACCCTGCTGGCATCACTGCATGGCCTCCCATCCCCCGCATACCAATTTACTCACTGCTCCGGGTCATGCTGTGAGTTCTGTTTGCTGCCAGTCCTATGCTCTGTGCCTCTGCTCTCCTGCATGCTTCCTGGCTATGTGTGTATAGGGGGCGGCGCCAGAACTCTCTGGTTCTTCTGCAGTCGGAGCACCTGTCTAATCTGTCCCTGACCAATGGCCTAGAGCCCTGGACTATTTAGGTCTGCCACACCCACTGGAGCATTGCCTGTGCAAGGTCTCAACTCAGTTAGCTTCTTGCTGCTGAGGTGTCAGGAACCCCGCACTGCACTTGCTCACTGAGCCAGTGCGTGTGTCCTGAGTACAAAAACAGTGCTCAAAGGTACCTGTGGAGCAGGGCAGCAGCGGTGATGATGCGTGCTTCAGAGTATCAGGGCCTGAAGCACGTGACTGCTGGGGGCATGGCCTAAGCTCCACAGAGCTAATAGCTGCAGGGAAACTCCTAGAAAGGTAACTACAGGACAATGTTACCAAGGGGCATAGACAGAGACAGAAACCAGATGAAGCCGGGGTCAAAGCACAAGATAGCAATACAGTACCAAAGGGTTAGACAGAATGGATAGTCAGGACGTAGCAATAGATCAGAAAACCAGAATGGGCAATAGACGGTACAATAGGGACAAACTGTAACGGAGTAACGATAGCCAAGCCAGGAGGTCAGAACCAGAAAAGACAATAGTACCAAAACGAGAGACAGAGTACAGAGTGAGGGAACAGACCAGGTCATACACGGGAAGCAAACAAGCAACGCAGAATACACGCACACCAGGGGTCAGACACACCAGAACAACAGTATAGCTGACAGAGAACCCTGGTAAAGATTGAGTATAAATACCCCTCCCAGATCCAGAAAGAGGCCACGAACACTTAAGCCTGTGAGTGCAGGGCAAGAACCCTGTTCAAACCATGACAGTACCCCCCTCTTAACGGGGGCCACTGGACCCCCAGGCTTGTCTGGAAAGCCCGCACCACCGAACTGGCCGGGACCCATGACCGATCCTCCAGAGACTACCCCTTCCAGTGTATCAGATACTGGAGTCTCCGGCGCACCCAGCGGGATTCAACAATGTGCCCTACTTCATACTCCAGCTGCCCCTCTACCAGCACTTGCGGAGCATTTGATGAGGGATCTCTCTCACCGTCCCCACAGGCTTTAACAGGGACCTGTGGAAGACATCAGAAATTTTAAAGGAGGTGGGCAGCTGCAGTCGGTAGGCTACTGGGTTAACAACCTCCACAAGTTTGTATGGGCCAATAATCTTGGGGCCCAGCTTTAAAGATGGTATCTTAAGCTTGATATTGTGGGTGGATAGCTACACCTCCCTTACTGCAAATGCTGGACCTGGCCCCCTCCTCCTGTCAGCAAACCGCTTATAGTTTTCCTGGGCCTTGGAAATATTCCTCTGAACCTCCCTCCAAAGAATTCTAAGACGTTGTGTCGCACCCTCAGCTCCAGGACAACCTGAATCCATACGGAAACATTCTCCAAAATGTGGGTTAAGCCCATAGTTGATCTGAAAGGGAGACTTCCCAGTAGATTGACTCACACGACCGTTGAATGCAAACTCTGCCATGGGCAATACCTCACACCAGTCCTCCTGCCTGGAAGAGGCCAAGCATCTCAGAATCTGCTCCAATGATTGGTTTGTGCGCTCCGTCTGTCCATTAGACTCTGGGTGGTAGGCAGAGGAGAAGGATAACAAAATCCCAAGCTTTTTGCAAAAAACCCTCCAGAACCTGGCTACAAACTGTACCCCTCTGTCTGACACCACATTCATAGGCACTCCATGCAACCGAATTATATGCTGCATAAATAAGTGGGTTTCAGCAGATGGTAACACGGGGAGAGGTACAAAGTGGGCTTGTTTTGAAAACCTATCCACCACCACCCATATCACCGAGTTGCCCCTGGAAGGAGGAAGATTTGTGATAAAATCCATGGACAAATGTGCCCATGGTCTACCCAGAATTGGCAAAGGCACCAACTCCCCGGCCGGCCGGACCTGAGAACTTTTAGAACGAGCGCACACCCCACATGCAGTCACAAACTTTTTAATATCTTTTACCATAGAGGGCCACCAGAAACCCCTCGCAATTGCCCCTCGGGTAGCTGCAATCCCAGGGTGAGCACTCAACATAGAATCGTAAAATTCCTGCATAAGTCCGAGACGGAAACGTTCCGGTACAAACAATTTACCCGGGGGTTTACCACCCGGAGCCTGAGCCTGGGCCTCCAAAATCCCTCTCTGTAACTCTCTGGAGGGGACACCGGATCAAAACAGTGATGACTGTAATGGGATGAACAGCCTCCTCCAGGAAATGCCTCCATTCTTCAAAAGCCAACTTTACCGCCAACAACTGTCTATTGCCGACATCGTAATTTCTCTCAGCAGAGGAAAATTTTTTAGAGAAGAAGGCGCAAGGCCTCAGATTAGTAAGGGTAGGAGGGCCCTGAGACAAAACTGCCCCAACCTCCACGACAAAAGGTCTTGACGGGTCGGGTTGTACCAATACAGGGGCTGAAGAAAAGCACTTTTTTAATGTCATGAAAGAATTTTTTGCAACAGACCAATTTTTTACATCAGCTCCCTTGAGAGTGAGGTCCGTTAGAGGCTTTACCACCTGCGAGAAGCCCTTAATAAATTTCCTATAAAAGTTGGCAAAGCCCAAAAATCGCTGCAACCCTTTCAAGTCATGAGGCTGCACCCAATCCGTAACAGCCTGGACCTTCTTAGGACCCATGCGGAACCCCTCCCCTGACACAATCAACCCCAGAAAGGATACTTCTTGCATGAAAAATGAGCATTTTTCCAACTTGGCATACAAATGATTCTCCCTCAGTCTCATGACAACCATCCGCAAATGGTGCAAGTGAGATTGACTGTCCACCGAGTACACCAGAATGTCCTCCAAATAGATAACCAGAAAACGACCAATCAAATCAGAGAAAATTGCATTAATAAAATTCTGAAAAACAGTAGGAGCGTTGGTGAGACCAAAGGGCATAGCCAAGTTTTCGAACAGCCCTTCAGTCGTCAGGAATGCTGTTTTCCATTCGTCCCCTTCCCGGACTCTTATAAGGTTATTTACTCATATGCCCCACGTAAATCCAGTTTAGAGAACCACTTGGCCCCGGTGAGTTGGTTACATAGATCAGGAATTAGGGGGAGAGGGTATGTATTTTTCACAGTAATTTTGTTTAATTCCTGAAAGTCGAGGCACGGCCGCAAACCACCATCTTTTTTCTTAACAAAAAAGAAACCCGCCGCCACAGGTGAAACAGAAGGCCTAATATGCCCTTTGCTGAGATTCTTGGTAATGTACTCCTTCATGGCTAGACGTTCAGTTCCGGACAAATTGAACAGGCGAGCCTTGGGTAACTTGGCTCCAGGGACTAGATTAATGGCACAATCAAAGGGTCTATGTGGTGGTAGTGCCTCAGCCTCACTTTCAGAAAATACGTCTTCAAAATCTTTCAGGTACTCTGGAATACCTTCCAGATCGACAGACGACACTTACACAGATTTTACTGGGGTGACAAGAGTTGTTAAGTTACAACATAGACCGTTAGCCATATAACCCCACTGAATGATCTCCCCCGTGACCCAGTCAATAGTAGGATTGTGACGTTGAAGCCAAGGCATACCCAGTACCAGTCCAGCCGGCAGATTATTTAGAACAAAACACCTTAATTTTTCCACGTGAGTGGAACCCACTTTCAGAGAAAAGGTATCAGTCATGAAACAAATTCCCTCCTGGGTGATAGGAGAAGAATCAATTGGCACGATTTTAACAGGATCTTTTAACCTGACTGTCCCTATCTTATGATAAGTCACCACTTTGGCATCAATCAGATTAATAGAAGAACCACAGTCAACAAAGGCGGTAGTCACAACCGGACCGCCAGTAAGTTCTAGTTCCACCGGAAGCAGAATTTTAGTAAGTGAGGAGAAGGGTACCTGGGAGTCTGGGCAACCTCGATTGTTACCCAGACTCTGTCGTTTTCCTGACAGCTTCACTGAAGAAGGGTAAGAAGGACAGTTCCTTCTCCAATGTCCAGCGGATCCACAGTAAAAGCACAATTGGTTGTTTCGACGGTGTCTCCTCTCTTTTTCCTTCAATGACGTGGCACCAACCTCCATGGGCTCAGGACTAGATGCAGAGTCTCTCAGATTGAAGAATAAAGGGGTCTCCTGCAGCATGACCCCTCTTGCCCGCAGCCTACGGTCCATGCGGACAGCCTGGATCATAGCATCCTCCAAAGAATCTGGTGGAGGATGAAGGGCTAGGGCATCTTTCAAACGTTCGGACAGGCCTCTACAGAACAAACCCCAGAGGGCAGCATCATCCCAGGAGACCTCCGCTGCCCAGTGTCTGAACTCAGAGCTGAACCATTCAGCAGAGTGCCTCCCCTCTGTCACACTCATCACCATATCCTCTGCCAGACGCACTCTATGAGGCTCATCATAAATGTGCCCCAGAGCCTCCAAGAACAAATTCACAGACATATGTTCAGGAGCAGAGGAAGAGAGAGAGAAAGTCCATGCCTGTGGAGCCCCCCAAAGTAGGGAAATGATAACCCCCACCCTCTGGAACTCATCCCCGGAGGAGCGGGGCCTCAGAGAAAAAAAAAGCTTGCATCCATATCTGAACAACCTGAACTCCCTCTTATCCCCTGAGAAAAGGTCTGGCAATTTGACCTGAGATTCGGGGGATGCCAATGACACATATCTATCCCCAGCACTAGGAGCCCCTGCAGTGACAGCCCCCTGCACAGTATCCACCAACTGTTGCTGGGTATGGGCCATCGTGCGCTGTTCCACATTAAGTTTGTGGAACATTTGGGTCAGGTGCTTGACCTGATCAGCCAAAGCTTGTATGGGATCCATGAGGATAACACACTTTTTTTTTCCTCCAGAGGAAAAAAAACCTGAAATGGTCAGCTATAATGTCATGAACCCCGCACTGCACATGCTCACTGAGCCAGTGTGTGTGTCCTGAGTACAAAAACAGTGCTCAAAGATACCTGTGGAGCAGTGCAGCAGCGGTGACGATGCGTTCTTCAGAGTATCAGGACCTGAAGCACGTGACTGCTGGGGGCATGGCCTAAGCTCCACAGAGCTAATAGCTGCAGGGAAACTCCTAGAAAGGTAACTACAGGACAATGTTACCAAGGGGCATAGACAGAGACAGAAACCAGATAAAGCCGGGGTCAAAGCACAAGATAGCAATACAGTACCAAAGGGTTAGACAGAATGGATAGTCAGGACGTAGCAATAGATCAGAAAACCAGAACGGGCAATAGACGGTACAATAGGGACAAACTGTAACGGAGTAACGATAGCCAAGCCAGGAGGTCAGAACCAGAAAAGACAATAGTACCAAAACAAGAGACGGAGTACAGAGTGAAGAAACAGACCGGGTCATACATGGGAAGCAAACAAGCAACGCCGAATACACGCACACTAGGGGTCAGACACACCAGAACAACAGTATAGCTGACAGAGAACCCTTGTAAAGAATGAGTATAAATACCCCTCCCACATCCAGAAAGAGGCCACAAACACTTAACCCTGTGAGTGCAGGGCAAGAACCCTGTTCAAACCATGACATGAGGAAGCCAGGCCCTGGTCTGTGTATCTCCTTCTCTGGAGGAGTACTTTTAGCCTTGCTTGTGTTCTTTGCCTGCCTCCAGGAGGCTGCATATCCTGGTCTCTTTGTCTCGATCCTAGCTTTGTGTTTACTTGTCCCTTCTGCCCTCCAGAAGGCTGTATTTCCTGTTCCCTGTACCTTGTCTTGTACTTTCTCCTTGTCTGTGGCCTCCTTCCCTGTTGTGTCTTTCCTTGTGTCCTTCCTGTCTGTGCTCTGCACCTTTGCTAGCTCTGTCTGTGCTCTGCACCTTTGCAAGCTCTGTCTGTGCTCTGCACCTTTGCAAGATCTGTCTGTGCACTGCACCTTTGCAAGCTCTGTCTCTGCTCTGCACCCGTTCAGCTTTGCTCTGCTGCTGCAGAACCTCTAGCTGCAGCTTCTCTCCACAGACCTTGTGTTTTAGCTTTGCCCTGCTGCTGCAGAACCTCTTACTGCAGCTTCTCTCCACAGACCTTGTGGTTCAGCTTTGCTCTGCTCCTGCTGTCACTGCAGAACCTCTTGCTGCAGTATCTGTCCGCAGACCCTACGGCTCCGCCTACTCCACACTCCTGCGGCTCCGCCTACTCCACACTCCTGCTGCTCCGCCTACTCCGCACTCCTGCCTGTATCCATACCTGCTCCTCCCATGTGAACAGGTCCATACCTGTCCCATCATATGCCTTCCTGCCAGTATCAGTTCCTGCTGTGTGAACAGGTCCCTACCTGTCCCTTCATACACCACACCTGCCTGCCCTGTGTCTCCAAGCTGTGCCTGCCTGCCCTGTGTCTCCAAGCCGTGCCTGCTTGCCCTGTGTCCCCAAGCTGTGCCTGCTTGCCCTGAGTCTCCAAGCTGTGCCTGCTTGCCCTGTGTCTGCAAGCCATGCCTGCTTGCCCTGTCTCCAAGCCGTGCCTGCTTGCCCTGTGTCTCCAAGCCGTGCCTGCTTGCCCTGTGTCTCCAAGCTGTGCCTGCTTGCCCTGTGTCTCTAAGCTGTGCCTGCTTGGCCTGTGTGTTATGAATGAGTCACCGGAGGAGGAAAAAACAAAAATGCAAGCTAAGTCCAGAAAACCGTAGAGATTGGTAGCTAGCGGATTGCAGACCCCTGATCCTATTCACAACAACTAGGAGTAGCTGTGGAGCATTCCTTCGGTGGTCCTAGATGCCTCTTCACAGCTGGAGATCTAAATAAGCCTTAAGAAAGGGGAAATCTAAACTGCCCCAGAGCAGACCCCAAAGCAATAGACAGCCCCCAACATGTATTGTCGGTGAAAACAGATGTAAACACAAACACAGACAGAAAGACAGGCAGAGCAAACCATGGGGCCCAACTAACTAGATAGGAAAGGACAGAAAAGATGCTGGCTGCAATCCGCAAAAACCCTACCAAAAATGTCCCAACACGTCTGATAGGAAAAACAGCCCTGAAGTCACTAGACTTCAAAATCCCTATATCAGCACTCCAATATATTCTGAAGACAGAGCAAAAGAGATTTAACAGATCAGGGACAAAAACGGAAATTCAGCAGAGCCCCAGCCGGGGCTGGCAGAACACAAAACTAAGCAAATCAGACAAAATCTCATGGAACAATAACAGAGCAAAACATAGCTTTAGAAGACAGGAACTGAACTGGAGGCCTGAGCTCAGAGCAGAGAAATCACCAGCAACTCTACAGGGCGTCGGCTGCGAGTGTTTATATCTGGTTCTCACAGGCCATCGTACCCTGTGGTCATCACATGATCTCAGGATATCATGGTAACCATCGCGACACGCAATTCTCATCGTGGGGGTCTGATGGCTACTGAGGGGTCTTGCCACACTCTTGTAACTACTTACCTATTGTTGTTGTAATGGACAGAGGGTTTTAATAGGTTAATTGACCAGATTGGTTGCAAAACCAGCTGGGTCCAATACTGCCCCGGGTGTCAGCTGTCATATACAGCTGACACCCATGGGAATTGCCGCAACAGGGCAGTGCTTTGCTCTTAATCCTCAGCGCCATTAAAAAGCGGCAATAAGGAAAAGGCCCCTTAATCACCGCTGTTAAAAGGCATAGCGGCGGTTATTAAGGGGTTAAAAAACAAACTTTTGTTGATATATTTTTTTAAATACTTTTGTTCATCAAGTAGAGCTATGAAACTTTTCAGAACACTTTATTAGGGAATATGTCTTCATGCATGTACAAAAAATTGCATAAATAGCTTATAACTGGCTTCCAAATCCCTGTTTTCCCACCAGTCTATTTGCCTGTCTTTAACTGCATTGCTATCAGAACATTCTCATTTGGACTACAGATGATGGCAGTTAAAATTATTTAAAAAAAAAAAAGAAAAGGTTAGTTACTTATTAAAGAGTAACCATTGTTTTCTTTTGTTTTTCTTCTAAACCACACATGCAAAGAGGAAACTTTGTAATATATTTGCTGAAAAAAGAGAGGACAGCACCTCCAAAAATCATATAATGATCTAATATAATGCCGCCAGGCAAAAATATATATAAGTGAACATGAGGTTCTTGGTTCAACATTCTGACCAGACTGTATAAAGTCCACTGCCATGTCACGGCAAACCTCATAGTGGGTTCTACCACCCTAACGGAGCGGAGCCGTGCGCCGACCACCGCCACAGCGGCAATGCACCAGCAGGGCAGAAGGCCCAGTGTATCGAGACCGCGCCCCTCCACCAGCCCAAAACGACAGCAACAACACCAAATGAAAGGAGTCTCCATCGCTCCCACAGAGTGGAGCCGTGTGCTAACCACCGCCACAGCAGCAATGCAGCAGCAGGGCAGACGGTCTGGTGTCTCACAGCATCCATTCTGCAAGACAGAGCCCCCATGCCTCCAGATCGTGCTGCCCCATCACAAAACCACCGCAAAAATGACTGCCACACAGCACCAACACCAAGTGTAAGGAGCAATGAAACACCTCCATCAGGCTGTTGAGTGAGAGCAGAAATGGGGTAGACTCCATAATTTGCAGTCTCCTGCTAATTAAAATCACCTGTGACAAATGGGAAGACTGCACATCCGAAGAAAACAAAAAGACAGATTATGCAATTTGCTGAAAAAAAAAGAGGACCGCACCTCCAAAAATCATACAATGATCTTATGCCACCAGGCACAAATATACCACCCCGGGCAAAAATTATGGAATCACCGGCCTTGGAGGATGTTCAGTTGTTTAATTTTGTTAAAAAGTGGATCACAGACATGTCACAAAACTAAAGTCATTTCAAATGGCAACTTTCTAGCTTTAAGAAACACTAAAAGAAATCAAAAACAAAAAATGTGGTAGTCAGTAATGGTTACTTTTTTAAACCAAGCATAGGGTAAAAATTATGGAATCACTCAATTCTGAGGAAAAAATTATGGAATCACCCTGTAAATTTTCATTCCCAAAACTAACACCTGCATCAAATTAGATCTGCTCGTTAGTCTGCATCTAAAAAGGAGTGATCACACCTTGGAGAGCTGTTGAACAGGGTGGACTGACATGAATCATGGCTTCAACACAAGAGATGTCAATTGAAAGAAAGGAGAGGATTATCAAACTCTTAAAAGAGGGTAAGTCATCACGCAATGTTGCAAAAGTTGGTTGTTCACAGTCAGCTGGGTCTAAAATCTGGACCAAATACAAACAACATGGGAAGGTTGTTAAAGGCAAACATACTGGTAGGCCAAAGAAGACATAAAAGCATCAAGACCGGAAATTTAACCCCTTAACCCCCAAGGGTGGTTTGCACGTTCATGACTGGGCCAATTTTTACAATTCTGACCACTGTCCCTTTATGAGGTAATAACTCTAAAACGCTTCCATGGATCCCGGTGATTCTGACATTGTTTTCTCATGACATATTGTACTTCATGATAGTGGTAAAATTTCATTCAAATAACTTGCGTTTATTTGTGAAAAAATGGAAATTTGGCGAAAATTTTTAAAATTTTGCAATTTTCCAACTTTGAATTTTTATGCCCTTAAATCACAGAGATATGGCACACAAAAAACTTAATAAGTAACATTTCACATATGTTTACTTTACATCAGCACAATTTTGGAACCAACCTTTTTTTCTTGTTAAGAAGTTATAAGGGTTAAAAGTTGACCAGCGATGTATCATTTTTGCAACACCATTTTATTTTTACAGACCACATCATATTTGAAGTCACTTTGAGGGGTCTATATGATAGAAAATACCCAAAAGTGACACCATTCTAAAAACTGCACCCCTCAAGGTGCTCAAAACCATATTCAAGAAGTTTATTAACTCTTCAGGTGCTTCACAGGAATTTTTTGAATGTTTAAAAAAATGAACCTTTAACTTTTTTTCACAAAAAAATTACTTCAGGTCCTATTTATTTGCGGTAACAAGTGTACACTGGCGCTTCCTGGTCTATACGCTATGAATAATAGGGGGTTAACTGCTGCTGGTATATACTGGGTCTGTGCTTACCCAGAAGTGTAATAAAACGAATAAATGAAAAAAGAATATACCTGCGCAAGTGGGGTTATCCAGAGTACGAATCAGACCACAGTCCTGCCTTGCTGGTAGCGAAGTAGCGAACACACCGGGATGAACTGTATGCGGTGGTGGGCGTGCCACAGCAGTGTGAGTCGGGGATGTGACGCTGAAGAAAAGTCGCCCCCATAGGCGATGTGGTAGGGTGATCTCCAACGCTGACAGCCGCTGAAGGTGGAGAAGAGTGGCGGCGCGCTCCGGCCGAGAGGCGCCGCCAGTACACAGCAGCTGTGGCGTGGAGGGGAGGGAAGGAGGCGAGGCTGGGTGACGTCACCGGGGAAGGAAGGGAGCGTGTGCAGGCCAAACTAGAAGCCAACGCGTTTCTAAGGTCTACGGACCTTCTTCGTCAGGGCCCTGACGAAGAAGGTCCGTAGACCTTAGAAACGCGTTGGCTCCTATTTATTTATTTTACCAAGGGTAACAGGAGAAATTGGACTGCAAAAGTTATTGTGCAATTTGTCCTGAGTACGCTGATACCTGATATGTGGGGGGAACCACATGGCAGAGCTCAGAAGGGAAGGAACACCGTTTGACTTTTTCAATGCAAAATTGGCTGGAATTCAGATCAGACGCCATGTCACATTTGGAGAGCCCCTGATGTACCTAAACAGTGGAAACCCCCCACAAGTGACACCATTTTGGAAACTAGACCCCCCAAGGAACTTATCTAGATATGTGGTGAGAACTTTGAGCCCACAAGGGCTTCACAGAAGTTTATAACGTACAGCCGTACAATTAAAAAATCATATTTTTTCCAAAAAAATGATCTTTTCACCCCTAATTTTTCTTTTCCCAAGGGTAACAGGACCCTAAAAGTTATTGTGCAATTTGTCCTGAGTACGATGATACCCCATATGTGGGGGTAAACCACTATTTGGGCGCATGGCAGAGCTCGGAAGGGAAGCAGCGCCATTTGACTTTTATGGCTGGAATTGAGATCGGACGCCATGTCGCGTTTGGAAAGCCCCTGATGTGCCAAAACAGTGGAAACCCCCCACAAATGACACAATTTTGGAAACTAGACCCCCAAGGAACCAGATGTGCACTGGTGAGAACTTTGAACCTCTCAGGGCTTCACAGAAGTTTATAACGTACACTCGTAAAATTAAAAAATCACATTTTTTCCACAAACATTTTTTTTATTTTCCCAAGGGTAACAGGAGAAAATGGACTCCAAAAGTTGTTGTCCAATTTGTCCTGAGTACGCTGATACCCCATATGTGGGAGAAAACTACTGTATGGGCACATGTCGGGAAAAGGGAAGTAGTGACGTTTTGGAATGCAGACTTTGATGGAATGGCCTGCGGGTGTCATGTTGCCTTTGGAGAGCCCCTGATGTATCTAAACAGTGGAAACCCCCCACAAGTGACCCCATTTTGGAAACTAGCCCCCCTAAGGAACTTATCTAGATGTGTGGTGAGCACTTTGAACCCCTCAGTGCTCCACAGAAGTTTATAACGCCCGGGCGTGAAAATAAAAAAATCATATTTTTCCACAAACATGATCTTTTAGTCCCCAATTTTTTTATTTTCCCAAGGGTAACAGGAGAAATTGGACCCCAAAAGTTGTTTTGCAATTTGTCCTGAGTAGGCTGATACCCCAAATGTGGGGGTAAAACACTGATTGGGCGCATGGCAGAGCTTGGAAGGGAAGGCGCACCATTTGACTTTTTCAACGCAGAATTGGCTGGAATTGAGATCAGATGCCATGTTGCATTTGGAGAGCACCTGATGTGCCCAAACAGTGGAAACCCCCAATTCTAACTCCAACCCTAACCTCAACACACCCCTAACCCTAATCTCAGCCCTAACCCTAGCCCTAACGCTAGCCCTAATCCTAACCCTAACCCTAATGGGAAAATGCAGATAAATACATTTTTTTTAATTTTATTATTTTTCCCTAACTAAGGGGGTGATAAAGGGGGGTTTGATTTACTATTTACGGCGGGTTTTTATGTTTGGCTGCTGTCATATGCTAAAAGACGCTTTTCATTGTAAAAATACTTTAGTTTTTGCATCACCACATTTTGAGAGCTATAATTTTTCCATATTTTGACCCAGCGAGTCATGTGAGGTCTTATTTTTTGCAGGATGAGTTGACGTTTTTATTGGTACCATTTTCGGGCACGTGACATTTTTTGATCGCTTTTTATTCCAATTTTTGGGACGCAGAATGAACAAAAAACAGCATTTCAAGAATTTCTTTTGGGGGGTGCGTTTACACCGTTCCGCGTGCGGTAAAATTGATAAGGCGGTTTTATTCTTCGGGTCAGTACAGCTACTGCGATACCTCATTTATATCTTTTATGTTTTGGCGCTTTTATGCAATGAAAACAATTTTATATAAAAAATAATTATTTTTTCATCTCTTTATTCTGCGAGCTATAACTTTTTTATTTTTTTGCTGATGATGTTGTGTGGTGGCTCGTTTTTTGTGGGACAAGATGATGTTTTCAGCGGTACCATGGTTATTTATATCCGTCTTTTTGATCGCACGTTATTACACTTTTTGTTCGGCGGTATGATAATAAAGCATTATTTTTTGCTTTGTTTTTTTTATTTTTTTAGGGGTTCGCTAAAGGGGCTAACTAAGGGGACAGTTTTATAGGGCGGGTCATTACGGACGCGGCAATACTATGTGTACTTTTATTGTTTTTTTTTTATTTCCAAGAAATGAATTTATTAGGGAATATATATATTTTTTAATTTATTTAGCGATTTTTTATAAATAATTTTTACACTTTTTTTTCACTTCATTATACTGTCCCAGGGGGAATATCACTGTCATGTGACAGATCGCTGATCTGTCACATCACAGATCGCCATGACAGATCAGCGATCTGACACAGGCAGGGCAGAAGGCTTCCTCATGCCTGCACTTTGCAGGCATGAGGAAGCCGGCTCCCTGCAGGCCCCCGAAGGTCCCCGCCGCCACATTGGGACCTGCAGGGAAGGAGACTCGCGGAGCAGCGCAGCACATCGCGCTGCTCAGTGAGGCTCAAGGAAGCCCGGAGGGAGTCTCCTCCCTGCCGAATCTTCCCTAAACCCCGATACACTGTGATCGTGTTTGATCGCAGTGTGCCAGGGGTTAATGTGTCGGGGGGCAGTCCGTGACCGCCCCTGACACATAGTGCCGAGTGTCAGCTGTGATAATCAGCTGACACCCGACCGTGATCCGCGGCTCTCACCCCGGGAGCGCCGCTGATCGCTATGGCGTACTATCCCGTCCTTGGGAATTAAGTCCCAGGGCACATGGACGGGATAGTATGTCATATGGCAGAAAGGGGTTAAAGCAATATGTCTCCAAAACAGGAAATGCACAACAAAACAAATGAGGAACGAATGGGAGGAAACTGGAGTCAACGTCTGTGACCAAACTGTAAGAAACCGCTTAAAGGAAATGGGATTTACATTCAGAAAAGCTAAACGAAAGCCATCATTAACACCTAAACACAAATAAGAAAGGTTACAATGGGCTAAGTAAAAGCAATTGTATACTATGGATGACTGGTTGAAAGTCATATTCAGTGATGAATCGCGAATCTGCATTGGGCAAGGTGATGATGCTGGAACTTTTGTTTGGTGCCGTTCCAATGAGATTTATAAAGATGACAGCCTGAAGAGAACATGCAAATTTCCACAGTCATTGATGTTATGGGGCTACATGTCAGGTAAAGGCACTTAGGAGATGGCTGTCATTACATCTTCAATAAATTCACAAGTTTATGTTGATATTTTGGACACTTTTCTTATCCCATCAATTGAAAGGCTGTTTTGGGATGATTAAGTCATTTTTCAAGATGATAATGCATCTTGCCATAGAGCAAAAACTGTGAAAAAATTTCTTGAAAAAAGACACATAAGGTCAATGTCATGGCCTGCAAATAGTCCGGATCTCAATTCAATTGAAAATCTTTGGTGGGAAGTTGAAGAAAATGGTCCATGACAAGGCTCCCACCCGCAAAGCTAATCTGGCAACAGCAATCAGAGAAAGTTGGAGCCAGATTGATGAAGAGTACTGTTTGACACCCAATACATCCATGCCTCAGAGACTGCAAGCTGTTAGAAAAGCCAGAGGTGGTGCAACAAAATACTAGTGATGTGTTGGAGTGTTTTTTTGTTGGTTTGTTTTTCATGATTCCATAATTTTTTCCTCAGAATTGAGTGATTCCATAATTTTTTTTTCCTATGCTTGGTTTAAAAAAGTAACCATTACTGACAACCACATTTTTTGTTCTTGATTTCTTTTAGTGTTTCTTAAAGCCAGAAAGTTGCCATTTGAAATGACTTTAGTTTTCTGACATGTCTGTGATCAAAATTAAACAACTGAATGAACATCCTCCAAGGCCAGTGATTCCATAATTTTTGCCAGGGGTTGTATATAACTGAACACGAGGTTCTTAGTTTAACATTCTGATCAGACTGTATGAAGCTCACTGCCGCCATATCACGGCAAACCTCGTAGTGGGTCCTACCGCCCTAACAGAGCGGAGCCTTGCGCCGACCACCGCCACAGTGGCAATGCACCAGAACGACAGACGGCCTGGTGTTGGCAGACGGCCTGGTGTCTCCAGACTGCGCCGCTCCACCAGTACAAAACCACAGCAACAATGACTGCCACACAGCACCAACATCAAATGAAAGGTGTATATTTTATCATTGAAATCTGCTTCTTTTTTCTCCTAGTTTGATATTTAATTCTCAATATTGTCAATTCATGGGTAAAATCTGTATTCAATAAATACAATCTTTACCATCACTGAGATAGGAGATGACAGTTGGTGCTCATAAAGTTCTATGGAGAGGAGATGGGTAAATAATGAGGAGTTAGAGGGAGAGACAGATATTTGGCTGCAAGTTCTCCTGAAATGACAGTTAAGCTTTTTTTTTAAATTGATTTTGACTTAGCCCTGAAAAATCACTTAAATTGATTTTTAGATATCAAATGAGATCAAATTGTATGATAGTTCAGTGATCATTTCAGTACTACAGTATTATAAATGAAAACTAATATTTTATTGCCTTCTACGAAGAGATAATTGTAATGCAATGTATCTTGAATTAGGACTATATATCAATGTGGCATTCAGGAGAGTAATGACGGGGGCACAGGTGAGCAATGTCAGTGGGTCACTAACACTGCGCATCGCTCTCCCTGCATTCACTTGCATTTTGTACTTCAAAACTCAAATACAGTTGAAGAGATAAGACTGTATCCCCATCGCATGGACTGTTGGGCCAGTGTTGTATTGGTGTGCGGGCCTCTAAAGAACTTGAACTCTTGGTTCCAGGGTTCTAACCTACTAGGACCAGTTCTTTGGCACCTTAAAGAAGGAAGGTGTCATTTGTGTGCCTGAGAAGAAAAGAATGAAGACATCATGTTAGTTGATATGTAATGTTATTCATGATGTAGTGTATTGGTATATTCCATGTTTTGGGGATGGCCGAGGATGGCCATTGATAAAGAAGAGGCAAATGTAGGTTGATGGGAATGTTACCCATGCCCCTTGAGAAGCATGTACTGTGTGATACCTAATGTTATGTGATATTAAGTGTAATGGCCACAAGTTGGCAATAACGTTGCTATAGTCTGCCCAGCACCAGAAAGTAAATAGGGTAAAATTGAGTTTAGAGTCCGGAGTTTAGCTCTGACAGGGAGGGGTTATGCAGCAGGATTAGTTAGTCAGAAAAAGCCTAGAGTGAGCAGACTAAAGACCTCAGGTCTAGTGTGAGCAGTGCTGCATGCAGTGGCTGTCCCTGTGGCAAGAGAGGAACTACCAGAGCACATATCCTAAGAGCCTGTAAGAGAAGAGATAGCAGAGAAGAAAAGCGAGTAGCAGTCCAGAATCAGGACACTAAAGAGCGAGAGAATGAATATCGGGGCCTGGGGCTGGAAGTCTAGCAATACAATACGGAGTCTTCGTCAGGGAGGTAACGGAAAGCAAAAGTAAAGAGAAGCAAAAGGAAGAGAATGCGTATATCATTGTAGCTATTAAGCGTCTACATTAACCCCTTCACCCCCAAGGGTGGTTTGCACGTTCATGACCGGGCCAATTTTTACAATTCTGACCACTGTACCTTTATGAGGTCATAACTCTGGAATGCTTCTATGGATCCCGGTGATTCTGACATTGTTTTCTCGTGACATATTGTACTTCATGATAGTGGTAAAATTTCATTCAAATAACTTGCGTTTATTTGTGAAAAAAACGGAAATTTGGCAAAAATTTTGAAAATTTCACAATTTTCCAACTTTGAATTTTTATGCCCTTAAATCACAGAGATACAGCACACAAAAAACTTGATAACTAACATTTCCCACATGTTTACTTTACATGAGCACAATTTTGGAACCAAAATTTTTTTTTGTTAGGAAGTTATAAGGGTTAAAAGTTGACCAGCGATTTCTCATTTTTACAACACCATTTTATTTTTAGGACCACATCACATTTGAAGCCACTTTGAGGGGTCTATATGATAGAAAATACCCAAAAGTGACACCATTCTAAAAACTGCACCCCTTAAGGTGCTCAAAACCACATTCAAGAAGTTTATTAACCCTTTAGGTGCGTCACAGGAATTTTTTTGAATATTTAAAAAAAATGAACATCTAACTTTTTTTCACAAAAAAAATACTTCAGGTTCAATTTTTTTTATTTTACCAAGGGTAACAGGAGAAATTGGACTGCAAAAGTTATTGTGCAATTTGTCCTGAGTACGCTGATACCTGATTTGTGGGGGGAATGACTGTTTCGGCGCATGGCAGAGCTCGGAATGGAAGGAGCGCCGTTTGACTTTTTCAGTGCAAAATTGGCTGGAATTCAGATTGGACACCATGTCACGTTTGGAGAGTCCCTGATGTACCTAAACAGTGGAAACCCCCTACAAGTGACCCCATTTTGGAAACTAGACCCCCCAAGGAACTTATCTAGATATGTGGTGAGAACTTTGAACCCACAAGGGCTTTACAGAAGTTTATAACGTACAGCGGTACAATTAAAAAATCATATTTTTTCCACAAAAATGATCTTTTCACCCCAATTTTTATTTTCCCAAGGGTAACAGGACCCTAAAAGTTATTGTGCAATTTGTCCTGAGTATGCTGATACCCCACATGTGGGGGTAAACCACTATTTGGGCGCATGGCAGAGCTCGGAAGGGAAGCAGCGCCATTTGACGTTTTTGGCTGGAATTGAGATCGGACATCATGTCGCGATTGGAAAACCCCTGATGTACCAAAACAGTGGAAAACCCCCACAAATGACACCATTTTGGAAACTAGGCCCCCTAAGGAACTTATCTAGATGTGTGGTGAGAACTTTGAACCCCCAAGGGATTCACAGAAGTTTATAACATAAAGCCGTACAATTAAAAAATCATATTTTTTCCACAAAAATGATCTTTTCACCCTCAATTCTTATTTTTCCAAGGGTAAGAGCACCCTAAAAGTTATTGTGCAATTTGTCCTGAGTACGCTGATACCCCACATGTGGGGGTAAACCACTATTTGGGCGCATGGCAGAGCTCGGAAAGGAAGCAGCGCCATTTGACGTTTTTGGCTGGAATTGAGATCGGACACCATGTCGCGATTGGAAAACCACTGATGTACCTAAACAGTGGAACCCCCCACAAATGACACCATTTTGTAAACTAGACCCCCCAAGGAACTTATCTAGATGTGTGGTGAGCACTTTGAACCCCCCAGTGCTTCACAGAAGTTTATAACGCCCGGGCGTGAAAATAAAAAATTCGTATTTTTTCCACAAACATGATCTTTTAGTCACCATTTTTTTTATTTTCCCAAGGGTAACAGGAGAAATTGAACCCCAAAAGTTGTTGTCCAATTTGTTCTGAGTATGCTGATACCCCATATGTGGGAGAAAACTACTGTATGGGCACACGTCGGGGATCGGAAGGGAAGTAGTGACGTTTTGGAATGCAGACATTGATGGAATGGTCTGTGGGTGTCATGTTGCCTTTGGAGAGCCCTTAATGTACCTAAACAGTGGAAACCCCCCACAAATGACCCCATTTTGAAAACTAGACCCCCTACGGAACTTATCTAGATGTGAGGTGAGCACTTTGAACCCCCAAGGGCTTCACAGAAGTTTATAATGCCCGGGCATGAAAATAAAAAAATCGTATTTTTTCCACAAACATGATCAATTAGTCCCCAATTTTTTCATTTTCCCAAGGGTAACAGGAGAAATTGGACCACAAAAGTTGTTGTCCAATTTGTCATGAGTATGCTGACACCCCATATGTGGGAGAAAACTACTGTATGGACACACGTCGGGGCTCGGAAGGGAAGCAGTGCCATTTTGGAATGCAGACTTTGATGGAATGGTCTGCGGGTGTCATGTGCGTTTGGAGAGCCCCTGATGTGCCTAAACTATTGAAACTCCCAACAAGTGACCCCATTTTGGATACTAGACCCCCCCACGGAACTTATCTAGATGTGTGGTGAGCACTTTGAACCCCCAAGTGCTTCACAGAAGTTTATAACGCTCGGACGTGAAAATAAAAAAATCATTTTTTTCCACAAAAATGATATTTTTGCCCCCAATTTTTTAAAATTGATAAAGCGGTTTTATTCTTCGGGTCAGTACGGTTACAGCGATACCTCATTTAGGTCGTTTTTTTTATGTTTTGTCGGTTTTATGCAATGAAAACTATTTTATATAAAAAATAATTATTTTTGCATCGCTTTATTCTGCGAGCTATAACTTTTTTATTTTTTCGCTGATGATGCTGTGTGGTGGCTCGTTTTTTGCGGGACAAGATGACGTTTTCAGCGGTACCATGGATATTTATATGTGTCTTTTTGATCGCGCGTTATTACACTTTTTGTTTGGTGGTATGATAATAAATCATTATTTTTTGCTTCGTTTTTTACTTTTATTTTTTAAGGGGTTTGCTTAAGGGGTTAACTAATGGGACAGTTTTATAGGGCGGGTTGTTATGGACGCGGCGATACCTAATATGTGTACTTTTATTGTTTTGGTTTTTTTTTATTTTCAAAAAATGAATTTATTGGGGAATATTTTTTTTTTTTTTACTAATTTGGCGATTTTTTTAAAATTATTTTTACACTTTTTTTTAATTTTTTTTTAACTTTATTACATAGTCCCAGGTGGGACATCACTGTCCTGTGACAGATCGCTAATCTGTCACATCACAAATCACTGTGACAGATCAGCAATCTGTCACAGGCATTGAAGAAGACTTCCTCTTGCCTGCGCTTTGCAGGCACTGAGGAAGCCAGCTTCCTCCAGGCCCCCGAAGGCCCCCGTCGCCATCTTGGATTCGGGGGCCTGGAGGAAAGGAGCCCCCCGCAGCAGCGCTGCACATTGCGCTGCCGTGGGGGGCTCAGGGAAGCACGGAGGGAGCCCCCTCCCTGCCGATGCTTCCCTTTAACTCCCGGTACACCGCGATCATGTTTGATCGCGGTGTGCAAGGGGTTAACGTGTCGGGGGCGGTCCGTGACCGCCCCTGACACATTGTGCCGGGTGTCAGCTGTGATAATCAGCTGACACCCAGCCGCGATCAGCGGCGCTCACCACGTGGGCGCCGCTGATCGCGGTAGACGTACTATCCCGTCCATGGGCATAGGGGCCCGGGTCCCATGGACGGGATAGTACGTCGGATGTCAGGAAGGGGTTAAAGAAACACAAGTGTCACTATATTGGGACACATCCTCTCCGACAGAGAAATCACAGAATGTGTTGCTACAGGATGGAGTCTATGACTCTTGTGGACTGGGGACTGAGAGTAGCTGTGAGGGGCCGCAGCATAACATCTTGACCCGTGCGGTCCCCAAAGAGGTAAAGGGACCATAGCGTTATACCTCACCTGTGCGGTCCCCAGAGAGGAAAATGGAAGCTCCCAAGATAGTGTAATGGGCTGTAAAAAGAGTAGAGGAAGTAAGTGAAGAAGATAGTGTTTTCAGGGAAGAAGGAGATGTGTGTGTTCATGTCACTTGTGGTTAAAGAAACGTCCTCTGTATACGTGCTGTATATAGTTCATATCAAGTTATTCTTCAGTAAAAAGAAGTTTACTTTTAAATGGTGGTCTCCTTTCATGAAATGGTTAACATATGGTCCTGGCAAACCAGTGCCATTGGTTATGGGATGCCCTCACACCCAGGGCTGTGGGGTACTCGGTACCGGGCCTGGTGGATCTCAATGGGAGTTGTCATGGTAGCTGTGACCCGGCCCGTGGCCCTGGGCGCCCATTGTAAATGTTCAGTGTCAATGAATAAGTCGTGACGCCACCTGTGGTGTTCGGCAAGGTAGATGTTAGGCCGACGCTGCAGACAGATCCTCTGGGACAGATGGTGTGGTGCAGCAGTTATGGTATAGCCCTCCACAGGCGGGGCTGTTGTCCCAGGGCAGAGTAGATATGGTGACACTTAGGTGGTGTAGGGTCAGGCGCAGGGGATGTAGCAGTGCTGGGCACGTTGACGCGGGAATAAGTGGAGGGCATCAGGGCATGTAGTTCCAAAGCTTTACTCACAGTCTGTTGTATAAATGCCGTGTCCTCCGGGTCTGGGACTCAGTCAACCCCCAGGCCAGATGGAATACTCCTTTCCAACACTCCGCCAACTTGTGCCTTTCTGAACATCTCCTCTGAACGCCTTTAGATGAAGTATTCCTAGTACTGAGTTACACTGGAGTTCCTCTTGTCTGATGTTCCTATGAACTCTACTTGTACGGCAGACAGCTGTAGCCTGCTTCAGGGACTCCTTGCTACTCAGTCCCGGCTCACTATCCAGTTGCTGTTGTGTCCCCAAGTCTTGTGTGGGAATAAAGTGGTCACTACTTCTATTCCTCTGGTGTCTGCTGCAGGACCATTAGTATCCGTACAACCTCGCGGACCAGCCCCGACCTTGCACTTAGAACTTCTAGGAAGGGCTCTCTTCTCACCCAAGTCCTCTGTTCTCTTTTACTCCTCACGTTCCGTACTAATCCTTTCTTTCTATGGAGAGTCAAGCTTTTTTTTCAGTCTCTGTTGCTCTCTCTCTCTCCTTCCCGTGCCAGCAGACCCAGATCACTGGGATCTGCTGCAGCACTTCCATCCATCTATCCCTCTCTCTAGGGATCTTCTTCTCTCCATCTCTCTAACCAACTACTGACTGACTGACTTAAACTCTTCCCGCTCCTTGAAATGTAATCTAACTCCACCCACCTCCCAGCACGTTTTGTGTTCCAAGCAGGGAGCTACCAATGGGTGATTTGCTATACTCCAAGCAGGGAGCCGCCGAAGGTGCTTTGCTACACTACTTTGTGGTGTTTGGGTGCAGGTGTTTGAGCGTGGTCAGGAGTCTCCACCATACCTGGATGGTGGGATACCACACCTCAGGAGGAGGTGCAGTACCTCTGTGGTGACTGAGCCTCAGGGGCGCCACAGTTACATGTGGCTTGCACGGGCGTACTGCCCCTATGACACACGTTCACACACCCAGGCAGTACCGCCACTTTCAAGTAACATACCGGGGTGCAGGAGATGAGTACCTTGGCAACGACTACCATCCCGTGCCTCGCTATAATTACATAGTATGTAACAAAGTATTAGAATTGATGCAGTGAGCTTCAAAAATCTGTACCATCTTACATACAGGAGGAGCCTATATAGGTAATGTACATGTATGTTATCACTTACCAGCAGTCACAAGATACTAGATGTTTTTACATTTTCTGTATGCCAAACTATTATGTCAAATAAATGGTGCTGATATTTCTTTCTGTGCAATATTGCAGTGACCTATAGTTGACTTTTTACATTCAGAGTTTACATCGTTTATAAATTTTATAAAACTTTATATACAGAGCGCCACTTATTAAACACTCAAATTCTCTTGTCTTATGCACAAATGCATTTCTTACAGTATTTGTTTCTTACCCACAGAGACTAATGATTTCAAAAGAAATGAAAAATCAAAAGTGTGTGTGCTAAACAGAAACAGGTGGGCACCCTTGGGGCATGCAGTAAATTAAAGTAGAAACTGGCACAGTCATCACTGTTGGAAGACTTGAGTTTGGTGATAGGTAAAATTAAGTAACTTTCAGTAACTATTGCAAATTAATGATTCATTTATTTCATCTGCTTTCTTGTTTGTTATTAAACACCTGCTTTTTCATAGCAGTGAAAATACAGGTTTGCTATGCGTCAATTAATGAGAAGAATTGGACACATTTGAACAGATTTATGCATGTAGTTTTTGTTCCTGAAAAATATTTGGCATAGGATAGCTTGACAATACTACCTTGTTCCTTATATAGAATGTGATTATGTCCTACTATAGTTATTCTTTTTGCAGGTGGACACTTAAAATGCAGGAGATATATATATAATGTTATGCATGGGCATATATTGTGACCTTTTCTTTTACAATAGCATCATAGAACATTAAGAAGAATGGCTAAGGCGAGATTTGTAGCATGTTTGGGCATTGCGTTCAGAGGAACTATTGAAACATTACACAAAGTCTATGACCCAGACATATGCAACCATCTTTCAAGTTTCACACTGGCCATCCTCTCTACTCTTTCAGTAAGAGTTTACAGTAGTTTCTTTATCAGGAAAGGCAAGACTACAATGACAGGTCACTCCAGGGGCGTAAATATAACATAGGTCTACAAAAAAAAAAAAATTCAGGTGCCAAGGTTTTTTGATGGATTTAGGATATTTTTAGGGTGCTGAATTAAAACATTCCATTACTTTTGCTGAATTAGTTCTAGGTTTTGAGATAATTCATCCATGAAAATAATGCATTCCTCAATGCAACTTGTGTGTGATAACAAATGCAATAGCTTTTGGACTGTCTTTTGACTCTTTAACTGTGTTATAGGTAATGAAATATCTCATATAATAATTTTTTTATTTCAATTTGTAGGCGCTTGTAATGATATAAAAGAAAATTTTTGGAAGCAAGAATTCTACTGTATTTATTTAATTAACTGTTAAATATCTCAGAAACTAGAGTCAAAGTCATGGTCACGTGTGTCTGGACGCAGATGTTTCCGCAAGGCGAACCCATGTGACACACGTGACCCTGGATACACCGCCTCCAGTGGGGCGCATTTAAATAATAACACGTGCAGGTGGACACGCCGCCTCCACCTGGCGAATTTAGGAATTACACGTTAATAAACATTCTGGAAACTCCGCCTCCAGTACGGCGAATTTAAATAATAAGGGGGACCTGGGAAACATTAACAGTGGTGGGCCCTGCGATAGGGAAAAGGGAATTGGAAACCTCCTGAGCTCCCCTGAGCCAGTGTCCCTGCACTCCTGACATTCCCTATGCCGGTTTCGCACCAGGCATACCTCAACGCCCTAGCTCGCCCTGACCCTAAACCCTCACTAGGGAATAGGTCGGTGCGGAAACTAATCCCACCACTGCACTAATAACACACATGAGGGAAAGAGACAATACAGGGGGACACAACTTAACTTTATGCTCTGTGCTTATGCTCCTGCAACAGAGCCCTCCACCTGCGTGCGTCTTCTCCTCCACCCGGATCCATCACCATAACAGGATCCTGCACCATAGTGCTGCCTAGGAGCAGAGTCCACCACCAGTTGCTGCAGCTTAATAACAGAGTCCCAAGGATGAGTTCAGCTTCTGCCACGAAGTCAAGCATGCTTGAGCCCAGCTCAGCAGCCAAGTCCCACATGGTGAGTGCCACTCTCCATAGTAGCCACTCCACCAGACCATGCAGACACTTCCCGCTGACACCATCACTGCGACTCCACCACGCCATGCCAGCCCTTCGTCCAGACACCATAGCTGAAACACATCCCCCCTGGCTAAGCTGCGCAGGACTCCTCACCAGCTCCATCCTTCCTCCAGGCTCTCAAACTCAAAGTGAAAACAAACTCACAATATCACAGGCAGTGATTGCACACCCCTAGCACACCTTTATAGGGTGTCACACCTGATACATAATTACGTGCACAAAACCTAAAGTGCGATACCACTAACCACCACCGGGGACAGTCAAGACACCTTGGAACTTTCCAAAGTAAAAAAAGTTCACCCAGTGCAATTTAAAACTGTCAGATCATGACAGTCAATCTGGCAAATTTCATCCACTGATGAGGCCCTCGGCATGACCTTCGCCATCCCCTTGTACTTTGGACACCCCACCTCCTTTGTAACCTCCGCTGCCCAGTATGGAGTGGGTTGCCTCCCCAAAGAACCGTCGACCCCTTGATACCATTCGACCAGTCCGACCAAGTCATCGTTGTTCCCGGGATCATCCTTGGCACCTCAAGTCTACATCAGGCTTGGAAGGGACTGTACGAAATGGTCAATTACAACTCGCTCTACCATCTGCGCTGAGGTAGAGGCCTCTGGCTGTGACCACTTTAAAACAAGGTGCACCAGATCAAACATTTGGGAGCGAGGAGGTTTGTCATGGTGATATGCTCTGTGGTGGACCCATTGTGCCCTGACAGACATTGTCACCCCCAAGCGCACCAAAATTTCTGTGTTCAATTTTTCATAATCTTCTTAGCATCCTGTAAAACCAAATCATAGTAGGCCTTTTGCAGCTTCCTTGTTAAGTATGGTGCCAGGACCTTTGCCCACTGCTCTGGTGGGAGTTTCAAAAATGGTTAAAAAGGTCTCTGTGTCGTCACCCAGGGTCATTTTCCTAAAGGTTCTCCTCACCACTTTCCAGACAGAGAAATAATCAGTGGGGTTTAGATCTGGTAACTTTGTTGGTGACTCCATTACAGATAGAATATCAGCTGCCTGCTTCTTCCCTAAATAGTTCTTGCCTAATTTGGAGGTGTGCTTTGGGTCATTGTCCTGTTGTAGGATGAAATTGGCTCCAATTAAGCGCTGTCCACAGGAAAAGGCATGGCATTGCAAAATAGAGTGATAGCCTTCTTTATTCAAAATCCCTTTTACCTTGTACAAATCTCCCACTTTACCAGAACCAAAGCAACCCCAGACCATCACATTACCTCCACCATGCTTGACAGATGGTGTCAGGCACTTTCCAGCATCTTTTAGTTGTTCTGCATCTCACAAATGTTCTTCTGTGTGATCCAAACACCTCAAACTTGGATTCGTCTGTGCATAACACTTTTTACAATCTTCCTCTGTCCAATATCTGTGTTCTTTTGCCCATATTAATCTTTTCCTTTTATTAGCCTGTCTCAGATATGGCTTTTATCTTTGCCACTCTGCCCTGAAGGCCAGCATCACGGAGTCGCCTCTTCACTGAAGACATTGACACTGGCGTTTTGCGTGTACTATTTACTGAAGCTTCCAGTTGAGGACCTGTGAGGCGTCGATTTCTCAAACTACACACTCTAATGTACTTGTTGCCTCCCACTTCTCTTTTTACTCTGGTTAGAGCCTATTTGTGCTCTCCTCTGAAGGGAGTAGTACAAATCGTTGTAGGAAATCTTCAGTTTCTTGGCAATTTCCTGCAAGGAATAGCCTTCATTTCTAAGAACAAGAATAGACTGTCGAGTTTCACATGAAAGTTCATTTTTTTCTGGCCACTTTGAGAGTTTAATGTAACCAAGAAATGTAATGCTCCAGATTCTCAACTAGCTCAAAGGAAGGTCAGGTTTATAGCTTCTCTAATCAGCCAAACTGTTTTCAGCTGTGCTAACATACTTGCACAAGGGTGTTCAAGGGTATTCTAACCATCCATTAGCCTTCTTGCACAGTTAGCAAACACAAAGTACCATAAGAACACTGGAGTGATGCTTGTTGGAAATGGGCCTCTATACACCTATAAAGATACAGCATTACAAACCAGACGTTTGCAACTAGAATAGTCATTTACCACATTAACAATGTATAGAGTGTATTTCTGAGCATCGCCTCTATGTAGCAGAGCTGATCGAGCTATGGCAGCTTCTAGCCTCCCATGGAGACTACTGAAGCATGCCAAAAGTTAAAGAAACATGTTTTTAAAAATATAAAAAAACATAAAAGTTCAAATCACCCCCCTTTCACCCCATTCAAAATAAAGCAATAAAAAAATCAAGCATACACATATTTGGTATTGCCACTTTCAGAATCACCTGATCTTTCAATAAAAAAAGGATTAACCTGCTCACTAAACGGCGTAGTGAGGAAAAAATCGAAAATCCAGAATTACGATTTTTTGGTCACCGCGACATTACATTAAAATGCAATAATGGGCGATCAAAAGAACGTATCTGCACAAAAGTGGTATCATTAAAAATGTCAGCTCAATGCGCAAAAACCAAGCCATCAACATCGAGATCACAAAAATTGGAGAGGCTACAGGTCTTAGAATATTGCGCAATTTTTTTTTAAACAAACTTTGGAATTTTTTTAATAACTTAGATAAAAAAAACCTAGACATGTTTGGTTTCTATGAACTCGTAATGACCTGGAGAATCATAATAGTAGGTCAGTTTTAGCATTTAGTGAACCTAGGAAAAAAGCCACACAAAAAACAAGTGTGGGATTGCACTTTTTTGCAATTTCACCACACTTGGAATTTTTTTCCTGTTTTCGAGTACATGACATGCTAAAACCAATGGTGTCATTCAAAAGTACAACTCATTTTGCTAAAAATAAACCCTTACATGGCCATATTGACAGAAAAATAAAAAAGTTATGGCTCTGGAAAGAAGGGGAGCGAAAAACAAAAACGCAAAACTGAAAATAGCTCCGGTCATTAAGGGATTAATTATTAAAAAATTATTTTTCTGAAAACAATGGCATGGGCTCCCACTTAATTTTCTTAACCAGCAGAGGGAAAGTCAATGGCTGAGGCCAATGTTTATAGCCTGGGAAGGGGGTAATACCTGTGGAGCTTCTGAGGCTATTACTATCATCTCACAGCTGTATACTTAGCCTTTACTGACTATTAAAATGGGAGACGCCCACAAAAAATGATATATTAATAGCCTATGATGGGGCCATGGATACTGCGCCCCCAGGCTAAAAACATCAGCTCTCAGCCGCACCAGAAATGGTGACTCTATAAGATGCGCCAACTCTGGCACTTAGCCTCGCTATTCCCACTTGCCCTGTAGTGGTGGCAAGTGGGCTGATAATAGGGGGCTTGATGTCACCTTTGTTTTGTCAGGTGACATCAAGCCCAGAGGTTAGTAATGGAGAAGCGCCTCCATTACTAACCCCATAGTCATATTGTATAAAAACACACCCAGATTAAAGTCCTTTAATTGAAAGAATGACACATACTACTTTAGTAAATCTTAATGTAGCAGAGCTAGACCCATCGCGAGACAAATGGATTATCATCTTCTCTGTGGAATGTTGAGGAATATTGTGTTTTTTTATTTTAATTCTCTTGCAGGAGACAGTGGCATCACTGAATTGAGCGATGTAGTAAGTATGGTTTAATTAAGATTTATTATCCTCTTTCCGACATAAGTCATAATAGTATGCTGATGTCAGACTCCTCTTTGATGTGGGACCCAGCAGTGAGCCCATATCTTTCCCGGAACATGTCAGCTGTTTTGAACAGCTGACATGTGCCCAGAATGGCTACGGTGGAATCATGACCCACCCATGGCTATTAACTCGTTAAGTGCCGCTGCCCAACTCTGACAGTGGCAATCGCGCCGGAAATCCGCCTATCGGTGACCTCAATCATGTGATCTCCTGCAGACCTCTATGGTTGTTAATCCCGGATTGCTATGAGTGCCGCCTGGTGGTTGGCACTCATAGCAAGTCAGTAATTCTGCTTCATACAGGTGATCTGATTATTGCCTGGATGTAGCAGAGCCAATTGGATTATGGCAGCTTCTAGTCTCCCATGGAGACTATTGAAGCATGCCAAAAGTAAAAAAAATGTTTTTAAAAATATTAAAAAAATATAAAAGTTCAAATCACCCCCTTTTGCCCCATTCAATATAAAAAAATAAAAAAATATCAAACATACACATATTTCGTATCGCCGCGTTCAGAATTGCCCAATCTATCAATATAAGAAGAGAATTAACCCGACCGAAACGGCGTAACGAGAAAAAATGTATAAAGCCAGAATTATGTTTTTTGGTCACCACAACATTGCATTAAAATGCAATAACGGGTGATCAAAAGATTGAATCTGCACCAAAATAGTATAATTAAAAACATCAGCTAGGCACGCAAAAAATAATTCCTCAGCCAACCTGAGATCATGAAAAATGGAGACGCTATGGGTATCGGAAAATGGCCCAATTTTTTCTTTTAAAAAACTTTGGAATTTTTTTTCACCACCTAAATAAAAAAGAAACAATATGTGTTTGGTGTCTATGAACTCGTAATCACCTAGAGAATTATAATGGCCAGTCAGTTTTAGCATTTAGTGAACATGGAGAAAAAAACAAAAATAGCTGTGGGATTGCACTTTCACCGCACTTGGAATTTTGTTCCCGTTTTTGAGTACACGACATGGTAAAAGAAATGGTGTTGTTCAAAAGTACAATTTGTCCCACAAAAAACAAGCCCTCACATGGCCATTTTGACCAAAAAGTAACAAAGTTATGGCTCTGTGAAGTAAAAAAAATGAAAAAGCAAAGCCAAAAATACCTCTGGTGGTTCAGGGGTTAAAGGAGTCTGTGTCATTATTTCAATTAAAGGACTTTATTCTGTGTGTGTTTTTACTCAATATGACTATGGCGTTAGTAATGGGGGCATCTTAAAGACGCCTCTCCATTACTAAGCTCTGGGCTTGATGTCACCTGACAATACAAATACCTGATAGGAGGAGTAGTATCTCATCAGCTAGCACCTGCTGACCTGCGGTAAACTTTTTACTTGGGGTCAGCGCATCTCTGCGGGGTCACACCGACATCTGACAGTGTGACCCCGCAGGTCTCTAACGGTGGTAACGATCTGCCGATCAGAACCGCTATGCTGATGTTTCCCACGCTGTCACACAGCATGGGAAACACCAGCGTTTGTGCTGTAAATATCATTCGGCTATATTCGGCGATTAAATCGATTATTAAATTGGCGAATATTACAAATTCAGCGATCATGATCCAAACTGAATATTGAAATATTCGCTCATCTCTATTTATTACGCTATTTCTCCTAAGTGTGGAAATATCTTTTATAAGATTATACAGTACTGTTGTAGAACAAAGGTAGAGCTTGGAAGGAAAAAGGGCTATTTGTCTTTTGGGACACAGAATCACTATTTGCAGAGTACATAAAGTGACAGAACACCAAAAATCCCTAAAAAGTAACTTGAATTTTGCAAATTACACTCAGGCTGTGTGCCCACGTTGCGTTTTTTTAAGCGTTTTTGAAGTGTTTGTGCCGGATCAGACGCTTCAGAAACCCTTAAAATAAGCTTCCCATTCAATTTAATGCATTTTTGGCTTTTTGTGCCAATGCATGCATTTTTTTCCACTCAGAAAACGCTTAGCGGCTGAAAACGCAGCATGCTCATTATTTTCCACATAGGTCCACGTTTTTAGATGTTTCCAAGGTTTCCAGAAACCGTGTGGAAAAAATGCATCAAAAACGCGCGTTTTTTGTACAAAAATCGCGCAAAAAACGTGCGGAAATAAAACGTGCGGTTTCTGGGAAAGAGTCCGTTTTTTGAGCGTTTTAAAACGCTAACGTGGGCACATAGCCTCATTGAAATTATTTATGGTGTATTGTCTATTTTGACTGCTCCAGTGTTTTATAGAAATTAGAGTGCATTTGCTGAGTGAAAATGTGCTGAGTCAAATACGGTATATGGTGCCCAACTGGTCGTCTGTAGGTATCTGCCCGTATGTGCCCCATAAATTGTTAAATGCATTTCCAGGACTTAAAAATTCATTATGAGATCAGTGGGGGTCCGACACTGCTCAGATGAAAAATTCTTAGTTACCGCTGTCAAGTACTGTAATGCATTTACTTCAATGGAATAAGTGCTTATGGGGGATATAAGACTTTTTGACGGCTTATATTTTTATGTGAGTATGATGAAGCTACATTTTTGTCATATTTTTTATATATTTTGTTTTGGTGCTCATTATACAGTAAGTGCTCAAGGGCACCTGTCAGTAGTATCAACTCTCGTAAGCCACCTATAGGGACATGTAGGTCATAGAAATATGAATAAAATGATATCTTAATATATGTGATCTGATTTCTTATTTCAGAGAAAGAGGACTGTGGAGTCAGTAAGCCAAACCTCTAACTCCAACTCTACAATTCCAATGACTCCGACTCCGCGACTCCTGCTCCGACTCAACAGCACTGGTCACTATTGAGCATGGACATAAAGTGCAGCACAGATTCATCTCAACTAAAAGCCGAGATCCTTAGATCAGGAACAGAACAGACATTTATAGGACATTTCATAACTTTCCCAAATTCTTATGAAAACATTTACAGCACATAACGCATTGTACTACTGAACCCAATTTATTATATATTTTAGGAGTTGGAGTCGGTCCATTTTATATTGACTCCACCAAAATGGATACTGACTCCATGACTCCGACTCCACAGCCCTGCAGAGAAATCTACATTTTCCTTATATGTAAATGAGTTGTATAGCACTATGTGTCAGACACTGATCTATGTGAGAGTCTGCCTCTAGAGCTTTATCATAAATAAAAGGGGTCATACTCATTACCAGTGTGAAGTGCAGATACTTGGACTCCCACATATCATACATCCTAACAATAGGAGTTTTTTTTATTTGGAAAGTCTCAGATGTATTGATCTCACAATATAGATATGTATATATAAATTAGCAAGAAATGTCTAATTTCTAAATAAACAGTTGAAAATGGATCTGTCACTAGATTTCACTATACAACTGTGTACATTATGAAATAGATTTCTTAGACCTGATCAGAATGCTGTACTGTCTTTTAAAATCCATGTCAGAATGGCTGCATACTTCTCTATAGAAGTTAAACTTAATATTTTCCCTAATTGACACCTCCTTAGTGTCCCTCCTGATGAGATCTCACACTGCTCAACAAAGCTGCATTTGGAAGTCTGGCTGGGTGGGTATGCAGACTGGGTGCCCGCAAAGGCTGAATTTCATTATATAGCTGTTTTATTATTTAGCAGTACTCAGAAAGTTCATCTCTTAATATTAGGATTATTCAGTAGCCATTCTGATGTGGATTTTCAAAGACAGCTTGTCAAAAGCTCCTCATACCCTTTAGATTGCTTCATGCCAACCTAATTGCTGTTTGCCGATGGTTTAGTCGACTCTTCTACCTGAAGCCATCTTGGCTGGCTTTCTTATACTGTTGTGTGAAAAAGTGTTTGCCCCTTCCTGATTTTCTATTCTTTTGCATGTTTGTCACGCTTCAATGTTTCAGATCCCCCCAAAATTTAAAAATTAGACAATGATAACACAAGTAAACACACAATGCAGTTTTAAATGAAGGTCTTTATTACTAAGGGAAAAAGAAATCCAAACCTACAGGGCCCTGTGTGAAAAAGTGATTGACCCCTAAACTTAATATCTGGTTGGCTCACCCTTAGCAGCAACAAATGCAATAAAACATGTTAGGAACAGCGGAACACACTAAATAAAAATAAATAATAAAGTGCGTTCGCCGCTCGGGGTCCACCGTGCAGTAGGTGTTACACCGCTGCTAGGTAATGACAGAGGAGCAATATGGCGGTATAATGCGCAAGGGTTCAACTTCACCCGAAGTGCACAGAGCGGGCTCTGTTCACACACAGAGGCGCCACAACAAAAACATACAAAAAGGCTGAGCCTGTTAGTGACACAGGACTCAGGTAAATGCACACACGGTATCTGGTCACAGGAGCAGGACCTAAGACAGAGGAGCTGCATCCCTCTAGACCTACCATGTGTGCGGCATCGCTACTGCGAGCGCCAAGAATGGCTGCAACTGCAGCGCGGCGTAGGACACTGCCGCTCGACAACAAAGCTAGAAAGCAAGCGCAATGTCGGACGCTAACATAGAGGTGTGGTGTGCACAGTGGCCTAAGGCTTTCCACTGACTGGCGCTGACTGCTAAACTAATTCCCTATCCACAAGCGTAATATCAGAGGGAAGGGGTTTTTATAAAGAGTCAGTCACCAGAATCATACATCCGTCACCATTCACACATAGCAAGTATAGTCTATACTAGCGCATGGCGTAATGGCCATGTGCGCTTTTTATAGCCGTGCGGGACCTTCCAGATCTCCGAGATGGACCAATGAGATCTGGAACAGGACCTGGGCACATGACTCCTGATCTCCAATTGGAGATCGTCTCGTGAGCATGCCCAGTAGGAGCACAGAGAGACTTAGTCTCTGGAGCGGTCTGCTGCAAAGCAATCTCCTCTGCAGTAGAAAGACAGCAGGAGACCGCAGAATGTGAGGCTCTGGATTCCTGCAGAGCAGATGCAGAAACCTGACGCCTAACAAAAACATTTGTGATAACTGGCAATGAGTCTTTTACAATGCTCTGGAGGTATTTTGGCCTGCTCATCCTTGCAGAATTGTTGTATTCAGCCAAATTGGAGGGTTTCCAAGCATGAACCTCCTTTTTAAGGTCATGCTACAACATCTCAATCAGATTAATGTCAGGAATCTGACTAGACCACTCCAAAGTCTTAATTTTGCTTTTCTTAAGCCATTTAGAAGTGGACATGCTGGTGGGTTTTGGATTATTGACCTGCTGCATAACCCGAGTACCCTTCAACTTGAGGTCACAAAACGGAGAGCTGGACATTCTCCTTCAGGATTTTGTGGTATAGAGTAGAATTAATGGTTACCACATAAAGTCTTCCAGGTCCTGAAGCAGCAAAACATCCTCAGACCATCACACTTCAACCCCCATATTTTATGACTGATATTAAGTTCCTTTTAGAAAATACTGTGTTACTTCTACACCAGATGTAATGAAACTTACACCTTCCAAAAAGTTCAACTTTTGTTTCATCAGTTCACAGAGTATTCTCTCAGAAGTCTTGGGGATCATCAAGATGTTTTCTGGCAAAACTGAGATAATCCTTTATGTTCTTATTGCTCAGCAGTGGTTTTTATCTTGGAACTCTGCCATTCAGACCATTATTGCCCAATTTCTTTTTTATGGTGGAGTCATGAACACTGACCTTAACTGAGGTAAGTGAGGCCTGTAGTTGTTTGGATGTTGTTGTGGGGTCTTTTGCGACCTCTTGGATGAGTCATTACTGTGCTGTTTGGGTAATTCATGGGAAGGTTCTCCACTATTCCATGTTTTCGCCATTTCGAGATAATGGCTCTTACTGTGATTTGCTGGAGTGCCAAAGCTTAAGAAATGGCTTTATAACCTTTTCCAAACTGATAGATCTCAATTACTTTGTTTTTCATTTGTTCCAGAATTTATTTGGATCGCAGCATGATGTCTAGCATTTGAGGACCCTTTGGTCTTCTCTTTGTCAGGCAGGTCTTATGTAAGTGATTTCTTAATTGAAAACAGGTGTGACAGTAATCAGGTTTGTGTGTGGCTAGAGAATTTGAACTCAGCTACACAAAGATGTCATAAACCACAGTTAATTTTTGCTTTAATGTGAGGGGGCAATCACTTTTTCACACAGGGCCCTCTAGGTTTGAATTTCTTTTTCCCTTAATAATAAAGACCTTCATATAAAAACTGCATTTTGTGTTTACTTGTTATCTTTGTATTATATTTAAATTTGTTTGGTGATCTTAAACATTTAAGTGTAACAAACATGCAAAAGAACAGGAAATCAGGAAGGGGACAAACACTTTATCACAGAACTGTAAAAAAGTGGTCTTGTTTGGCCAAGTGCAGCTGTATTCTCTTTAAGAAATATGTCACCAGACATCTCTGCTGGTGACTTATCTCTGTGGGACAATACGATCAGCAGTCTGAAATGGGACATGTCAGTTTGATATTTCCCCTAACAATAATTTTTCAGAGGTTACCATACATATAGACTGTCAGCCGAACCTGCTGACACCAGCGAGTTCAGTCGACATTAGGGGGATTAAAAGTTTTATTTAGGTTTTAATTAAAAATGTATACAGTTTGTTTTGTGAAATCTGATGGCAGAACTTCTTTAATTCCCATTCGATGTACATTGTTCTTTGATATGGATTATAGATATAATGCTTTAGGAAGTTGGTGTTCTGGACGTAGACATATGCAAGTTAATGATTACAGTGGTTCATTTTTAATCACGATTTCTTTTTATTTCCATGGGTAGTAAGTTAATTAGACAGTTAGCATCGATCACTCACTGATTCAATTAAATCCTAACCAATTTAAATGGGTTCTGAACAGATATGCATTTTATCACACTTTCCTCAAGCAGTCTGTGTTTTTTAGAGATAAGACTAGTCTAGACGTTTATTTAAACAATGTGATTATTTTTGTCTTGTTCATATTTCATTAAACCAGTGACTGGACCTGTGTAACTGTGTATGATCTTTCGGTGTATTATGTCCTTATCTTTTACTCTAATGCTTTACAAATAAATAACTGATAATTTGTGTGAAGGTGAAACTTTCATAAATATCTTGCGGATTTACCAGTAGCTTGGTCATTAGTCAAATATTTTATGTGTTTTATTAATTATAAAGAAAATATAAATCCTATAAGATTGGCCATACTTTATGGAGAATATAACATAATATTTTTTAAATTATACTAAAAACATACATCATCGAATCAAAAATAGTTCTAGAAAATCAGCACAATGAGAGGGTCATGATAGACTGAGAATATAGAACTGATAGTGTGTACATAAAAAGGGGATCCAGATCACACGAGTAGCCGTCCCATGAATTCTATCAAACCATAAGTATCATAAATAAGAAGTGCAAGTACATTAGTATAATTGGTTTTTTTAACTGTATTTCTGTATTCCTGTGTCCTGTTCATTGGTCAAAAGTTTGGCAATGGTCAAATAGAGGACTGTATAAGTGAAGGCTCACAGCAGTCTCAGTGTGACTTGAGTTTTCCACTCTGTGAAGACCAATTGAGTTTGTAAGGGTCAAACTTTGCATATTTCATCCATTCCAGTGGGTTACTTTCATAGGACTCCATGATACTCTGGACTTCCTATACATTGACTTCATCACTGGCAAAGATCTCATGCAGGATCTGGATCAGCTCATCCAGTGTCTGTGGCTTTGGAATGTCTGTGTGCTCCATACTACACGTTTGAGCTGAGGAGACCCTTACAGTGAGATGCCTGGAGGACCACCAGCAGCTGCTCCTTCGCACAAACAAGTTGATTTTTTTGCCCCCTATTTTTTATTTTTCCAAGGGTAACAGGAGAAATTGTACCCAAAAAGTTGTTGTGCAATTTGTCCTGAGTACGATGGTACCCCATATGTGGGGGTAAACCACTGTTTGGGTGTATGTCAGAGCTAGGAAGGGAAGGAGCGCCTTTTTACTTTTTCAACTCAAAATTGGCCGGAATTAAGATCGGACGCCATGTTACATTTGGAGAGCCCCTGATGTGCCTAAACAGTGGAAACACCCCACAAGCGACACCTTTTTGGAAACTATACCCCCTAAGGAACTTATCTAGATGTGTAGTGAGCACTTTGAAACCCCAGTGCTTCACAAAAGTTTATTTCGTAGAGCCGTAAAAATAAAAAATCATTTTTTTTCACAAAAATTTTAAGGCCACAATTTTTTATTTTCACAAAAATAACATATTGGACCCCAAAAGTTATTGTACAAATTGTCCTGAGTATGCTGATACCCCATATGTGGGGTTAAACCACTGTTTGGGTGCATGGCTATGGTTTGCAGGTGCCATGACCCACTGTGAGAGCCCATGAGGTGCCAAAACAGCAGAATCCCCCATATATGACCTCATTTTATTAACTACACCTCTCAATGAATTCAACTAGAGATGCAGTAATCATATTGACACCATGGGTGTGTTACAGAATTTTATACCATTGGGCAGTCAGGACAAAATAACTACATTTTTTACCAACAAAATTTTGTTTTAGCCAAAGATTTTACATTTTTACACAAGAAGTGGGTAAAAATGGCAACAAAATTTGTCCCACAATTTCTACTGAACATAGCATATGTGGCTGTACAGTACTGCTTAGCCATGTGGAGAGACTCCGGAGGAATGGAGCGCTATTTTCCTATTCAAGTGAATGGGTCTGTGCACGTCAGAGTGTTTCTACGGACCGTGTGTCCATGGGCAAAACACGCTGACATGTCCGTTTTTTAACATGTACCGCACACGTGCATATACATAGCACACATTGATGTCATCCATGTGACACTCATCGGCGCCAGGGAAGAAGCATTACAGTAACTGCTGCTCCCCAGTGCTGGGTGCTGAACACAGCTCTCATCATTTTCCCCTACTCTGCTGGTGATCAGCCTGCTCTACCGGTGATCGTCGTGAGCAGGGGAGAATGATAAGAGTTATATTTAAGTAATAAAAGAGACAGCAGGTGGCGACTGATGGGACTATTACTCCCATCAGCCTACCCCTGCTGCTGCTAATAACAGTGACAGCAGGAGCAGCAGATGGGAGTATTCATCTGCTGCCCCTACGCTGTAAATAAATATGGTAATTAAAAAAAACGGTGTGGGTTCCCCCTATTTTTGATAACCAGCCAGACAAAACTCACAGCTGGGGGCTGCAACCCTCAGCTGTCAGCTTCAGCAAGACTGGTTATCAAGAATAGAGGGGTCCCCATGCTGTTTTTTTAATTATTTAAATAAATAATTTAAAAAAACGGCATGGAGTCCACGCATTTTTGACCACCAGCCTTGCTAAAGCTCAGTGCTGGGGGCTGGTATTCTCAGGCTGGTAAGGGGCCATGGATATTGACCCCTCCAGCCTAAAAATAGCATCCCGCAGCTGCCCAGAAAAGGCACATCTATTAGATGTGCCAATTCTGTCGCTTTGCCAGGCTCTTCCCACTTGCCCAGTAGTGGTGGAAAGTGGGATAATATTTACATTTACTCACCTCTTTGTCGCTGGGGGCCAGGTGCCGGTATCTTGAGCAGGCGGGGACACCAGCGTACTATGGGGGCCAGGTGCCGGTGTCGCCGCTGGCTCAGGGCCCCGGCACCTGTGATATTCACATGTTCCCATTACACTGCTGTGCGCCGCTCTGTCTTCTGGGTTCTCTGTCAGTGACTGTTCAGGCAGAGGGCGCGCACTAACCATGTCATCGCGCCCTCTGACATGAACGTCACAGCCAGAGGATGCGGAGGACAGAGCGGCGTGCGGGGGGCAAATGGGGACAGGTGAATATAGCATGGCTCCCCCCTGTCATACTCATCCCCTCCTGGCATGTCTCTGCAGCCCCTGCTTCTCCCATGGTCTCCGGCGCTGCAGCTCTTCCAGTGTTCAGCAGTCACATGGCACCGATCATTAAAGTCATGAATGAGCGGTACCACGTGACTGCTGAACACAGGCGTCGGAGACCATGGGAGAAGCAGAGGGTAAGTATGATCTGATACCCACGCTCCCCCTCCCCCGCCGACCCTCTGGTATATGACTTGAGTATAGGCCGAGAGGGGCACTTTCAGCCTTAAAAGAATGGGCTGAAAATCTCAGCTTATACTCGAGTATATACGAGATTGCACAACTGAGCAGTTTGAAATGAAATCTAGAAATGACCGATACAAGAGATAAACTTGCTCCACTTTTGGGAACAGCTGATGAGTATGTCTTAACTAATAGGATAGAGTAGGGGAGGCTCCTGCTGCACTCAGTTGTCTTACAGTCAAACGTAGAATAGTGAGGCTTAATATGGAGAAAAAAAGTTTTCATAAATGTTTTAATTATAATACTATGAGGCAAAATAAGATTGAAGAATATGATGAATTAATGGGACAATTTTTTTGTACATATTCTATGATTTTTTTATGATTATTATTTGTTTGCTGGATTTACTTTATGTTTGTTATTTTATTTTTCTTTGTTAACTCATATTTCAAGCTGTGTTTAGTAAAAATCTTTACTACTTTAGATAATTGATATGGTTGTCCACTACTTTAAAAATAAGATTATTACTGGGTTTCAGGTGGTGCAAAAAAATTATACTCAACCAACAAGACCCCCAAAATTTCTCTGTAGTGTGCACTTTGTCCCCCATCTGTCTCCTGACTTCCTCTTAAGGAGCACTAGATGTCCACTGCAGCCTACTACTCTTTATTAATCTCTTATAAAGTAGTGGACAGTCCCTTTAATTGCTTTGTTGATTGTAAAGTATGTGTAAAAATTATTTATAATACTACAAAACTATTAATTAGGTACAATGTAAAAACGTGCTTTCTAAATAAGAAATTGTGTTTAGTGATTTCTATTGCAATAGCAGTGGAAAAATGTTTTTATCTTTTCTGGATAATAGATATTCATAGCATATATCTAGTATATACACTCAATGTTTGATTGTTGAAGATCCAACAACCAGAATTTACAGTACATTAATCGTTAAAAAGAATGGGGCACAGCGCTATGATCCTTGAAAAGAATGGAGATCAGCACTAGATATAATGTAGTTGTCCCTCTTTTTTTATTTTTTTTCCTAATGAGAGACACAATGCCTATGTTTGTGTAGGAATTGAAACTCCTCTGTATATCAGTCGTAGGCAGAAACTTAAAGAGAATTTACACTCAAAGAATTTGACACCACACAATCAATAATAGCTAGTATCCAACTGCAAAGGATACATTAAATGCAAATAAATCAAGTGATGTTTTGGGAGGATAGGAGTATACTGTAGACAGTTTACATAACTCATTTGCGTGATGTAGATGTCAGGGTTGTAACTAACGTTATTTTACATTTTACAATGGAATTTCATAGAAAAATAAATAGAGGATTACAATTGTAAAATACTTAGGACTTATTCATTCACATGTAAATGTATATATCCATGTACACACAGTTGTTGAATCAGAGCTATCCTTCAAGAGACTTAAGGGCCCGTTACACATTGCGATATCACTAGCAATATCGCTGTAATGCCACCGATTTTGTGACGTAGCAGCGATTTTGCTAGCGATATCGCTACATGTGATACTTACCTCCGACCGGCTCCCCCGCTGCTCATCGCTGGCCGCGCGAGAAGGTCCTGGACCATTTCTCGTCGGGCGCTTCCTGCTGGGCTTCCTGTGGCGACGTGTGGACGCGGGTGGGAGGACGTCAGGATCGCCGCGTCTGACAAGTAAGGCCTCTTTCACACTTCAGTTTTTTGCATCAGTCAAAATCCGCCAAAAGGACGGATGGCGGATCCATTTTAGTACTGATGACAACGGATGCCACCCGTCCGTTTGTTTGACGGATCCGCAAAATGAAGAATTTTAAAGGAATCGTGGCCTGGAAAAGAGGAGAGAGAGAGAATTTTTTTTTTTTGTCCGGCACCCAGAAAGAATTTCGGGTTAAATGAGTGTCTGGAGGATCCGCCAGAGAAAAAAACGTTGCAAGCTCCGTTTTCAAATCTTTGAGGATGGTGACGGACAGCAACTTTTGGCGGATCCTCAAAAAAAGGATGCAACGGATGGCAATCCGTCACAATCCGCCATTAATGGAAGTCAATGGGGGAAAAAAACGGATCCTCAAAAGAAAATTGACGATCCGTTTTTTTCAAAACCTGGCGGATTGTGACTGATTGTAAAAAACTGAAGTGTGAAAGAGGCCTAAGTAGCGACCCCTGACCCCTGCTATGTTGCTGGTGAGATCTGCCTGTGTGGCAGCTCTCTAGCGATGCACCAGCGATCCATATCGTTGTCGGGATCGCTGGTGCATCGCTAAGTGTAACGGTACCCTAAGGTATTTAAAGTGTTTGCTTTTTATGGCAATGAGGCTAAGAATTTACCATCAGGTAGTTGCTAAGTACCTGCCTGGTCTGCACTCCAACAATCTATTCCTACTCAGATGGCGATTCTTCAGCTTTATTTGACCTTACATCAATAAAGCAGTTTTTTCAGTTCTGATATGCTCTGTTAATGGGACAAGAAAGACTGATGATGTCAGCTGGCTCAGCCTAAAACATGACATTGGCAATGACGCCCGTTGACATAGCAGAGTGGAAGAGAAGAAGCTGCTCTGTCGACATGATGTCACCGGAAGCATGAGAATCACTGGCAGGAACTGTCTGTGACCGATCTGAGCTGGATCAGATCATTGCAGGTCAGAACAGATAGGTAATTAGAAACTGCCTGCCGTTAAGTTTGTAGAATATAGCCCAAAAAAAACCCAAAGTCCCGGATAACCAATTTAAATAAAAACAATAAATACAAGGCAAAAAGTTAAGAAACAATGCAAAAAGAAGATCTGCTCATCCTAATTTTCAGCCATCAGGAGTTCAGCAGGAATTAAGCATAGATATATGATAAAGACAGTAATACTTTTTTCATAATAGAATAAAATAACACATTAGTCTTTGGTCCAATAGGCAAAAATATTACAAAAACGTGTTAGACATAAGAGTTTTTATGCACTTCAAATGGTGCTATGACTAAGAAGCAGGGAATATAAAGATTCAAAATATGTAAAAGCTCCCACGTCTAACATGATTTTGTATTATTTTTGTCTATTGGACCAAATACTTTTATTCTGTTGTGAAATAAATCTTGCTGTTTTTATCATTTACTGACAGGTGCTGAATCTTCTACTACTTATATGAAATTAATGATTCATTTTTTACTTATATGAAAATGTAGGTAAATATGGAATTTAATGCACATTCAGGTGATGGATCTGGTAAATACTGCAACCCTGCTGGGTGCAGACCTACTGTGCCATGGGCTGGGCTTACCCTGGAGGGGCATGACTTAGTGTCTATTGGATATTCAGCAGACCCTCTGATTTTGAGGTTAGGCTGGGCCACTGGTAGACACCACGTATCACTCCAGGGCTGTCCCCAGGACTGCAGTAGCTGACCAGAGGATCAAAGACTCAGGTACAGGGTACAGGTGGGCTTGAAAGAAGCAGTCAGACAGTCAGAGGTTGGGGCAGACAGCACAGGTTCAGAGTTAGTAGCGGAGCTCATGAGTGGAGAGATCAGGATAAACAAGAAGGCAAGCCGGGTCGATAACAGGTGAGGCAAAACAAGAATAAGCCAATACGAAAACTAGAGACAGAGCTACTAAGAACCTAAGTTCAGGAGAGGAATGGAGGGTTGAGATGCCTAATGTATCACATGCTGGCATGTAATTGGCCAGGGAAGCAGATCTCTGCAGGACTAAATGGATATGCACTCCTATGACTCACAAAGAGCAGAGTAAGAAGAGTGACATTAGGCAGCTGAGAGCAATGGTCAAGTACTGGGTGGAGCAGAGTGAAACACGCAGTGAGCAGGGTGATGCCTAGGAAATGTGTGAGTGGCCAGGGTAACAGTACCAACACCTTACATCCCTTCCCTTTTTGGCCAGACAGACGGAGGAATCTTTACAGTAGGGGCGCAGATGTTCTCTGCAGGCTCCCAAGATCTCTACACCTTGCCAAAGCCCTTCCAATCAACCAAATGGAATGTCTCTTGGAATCCATAACAAAAAACGTAGTGAATAGGGTTGCGCTTAGTAGGTATGTGAGTGGTCTGAGTAACACATTCTGTTATTGAGTTATAGGTATCACTCACATGGAGTGCTATTATTTATAAATCTTCTCAATTATGTAAAAAGTGTCTATTGGAGATCAACTTTGTTTGTTAAAATAGTACTTATGGCTCTGGGGTATATGCAAATACATTTTCATATGTCTAGAGGAATAAGTTGCACATGACACATGGAAACAACTTGCTGTTGTGAGCCTCCAGCATTTTTGCTAAGTGCATACATTTTTAAAAGTATCATTGAAAATGCCAAAATAAACAAGATTGAAAATCAATTTACCACCACCAAGATCGTAATAGTAGTTTAAATGAACAAGGGGTCATTTAGAGACAGGACTGGATGAAAATGGTTAAACACTTCTTGATGTGTTTTGTAATCCTTATTGATGTGACAGGCAATTATAGAACATTTATTGTACAGAAAAAGTGTCATTTACAGACTGGATCTACAATGAGCCACATACAATACTTGTAATATGTCTTTAGGAGCATTACTGACCTCAGACTTCAACTCTTCGTTCGGCTCTTAATGCTAACTTCAAACGTAAAGTAATTGTCTCTCTACCGTCATTTATCTAGAAAATACTTTATACACTTCAACTATTATGCCTACTTAACTGCTTCCTTTTGTTTGGCTTCTCTTTTATCTATTCTTTATATAAGCAAATGAAAATCAAGTCAACAAATAGCTATTGACTGTGGTCACTGTTCCCGAAGTGCACGTATTACCATTATTTACTTATCTAAAGTCTATGACACATAAAGAATAATATCCTATAAGTGGTCTTTTTTAAAATTCTCCTCTATTTGAACATTACAGTACTATCTTACCTACTATACTTTACAGAATGTGTGCAGCCATAACATTTCCAAATTTAAAGGGAAACTGTTAGCTGATTCATGCTGCCAAAGCAATGGGCAGCATGAATAAGAGCCGGCTGCATAAGTGCAGCCTGGTATTCTTTCCTGTGAAATTATTTGGCATATAGAGAATACAGTATGGAGAGCTGAAGCATTTTAGAGAAAGAGTTAGGGTGCATTTAAACTGCAAGATTATAGTGATCAAGCATTCCTAGGAACGTTTGTGCGTGATTATCTTGCAGTTTCAACAGGATGCCAATTACTACTTGTTCGTCTTTGTGAAATTATTTATAAGCAGGGGTATAAATCATTCTCAGCAGCCCATCATCGTATTGTAAGGGGGTGACTGGGTATGTCCACGTCCCTCCCCAACTCTATTGATGTGTATATGTAATATGTGAGGCACCCTGACGTTTTATTAATGTGATGCGTGTATTGTAATGTAAATGTATTTGTCCTGTATTGTGCCTAGATATAGGGATAGTATAGAGGTTTGCATAGAATAATACAGTTGTGGCCAAAAGTATTGACACCCCTGCAATTTTGTCAGATAATACTCAGTTTCTTCCTGAAAATGATTGCAATCACAAATTCTTTGGTATTATTATCTTCATTTAATTTGTCTTAAATGAAAAAACACAAAAGAGAATGAAGCAAAAAGCAAAACATTGATCATTTCACACAAAACTCCAAAAATGGGCCAGACAAAAGTATTGGCACCCTCAGCCTAATACTTGGTTGCACAACCTTTAGCCAAAATAACTGCGACCAACCGCTTCCGGTAACCATCAATGAGTTTCTTACAATGCTCTGCTGGAATTTTAGACCATTCTTCTTTGGCAAAATGCTCCAGGTCCCTGATATTAGAAGGGTGCCTTCTCCAAACTGCCATTTTTAGATCTCTCCACAGGTGTTCTATGGGATTCAGGTCTGGACTCATTGCTGGCCACCTTAGAAGTCTCCAGTGCTTTCTCTCAAACCATTTTCTAGTGCTTTTTGGGTCAGTGTCCTGCTGGAAGACCCATAACCTCTGAGGGAGACCCAGCTTTCTCACACTGGGCCCTACATTATGCTGCAAAATTTGTTGGTAGTCTTCAGACTTCATAATGCCATGCACACAGTCAAGCAGTCCAGTGCCAATAGCAGCAAAGCAGCCCCAAAACATCAGGGAACCTTCGCCATGATTGACTGTAGGGACCGTGTTTTTTTCTTTGAATGCCTCTTTTTTTCTCCTGTACACTCTATGTTGATGCCTTTGCCAAAAAAACTCTACTTTTTTCTCATCTGACCAGAGAACATTCTTCCAAAATGTTTTAGGCTTTTCAGGTAAGTTTTGGCAAACTCCAGCCTGGCTTTTTTATGTCTCGGGGTAAGAAGTGGGGTCTTCCTGGGTCTCCTACCATACAGTCCCTTTTCATTCAGATGCCGACGGATAGTACGGGTTGACACTGTTGTACCCTAGGACTGCAGGGCAGCTTGAACTTGTTTGGATGTTAGTCGAGGTTCTTTATCCAACATCCGCCCAATCTTGCATTGAAATCTCTTGTCAATTTTTCTTTTCCATCCACATCTAGGGAGGTTAGCCACAGTGCCTTGGGCTTTAAACTTCTTGATGACACTGCGCACGGTAGACACAGGAACATTCAGGTCTTTGGAGATGGACTTGTAGCCTTGAGATTGCTCATGCTTCCTCACAATTTGGTTTCTCAAGTCCTCAGACAGTTCTTTGGTCTTCTTTCTTTTCTCCATGCTCAATGTGGTACACACAAGGACACAGGAAAGAGGTTGAGTCAACTTTAATCCATGTCAACTGGCTGCAAGTGTGATTTAGTTATTGCCAACACCTGTTAGGTGCCACAGGTAAGTTACAAGTGCTGTTAATTACACAAATTAAAGAAGCATCACATGATTTTTCGAACAGTGCCAATACTTTTGTCCACCCTCTTTTTTATGTTTGGTGTGGAATTATATCCAATTTGGCTTTAGGACAATTCTTTTTGTGCTTTTTCATTTAAGAAAAATTAAATGAAGATAATAATAACAAAGAATTTGTGTTTGCAATCATTTTCAGGAAGAAACTGAGTATTATCTGACAAAATTGCAGGGGTGTCAATACTTTTGGCCACAACTGTAGTGGGGTTAGCTTAAGGGGGGCACATCAGAATAAGGAATAGATAAAAGAGGGTCAATAGTGACAGGCAGCACAGGGGTTAAGCAGTTGGGAGTGGTTTTAGAGCAGCTGCAGCAGGGGAGATATAGAAAGAGAGACTTCCTGATTAACCCCTTCATGACCAAGCCTATTTTGACCTTAATGACCTGGCCATTTTTTGCAATTCTGACCAGTGTCCCTTTATAATAATAATAATAATAATAATAATAATAATAATAAATTTTATTTTTATAGCGCCGACATATTCCGCAGCACTTTACATTTCAGAGGGGATTTGTACAGACAATAGACATTACAGCATAACAATAATCATATACAGTAGATTATAAGAAATACCAAGAGGAAAGAGGGCCCTGCTCGCAAGCTTACAGTCTATGAGGAAAGAGGTAGACACGAAAGGTGGGTGGTAACAGTTGCCCTGATTGTGTCTGTACTGTTACACACTTAACATTATGGCTGGTCCATACAGAGGGCTAATGGATGCATAAAGCATGTGGGAACATGATTTGGGAAATCTGGTTATGGTAAAACTTTTGGCTGTGCCACACAGGGATAGATTAGGTTAATGTGTTGAGGCGATAGGCCAGTCTGAATAAATGCGTTTTCAGGGCACGCTTAAAATTGTGGGGATTGTTGACTAATCATATTGACCTGGGAAGTGCTTTCCAAAGAATTGGCGCGGCACGTGTAAAGTCTTGGAGACGGGAGTGGGAGGTTCTGACTATTGAGGATGCTAACCTCAGGTCATCAGAATGGAGGGCGCGGGTAGGGTGGTATACTGAAACAAGGGAAGAGATGTAGGGTGGTGCTGAGCCATGGAGGGCTTTGTGGGTGAGGGTGATAAGTTTATACTGAATTCTGGAGTGGATGGGTAGCCAGTGTAATGACTGGCACAAGGTAGAGGCATCGGTGTAACGATTGGTTAGGAATATGATCCTGGCTGCAGCGTTCAAGACAGATTGGAGAGGGGAGAGTTTGGTAAGAGGGAGACCGATTAGAAGAGAGTTACAATAGTCGAGACAAGAATGAATAAGAGAAACAGTAAGAGTTTTTGCAGAGTCAAAAGTAAGAAAAGGTCTAATTCTAGAAATGTTTTTGAGGTGCAGATGACAAGAGCGAGCCAGTGATCGAATGTGGGGGGCAAAGGAAAGCTCGGAATCAAGTATGACCCCAAGACAGCAGGCCTGTTGCTGGGGAGTAATAGTGGAACCACACACAGAAATAGCAATGTCGGGTATAGGTACATTAGTAGAGGGAGGAAACACCAGGAGTTCAGTCTTTGACAGGTTCAGTTTCAGATATAGTGAGGACATGATATTAGACACAGCGTTTAGACAATCGCCGGTGTTTTCTAGAAAGGCTGGCGTGATGTCAGGAGAAGAAGCGTATAATTGGGTGTCATCAGCATAGAGATGGTACTGGAAACCAAATCTACTGATTGTTTGACCAATAGGGGCAGTGTACAAGGAGAAGAGGAGGGGGCCTAGAACCGATCCTTGGGGGACCCCAACAGTAAGGGGAAGGTGAGAGGAGGAGGAACCGGCAAAAGATACAGTAAAGGAGCGGTCAGAGAGATAGGAGGAGAAGCAGGAGAGAACGGTGTCCTTGAGGCCAATGGAACGGAGCATAGTGAGGAGGAGCTGATGATCCACAGTGTCGAATGCTGCAGAGAGATCCAAGAGAATTAGCATGGAGTAATGACCATTTGATTTAGCTGTTAGCAGATCATTAGAGACTTTAGTGAGGGCAGTTTCAGTGGAGTGTAAAGAGCGGAAACCGGATTGGAGAGGGTCGAGAACAGAGTTTTCTGAGAGATAGCGGATAAGACGGGAGTGGACCAGACGTTCCAGGAGTTTAGAGATGAAGGGAAGATTAGAGACAGGTCTATAGTTAGCGGCACAGTTTTGGTCGAGGGGTGGTTTTTTAAGTAGTGGATGTATGATGGCATGCTTAAATGAGGAGGGAAAAATACCAGAAGAGAGAGGGAGGTTAAATATTTTAGTTAGGTGAGGGGTGACAGCAGGGGAAAGGGACTGGAGGAGATGTGATGGAAATGGGTCACTGGTGCAAGTAGTTGGGCGAGAAGATGCAAGGAGCCTGCTTACTTCTTCTGTGACTGGTTCAAAATCAGAGAGTGAGCTAGATGCAGTGGGGGAGGGAGGACAGTGCATGGTATGAGGTGATTGGGAGATAATTTCCTGTCGGATCTGGTCAATTTTTTCTTTGAAGTAATTGGCCAGATCGTCAGCTCGGAGCTCCGTGGTTGGGGCTTGTACTCTTGGATTGAGTAGAGAATGAAAAGTGTCAAAGAGACGTTTCGGGTTATTGGACAGTGAGGTGATGAGGGTGTTGAAATAGGCTTGTTTGGAGAGGTGAAGGGCAGTGTTGTATGTTCTAAGCATAAACTTAAAATGGATGAAATCTTCGTGTAGATTGGATTTTCTCCACAGACGTTCGGCGCACCTGGAGCACCGCTGCAGGAAACGTGTTTGCACCGTGTGCCAGGGTTGTCGCCGTCTGCGTTGTGGTGTTCTATTTATAGGGGGTGCAAATTCATCCAGGGCACTTTGAAGTGTTTCATTGTAATGCTTCAATGCAGAATCAGGACATGAGAGGGAGGAGATAGGGACCAATCAAGACTGCAAGTTCTTCATAATTTTCTGGGTGTTAATGGCCTGTATGTTTCTATAAGTCTGGACAGTGGGGGTGACCTGAGCAGCCTGGCAGTTCTTGATAGAGAATGAAAGAAGATTGTGGTCAAAGAGCGGGAGAGGGGAGTTTGCATAATCATCCACTGCACAAAGCCGAGAGAAGACCAAGTCGAGGGAGTTTCCGTCTTCATGCGTTGGAGAATTAGTAAGCTGCAAAAGGCCAAATGAGGAGGTTAGAGATAAAAGGTGAGTAGCAGATGGTGAGAGGGGAAGAGCAATGGGGATGTTGAAATCTCCCATGATGAGGGTAGGGATGTCACAGGAGAGAAAATGTGGAAGCCAAGTGGCAAAATGATCCAGGAACTGATGGGAGGGGCCGGGGGGACGATACACTACCGCCACTCGCATGGAGAAGGGGGTGTAGAGTCTGACGGCATGGACCTCAAAAGAAGGGAAGACAAGTGAGGATACTTGAGGGATAACCTGAAAGGTACATTTTGGTGATAGGAGCAGACCAACGCCTCCACCTGCTCTATTGTCTGATCTTGGGGTATGAGAGAAGTGTAGCCCCCCGTATGAAAGAGCAGCAGCAGCGGTAGTGTCTGACTGCTGGATCCAGGTTTCAGTAAGAGCCAGGAGGTTAAGAGAATTAGAAAGGAAGAAGTCATGGATGAAGGAGAGTTTGTTACACACTGAGCGAGAATTCCAAAGTGCACAATTAAGAGAGACAGATGGCATGCAGGGAATATTAATAAGATTAGAGGGGTTTCTAAGTGTAGCAGTTGGGGGGTTTGACTTTCTATAACATGGGGGACCAGGGTTGGGAGCAATGTCTCCTGTGACTAGGAGAAGGAGGATAGAAAGAGTGAGCAGATGGTTAAGTGATTTGTGAGAGTGTCTCTGATGTTGAATGGTGGGACTGACTGGATCTGTGCAATTTAACAATGTGAAAAGAGTGCGAGTGCTATACATAGGAGAGGAAAGGAGCGAGGGGCCGATATGGATGGAGTGTAGAGAGTTAATGCCAGGGCGGTGGATGTGTGTGAATGCAGCGGCCAGGATAAAAATTACACAAATGCATATGGTATATATTTGATGTACTCCAAATGTACAGGGAGTAGATGTATATAAATGACTTACCTGTCTCCTGCCTTGTCTAACTGCCATGTTATAACTGCCAGTAGTAATTTGATACATGTACTTCGATTACATGTGCATAAATGCCACCCCTGCATAAATGCTCCCCCTAGCTAGGTCTGAATATACCTTTATGAGGTAATAACTCAGGAACGCTTCAACGCATCCTAGCAATTCCGAGAATGTTTTTTCGTGACATATTTGGCTTCATGTTAGTGGTAAATTTAAGTAAATAATTTTTGCATTTATTTGTGAAAAAAACGGACATTTGGTGAAAATGTTGAAAATTTCTCAATTTTCAAATTTTAACATTTTTATTCTGCTAAAGCAGAGAGTTATGTGACACAAAATAGCTAATAAATAACATTTCCCACATGTCTACTTTACATCAGCACAATTTTGGAAACAAAATTTTGTTTTGTAAGAAAGTTATAAGGGTTAAAAGTTGACCAGCGATTTCTCATTTTTACAACAAAATTTACAAAACCATTTTTTTTAAGGGACCACATCATATTTAAAGTCATTTTGAGGGGTGTACATGACAGAAAGTACCCAAAAGTGACACCATTCTAAAAACTGCACACCTCAAGCTACTCAAAACTATATTCAAGAAGATTATTAACCCTTCAAGTGCTTCACAGGAACTAAAGCAACGTGGAAGAAAAAAATTGACATTTTAATTGTTCCAACAAAAATTTTGTTTTAGCATCAATTTTTTCATTTTCACATGGGCAACAGGTAAAATGGGTCCTAACGTTTGTTGGGCAATTTCTCCTGAGTAAACTGTTACCTCATATGTGGTCATAAACCACTGTCTGGGTGCACGGCAGGTCTCAGAAGGGAAGGAGCGCCATTTGACTTTTTGAATGGAAGATATGCTGGAATATTTAGCGATTGCCATGTTAGCGTTTGGAGCATTGGATCTCCCCCACAAGTGACCCCAGTTTGGAAACTGGACCCTCCAAGGAACTTATCTAGATGCATAATGAGCACTTTGAACCCCCAGGTGCTTCACAAAAATTGATCCGTAAAAAAAAAGTACTTTTTTTTCACAAAAATTTTCTTTTAGCTTCGGTTTTTTCATTTTCACACGGGCAACAGGATAAAATGGATCCTAAAATTTGTTGGGCAATATCTCCTGAGTACACCGATACCTCATATGTGGTCATAAACCATTGTTTGGGAGCACGGCAGGGCCCAGAAGGCAATGAGCGCCATTTGACTTTTTGAATGGAAAATTAGCTCCAATCGTTCGCGGACACCATGTCGCGTTTGGAGAACCCCTGTGTGCCTAAACATTGGAGCTCCCCCACAAGTGACCCCATTTTGGAAACTAGACCCCCGAAGGAACTTATCTAGATATGTGGTGAGCACTTTGAACCCCCAAGTGCTTCACAGAAGTTTATATCACAGAGCAGTGAAAATAAAAAAATCATTTTTTTCCTCAAAAATGAGTTTTTAGCCCGCTATTTTTTATTTTCACAAGGCTAACAGAAGAAATTAGACCACAAAAGTTGTTGTGCAATTTGTCCTGAGTACACTGATGTTCCATATGTGGAGGGGAATCACTGTTTGGAAGCATGGGAGTGCTCAGAAGGGAAGGAGCGCCATTTTGAATGCAGACTTTGATGGAATGTGCCTAAACAGTAGAAACCCCCACAAGTGACCCCATTTTGGAAACTAAAACCCACAAGGAGCTTATCTAGATGTGTAGTGAGCACTTTGAACCCCCAAATGCTTCACAGAAGTTTATAATGCAGAACCATGAAAATAATAAAAAAAATTTTTTCCTCAAAAATGATTTTTTAGCTATTTTTTATTTTCCCAAGGGTAACAGGATAAATTGGACTCCAAGAGTTGTTGACCAGTTTGTCCTGAGTAAGGCTGGTTTCACATTTGCGTTTTTTAGCGCTGGAAAAAAACGCATACCTGCGCATGCGTTTTTTCCCCTATATTTAACATGGGTGCGCATACCTGCGCGCTGATAAGCGCATGTATGCGATTTTCATGCGCTGCGTTTTTTTGGGGTGTGCGTTGGTATTTTCCAGACGCAGCATGTTGCATTTTTTGGCCCTGCAAAAAAGCGCATGCGCACATATGCGCACGTTTTGCGCTAAAAATGGCCATTATAGCCTATGGATGCGCATATGTGCGCACTGGCATGCTCATGTATGCGTTTTTTTGCATATGCGTTTTTTTTTTTTAACCATGGAATTTAGGGGTTTGGGTTAGAGTTAGGGTTAGTTAAGGGGGTTTAGGGTTAGGGTTAGGGTCAGGGTCAGGGTTAGGGTTGGGGTTTGGGTCAGGGTTAGGGTTAAGTATGGTTTGGTTAAGGGTTAGGGTCAGGGTTAGGGTCAGGATTAGGGTTAAGTATGGTTTTGTTAAGGGTTAGGGTCAGGGTTAGGGTTAGGGTTAGGGTTGGGGTCAGGGTTAGGGTTAGGGTCAGGGTTAGGGTTAAGTATGGTTTTGTTAAGGGTTAGGGTCAGGGTTAGGGTCAGGATTAGGGTTAAGTATGGTTTTGTTAAGGGTTAGGGTCAGGGTTAGGGTTAGGGTTAGGGTTAGGGTCAGGGTTAGGGTTAGGGTTAGGGTCAGGGTTAGGGTTAGGGTCAGGGTTAGGGTTAAGTATGGTTTTGTTAAGGATTAGGGTCAGGGTTAGGGTCAGGATTAGGGTTAAGTATGGTTTTGTTAAGGGTTAGGGTCAGGGTTAGGGTTAGGGTCAGGATTAGGGTTAAGTATGGTTTGGTTAAGGGTTAGGGTCAGGGTTAGGGTTAGGGTTAGGGTTAGGGTCAGGGTTAGGGTTAAGTATGGTTTTGTTAAGGGTTAGGGTCAGGGTTAGGGTTAGGGTTAGGGTCAGGGTTAGGGTTAGGGTTAGGGTTAGGGTCAGGGTTAGGGTCAGGGTTAGGGTTAGGGTTAGGGTTAGTTAGGGTTTAGGGTTTGGGTTAGGGTTAAGTATGATTTGGTTAAGGGTTAGGGTCAGGGTTAGGGTTAGGGTTAGGGTCAGGGTTAGGGTTAGGGTTAGGGTCAGGGTTAGGGTTAGTAAAGTCATGGTTTGGGTAGTGTGAGGGGCCACCTAAAAATGTTGGAAAAAAACGCAGACGCGGTAAAAACGCACTAAAAACGCATACAAACGCATAAAAACGCTGCGTTTTTTTCATGCATGCTCATAAAAATGCTTGAAAAAAACGCAGCAGTTGTATGCTTATGTATGCGTTTTTTCAATGCGTTTTTTTGCGGGAAAAACGCGCTGCAAAAAAAAGCAAGTGTGAAACTAGCCTAAGCTGGTACCCCATATGTGGGGGAGAACCACTGTTTGGGCGCACGGCAGGGCTCAGAAGGGAAGGAGTGGCATTTGACTTTTTGAATTGAAAATTAGCTCCAATCGTTAGCGGACACTATGTCATGTTTGGAGAGCCCCTGTGTGCCTAAACTTTGGAGCTCCCCCACAAATGACCCCATTTTGGAAACTACACCCCCTAAGGAACTTATCTAGATGCATAGTGAGCACTTTGAACCCCCAGATGCTTCACAGAAGTTTATAATGCAGAGCCGTGAAAATAAAAAAAATATTTTTAGTCCACTATTTTTTTATTTTCACAAGGGTAACAGGATAAATTGGACCCCAAAAGTTGTCCAGATTGTCCTGAGTACCCTGGTACCCCAAATGTGGGGGGGACCACTGTTTGGGCACACGTCGGGGCTCGGAAGGGAAGTAGTGATGTTTTGAAATGTCGACTTGATGGAATGGTCTGTGGACGTCAACCCTAACCCTAATTCCAACCCTAACCCTAATTCCAACCCTAACCCTATTTCTAACCCTAACCCTATTTCTAACCCTAGCCCTAATTCTAACCCTAGCCCTAACCCTAACTCTAGCCCTAACCCTAACCCTAATGGAAAAATAAAATTTTTTTAATTATTTTATTATTTGTCCCTACATATGGGGGTGATAAGGGGGGCGGTGATTTACTTTTTTTTATTTTGATCACTGTGAGAGTTTATCACAGTGATCAAAATAAATGAATGAATCTGCAGGTTGCAGATTTGAGCGGGTGCATTGCTCATGCGACCGCCATTTTCCAAGATGGAGGTGCCTATGATCTGAGACGGCGGGACACCGGGACGGCCAGAGGGACGTCGGAGGCAAGGTGGAGGGTGAAGGGGGGATCGGAAGGTGGGTTGAGCGGAGGGTAGGGCAGGGCGGGCAGATTATGCCGATCGGTGCCGTCAGTCAGTGGAGGAAGCCGATCGGCACCGTCAGCCAGTGGGGGAGTCTGATTGGTGTCCCAGGAGGAGAGAAGGCCCAGGATAGGGACCAGTGTGGATGGCCACCAGTGAACAGAGGTCCATTCAAGGAGGATTCAGGGTTTCTAACCGGGCAAGGTGGATCTGAGAGAGCATACCTAACACCTCTTCCTAAGGAAGCTGGATCAGGGACTGAGGGGAACTGGTGATCCTGGAACACGTGTGGAACAAAGTAATTGCAGGAGATGGAAGAAGTTGTCAGGAGGAATCAGGTCTGTCTGAAGGACAGGGAAAGTGAGGAGATGCCTCTCTGTGTGAACTGTGCTGCTGATTTGATGGATGCCTTGCTGTTTATTAAAGTTCATCTGTTGGAGAAAGACCCCATCTTTGAAGTGATTTGCAGAGCCTACATAGTAACAGCTGAAAAGAATATGACAGAGCCTGTGAGTGTGCTGTGGAGCATGTTACACATGCTGTTCAAAGAACTTTGACTTTTCACGAGCAAGGTGCCGGGGTGCTCACAGACCGTTACTTGGTGAACTCGCCCATGGTTACCACCCCGGGCCACCTTGTTACAGTATGTAAACAGGACTCAAAGGGACCACAACAAATGGCAACTAATGGGCACTGAACAAACTATTGCATATTTTTAAGTGTACATCAGAGGTTCTGACTGCCTGTATAAACAGGCAATGAAACAACTGCTAATCAGAAAACCAGGTTCTGATCTGTGGTCATTAAGTATAACACATAATCTATTGTAAATGTACCCTTAGTGCCAGGATTGGAAAAGAGCCTAGGTCAAGCCTGCACACGTCAGCTCCATTCATTCTCTATGGGACTGCTGGAAATTGCTGAGATTTTTATAAGTGTGTCTGTGGGAATTTTTTGCCATTGATCCATAAGAGCATTTGTGAGGTCAAACATTGATGATGGGCGAGAGATTCTGGCTTGGATTCACAAAGGTGCTTGATGGGTTGAGGTCAGAGCTCTAACATTTTCTCACTCCTTCACAGTCCGATGGCAGAGAGTTTTTCACCACAACGCTAGCCAATGCCATTGTGCTTGGTGTTGTGCAGTTTGGAAGCAGCTGTTCAGCCATGGAAACATGAAGCTCTTGGTGCATTCACTTTTTTTTTGCTAATGCTAAAGGGGTTGATCACTACTTTTACTACTTGCCATAAGGGCCCATTACACTAAGTGATATCGCTAGCAATATCGCTATAATGTCACTGGTTTTGTGATGCAGCAGCGATATTGCTAGCGATATCGCTATGTGTGATACTTACCTCCGACCGGCTCCCCCTCTGATTATTGCTGATCGTGCGAGAACGTCCTGGGCCATTTCTCGTCATCCACTTCCTGCTGGGCTTCCTGCTGTGGCGACGAGTGACGCGTGGACGCGGGCGAGAGGACGTCAGGATCGACTCGTCTGACAGGTAAGTAGCAACCCCCAACCGCTGCTATGTCGCTGGTGAGATCTGTCTGTTTGGCAGCTAACTAGCGACCACTTAGCGATGCACCAGCGATCCTGACCGCGTCATATCGTGGTCGGGATCGCTGGTGTATCGCTAAGTGTAACGGTACCCATAGTTAATTTGCTTACTTCTCTTTTAAATCCCTTTATGACCTTAGGCATATCCATATGTCCAGGTTGGGAAGTACTTCACGACCTTGGATGTTTGGATACGTCCATGAGATTTTGTGCACACAACGATCGCAGCATTTAGGAGGCAGGCAGAGGAAGGGGGCTCCCACATGATATAACTTGAGGGGTAGATTGTTGCCATGGTGACCCTATGTTGTCATTTGGGCAATCAGGGCTTGCAAGTTAGCTAGATCATGCGCAGTGCATGATCCAATTAACTTGTCTCACCGAAGCACTGACAGTTATAAAGCATATAAAGCATATCAATTCTCCTTCATTGCTATGCTTTATAACTGCGATCAGAGCTGTGAAAGTCAAAGCCCCAAAGAGGGACTAAGTAAAAATGTTTAAAAAAAATTGTAAAAATATATTTTAAAAAAATCATAAAATAAGAAAAAAGTAATAATAATATATTGTGTACCCGTAAATAAAAAAAAGTACACATATTATATAGCCGCATCTGGAACAACCTGACCTATACACTGTAAAAATATAAATAGCAAATTAGGCAAAAAAACTATGCTTTTTCATCATGCCGCCAAACAAAAAGTTGAATAAAATGCAATCAAAAAGTCTAATGTAAATAAAACTATTATGGCTGAAAACGACATCTTGTACCACATAAAACAAGCCACCATATTGCTCCATCAGCAGAAACATTAAAAAGTTATAGCTCTCAGAATAAAATGATGCAAAAATAATTATATTTTTCTTTAAAAAATTTTTTATTGTGTAAAAGCACCAAAACATAAAAAAATATAAATGTGATATCGCTGTAATCACACTGATCTGAAGAATAACGCTGCCCTATCAATTTTACCACAGCGGAACAGCATTAAAAAAGAAAATTACTAAATTGCTGGTTTTTGCTCATTCTGCCTCACGAAAATTGGAATAGAATGTGACCAAAAAATATCATATGCCCAAAAATGGTACCAATAAAAACTTTAACTTGTTCTGCATAAACAAGCCCTCACATGAAATATGAAAAATTATAGCTATCAAAATATGGCAAAGGAGAAGCTTGTTTTCGCAATAAAAAGTGTTTTTTAGTGTGTGAGAGCAGCCAAACATAAAAAAACAATATAAATCTGGTATCGCTGTAATTGCACCAACCCAAAGAATAAAGTCGTTTAATTGCTTTTGCCACACGAGAAACGATGTAAAAAATAAAAACGATTCTTCACCAGCAGTTGATTTGCTCATTCTGTCTCCCAAAGATCGTAGTAAGGCTCAGCTCACACTTAACCTCGTGCTACACATCGGGGTTTCCATGTAAATCTCTGAAATACATGATTCAGATGGATCCCGTGGCAGAAGATTCCCTATGAGGCAGATGGAGGCACTGTCAATGCCATCTGTCCACCTATGATCCGATGGTATCCATCTTTTGCGGCTTGCATAAAAGTGCTGTCTGCCATAGCTTTGTGGACCTCAGAAAAGAAGGGTACTGTTGAACAGTGGCCAGATAGAGTGCAGAGTAACTCTGCTGCCACATTATTGTGCATGGATCCCTAGGGGGTTTCATCTGAATCACGTCACTCGTAGATTTAGATGTAAAGCCCGATGTAAGTGCTCACCATAGAGTGCAGGATAAATGTAATCCCAAATGTCCCTACTCAGCTACTGCACGTGTTAATGAGAAAATAGGGGGTTCCACATTACTGGTAGTACAAAAGCTCTGGAAAAGCGCAATAGCTCCTCGCCTCCCAAAAATTCTGCACTCCCTAATCCGAATCCCCCCTCCCTTCTAAGCCCCATTGTGCCTTAATCACCTTTACTGTTTACATTTTTGGCATTTCTGTAGCGATGACAGCTCAACTAATCTACAGGTGCATGTCTCCAGAAGCATGAGCTGTGCACCACAACATACAGGGCACTACAACATAGTGGATACTACAACATACTTGTGACTGCAACATACTGGGCATTAAAATAGCAGTTTTCAATTTTCACTCAGAAACATCCACTGCTGCTTGTTTATGGAAAGTACCCATGGAGTCAAAATCGTCACTGCACGTGTAGATAAATTCCCAAAGGGGTATGATTTCCAAAATGGGGTCACTTGAGGGGGGTATTGTGCTCTTTTAGCACTTAGGGGCTGTGTATATAGAGTCTTCAAACTATTCTAGGAAAATCTGTGCTCCCGGTGGCAATTAGAGCTTTAGGAGGCAAATAGCGCTTCATCCCTCCCAAGTCTCACCATGTGGCTAAGCAGTACGGTACAGCCACATATGAAGTATTTCCAGGTTCAGCAGAAAATGTATGACTGATTTTAGTGCTATTTTTTCCAATTTCCCCTAAAATTTGCAGCTGAAATAAATTTTTTGTGGTAAAAATGTAATTATTTTTCCTTCATTGCCCAATAGTATGTGTGACACACATGCAGTGTCAATATGATCACTGCACCTTTATATGAGTTAATTGAGAGGTGTAGTTTGTAAAATGGGGTTTGGCTGTTTTAGCACCTCCAGGACTCTTCCAGTGTGTTATGACACCTGCAAACCATTACAGTAAAATCTGCACAAAATTATGCCTCTGTTTTCCTTCTGAGTTTTCCACTATGCCTCAAAAGTACTTCTTGATTACATGTAGAGTGTTGACGTATTCAGAAGAAATTGTGCGACAAACTGAGAGGTCCATTTTTGTCTAAAAATGTAATTATTCTTTCTTCACTGCCCAATGATATAAATTTCTCTGAGGCACATGTGGTGTTAACATACTCATTGCACCCCTAGATGAATTCATTGAGAGGTGTAGTTTGTAAAATGATGGGAGATTTCTGCTGTTCTGGCACCTCAGGGGCTCTGCCAAAGTAACATGGCACCTTCAAACCATTCCTGCAAAATCTGAACTCCAATAAGGCGTGTTTTCCCATCTGAGCTTTTCACTGTGCTTCTAAAATAGTTCAAAGTAGTTTTTGACCAAATATGGGGTATTGATATAATCAGGAGAAATCGCACAACAAATTGTATGGTTCAATTTCTCCTGTTACCCTTATGAAAATAAGAAAAATTGGAGCTAAAAGAATATTTTTATAGGAAAAATATGATTTTTTTGTTTTCAAATCTCAACATTATAAACTTCTGTGAAGCACATGAGGGTTCAAGGTGCATCTAGATACATTCCTTGAGAAGTCTAGTTTCCATAATGGGGTCACTTGTTGGGTGTTTCCACTGTTTAGGCACATTGGGGCTCTTGAAACGCGACATGGCGTCCGTTAATGATTCCAGCAAATTTTGCGTTCAAAAAGTCAAACGTAACTCCTTCCCATCTGTGACCTGCCGTGCACCAAAACAGTAGTTTTCCTCCACATATTAAATATCAGAGTACCCAGGAGAAATTGCACAACAAATGGTATGGTGAATTTTCTCTTGTTACCCTTGTAAAAATGCTAAATTTGGGGCTAAATTTTTGTAATTTTTTCTTTTATAAACATCTGCTAAGAACCTGGGGGTTAAATTTGTTCACCACTAGAGTTGAGCGATACCGTCCGATACTTCAAAGTATCGGATCGGAATGGATCGGCCGATCTTAAAAAAAAGTATCGGTATCGCCGATTCCGATACCGGAAGTCCCATTCAAGTCTATGGGACTTCCGGTATCGGAATAAGAAAAATCCTGTTTTTCCCTTGTACAGCCTCTCTGGGGTCTGTACGGGCCTTTCGGGGGGGCTGTGCCGGCCTGCCAGGGGGTCTGTGCAGGCTCCGGTGGTCTGTGCCGGCCTGCCGGGGGGCTGTGCCGGCCTGCCAGGGGGGCTGTGCAGGCTCCGGTGGTCTGTGCCGGCCTGCCGGGGGGCTGTGCCGGCCTGCCAGGGGGGCTGTGCAGGCTCCGGTGGTCTGTGCCGGCCTGCCGGGGGGCTGTGCCGGCCTGCCAGGGGGGCTGTGCAGGCTCCGGGGGGCTGTGCCGGCCTGCCGGGGGGCTGTGCAGGCTTCGGGGGTCTGTGCAGGCATCGTCCGATGGGACTACAAGTCCCATCGGGCGATGCCTGCTACCATGACAGTGATTGACACATTAACCAATGATGGGACAGTAGTAGTCCCATCATCCGGCTAATGTGTTGAATGTAAAAAAAAAAAAAAAAAAAAAAAAAAATTACATGCTACATACATACAACATGCATACTACATACATGCTACATTCATACTACATACATGCTACATTCATACTACATATATACTACATGCAACATACATACTACATACATACTACATGCAACATACATACTACATGCATGCAACATGCATGCAACATGCATACTACATATATACTACATGCTACATACATACTACATATATGCTACATACATACTACATGCATGCTACATACATACTACATACATACTACATATATGCTACATACATACTACATACATGCATGCTACATACATACTACATACATACTACATACATACTACATACATACTACATGCATGCTACATACATACTACATGCTACATACATACTACATATATACTACATGCATGCTACATACATACTACATGCTACATACATACTACATACATACTACATGCATGCTACATACATACTACATGCTACATACATACTACATATATACTACATGCATGCTACATACATACTACATGCTACATACATACTACATATATACTACATACATACTACATACATACTACATGCATGCTACATACATACTACATGCTACATACATACTACATATATACTACATGCATGCTACATACATACTACATGCTACATACATACTACATACATACTACATACATACTACATGCATGCTACATACATACTACATGCTACATACATACTACATATATACTACATGCATGCTACATACATACTACATACATACTACATATATACTACATGCATGCTACATACATACTACATGCTACATACATATTACATATATACTACATGCATGCTACATACTGCATGCTACATGCATGCTACATACATACTACATACATACTACATGCTACATACATACCACATATATACTACATACATACTACATACAATACATTCATACAATACATACATAGACATACAGTACATATAACATAGAGTAACATACTTACCAATACTTGTCACAGAGTGCACAGACCACCGGCAGGCCGGCACAGCCCCCCGGCAGGCCGGTACAGACCCCCACAGGGTGCACAGACCACCGGCAGGCCGGTACAGACCCCGGGCAGTCCACACAGCCCCCCGGCAGGCCGGCAGAGACCCCCGGAAGGCCCGAAATGACGGCGCATCATGATGCGCACACACCGCGCATCATGATGACGTCAGGCTGTCAATCAACTTTGAACTTCCGATTCCGATGCCGACTTCCGATATTGAAAAAATATCGGAAGTCGGTATCGGAATTCCGATACAGCAAGTATCGGCCGATACCCGATACTTGCGGTATCGGAATGCTCAACACTATTCACCACAGATCTAGATACATTTCTTGATTCCTTTCCTTTTGTGTGAAAAATTTGATTTTTTTAAGGCTTAATGTTATAATCTTCTAAGAAGCACCTTGGGGTTTCATGTGCTCACTGCACATTTAGATAAGTTCACTGAGGGGTCTAGTTTCCAAAATGCCATCACTTGTGGAGATTTCCACTGTTCAGGCACATCAGGGGTTCTTAAAACATGACATGGCTTCCATTCTTGATCCCAGACAATTTTGCATTCAAAAATATCAAATGGGGCTCCTTCCCTTCCGAGTAGAGATGAGCGACTTTGCCTTTTTTCGGGTCGAGTCGGGTTTCATGAAACCTGACTTTCGCAAAAGTCTGGTCGAACGAAATCGGCCAATTTTTGTGAAAAGTCGAAGGCCGACTGAAACACGAAACCCAATGCAAGTCAATGGGGAAGCAAAGTCGGCAGGGAGTGGAGGACAGAAAGCACACCTACAGTGCCCTTTTGAATGCCAAAAACATCAATCCTTACTACTGAAGCATTTCAACCTTAATTTACTTCATAATACTAGTTATGCAATGAAAAATGGGGGTTATTTGGCTAAATTAGTCGGGGGGTAGGGCTGGCTCCAGGTTTTCATGTGCCCTGGGCCAAAGAGCGCCCCTTTAACACATAGCACAACTCATGATGCTCCGATACGGCAGAGAAATAGTGGTATAGTACAATGAAAAATGGGCCCCATTTCTAATGCTCTAGTGTATAATGGGCGTGGTAAATGCTGCTCCAGTGTCTGATGTCCACCTTTGGAATGCTCCAGTGTATGGTGGGCCCCATATATCATTCTCCAGAGTATAGTGCTCCCCAAAAATTGCTGTCCCAACATTGAAAACAATTAAATAAGTCTCCTCGCTAGGGAATCCCTGTACTAGTCTGGGCGTACAGACGTGATGTCATTGCGCTCTCTGATCAGAATATCACTGTCAGGAAACGCGGAAGATGTCATGGAGGTGGAGCAGGGAGAGGTAAGTATTTCAACTTTGAAAGTGCTGTGATCCTGAGCAAGCAGGGGGGGCCCACTCGTTGGCGATGGCCCTGGCACAGGGCCCTCATAGTACAGCAGTGTGTCTGATGGCGGGTGGGCCGAACCTGCACTTTCATCTGCACCTTCCTCTTTTTCACCGTGTAAGGTGGTACAGTATATGGGAAGGGTAACCTGAGTTTCATCAGGGTCAGATTCTGGCTGTGTAGAGTGCGAGGGAAATGTAGTGGTCTTTGTCAATGTACCAGCAGAATCATCTAGCAGTGGCTGGGCATCAGTGCACTTGTGGCGCCCCCAGGAGTACGGTCGCCACAGTGACATTACCTTCCTCCTAGGGAGTGTGATGACATGCTTGGGAGCAACGAAGGATCCCTCTAGCAGTTAAACCAACACAAAACACATTTTCCACTCCAGGCCAGCAGGGAGACCTCTGAACCTGACTGCTGAGGAGCTGCTCTCTGTGGTTGGGAGGAGGTAAGTTAGGGCAGTCTGTGAAGGGAAGGGGAAGTGTGTGGACGTGAGAAGGGGAGCTGGAGGATGAGCAGAGTTAAGGCTCACTCCTAGCTGGAGCACATGGTCCGGATTCCGGTCTCCGAGTTTGTAGGGACACTAATGTTCCTGCAGCCGAAACCGGAGGAAGTAGCAGTTGTAAATGTTCTGTACACAACTAAGGTTCGGAGGCCCCAGCAGCGACGTGTGGGAGTCAGAAGGAAAAGGCTGCGGCTGCCTGCCATACGAGAAAGTTCCAAAAGAGAGTCAACAGGGGGAACTTCATTGAACTCAGCACTGCGAGTACCTCAGATAAGCGCTAGAATGGAAGCCACACTACCTATCTGCAGAGAGAGAATTCCAAATTGACTTCCAGGCTGACCAACTCCTTCTCCATCTGTACTCTGGGTTCTGGACAGCACTTACCAAGTACAGGTAAAGGAACTGCACGACTATGTTGGTCATCTTTCTCCTGCGCCTGGTACATGGCTCTGCTACATCCTGCACTGCACACCATCTACCAACTCTTTCATCTGCCCTGCGACTACGGCCCTACCTGTGCAGGGCTTCTACATCTTAGCTGCACCACAACATCTGTCCCAGAGAAGCGACACTGCAGTGCTGGTCAATCTAATCAGAAACTACAGGTATCACGTATCATTCACCTATAAACGTAATTCACCCATTTACATGGACACCCAGGGCCACGGAACGGGTCATCACCACCATGACACATCCCTGTGAGACACCGGCCCAGTACCGATTAACCCCACTGCCCAGGCTGGCCACCCACACTCCATGTCAGATTCATCTTGGACTAGGGAATTCACGATTTGACTTGATAACCCAGGCATGGTATGATAGAAAGAGCTACGTGGACTAATGTGAAGTGTGGCCTGCTGCATCATTCACTTTGGGTGGGGGTGCTGGACACAAGGAAAGGGGTTCTTCCTGACCAGGAGCCAGCACTTGACGACTCAGTGCTTGCATTTTTTGAAACTTCAGAAGAGGAGGGCATATTTGCTGGAGTCTGTTTCGGCAATGTAAGCCAAAACCAGTTCATCATGCTCCGCCTTTAAAAGTGGTTAGCCTACTCCCAGAAAAGGTAGCCTTCCAGGCGTTCCGGAGCCAGACTATGATGCAGGCTCAACACCTCCTACCATAGCTGCTATTGTGCTTTTGCCACTACCAGCAGATGCACCACCACCATCATCACCAGCTGGCCCCCCCTCGCCCACGTCCGTGGCCTCTACCACCAAACTTCAAAATTTAGCACATAATAGACACAAAATAACATCAGATATATGGCACTGTATCAGAAGCGTACAGCTCTATTCAGTCAAAGGATAATTGTCAATCTCCATATATATTCCATCAGTCACACAGAGACGCTCACATGCTCAGTATGGATTAGACAAGAATATAAAAAGTAGACAAAGTGTACAGTATCATCAGATAGCAGGTATATATAGCATAGTTTAAACATTAACAATGTACGTCTATATATCAGGAGTAGTGTTGAGCCACCCCGCTAGTGTTTTGGTTCGTCGCACAGGAGGCAAGTTCGTCGAATGTTCGTCGAACCACATTGAAAACAATGGCAGGCAAACACAAATACATACAAACACATAGAAAACAATTACAAAACACCTTAAAAGGTGTCCCAAAGCCAAAAAAATGTTCAGAAGACAAAAATAAACATATGGAAAAGGGCAACTACATTTAGAAAAGAGGTGGAGGAGTTAAAGGAGGAGGTGGAGGAGACACAGATATAGGCTTGTCATGCCCTTATGAAGTCAAGAAAGGCTGGAATAAAAATGTAAAATACAAACCAAAAAAAAAAAATTCTGAAATCGAACACGATCATATACCATCGGACTTCCCACCAATAAATTATGCCAACTGGCGATCGGGCGGCGTTATTCCCACGAACCTCCAAACAGCGTCCATGAAGGCAAAGTGTTTGCTTTCCGAGGGCAGTATGATTGCAAAGCTGAACCTTAAAGGAATGTCCAAAAGGGCACCACCAGGAGTGGAGCCTGCGGCTTAATTGGACTCTACCCGGGAAACCACAACCATGCCACCTCAAGAAAAGATGCACACATTGAAAGCTTTGTCGATTCTGTGTGTGGTGTGGTATGTCCGTTTGTAGTTGTGCTAGCGATTTGTCAGCTCTATTCCGTTAACGAACGAGACTCCGGCATGCCCCCGTGGTACGCGTCAAGCTTACTAGAGGGATATGCGAGGCTCTGGCACGCGGGATTGAGCAATAACAGGTTTATCATGGCCTTACATGTCCAGGGCTGCATGCGTGCTACACTGAAAGGGCCAGCTTTTGTCGCTTACAGGTGCAGATACAGTGGGGCAAAAAAGTATTTAGTCAGTCAGCAATAGTGCAAGTTCCACCACTTAAAAAGATGAGAGGCGTCTGTAATTTACATCATAGGTAGACCTCAACTATGGGAGACAAAATGAGAAAAAAAAATCCAGAAAATCACATTGTCTGTTTTTTTTTCATTTTATTTGCATATTATGGTGGAAAATAAGTATTTGGTCAGAAACAAGCAATCAAGATTTCTGGCTCTCACAGACCTGTAACTTCTTCTTTAAGAGTCTCCTCTTTCCTCCACTCATTACCTGTAGTAATGGCACCTGTTTAAACTTGTTATCAGTATAAAAAGACACCTGTGCACACCCTCAAACAGTCTGACTCCAAACTCCACTATGGTGAAGACCAAAGAGCTGTCAAAGGACACCAGAAACAAAATTGTAGCCCTGCACCAGGCTGGGAAGACTGAATCTGCAATAGCCAACCAGCTTGGAGTGAAGAAATCAACTGTGGGAGCAATAATTAGAAAATGGAAGACATACAAGACCACTGATAATCTCCATCGATCTGGTGCTCCACGCAAAATCCCACCCCGTGGGGTCAGAATGATCACAAGAACGGTGAGCAAAAATCCCAGAACCACGCGGGGGGACCTAGTGAATGAACTGCAGAGAGCTGGGACCAATGTAACAAGGCCTACCATAAGTAACACACAACGCCACCATGGACTCAGAGCCTGCAGTGCCAGACGTGTCCCACTGCTTAAGCCTGTACATGTCCGGGCCCGTCTGAAGTTTGCTAGAGAGCATTTGGATGATCCAGAGGAGTTTTGGGAGAATGTCGTATGGTCTGATGAAACCAAACTGGAACTGTTTGGTAGAAACACAACTTGTCGTGTTTGGAGGAAAAAGAATACTGAGTTGCATCCATCAAACACCATACCTACTGTAAAGCATGGTGGTGGAAACATCATGCTTTGGGGCTGTTTCTCTGCAAAGGGGCCAGGACGACTGATCCGGGTACATGAAAGAATGAATGGGGCCATGTATCGTGAGATTTTGAGTGCAAACCTCCTTCCATCAGCAAGGGCATTGAAGATGAAACGTGGCTGGGTCTTTCAACATGACAATGATCCAAAGCACACCGCCAGGGCAACGAAGGAGTGGCTTCGTATGAAGCATTTCAAGGTCCTGGAGTGGCCTAGCCAGTCTCCAGATCTCAACCCTATAGAAAACCTTTGGAGGGAGTTGAAAGTCCGTGTTGCCAAGCGAAAAGCCAAAAACATCACTGCTCTAGAGGAGATCTGCATGGAGGAATGGGCCAACATACCAACAACAGTGTGTGGCAACCTTGTGAAGACTTACAGAAAACGTTTGACCTTTGTCATTGCCAACAAAGGATATATCACAAAGTATTGAGATGAAATTTTGTTTCTGACCAAATACTTATTTTCCACCATAATATGCAAATAAAATGAAAAAAAAACAGACAATGTGATTTTCTGGATTTTTTTTTTCTCAGTTTGTCTCCCATAGTTGAGGTCTACCTATGATGTAAATTACAGACGCCTCTCATCTTTTTAAGTGGTGGAACTTGCACTATTGCTGACTGACTAAATACTTTTTTGCCCCACTGTAACCCGCTGAACACCGTTAGTGATGGGAATCTGTGATTCCAATTATTCCCCACGAATGATGATTTCCCACTAAGTGCAGGTCAACCGCAATTCCTGAATTAGGCCTAACCGGCATTCCTGAAAAAATGCAAAAAATTACGTGTCCAAACCACAGGTGCTGTAGCTTGCTTAACAGCTCGGCAGCCGTTCTCAGGCCCAGTATGGATTCCACAAGATTCTAGAAAGTTGATAAAGGGTACAGTTTCACCGGATAACACGCATATATGTAGCATTGATTACACATTAAAAACCTTTGTCTATATATCAGGAGGCAGGCTCAGACCGTCTCAGGCCCAGTATGGATTAGACGTGATTGGACAAAGGTGACAAAGGTTACCGTATCACTGGATAACAGGTATGTATAGCATAGTTTACACATTAAAAATATATGTCTATAGATCAGGAGGCAGACTCAGACGTTCTCAGGTCCAGTATGGATTTGACCAGATTGTACAAAGTTGAGAAAGGGTACATTATCACTGGATAGCAGGTATATATAGCATAGTTTAAACATTTAAAATCTCTGTGTTCTCAGTATGGATTAGACAACAATCTAAAAAGTCGAAAAAAGAAAAAAAATTTGAAGCATACACCAGTATACACTTTTGGTGGTATTTTTTAATCTTAATATATATTTCTGTCTTAGTAAGACAGTCCAGACTCTCCGCAATAGGAAATGAGATGCATACAATTACTGACATAAAGTCTAGTGATTGCAGAAATCTAGGAATTACTATTCACGGGAAAAACTTCCATCAAAATTTTCAGAGGCGATGCTGACCCTCAATTAATTAGTGTGTGGAGACAGCAAAAACCTTTCTTTGTGAAGAAAGTGTTGCTGTATCGCAGTACCGTGGATCCCATCGCCATTACTCATATCCATCCAATATTGATCACAGGGAGAGATGTAAACATGGTGCTCACTGCCTATCATGATTTGTCACGTAACTTTGGAGTGCAAAACACAGAAGCCACAGGCTGTAGGCGATTCAATTGGATTGGCATGAGAGGGCACATTTAAAAATGTGCGCTGGAATGTCACACGTCTGTGGGTAGGAAAACTGTGAAAGCTGATGAGAAACCACCACTGCATCTCATTGTGAGTCGACGTCCATAAGAAATGGAAGCCATTGATCATCAGAAGCTAGAGCCCGGCCAGCTGGACAGGGCATAGCTATGTCTTAACCATCATCTTCTATCAGTTCACCAAATTTGTAGTGGCAGTCCCAGTGAAGGATTTGACAGCCCAGACTACACAGCGGAGGATCAAGGAGAGGTAAACATTGCAAATGCTGGGGCCCTGCCCAAGCAAGGGGGGCCCACTCCTGGGTGTCGGTAATGGCACTGGGCCCCTCATAGTACGGCGGTGTGTCTGACAGCGGGTGTGCACCTCCACCGTCAGAGACGCTTGATTGCACTATGAGGGACCCTGTGCCAGTGCTCACGCCCAAGAGTCAGTCCACCCACCTGTCCAGGGCAACATCACTCGCACGGTTGCGTGCACTAGGTTGTGACCCCGGCCATGGGGGTAGGATACAGCCCAGTTAGGGAGGTTTACAAAATGGCATATGTTGATGTGGGACATTCACCTGCTTCTAAAGGCAAAATTGGTCAAGTCCCAGGAAGAGGAGGACCAAAGAAAGCCATTTTTCTGGCAACCTATGTGTCATCAGGGTAAGGTGTGACAAAATCCTTGGAAACCCATGAATGGTTCATTTTAATGAAGGTTAGATAATCCACATTTTGGCTCGAGATGGGTCCTTTTTTCTGTCAGGATTGATCCAGCAGCACTGAAGACTCTTTCCGATAGCACACTTGCAGCTGGGCAAGCGAGCTCCTGTAAGGCATATTGTGCTAATTCAGGCCAGGTGTCCAGTTTAGTGGCCCAATAGTCAAATGGGAATGACCTGTGAGGGAGAACATCGATATGGGACGAGAAGTAGTTTGTAACCATAGTTGACAAGTGCTGTCTCCTGTCACTTTCAATTGATGCAGTATTACCAGTCGTGTGAGCGGGACTTGAAAAATCAGTCCACAACCTGGTCATGAAACCCCTGTCTCCAACGCCACTTCTGATGTGTGCACCACCAAAACCTCTTCCAAGTTGCCCCTGGCCCCTATGGCTCGTGTGAGAACCATCACCGCTGCTGTGGGCTGGGAATGCCTCAACCAACCGGTTTACCAGAGTTGCTTGTTTGTTAGCCAATATTAGGTCAAGGTTCTCCTGTGGCATGATGTTTTGTAATTTGCCTTTATAGCGTGGATCCAGGATGCTGGCCAACCAGTAGTCGTCATCGTTCATCATTTTGGCAATGCGGGGGTCCCTTTTTAGGATCTGCAAGGCATAATCTGACATGTGGGCCAATGGTCCCGGTGTCAATGATGCACTGCGAGTGCTGGGTGGAGGAGCACTTTCTGGCAAATCCACATCCCTCCAGTCACGCACAAACCCTGTACCAGACCTTGCCACGCCAACATTTTCTCTTGCCCCACGAGAAGCATCCTCCTCCCCTAAATAATCATCCTCATCATCATCCTCCTCCTCCTCTTCCTCTTCTTCCTCCACCTCGTCCAGGAGAGTTCCCGGAGCAGACTATGGCTGACTGTCATCAAGGCTTCCCTCCTCCTCTTCCTCATCATCCTCAGCTGCAGACGCCTGCTCCTTAATGTGCGTCAAAGTTTGCATGAGCAGACGCATAAGTGGGATGCTCATGCTTATGATGGCGTCGCCTGCGCTTACCAGCCGTGTGCATTCCTCAAAACACTGAAGGACTTTACAGAGGTCTTTCAGCTTCGACCACTGCACACCTGTCAACTCCATGTCTGCCCTCAAAGTGCCTGCCCGTGTATCCTCGCACAAATGCATTATGGCCTGCCTCTGTTCGCACAGCTGCTCAACCATGTGCAGGGTGGAGTTCCACCTTGTTGCAATGTCGATAATTAGGCGGTGCTTGGGAAGGTGGAGCAATCACTGCAGCTTCTGCATGCGACTGGAGTGTACCGGCGACCGGCGGATATGCGAGCACAGTCTTTGGACCTTCTGGAGCAGGCCTGTTAACTCCGGATAATTGTTGAGGAAGCACTGCACCACCAGGTTCAAGGTCTGAGCCAAGCAAGGTATGTGTCTGAGTTTTGAAAGGACTATGGCTGCCACAAAATTCCGGCCGTTATCACTAACTACCTTGCCTGCCTCAAGATGTAGACTGCCCAGCCATGACTCAGTTTGTCGCTGAAAGTAGTCGGCCAGTACCTCTGCGGTGTGTCTGTCACCCAAACACATCATCTTCAACACAGCCTGCTGACGCTTTCCACTAGCTGATCGATAGGGGGACACCTCGTGTGCAACACTGGCAGCTGCGGATGGAGTGCTCGTGTGACTGCATTTTGTGGACGAGCTTTCGCTTCTGGAGGAGGAGGAGGGTCGAACGCCTACAGCCAACTGTTTCCTATACCGTGGGCTAGGCAGCACTGTCCCACCACCGCTGTCCCCTGTGGACCCTGCATCCACCACATTAACCCAGTGCGCAGTGATGGACATGTAACGGCCCTGGCAATGCCTACTGGACCATGCATCAGTTGTGAGGTGCACTTTTCCACTCACTGATTGCTTGATTGCATGTACAATGCAGTCTTTCACATGAAGGTGGAGGGCTGGGATGGCTTTGCGAGAAAAGAAGTGGCGACTGGGTAGGTCATAGCGTGGTACTGCGTAGGCCATGAGTTTGCGGAAAGCTGCACTTTCAACCAACTGATAGGGCATCATCTCTAACGAGATTAGTTTGGCAATGTGGGCGTTCAAACCCAGGGTATGCAGATGAGAGGATGAGTACTTTCTTGTCCTACTCATAGTCTCTGGTAGGGTGAGCAGGACTTGAGAGCTGCATATGGTCGAACTAGTGGTGGACATGGCGGACTGAGAGAGGGTTGATGATGGTGATGGAGTTGGTGTTCTTTCTGATGGCCTAGATTCAGTCTTTCGTTGCAACAGTGTGATTCCCTGACTGATTTGCCCTTGCGACGACAACTCAACATTTGCTCCCGGTGGTGTGCTAACCGAAGGGCTTACAGTGGGGGAAACAATGTAGTGTTACTGACTACCTTCTTTGGGAGCAGTTGCACATGTGGTACGTGAGTTTTGGTAGTCCGTCCACACTTGCAAGTGCAAGGTGGTTAAATGTCTTAGCATGCAACTGGTATTGAAATTTCTCAGATTTTTCCCTCGGCTAAAGGTCTTTGCACACTTCTTACAGATAACCTTTGCCAGATCATTAGGATTTTGCTCAAAAAAGTGCCACACTGCACTCTTCCTACTATGGAAGACATTTTGAGGCCTTGCACGCTGTGCCATTTTGACTGTCTGGCCAAGCTGTCCTGCAACTCTTTTGGTTTTTGTAACCTGTTTTTGGACTGCTCCGGGTCTGCCAGATAACAGCTGTTGTGATGTCGATGCCCGCTGCGGATGCTCCTCCTCCTCTTCTGAGCTATTGGCAGCAGCACCCTCTTCCCCCAATGGATGCCAATCTGGATCAACAACTGGGTCATCCATCACCTCCTCTTCAATGTCATGTGCACCTTCCTCTGTGTCACCGTGTATTGTGGTATAATATGCGGGAAGGGGCACCTGAGTTTCATCAGGGTCAGATTCTGCCTCAGTACACTGCGAGGACAATGTAGTGCTCTGAGTGAATGTACCAGCAGAATCATCTATCAGTGGCTGTGCATCAGTGCACTCCATGTCAGATTCATCTTGGCCTGGGTAATTCACGATTTGATTTGATTACCCAGGCATGGTATGAGGAAACAGCTCCATGGAGCAATCTGTAGTGTGGCCTGCCGCATCCTTCAATTTTGGTTGGGGTGAAGGACACAAGGAAAGGTATGGTTCATGACCATGAGCTTCCAATGATGACTCAGTGCTTTTATTTTTTAAAACTTCAGAAAAGGAGGCGATAGAGCTGGAGGCAGAGTCAGCAATGTAAGCCAAAACTTGCTCTTGAAGCTCCGGCTTTAAAAGCGGTTTACCTACTCCCAGAAAAGGGAGCCTTCGAGGCCTTGTGGAGCCAGACGATGACGCAGGCTCAACACCTCCTGCATTAGGTGCTATTTTGCTTTTGCCACTACCAGCAGATCCACCACCTACACCATCATTACCAGCTGCCAACCCCCGCCTACTTCCACGGACTCTTCCACCACACTTTCTCATTTTTGGGATAAATGTACCCAAAAAAGCACCAACTATATGGTACTGTAAAACAAGGTACAAGGTGTATATAGTAGTGGGGAGAATTTGAATCTCTCTAGACTTCAGGACACAGTTGGATTCTGTCAGGCCCTGTTTATATTACACCTCAATGTGACAGGCAGATTATGGATGGTGTAAGAAAGGTGTATAGAGGACTTGGGAGAATTGGAATCTCTCTAGACTTCAGGACACAGTTGGATTCTGTCAGGCCCTGTTTATATTACACCGCAATGTGACAGGCAGATTATGGATGGTGTAAGAAAGGTGTATAGAGGACTTGGGAGAATTGGAATCTCTCTAGACTTCAGGACACAGTTGGATTCTGTCAGGCCCTGTTTATATTACACCGCAATGTGACAGGCAGATTATGGATGGTGTAAGAAAGGTGTATAGAGGACTGGGGAGAATTGGAATCTCTCTAGACTTCAGGACGCAGTTGGATTTTGTCAGGCTCTGTTTATATTACACCGCAATGTGACAGGCAGATTCTGGATGGTGTAAGAAAGGTGTATAGAGGACTGGGGAGAACTGGAATCTCTCTAGACTTCAGGACACAGTTGGATTCTGTCAGGCCCTGTTTATATTACACCACAATGTGACAGGCAGATTCTGGATGGTGTAAGAAAGGTGTATAGAGGACTGGGGAGAATTGGAATCTCTCTAGACTTCAGGACACAGTTGGATTCAGTCAGGCCCTGTTTATATTACACCGCAATGTGACAGGTAGATTCTGGATGGTGTAAGAAAGGTGTATAGAGGACTGGGGAGAATTGGAATCTCTCTAGACTTCAGGACACAGTTGGATTCTGTCAGGCCATGTTTATATTACACCGCAATTTGACAGGCAGATTCTGGATGGTGTAAGAAAGGTGTATAGAGGACTGGGGAGAATTGGAATCTCTCTAGACTTCAGGACACAGTTGGATTCTATCAGGCCCTGTTTATATTACACCGCAATGTGACAGGCAGATTCTGGATGGTGTAAGAAAGGTGTATAGAGGACTGGGGAGAATTGGAATTTCTCTAGACTTCAGGACACAGTTGGATTCTGTCAGGCCCTGTTTATATTACACCGCAATGTGACAGGCGGATTCTGGATTGTGTAAGAAAGGTGTATAGAGGACTGTGGAGAATTGGAATCTCTCTAGACTTCAGGACACAGTTGGATTCTGTCAGGCACTGTTTATATTACACCGCAATGTGACAGGTAGATTCTGGATGGTGTAAGAAAGGTGTATAGAGGACTGTGGAGAATTGGAATCTCTCTAGACTTCAGGACACAGTTGGATTGTCAGGCCCTGTTTATATTACACTGCAATGTGACAGGCAGATTCTGGAATGGTGTAAGAAAGGTGTATAGTGGACTGGGGAGAATTGGAATCTCTCTAGACTTCAGGACACAGTTGTATTCTGTCAGTCCCTGTTTATATTACACCACAATGTGACAGGCAGATTCTGGATGGTGTAAGAAAGGTGTATAGAGGACTGTGGAGAATTGGAATCTCTCTAGACTTCAGGACACAGTTGGATTCTGTCAGGCCCTGTTTATATTACGCCGCAATGTGATAGGCAGATTCCGGATGGTGTAAGAAAGGTGTATAGAGGACTGTCGAGAATTGGAATCTCTCTAGACTTCAGGACACAGTTGGATTCTGTCAGGCCCTGTTTATATTACACCGCAATGTGACAGGCAGATTCTGGATGGTGTAAGAAAGGTGTATAGTGGACTGGGGAGAACTGGAATCTCTCTAGACTTCAGGACACAGTTGGATTCTGTCAGGCCCTGTTTATATTACACCGCAATGTGACAGGCAGATTCTGGATGGTGTAAGAAAGGTGTATAGAGGACTATGGAGAATTGGAATCTCTCTAGACTTCAGGGCACAGTTGGATTCTTTCAGGCCCTGTTTATATTACACCGCAATATGACAGGCAGATTCTGGATGGTGTAAGAAAGGTGTATAGAGGACTGGGGAGAATTGCAATTTCTCTAGACTTCAGGTCACAGTTGGATTCAGTCAGGCCCTCTTTATATTACACCGCAATGTGACAGGCAGATTCTGGATGGTGTAAGAAAGGTGTATAGAGGACTGGGGAGAATTGGAATCTCTCTAGACTTCATGACACAGTTGGATTCTGTCAGGCCCTGTTTATATTACACCGCAATGTGACAGGCAGATTCTGGATGGTGTAAGAAAGGTGTATAGAGGACTGGGGAGAATTGGAATCTCTCTAGACTTCAGGACACAGTTGGATTCTGTCAGGCCCTGTTTATATTACACCGCAATGTGACAGGCAGATTCTGGATGGTGTAAGAAAGGTTTATAGAGGACTGTGGAGAATTGGAATCTCTCTAGACTTCAGGGCACAGTTGCATTCTGTCAGGCCCTGTTTATATTACACCTCAATGTGACAGGCAGAAATTGCCTAGTGTATGACAAACTACAAGGTGTATATAGAATTCGGCAGAATTGGAATCTCCCTAGAGTGTAGGTCTGTAATAACGGACAAACTCCTCGGCTTTTCCTTACAGAGTCACAGACTTAGATAGCTTCAATTTGGCCGTGATAACAGCCGTTACACAGTATTGTGAGAGGAGCGTACACGTACACTGCTGTACGGTGTATGTAAAATTGTCAAGCTCCGTGTTTTTGTATACGGACTGACACACGCTGTCTCTCTCTAGTTTTGAATGTAATCAAACAGCAAATATACTAAACTGTTTGAAAAATGGACAAAACTATAAGGTGTAGGTCTGTAAGAACGGACTAACTCCTCGACTTTTCCTTACAGAGTCACACACTTAGATAGCTTCAATTTGGCCATGATAACAGCTGTTACACGGTACTGTGTGAGGAGCGTACACCGCTGTACGGTGTGTGAAAAAATAAACATTCAGTACCTCACCAGGACAAAACAATAAAATTTGGATTGCTTTTAAAAAAGCAGTTTGAACACCAGTGTGCACACAGCAATGCAGCTAGCCTTAAAAGGCAGGCTAATCACCACCAGCGCTGCTGCACAAAAGCAAAAATCTTCACCTTTCACTGCACAGTAACTACAGTGAAAAGCGCTATCAGCAGAAGCATTTTTTTTTCTTTTTGCCTTCCTAACGCTCTCTCTACAGAATCAGGAGCAGCAGCTTTCCCTATTCTGAGATCAGCATGAGTAATATGGCGGTCGGCATGCACACACTTTTATACCCCCTGTGATGCCCAACAAAGCAAGCCAATCACTTGCATGCCCTTCTCCAAGATGGTGGGGACCACTGCCTATGTCATCACGTTGCCCACAGTGTCCATTCTTCCTGATTGGCTGAAAAAGGGCGCTAAAGCATCTTTTGAAACGCGACTTTGGCGCTAAAGTCGCCGACCTCGTGGCCGACCTCACGCTAAGGTCGGGTTTCGTTTCATGAAACCCGACTTTGGCGAAAGTCGGTGACTTTTGAATTTTTTCGACCCGTTTCGCTCAACTCTACTTCCGAGCACTCAAACAGTAGTTTTTCCCCAAATATGGGGTATTGGCGTGCTCAGGAGAAATTGCACAAAACATTTTGGGTTCTGTTTTCTCCTGATACCTCTGTGAAAACTAACAAATTTGAGGCTAAAGTAAATTTTTGATGAAAAAAAAAGAAATGTTCATTTTTTCCTTTTATATTGCTTCAGTTTCTGTGAAGAACCTGGATGGTTAATTAATTTCTTGAATGTTATTTCGAGCACCTTGAGTGATAAAGTTTTAAGAATGTTGTCACTTTTGATTATTTTCTGTCATATATGTTAGGTGCCAGGATTCTCCCGCTGCTCGGGATGGATCTCAAGCCTTGTCTGGTGCTCTGGTTTCCCATTCAGGCTCAGCAGCTGAGATGACTGCTCAGCACAGACTTTGTTCCCAGCACCTTGCTCAGGCTTGTGACACATGTGTAGTTACTGCTGACCCTCCAGCTAAGCCTATGGTGACTACTAGTTTACACGTGCAGTACTGTGCTCTGGAGCCTAAGTCCAGACTTCACCCTATGAGCATGTCCATGATATGGTGCCTTCATTTTGGTGCTCGGTTGTCAGGTGCTCTGGTGATGTGGCAGCTTCAGATTGGTCCACAGGCAAGGTCCTGTCTGTCTGGACTTGAGCAAGGTATAACAAGCTCTCAATGGCGCATTCCTGTGCGCTAGTATCTTGTGTGTTTGGTGTGTTGGTGGCTACTTTACCACCGTGTGTGCATGTGTGCCATTAATGGCACTGCGTGTGTTGATCTAGACAGGCAGTGTAGGGTGGGAACTCCTGCTTGAACTTAGCATCTGCATTGAGCGTCCTCAGGCACGCATGCTAAAACACTCCATGTGTCAGAGCAGGGTCAACCACCAGCTTAGTCTTACCTGGGGTGTCAAGTTATAGAGACCCCAATTAGTATTTTTCTATATGCCTGTGCAGTCTAACAGGGTATAGTCCTATGTGTGTTGCTTCATAGTACCACTCTGTGATGTAACAGAGCTTGTTACTTTGTGCTCTGTGCACACTGAGTGACATTTAACTCAGTGTGCTTTAAGTGTTTTTCTCGCAGCCTTGCTCCATTGTCTTAGCTACGGGTTCTCCACCACCGCACGGTGGAGTCCGGGTTGCGAACGCACCTTATTATAATTTCTTATTTGGTGAGTTCCGCCAACCCTAGCAATATAGACCCCTCAAAGTCACTTCAAATGTGATGTGGTTCCTAAAGAAATGATTTTATAAATTTTATTGTAAAAATGAGAAATCAGTGGTCAACTTTTAATCCTTCTAACTTCCTAACAAAAAAATTATGTTTCAAAAATTGTGCTGATGTAAAATAGACATGAGGGAAATGTTACTTATTAAACATTTTGTGAGACATAAAAAGGAGTGAGCTCTAGAGTCAAATCAGTTCTCATGCTTTGCACTGACGAGGGGCAATACCCCGAAACACCAGGTCTGCAAATTGAGATTAAGATTGGGCTTTTATCCTAAGTCACATTTCAAGGCTCATTAAAGGGTCGATAGTGAACTTGCAGGTTTGCTGCTTCCAACAGGTGGTGCTATAGAGTTCAAGTCGTCTTCCATTCTGAAGAGGCAATTTAGATAGGAAAAAGGAGACTGAAAAATTCTGCTATGTTTCTTAGCAAGTTGTTTTATCATTTGAAACCTGGATTCTCATCTACTCTGCTCAGTACTGCTTTATATATCCCCTAGCACCAGTTCAGAGTCAGTTGCAAATGTTAAGACACATAATTTCATATAATGTCACATCACGGCTAGAAATCGTGTTATGCCTCATCTACGCAAACATGATATCTTATTCTGAAAAGTTACTTGATAGTATAGTTATTCCTTAAATAGAAATAAAAAGACAAGACTAAGTGAGGCTAAAATGCTCTTTTACCCTTTATCCATGTTGGAAAATGGCTAAAATAAAAAAAGATAAATAAATCAATATTTGCTTAGATAAAAAGTTGCAATTGTTAACAGTTACATTCCAATGCGTTCATTACATTCCAGTGCGTGCAATGCTTATGTATTGTAAGAATAACCCTTACAGGGCACAGGTGTGTGCATTAGGCTAACAGAGGAAGCAGCTGTGTTTAGCTAGAGATGTCCTTAAACTTTGGCATGTTTGTGAACTATGATTCTGACATGTGAACTGTATATGGTCATTGCATAAGGGTTATTAAGTTTTTCAAACAGTGGCTTCATGCAGATCTTTTTGAACATATAGAAAATTGTGAATGCCAAAAGGGTCACCAACTGGGGAGCGCATCTCAGTTCCTTTAACAATTTGTAGCATTTGTAATCTGCACATCTGTTGTGTATCTAGAAACATCCTCTGTAGCTTCTTCCAACAAAGATCTCAGAGCACTAAGAACGTGACAGAGGAAACCTCAAGTAAATGATTTATGAATTTTCAGATACTCGTAATCTGTTAATATAATACATTTTTATCGATAACAGGAAGAAAGTAAATTAGTCTTGTTCAAGTAATTTGTCCCAGTAAATGTACAACTGGTGTTAAATTTAGAGCATTACTATTTTTAGGGGACATACTGTAAATAAAAGCACGGTGAAGTTTTTAGCTCAGTAATTAAAATCAGATTTCATCTTTAGTTGTATATTTGTTTATGGATTTTTTTATAATGATTAGTATATACAGTGGAGGAAATAAGTATTTGATCCCTTGTTGATTTTGTAAGTTTGCTCACTAACAAAGACCTGAACATTCTTTAATTTTAAGGGTAGGTTAATTTTAACATTGAGAGATAAAATATCAAAAATAAAATCCAGAAAATCACATTGTATAAATTACATAAATTTATTTGCATTTTGCAGTGATAAATAAGTATTTGATCCCCTACCAACCATTAAGAGTCCTGGCACTACAGACCAATTAGAAGCTCCTAATCAACTCCTTACCTGTATTATACATAGTCACCTTTATGAAAGACTCCTGTCTACAAACTCAATTAATCAGTCAGACTCAAAACTCTACAACATGGGCAAGACCAAAGAGCTTTCTAAGGAAGTCAGGGACAAGATCATAGACCTGCACAAAGCTGGAATGGGCTACAAAACCATAAGTAAGACGCTGGGTGAGAAGGAGATAACTGTTGGTGCAATAGTAAGAAAATGGAAGAAATACAAAATGAATGTCATTCGACATCCATCTGATGCACCATGCAAAATTCCACCTCGTGGGCTATCCTTGATTCTGATGAAGGTGAGAGATCAGCCTAAAACTACACGGGGGAACTTGTTAATGATCTCAAAGCAGCTGGGACCACAGTCACCAAAAATCCATTGGTAACACATTGCGCTGTAAAGGTTTAAAATCCTGCAGTGCCCACAAGCTCCCCCTGCTCAAGAAGGCACATGTGCATGCCCATCTGAAGTTTGCCAATGAAAATCTGGATGATTCTGTGAGTGATTGGGAGAAGATGCTGTGGTTAGATGAGACAAAAATTGAGCTCTTTGGCACTAACTCAACTCGCCGTGTTTGGAGAAAGAGAAATACTGCCTATGACCCAAAGAATACCGTTCCCACTGTCAAGCATGGAGGTGGAAACATTATGTTTTGGGGGTGTTTCTCTGCTAAGGGCACAGGACTACCTATCCGCACAATGGGAGAATGGATGGAGTCATGTACCGTAAAATCCTGAGTGACAACCTCCTTCCCTCCGCCAGAACATTAAAAATGGGTCGTGGCTGGGTCTTACACAAGACAATGACCCAAAACATACAGCCAAGGCAACAAAGGAGTGGTTCAAAAAGAAGCACATTAACCCCTTTCCGACATCTGACATACTATCCCGTCCACAGGACCTGGGCCCGTATGACCTTGGACGGGATAGTATGTCATCGCGATCGTTGCGCTCACGGGGGGAGCGGAGCTGATCGTGGGCCGGGTGTCAGCTGATTATCACAGCTGACACCCAGCACTATGCACCAGGGGCGGTCATGGACCACCCCCGGCACATTAACCCATGGTACACTGCGATTAATCATGATCGCAGTGTACTGTTGGCATAGGAAAGAATCACGCAGGGAGGGGGCTCCCTGAGTGCTTCCCTGAGACCCTCAGAGCAATGCGATGTGCTTGTGTTGCTCCGAGGGCCTCCTCCCTGCAGGCATCCGAATCCAATAAGGCCACGGGGACCTTCGAGGTCCTGCAGGGAAGCGGCTTTCTCAGTACCTGCTGTGAGCAGGTGCAGAGAAAGTCTCCTGCAGTGCCTATCAGATCTTTATCTTTATAGTAATGTCCCACACTGGGACAATATAATAAAGTAAAAAAAAATGATATAAATGAGGTATCGCTGTAATCGTACTGACCTGAAGAATAAAACCGCTTTATCAATTTTATCACACGCGGAACGGTGTAAACGCCACCCCCAAAAGAAATTCTTGAAATGCTGATTATTGTTCATTCTGCGTCCCAAAAATTGGAATAAAAATCGATCAAAAAATGTGACGTGCCCGAATATGGTACCAATAAAAACGACAACTTGTCCCGCAATAAATAAGACCTCACATGACTTTGTGGGTCAAAATATGGAAAAATTATAACTCTCAGAATGTGGTGAAGCAAAAACTACTTTTTACAATAAAAAGCGTCATTTAGCGTGTGACAGCTGACAAATATAAAAACCCACCATAAATAGTAAATCAAACCCCCATTTATCACCCCCTTTGTTAGGGAAAAATAATAAAATTAAAAAAAGGATTTATTTCCATTTTCCCATAAGGGTTAGGGTTAGCACTAGGGAAAGGGCCAGGGCTAGGGTTAGCGCTAGGGTTAGAACTAGGGTTAGGGCTGAGGGTTAGGGGTGTGTTAGGGTTAGGGATGGAGATAGAGTTGGGGGTTTCCACTGTTTAGGCACATCAGGGGCTCTCCAAACGCAACATGGTGTCTGATCTCAATTCCAGCCAATTCTGCGTTGAAAAAGTCAAACGGTGCTACTTCACTTCCAAGTTCTGCCATGTGCCCAAACAGTGGTTTACCCCTACACATGCTGTATTAGCCTACTCAGGACAAATTGCACAACAATTTTTGGGGTCTAATTTCTCCTGTTATCCTTGGGAAAATAAAAAATAGGAGGCAAAAATATCATTTTTGTGGAAAAAAAATGATTTTTTAATTTTTATGGCTCTACGTTATAAACTTCTGTGAAGCACTTGGGGGTTCAAAGTGCTCACCACACATCTAGATAAGTTGCTTGGGGGGTTTAGTTTCCAAAATTGGGTCACTTATGGAGGTTTTCTACTGTTCAGGCACATCAGGGGCTGTCCAAATGTGCCATGGCGCCCGATCTCAAAGCCAGCCAATTTTGCATCAAACGGCGCTCCTTCCCTTCTGAGCTCTGCCATGCACCTAAACAGTGGTTTACCCCCACATATGGGGTATTAGTGTACTCAGGACAAATTGCACAATAACTTTTGGGGTCCTGTTTCCCTTATAAATATAAAAATTGGGGGTGAAAAGATCATTTTTGTGGAAAAAATATGATTTTTTAATTTTACGACTGTACATTATAAACTTATGTTAAGCCCTTGGGGGTTCAAAGTTCTCACAACACATCTAGATAAGTTCCTTGGGGGGTCTAGTTTCCAAAATGGTGTCATTTGTGGGGGGTTTCCTGTTGTGACAGAAGCTCTTGTCTATTTTTCACCTTATCAGTGGGGGTGTCCACTACAGGATCCACTTGGGGCCTGTCCTTCTTAGAACAGGAGTAACACTGGGGCACGACAGGGAGTGTAGGGGAACACTTTACATTAACACTGGTCTCAGCTCCCCATGAGTGGATCGTCTCTCCAGCAGGATATGCCCTGATGCTGGAATGTTATATATAATACCAATGGTGAGACCAAACTATTTTTTATTGAGCACTGGTTCACATGAGCACTTTTTTGTAATGTTTTTGTGTGTTATGTCCTTTTAATGGTTCATTAAAGATTATGTTTTAATTGACTTTATGTGGGATACTCTCTAGGCTGTCTGCAACATTTGACCCCTGAGGGTTTTTTGGAAAAGTGTCAAAAAGCTCACACTATAGCTGAGTGCACAGGTAATGGAGCTGATCTAATTAACAGAGGCCAGCCACCTGATAATGAGGAGGATGACTGGAGATCTGGAGTTTCTGACTGGATTTAAGACAGCCGACTCCCTCTATCCCTGCTGGTGATTTTTTCCTGCCTCCTGAGGTCTAAGTTTCCAGCTCTGTCCCTGCATGCTCAGCTAAGTGTTCTTTTGCTATTGTTCACATTTGATCTGGTTTTGTCTATTTCAGTTTTGTGTATTTAGCCAGCTCCGGCTGGGGCTGTGCTGAATTTCCATCCTTATGTTACTGCTTGTGCCAGTTTGTTTTTGTCCCTTATTAGATTGGTCTCTTTTTGCTCTGCTTTCAGACTATACCAGAGTGCTGATATAGTTGGCAAAGTCTAGTGACTTCAGTATTTTTCTATCTGACATGTTGGGCATTTTTTGCAGGGTTTTTTGCATGATTCCAGACACAGTCTTTCCTTTCCTGTCCTGTCTAGTTAGCGTGGGCCCCATCGTTTGCTCAGCCTATCTTCCTACCTGCGTTTGTGTTTTCATCTTGTCTCACCGACAATATATGTTTGGGGGCTGTCTATTCCTTTGGGATCTGCTCTGGGGCAGTTTGGATTACCCCTTACTTGCTTTGGGCTTATTTGGTTCTCCGGCTGTGTCAAGGTGTCTGGGAGCATCATGGGGGCGCTCCAGCTACTGCTAGTTGTGTGGATAGGATCAGGGGTCTGCAATCCGCTTAGTTACCAACCTCTCTGGCTTTCTGTGGCTTAGCTTGGTCTTGCTTTCCTCCTCGGTGACCCAATCATAACAGAATCACCGGCCTAAATCGCAGATTCTAGGGTACTCAAAAGCAGAAGAGAATTGTAAAAAAAAAGAAAAAAGTGTCAGAATTTTTATTTATTTATATTTTTTCCTCTTTTTCTCTGGGGCCATAGGAGGATTTTTTTTTCTTTAATGGAGATTAAGCAATTGTCTGATCGTGTTGAGCAGCTCGCTACTGAAGTGTGAGGAATTTCCACCTATATCACTCAGTCATCTGCTGTTGAACCAAAAATCCCTACTCCTGATGTGTTTTCTGGGGATCGGTCTAAATTTTTGAATTTTAAGAATAATTGTAAACTATTTCTTGCCTTGAAGCCTAACTCATCAGGGAGCTCTGTGCAGCAGGTTAAAATTGTCATCTCCTTGCTGCGCGGCAATCCCCAGGATTGGGCTTTTTTTCTGACACCTGGAGACCCTATTCTGACTAATTTGGACACATTTTTTCAAGCCTTGGGGTTGTTGTATGATGAACCTAATGCTATTGATCAAGCTGAGAAAACCCTATTGGCATTGAACCAGGGTCAGGATTCTGCAGTTATACTGTCAAAAATTCTGAAAGCACTTACGGTTAGGTGTCGGATTACTGGCACTGCACAGCAGGAATCCAGAGCCAGGCATCTTGCGGTCTCCCATTCTCCTGTGACCACTCGGACTCCTGCTCAGCAATCACGGCGAGCCAGGCATTCTCCTCAGACTCGTTCTGTGAGCCTGGATGTTGCTGCCACCTCCGGTGCAGCAATGGTAGCGCAACCTGCTTTGCAGGGAACCGCTCCAGAGGCTAAGTCCTCGTGCCATGCTACTGGGCATGCCCACAACGTGCCCTCACAGTGGAGAGCAGGGGTCACATGTGCAGGTCCTGTGTCGGATCTGATTGGTCCTTTCCAAAGTATTGGAAGGTCCCGGAAGCGCATGGCTATAAAAGCCCCGCATGGCGGCTCGGCCATGCGCTAGTGTAGCATATTATTCTGTGTGTGCATGGTGATGGATGCATGGACTGGTGTCTGACTCATTATGAAACCCCTTCCCTCTGATATTACGAGTGGTGACCGAGTGTGTATAGTCAGCTCCAGGGTTGTGGCAAGCTACACCCAACTTGCTCCATGCCTACACTAGCGTCCGTCGGCGCCTGGTCTTCGGCGCCGACGCTTGTGGCTTTCTCTGCCGCTGCGCTGTAGTAACAGCAGCTATTGGTGTTCGCGGCTGCGACGCCACACGCATGCCCTTGTGACGCTAACAGGGCCCGCACCTTTGCTTTAGTGTTCGCCAAGCTAATCTGTGTTTGTACGGAGCCGCCCTTAGCGTTCGGGTGACGTTAACCCGAGCGCAGTACCGCACCTACTAGGTGCATCTGCCATTGTTCAGCAGCGGTCTTGTCATCTACCGCACGGTGGACCCCGGGCGGCGAACGCACCTACTATTATTTATATTTGGTGCGTTCCGCCGACCCTAACATTACACTAGCGCCAGGGTCTGGCTGGCAAATGGCAGACGTGCAGCTGCTGCAGTGCTACATTCGGCAGCTGGAGAGCAGGTTGGCGGCTATTGAGAGCACCAACTCAGCTGCGAATGCTGCGCTAGCTGCTGCTCAGACAGTCGCCGAGGCTGTCTCACGTGCGCCCACACTTTTGCCCTCGCCGACAATTTCTCGCCTCCCGCTCCCCGATAAGTTTTCGGGTGACAGCACCACCTGTAGGGGATTCGTTAGCCAGTGCTCCATTCAGCTGGAGTTGCTGGCTGCACGGTTTCCTACAGAGCGGGCTAAGGTGGGGTTTATTGTCTCCTTGTTGTCTGGCCGGGCATTACAGTGGGTCACGCCATTGTGGGAACGTGATGATCCCGTGGTTCAGGGACCTGCTCAGTTCCTCGTGGCTCTGAAGCAAGTCTTCTTGGGACCACGGGTCACACACGATACGGCTCTCCAACTGTTATCCCTAACACAAGGCTCACTCTTGGTTAGCCATTATGCTGTCCGGTTTCTGACACTGGCTTCCGAATTAGAGTGGCCAGACAAAGTCTTAGTCCTGGTGTTTTGGAGAGGCCTGGCTGAGCACGTCAAGGATGCTCTAGCCACTAGGGAGATTCCCACAAGTCTGGAGGAATTGATCGCCGTTTCCACCGGCATCGATCCCCGCTACACGGAGCGCGGGTTGGAACGAGCGCAATCCAGACGTAGGGTTAATTTGGCCCCCACCTTTACCGTGCCGCTGGAGGACCGCACAAGAGCTCTCTTCCTCTGAGCCTATGGAGGTGTCTCGCACCGGCACTAAGCCACGTCCGATGTGAAGCTCTGTGCGCTGTTATCAGTGCCGACAGTTTGGCCATTTGGCTGGCACATGTCCTCAGCGACCGAAAAGACGACCACGTCCATTGGTCGTAGGTGGTGGTCAATCCAAAATGGGACCCTTTTCACCCAAACCGGTGTTCCGGGGTACTTTAGATAGTGGGTCCTCCACCTGGGAGGCAGAGGTCACCCTGGATTCCGGGGCCGAGGGGAACTTTATGTCCTCGACTTTTGCCCAGAGTCACGCTATCCCTCTGGTGTTACTCTTGCAACCTCTGTCCATTAGGGTGGTAAATGGGGCACCGTTATCGTCTCAGGTGACCCATCAGACAGTCCCACTCGGACTCTCCATTTCACCCTCACATCAGGAGACTCTGTCCCTGCTTATCATGCCCAATGGCATCAATCAGGTGCTCCTCGGAGTTCCCTGGCTTTGTTGCCACTCCCCTCACGTTGACTGGGTTTCGGGGAGGATACTGGGCTGGGACAAGGACTGTGAGGGAAGGTGTCTAAGGGGCAGTGTTCAGGTGGCTTCCACTGAAGTGCCTGCGGATCTCTCTGCGCTCCCCAGGTCCTACCACCAGTACGCGGACGTCTTCTCTAAGAAGTCTGCGGAGACGCTCCCGCCACACCGTTCCTATGATTGCCCGATCGATCTCCTGCCAGGTACAGAGCCTCCCCGAGGCTGTGTTTATCCGTTATCACTCCCTGAGACGGAGGCTATGTCTCAATATATCCGGGAGAACCTGGCTAGGGGTTTTATCAGGAAATCTGTGTCACCGGCTGGTGCAGGGTTCTTCTTCGTACAGAAGAAGAATGGAGAGTTACGTCCTTGCATTGACTACAGAGGTCTCAATGCTATCACGGTTAAAAACAAATACCCCCTACCGTTGATCGCGGAGTTATTTGACAGGTTGCGGGGGGCCCGGATCTTTACTAAATTAGATCTGCGGGGGGGCATACAACCTGATCCGCATTCGCGAAGGAGACGAATGGAAGACAGCTATTAATACCAGGGATGGCCATTACGAATACCTGGTTATGCCCTTTGGCCTTTGTAATGTGCCAGCTGTCTTCCAAGATTTTGTCAACGACGTCTTCCGCGACATGCTCTCTTCCTCGTTGGTGGTCTATCTGGACGACATACTCATCTTTTCGCCAGATTTGACCACCCACAGGAGAGACGTCTGCAGGGTCTTCGACCGTCTGCGGGCAAACTTGCTATTCACCAAGCTGGAGAAGTGCCAGTTTGAGCAGGAATCCTTGCCGTTCCTGGGCTATATCATCTCGGCCCAGGGGCTGGCCATAGATCCTGCCAAACTACAAGCGGTAATGGACTGGCAAGAACCCCATTCCCTCAAAGCGGTGCAGCGCTTTTTTGGGTTCGTGAATTACTACCGCCAGTTCATACCACACTTTTCCACACTGGTGGCTCCTTTGGTTGCTCTCACCAAGAAAGGAGCTAGCCCCAATGCTTGGTCGGAACACGTCTCCAAAGCCTTATCAGCTATAAAATCGCATTTTGCTGGCGCTCCCATATTACATCGTCCAAACGTGGATAAGCCGTTTATCCTTGAGGTAGACGCTTCTTCCGTCGGTGCAGGAGCAGTCCTTTATCAAAAGGATGCTCAAGGTCGAAAGCATCCCTGCTTCTTCTATTCCAAGACCTTCTCACTGGCGGAGAAAAATTACTCCATCGGCGACAGGGAGCTGCTATCCATGAAGTTGGCTTTTTCCGAGTGGAGACATCTCCTGGAAGGAGCCTGGTTCCCCTTTCAGGTATATACAGACCATAAAAACCTGGTCTACCTACAGACGGCCCAATGCCTGAATTCCCGTCACACCAGGTGGTCGCTCTTTTCCCGATTCCGCTTCACCCTGCACTACCTCTCTGGAGAGAAGAACGTCCGTGCGGATGCTCTCTCACGCTCGGTGGTCTCAGCGGAAGAAGAAGAAGCTGAGCCTCGGTTAATTCTCCCGCCGAAGAGTTTTACGACTGTGGCTCCAGGCGCTCTCGAGTCAGTACCACCGGGCAAGACCTTGGTGCCTCCTCAGCTATGGCTGGAGGACCGAACTCCTGGCAAGGTCATATTGGTGGCCAGATATGGCTCGAGATGTCAAGGAATACGTGCAAGCATGCGTCTCGTGTGCTTGGAACAGAACCTCTGGACAGAGGCCGGCGGGGTTGTTGTTTCCCCTGCCAGTGGCGGATAGACCATGGGAGATGGTTGGCATGGATTTCATAGTTGGCCTGCCCAAGTCTGGTGGCAGTACGGTCATCTGGGTGGTCACCGACCATTTTTCCAAAATGGTGCATCTGGTGCCACTCGCACGCCTGCCTTCCGCTCAAGGTCTGGCCACCTTGTTCATTAAGCACGTATTCCATTTACATGGCATGCCAGACAAAATCGTGAGTGACCGAGGTCCTCAGTTTGCATCTCGGTTTTGGAGGGAGCTCTGCAGTTTACTTAGCATCGAGCTAAATCTATCCTCCGCCTATCATCCCGAGACGAATGGCTTGGTCGAGAGAGCCAATCAGACCTTGGTCACCTATTTACGGCATTTTGTCTCTGCCAGGCAGGATGACTGGGCATCCTTGCTACCTTGGGCTGAATTTGCCCTAAACAATGCGGTGGCTGATTCCACTGGTCAGACGCCCTTTCTCCTAAACTATGGTCAACATCCACGCGTCCCTGTCCCGATGCCAGTGTCCTCCACTGACTCCAGGGTGGCAGACTGGGCAGTGGAGGCCCGGGACATTTGGGATCGCACTCAGGATGCTATCCGGGCATCTAAAGAAAGGATGAGGGCGTCCGCCGACACGCATCGGCGGCCCGCGCCAAGCTTCTCCCCTGGCGACATGGTATGGCTCTCTACCCGAAATATTAAACTGCGGGTCGAGTCTCCCAAGTTCGCACCGTGATACATTGAACCATTCAAGGTCCTCGAGCGACGTAGCTCGGTGGTCTACCGCCTGGCTCTTCCTCCACATTTGGCCATTTCGGACGTGTTCCATGTGACCCTCCTCGAACCAGTTCACATGATCCGGTTTTCTGAGACATCTGCCGGGTCATCAGACTTATCGTCTGACGAGTTTGAGGTTAACGCCATCGTGGGGCGCAGGTTTGTCCGTGGCAAAAAATTTTATTTGGTGGACTGGAAGGGTCATGGTTCCAAGGCTCGGACCTGGGAGCCGGTGGAAAACATTCATGCACCGCTCCTGATCGTGGCCTTTGAGCACAGTGAGGCTCAGAGGGGGGGCAATATTAGGCATCAGATTCCTGGCACTGTACAGCAGGAATCCAGAGCCAGACATCCTGCCGTCTCCCATTCTCCTCCGACCGCTCAGACTCCTGCTCAGCAATCACGGCGAGCCAGGCATTGTCCTCAGACTCGTTCTGTGAGCCTGGATGTTGCTGCCACCTCCGGTGCAGCAATGGTAGCGCAACCTGCTTTGCAGGGAACCGCTCCAGAGGCTGTCCTCGTGCCGTGCTTCTGGGCATGCCCGCAACGTGCCCTCTCAGTGGAGAGCAGGGGTCACATGTGCAGGTCCTGTGTCGGATCTGATTGGTCCTTCCCAAAGTATTGGAAGGTCCCGGAAGCGCATGGCTATAAAAGCCCCGCATGGCGGCTCGGCCATGCGCTAGTGTAGCATATTATTCTGTGTGTGTATGCTGATAGATGCATGGACTGGTGTCTGACTCATTATGAAACCCCTACCCTCTGATATTATGAGTGGTGACCGAGTGTGTATAGTCAGCTCCAGGGTTGTGGCAAGCTACACGCCACTTGCTCCACGCCTACACTAACGTCCGTCGGCGCCCGGTCCTCGGCGCCGACGCTTGCGGCTTTCTCTGCCGCTGCGCTGTAGTAACAGCAGCTATTGGTGTTCGCGGCTGTGACGCCACACGCAGGCCTCTGTGACGCTAACAGGGCCCGCACCTTTGCTTACCGTTTGCCAAGTGACTCTGTGTTTGTACGGAGCCGCCCTTAGCGTTCGGGTGACGTTAACCCGAGTGCAGTACTAGTTGCATCTGCCATTGTTCAGCAGCGGTCGGAAGGGTTTGGCAGAAACCGTAAAAGATGTTATGGTGGGATTTCCTGTTCCCTCTGGTCTTGATGATTCTATGTCGCTAGCCATTCAAGTTGATCGGCGTTTACGTGAGTGTAAAACTACATGAGAGGCATTGCTGCCTTTTGAACGAATGTCTGAACCCATGCAATGTGATGGGGTTTTGTTTAGGGCGCAACGTCAGGAGTTTAGAAGGCGTAATAAGCTGTGTTTTTTCTGTGGAAACGCCTCTCATACTATTTCTGTCTGCCCTAAACAAGAAAAACGTTTTGCGCACACATTTGCTGTGGGTAGTGTACAACCTAAGTTCCTTTTGGAAATTACTCTGATCTGCTCCTTGTCTACATTTTCCACTAAGGCTTTTATAGATTCAGGAGCAGCTTTGAATCTGATGGATTTAGACTTTGCTAAACGTTGTGGTTTTCCTATGGTACCCCTGTGGACACCTATCCCTTTGAGGGGTAGGGATGCTACTCCTTTGGCGGAGAATAAACCCCTGTTTTGGACCCAGGTGATAATGCGGGTCGCCCCGGACCACCAAGAAAATTGTAAATTTTTGGTGTTGCACAGTTTGCATGATACTATTGTTCTGGGTTTTCCCTGGTTGCAAACTCATAATCCTGTTTTGGATTGGAAATCTGTGTCTGTGGTGAGTTGGGGTTGTCAGTGTGTTCTTAGTGACACTCCTGTTTTCTCCACCTCTCCCCAGTCTCATGATATTCCTGATTATTTGGCTGATTTTTCTGATGTATTTAGTGAGAGTAAGCCTGCGTCTTTGCCTCCTCATAGGAGTTATGACTGTGCAACTGAGTTAATGCCTGGGTGTAAATTTCCCAAGGGTCAGCTTTTCAACTTATCGGCACCTGAACATGATGCTATGCGATCTTATATCAAGGAGTCATTGGAGAAGGGTTATATTAGACCATCCTCTTCACCTTGTGCTGTTTTTTTGTGGCCAAGAAAGATGGTTCATTAAGGCCTTGTATTGACTATCGTTCCCTTAACAAAATCACTGTTAAATATCAGTACCCGTTACCCCTGATTTCTGATTTATTTTCCAGAGTTAAAAGTGCCTGCTGGTTTACCAAGCTTGACCTCAGGGGGGCGTATAATCTTATTCGCATCAAGCATGGGGGTGAATGGAAGATGGCGTTTAATACTCTGGAGGGACATTTTGAGTACCTGATGATGCCTTTTGGGCTCACTAATGCCCCTTCTGTCTTCCAATCTTTTATGAACGATATTTTCCGCGACTTTGTGGATAAGTTTTTGATCATTTATCTGGATGATATTTTGATCTTTTCCAGTGATTGGGATTCTCATGTGGAACATGTCTGGACTGTGTTCCGGATTTTGAGGGAAAATTCCCTGTATGTTAAGGGATCGAAGTGCCTCTTTGGTGTACAGAGGATTCCATTTTTGAGATTTATTTTGTCCCCGTCGGCTATTGAAATGAACCCAGCCAAGGTACAGGCCATTTATGATTGGGTTCAGCCCACTTCTTTGAAGGCTCTCCAGAAGTTTTTGGGTTTGCTAATTTCTATCGTAAATTTATAAGTAATTTTTCAGGTATTGTCAAGCCACTGACGGATCTGACCAAAAAGGGCGCTGATGTGGTGAATTGGTCTCCAGAGGAAGTCTCTGCATTTCAAGAGCTTAATCGGAGATTGACTTCTGCTCCGGTTCTACGGCAACATGATGTCTCACTTCCGTTTCAGGTGGAGGTAGATGCTTCTGAGATTGGTGCAGGAGCCGTTTTTGTCCCAAAAAGATCCGGTGACTTCTAAAATGAATCCCTGTGCCTTCTTTTCTTGAAAATTCTCCCCGTATGAACATAACTATGACGTGGGGAATTGGGAATTGTTGGCCATGAAATGGGCATTTGAAGCGTGGAGACATTGGTTGGAGGGAGCTAGACATCAAGTTGTGGTCCTCACCGACCACAAGAATTTGATTTATCTTGAATCAGCCAAACGCTTGAGTCCTAGACAGGCTAGGTGGGCCTTGTTTTTCACGCATTTTAATTTTGTGGTGTCTTTTCTTCTGGGCACTAAGAATGTCAAAGCGGACGCCCTTTCTGGGAGTTTCTTTGTGTATTCTCTTATCGTGACCGAGCCCACTACCATTCTAAATGAGGGGTCAGTTCTTTCCGCCATCTCACCCAATTTGAGACATGCCCTGGAGGAATTTCAGGAGGACAAACCTGACCATTGCCCTATGGGAAAATTGTATGTTCCTGATCAGTGGAGGAAGAGAGTATTGTCTGAAATTCATTGCTCCGTGTTGGCTGGTCATCCAGGTAATTTTTGGTACCAGAGATTTGGTGAGTCGGTATTTTTGGTGGCCTGCCTTATCTCGTGATGTCAGGAATTTTGTGCAGTCCTGTGGGACTTGTTCTCGGTCTAAACCCTGTTCTCGTTCTAGTGGGTTGTTGATGCCCCTGCCGGTGCCCAAGAGGCCATGGACCCATATCTCAATGGATTTTATTTCTGATCTTCCTGTCTCTCAGAGAATGACTGTTATCTGGGTGATTTGTGATAGATTTTCTAAGATGATCCATCTTGTATTACTCCCAAAGTTCCCATCTTCTTCAGATTTGGTGCCCTTGTTTTTACAACAGGTGGTTCGTTTGCATGGGATTCCTGAGAACATTGTGTCGGACAGAGGAGTCCAGTTTGTTTCCAGATTTTGGAGAGCTTTTTGTTCCAAACTGGGAATTCAGTTATCTTTCTCCTCTGTATTTCATCCTCAGACCAATGGGCAGACTGAGAGAACAAACCAGACTTTGGAGTCCTATTTGAGATGTTTTATATCTGCTGATCAGGATGACTGGGTCTAATTTTTGCCCTTGGCCGAATTCGCGCTAAACAATAGAGCTAGTTCTGCCACTTTAATGTCGCCCTTTTTCTGTAACTTTGGGCTTCACCCTCGATTTTCTTCAGGGCAAGTGGAATCTTCAACCTGCCCAAGTGTGAACACTGTGGTAGAGAGAATGCAGCAGATTTGGGACCAAGTGGTGGATAAGTTGTCCCTCTCTCAGGAAAAGGCCCAACAGTTTTCCAACCGGCATAGGACCATGGTCCCCGGTTTAAAGTGGGTGATATGGTTTGGTTGTCGGCAAAGAATATTCCTATGAAGGTTGCGTCTCCAAAGTTCAAGCCAAGATTCATTGGACCTTTTAAAATTTTGGAGATTCTTAATCCTTTTTCTTTTCGATTGGCTCTTCCAGTTACGTTTAAGATCCATAACGTGTTTCATAAATCTCTGTTGAAGAGGTTTGTGGTGCCAGTAGTTCCTATGGCGGCGCCTCCTAACCCTGTATTGATTAAAGGCAATGTGGAATATGAGAAAATATTGGATTCTCGTTTGGCTAGATGGAGACTCCAGTACTTGGTCATATGGAAGGGTTATGGCCAGGAGGATAATTCTTGGGTCTCTGCTTCTGACATTCATGCCGATAGATTGGTTTGTTTTCTTCACGGACCCATCCTGATCAGCCTGGTGGCGTGGATGAGGATTCGGTGACCCCTCCTCAAGGGTGAAGTACTGTTCTGAATTTGCTTTCTGGCCTACCTCTGGTTACTAGTGAAGGTAGTGGAGTTGGTTGTATTGACAGAGGGGTCGCGAGTTCTCTTTCTGGGCTCCCTCTGGTGGTTATTGGAGGTAATGGAGCTGATCTAATTAACAGAGGCTTGCCACCTGATAATGAGAATGATTGGAGATCTGGAGTTTCTGACTGGATTTAAGACAGCTGACTCCCTCTATCCCTGCTGGTGATTTTAACTGCCTCCTGTGGTCTTAGTTTCCAGCTCAGTCCCTGCATGCTCAGCTAAGTGTTCTTTTGCTATTGTTCACATTTGATCTGGTTTTGTCTATTTCAGTTTTGTGTGGTCAGCCAGCTCCGGCTGGGGCTGTGCTGAATCTCCATTCTTATGTTACGGCTTGTGCCAGTTTGTTTTTGTTCCTTATAAGATTGGCCTCTTTTTGCTCTGCTTTCAGAATATACCAGAGTGCTGATATAGTGGGTGAAATCTAGTGACTTCAGTATTTTTCTATCAGATGTGTTGGGCATTTTTTGCAGGGTTTTTTGCATGATTGCAGACAGTGTCTTTCCTTTCCTGTCCTGTCTAGTTAGTGTGGGCCCCATCGTTTGCTCAGTCTATTTTCCTACCTGCGTTTGTGTTTTCATCTTGTCTCACCGACATTATATGTTTGGGGGCTGTCTATTCCTTTGGGGTCTGCTCTGGGGCAGTTTGGATTTCCCCTTTCTTGCTTTGGGCTTATTTGGTTCTCCGGCTGTGTCAAAGCGTCTGGGATCATCGTGGGTGCGCTCCACGGCTACTGCTAGTTGTGTGGATAGGATCAGGGGTCTGCAATCCGCTTAGTTACCAACCTCTCTGGTTTTCTGTGGCTTAGCATGGTCTTGCTCTCCTCCTCGGTGACCCAATCATAACACCCATGTGTGGATGTGAAGAGGTGCATGGTGAATATACCTCCCAAAAAAAGACACTGAATTTGAGGTTAAGTTTCACTGTTAACATGTGGTGGTGTACAGAAGTTTCGCCCAATCCAGCCCTTCTTCATGTTTATATGGGTCAGTTTGTCAGCATTTTCAGTTGACAGGCGGATGCACTTATCAGTTATAATTCCACCAGAGGCACTAAAGACGCGCTCTGACAAAACGCTAGCGGCATGACAGGCCAGGACCTCCAAGGCGTAGGGAGCCAGTTCATGCCACGTATCCAGCTTTGAGACCCAATAATTAAAAGGCAGAGTGGAATCTTGGGGGACATTGGTACAGTCAGCAAGGTACTCCCTAACCATCTTCCAAACTTTGCATTCCTTGTGAGAGTACTCCACGCCTCAGGGCCACTGTGATGGGAGAGTCTGAGAAAACTCTCCCAGAACATTGCCAGTGTTACCCTGCCTCTGCTGGCTTGGAGTTGTGTCTCTCTCGCCTGTACTCTTTGGTTGTCCAAAGAACTGTGACCTCTGCTGCCAGAGTGTTCAGATGGGAATTTTTTTAATAATTCTGCTACAAGGGCCTTCTGGTTCTGCAACATTTTTGGATACCTGTCTGCCTCTGGAAGAAGAGATTGAAAGCTCTCCTTGTAGCGTGGGTCTAGAATTGTCACCAACCAGTAATGACTGTCAGCCAAACTTTTGACAATATGAGGGTCATGGCAAAGGCAGCATAACAGGCAAGACTTCCCTGTCTTCACCAAGAGGATGACTGACCATGCTTTCCTCCTCCTCCTCCCTGTCCTCAGACCATCCACGCTGAACAGATGGTATGACAGTTGTGCTTGTAGTACCATCTATAGCACATGAAGGTAGCTCCTGTTCTACCTCCTACTCCTCTTCCTCATTGTCACCCAATCCACTTTGGGATGATATGAGGCTGGGCTGTGTGTAATCACCCTGTATGCTACCTTGATCCATCTCATCATGCTCAGCCTGCAATGCCACCTCTTTGATTGTTAGCAGAGAGTGTTTCAGAAGACAGAGAAGCAGGATGGTGACACTAATTATGGCGTCATCGCCGCTTAACATCTTAGTGGACTCCTAAGTTTTGTAGGATGGTACATATGTCTGAAATCCATGTACACTCCTGAGGTTATGTGTGGAGTCTGAACTGAATACCAACAGCCTTGCTGATGCTGGTAGTCAACAACTGCCCTTTTCTGCTCACAAATCCTTTCCAACATGTGCAGTGTTGAGTTCCAATGCGTGGGGACATCACGCATCAGTTGGTGAGCCGGAAGCTGCGAACGCTGATGAAGCACGGCAAGGGCGGTGGAAGCTAGAGCTGACTTTCTAAAACGGGCACACAGGTGGCATACTTTGACAAGCAGATCTGGCCGCTCCAGGTAGATTTTGAGAAACTGTTGAACAATGAGGTTAAGCACATGGACCAGGCATGGTACATGTGTGAGCTTGCCTCGCCTCAGGGCTGCCACCAGGTTCTGGCCATTGTCACACATAACCATGCCTGACTGTAGGTTCAGCGGTGTTAGCCACACATCTGCTTACTCTTTCAGAGCTGTCCACAACTCTTCAGCATTGTGCAGTTTGTCACCTAAGCATATTAGCTTCAGCACAGCCTGTTGATGCTTGACTGAGGCAGTGCTGCAGTGCTTCCAGCTTGTGACTGATGTGGTCATTTTGGAGATGGAGGCTGAAGAGGAGGAGGAAGTGCAGGATCTTTAGACTATGGGGGCAAACCTGTTTGACATAGGGCCCACAATCATCGTTGTCGGGAGGATGTGTTCCATTCCACTATGTTAACCCAGTGTGCTGTCAGCAAGATACAGCGCACAAGCACTTGTCCAAGTATCCCTGGTTAGGTGGACTTTCCCAGTTACAGCATTGTTCAGGGCATGTGCTTGTGTAATGCTGGGACAGCACTACAGGAGAAATAGTGGTATTGCTATTCTGCGGTCCCCTATGAATTTGGACAGGAAGTTCATGCGAGAAGATGTCGGTGTTTCTTGTGGCACAATTTCAGTTTTCCCACAGCCTTGGCCTCAGCCTCTACATGCACCATCACCATCACGTCCACTTCTACATCCCTTGCCCATTTTAAATGGACTACAATATTTTCTACGTTCACTACAAATGGCTGAATTGGGAGTGAACTTCTATGTGATGCGGGAAAACAAAATTTTAAAATATCTAGACAGTCTATAGAACTAGGGTAAGACACAGCAAAAAAAGGTGAATGTAGGCCTGAAATGTCACAATTTGTAGCCCACAGATAGATCAGGGGTCTGACGGAGATACCACACTGTTCAATATGTGACCTGTATTTTGTTTTTTTTACAGAAGAATACTGTATAGAATTAGGGTAAGACACAGCAAAAACAGTTGAATGTAGGCCTGAAATGCCACAATTTGTAGCCCACAGATAGATGAGGCGTCTGACAGAGATACCACACTGTTCAATATGTGGCCTGTATTTTTTTATTTTTTGCCTCTAAATAGTCTATACAACTAGTGTAAGACACAGCAAACAAGGTGAATGTAGACCTGAAATACAACAATTTGTAGCCCACAGATAGATCAAGCATCTGACAGAGATACCACACTGTTCAATATGTGGCCTGTATTTTTTTTTTATAGTAAAATTGTTTCAAGAACTAGGGTAATAGACAGCCAAAACAGTTGAATGGAGGTCTCAAATGCCACAATTTGTAGCCAAGAGACAGATGAGGAGTCAAACGGAGATACCACACTGTTCAATATGTGGTCTTTATTTTGTTTTTTTTTTACAGAAAAATACTGTATAGAATTAGGGTAAGACACAGCAAAAACAGTTGAAAGTAGGCCTGAAATGCTACAATTTGTAGCCCACAGACAGATCAGGTGTCTGACGGAGATACCACACTGTTCAATATTTGGCCTGTATTTTTTTATTTTTTGCCTCTAAATAGTCTATACAACTAGTGTAAGACACAGCAAACAAGGTGAATGTAGACCTGAAATACAACAATTTGTAGCCCACAGATAGATCAAGCATCTGACAGAGATACCACACTGTTCAATATGTGGCCTGTATTTTTTTTTTTACAGTAAAATTGTTTCAAGAACTAGGGTAATAGACAGCCGAAACAGTTGAATGGAGGTCTCAAATGCCACAATTTGTAGCCAAGAGACAGATGAGGAGTCAAACGGAGATACCACACTGTTCAATATGTGGTCTTTATTTTGTTTTTTTTTTACAGAAAAATACTGTATAGAATTAGGGGAAGACACAGCAAAAACAGTTGAATGTAGGCCTGAAATGCTACAATTTGTAGCCCACAGACAGATCAGGTGTCTGACGGAGATACCACACTGTTCAATATTTGGCCTGTATTTTTTTATTTTTAAGCCCAAAATGGTCTATAGAACTAGTGTAAGACACAGCAAAAAAGGTGAATGTAGGCCTGAAATGCTACAATTTGTAGCCCACAGATAGATGAAATGTTTGACGGAGATACCACACTGTTCAATATGTGGCCTGTATTTTGTTTTTTTTTTTTAGAAAAAAATACTGTATAGAATTAGGGTAAGACACAGCAAAAACAGTTGAAGATAGGCCTGAAATGCCACTATTTTTAGCCCACAAACAGGCTTGGTCTGGCCTGGCGGGGGTACCGGGGATTCCCCCAGTGGGCCCTCCCCTTGGCTGTGGGAAGGAGCCAGCCAGAGGAAAAGGAAAAAAAAAAAAAAGGGCGCAGGCCTTTAAAAGCGCAGGGGTGCGCGCATGCAGCATTCATTACCTGAACCGCTGCGGAGCGCGCCCAGATTGATACTGGCATGTGTGCGCCCGGCGTATGACGTCAGTGTCATGCGACGGGCGCACACATCCACCGCTGGCCTCAATTATGTCGGTGGCCATTTTGCAAGGAATGCTCCAGCCGCCGACCTGCAGAGGAGGAGGAGGACGCCGCTGGGAGCGCAGGCAGGTAAGAGTAAAAGATTTTTTTTCTTCTCTCTTTCTTTCTCGGGAGGGGGGCCCTGGAAGGATGCACATAACGGGGGGGGGCCTGGATGGATGCACATAACGGGGAGGGCATGTATGGATGCACATAGCTGGTGGGGGCTGGATGGATGCACATAACGAGGGAGGAGGCCTGGATGAATGCACATAATGAGGGGGGCCTGGATGGATGCACATAACGGGGGGGCCTGAATGGATTCACATAATGGGGGAGGGGCCTGGATGGATGCCCATATGGGGGGCCTGGATGGATGCACAAAATGGGGGAGGGGGCCTGGATGGATGCACATAATGGGTGGGGCCTGGATGGATGCGCATAACGGGGGGGCCTGGATGGATGCACATAATGGGGGAGGGGGCCTGGATGGATGCACATAACGGGTGGGGCCTGGATGGATGCTCATAACGGGGGGGCCTGGATGGATGCACATAATGGGGGAGGGGCCTGGATGGATGCCCATACAGGGGGGACCTGGATGGATGCCCATACAGGGGGGACCTGGATGGATGCCCATACAGGGGATGGGGAGCTGGATGGATGCCCATACGGGGGGCTGGATGGATGCCCATACTGGGGGGGCCTGGATGGATGCCCATACAGGGGATTGGGGGGCCTGGATGGATGCACATAATGGGGGGGCATGGATGGATGCACATAATGGGGGGCCTGAATGGATGCACATAATGGGGGAGGGGACCTGGATGGATGCCCATACAGGGGGCCTGGATGGATGCCCTTGCAAGGGAGGCCTGGTTGGATGCCCTTACAGGGGATGGGGGGCTGGATGGATGCCCATACGGGGGGGGGGCTGGATGGATGGCCATACAGGGGGCGCCTGGATGGATGCCCATACAGGGGATGGGGGGACTAGATGGATACACATACAGGGGGGGGCCTGGATGGATGCCCATACAGGGGATGGGGGGCCTGGATGTATGCAAATAACGGGGGGGTTGGATGCATGCACATAATGGGGGGCCTGGATGGATGCACTTAACAGGGGAGGGGGCCTGGATGGATGCACATAACTGGATGGATATATGGGGGGAAGGGCAGGACAAGGGACTAGGATGCAGATATATGGCGGTCCCAAGATAGATTTATGGGTGAGGGGGGCAGGGCAAGGGACCAAAATGCAGATATATGGGGAGGGGCCAGGGTGGATATATATGGGGGGCGGGTTGCATATATGTGGGGCCAGGATGGCTATATGGGGGGCAGGACAAGGGACCAGGAAGGATATATGCGGGTCCAGGAAAGATATATGGTGAGGCAGGTCAAGGGACATATGAAGGCCAGTATGTATACCTGGGGAAGCGGGATGGATTTCTGGGGGCCAGTCTGGACAAGGGACATAGGGGGTCAGGCTGGGCGAGATTATTAAATAAAGGGGGCCAGGATGAGGGACTTTATTACTGTTTAGGGGCCAGAATGAGGAACATGCTATAGTAGTTTATGGTGACAATTGGGGAACATAATTTCGTTACAATCCAATTAGGGACATTATTACTACTGTAATATAATTTACTTTTTAGGAAACGGTTTTCTCTGGAGGGAACAAAAGGGGATCCTGTTACTGTGCAGGGTGGTACTACGTTGCTTTTCTTCTTCATCTGACATAGTGTAGAAGTCAAGGAAAAAGTAAGGAAAATGCTCTGGAATCGATCAGCTATTGATGACTGTGTGTTATTTTTTTGCAGAGACGAGTCCTGGCTGGAAGAAGTGATGGCGGTCTGTGCTGGTTGAAGAAAAGCAAAGATGATGGACTTCAACTACAGACGTCACTGATGAGTCAGTGTATTACATGCACACACACACTATACACTACATACTGTGTACAGAGCTCCTTTGTATAATGTTACTGGTGATCACTGTATTACCTGCACACTATATGCTATATACAGAGGTCCTGTGTATAATGTCACTGGTGATCACTGTATTACCTGTACACTGTCACTATATACAGATCTCCTGTTTATAATGTCACTGGTGATCCCTGTATTACCTGTAAACTATATGCTATATACAGAGGTCCTGTGTATAATGTCATTGGTGATTACTGTATTACCTGTACACTGACACTATATACAGAGCTCCTGTGTATAATCTGACTGGTATTACCTGTACCCTGATACTATATATAGAGTTCCTGTGTATAATGTCAGCAGTGATTACTGCATTACCTGTACACTGATGCTATATACAGAGTTCCTGTGTATAATGTCACTGGTGATCCCTGTATTACATGTACACTGACATTATATATATATAGAGTTCCTGTGTATAATGTCAGCAGTGATTACTGCATTACCTGTACACTGACACTATATACGGAGCTCCTGTGTATAATGTCACTGGTGATCACTGTATTACCTGTATGCTGACACTTTATACAGAGATACTGTGAATAATGTCACTGGTGGTAATAAGTGTTGTTAGTATTGTGGTTTGTATTCATAATCAGTATTGCATTTTTCGGTCACTATGTGGTGGTAATTTGTGGTCTGGTCACGGTGTGGCAGTATTTCTCCTTGTATGTGGTATTATTTGGTCCCTATATGTTGGTAATATGTCATATTATTCGGTCAATATGTGGTGGTAATATGTGGTCTGGTCAATGTGTGGTGGTATTTGTCCCTTGTATGTAGTATTATTTGGACTCCATGTGGTCTGATCATGGTGTTTTGGTATTTCTTCCCGTATGTGGTGGTATTGGTCTTGGTATAGTGGATTGTGATGTGTATGGCAGTCATTTGTTCTCCCTGATATTATTTAGGAGAAGATTCTTTATTTCAACTAGAGATTAAATACTTTGTACACCGCGGCAGAGATGCACTTACAGGGGGGTTTCCTGTGGAAAAAAGTAATCATCTCTCTACAGGATAAGTGATAATGTATTGATTGGTGGGGGTCTGACTACTTGGACCCATTCAGCAAAATGTGTAACTTTATATCCCCATTAGACTGGAGTGGCATGTCTGACTTGACCACTGATCCATTCTTTCCCTCAGTGGCTGCACTTGTTTTCTTTCTAGAAGCTCCAAAGAGAATGAATGGAGCTGCAGTCAGATATCCCACCTGCCACTCTATTTTAAAATGGGGATAAGTGTCCTATCAACAATAAAACTTTTTCATTCTTCTGATCGGTGCAGTTTCTAATGGTAGGACCTAAGCGATCACCTATCCTGTGGAGCCCATGGATCGGTGATAACTTGTTCTAACCAAAGAACCCCATTAATGTAAACTACTGTAATTATACATCCCATTTGTGGTGGCGCACAGTAGATGTACAGGAGTCGCCTGTGTTTTACAGCCGATGCTCCACTATAATGGGGATAACGACTGACAGATATTTGCATATAGCTGCAAGGTGGGCCCCTAGAGTCCATTCCCCTGGTGGGCCCCAGACACCCCAGTCCGACCCTGCCCACAGATATAGAGGCGTCTCACAGAGATACCACACTGTTCAATATGTGGCCTGTATTTTTTTTATTTTTTAGCCCAAAATGGTCTATAGTATAGTAGAACTAGTGTAAGGGTCCCATTACATTTAGCGATGCACCAGCGATCCCAACAACGATACGACCCAGTCAGGATCGCTGGTGCATCGCTAAATGGTCGCTAGTGAGCTGCCAAACAGGCAGATCTCGCCAGCGACGCAGCAGCGATCCAGCAATGCTCGGCGGTCATTCTTACCTGTCACATGGCAGCGATGATGACAACTTCCGCCTGCGTCCATGCATCGCTAATCAGCGCCAGCGGGATGCCACCGAGGAGAAAATGGCCCTGGACATTCGCGCGCGATCAGCGATATCCAGCGGGGGAGCCGGTCGGAGGTAAGTGTCACATGTAGCGAGATCACTAGCGATATCGCTGTTGCGTCACAAAATCGGTGACGCTTTAGCGAGATCGCTAGCGATCTCGCTATGTGTAAAGCCCCCTTAAGACACAGCAAAAAAGGTGAATGTAAGGCCTGAAATGCAACAATTTGTAGCCCACAGGTAGATCAGGCGTCGGACATAGATACCACACTGATCAATATGTGGCCTGTATCTTTTTATTTTTTACCCCTAAATAGTCTATATAACTAGTGTAAACACAGCAAAAATAGGTGAATTTAGGCCTGAAATGCAACAATTTGTAGCCCACAGATAGATCAAACGTTTGATGGAGATACCACACTGTTCAATATGCTGTCTGTGTTTTGTTTTTTTACAGAAAAATACTGTATAGAATTAGGGTAAGACACAGCAAAAACAGTTGAATGTAGGCCTGAAATGCTACAATTTGTAGCCCACAGATAGATCAGGTGTCTGACGGAGATACCACACTGTTCAATATTTGGCCTGTATTTTTTTATTTTTTAGTCCAAAATGGTCTATAGAACTAGTGTAAGACACAGCAAGAAAGGTGAATGTAGGCCTGAAATGCCCCAAATTGTAGCCCACAGATAGATCAGGCGTCTGGCGGAGATACCACACTGTTCAATATGTGGCCTGTATTTTTGGTTTTTTTTACAGAAAAATACTGTTTTTAATATTAGGGTAAAATAGGACGATGAAAATGAATGGTCAGCGGAGCGCTGGGAATACAAAGACACCACAATTGTTTCTTCTTTAGCCCACAACCCACCTTATGAAGACGGGGTTACTGTGGAAACGCGATGTGGGTTAAAGAAGAAACAATTGTGGTGTCTTTGGATTCCCAGCGCTCCGCTAACCGTTCATTTTCATCATCCTATTTTACTATCCTCCATTGGAGGTGTATGACTGGAGCTGCAGTGGATCATTGACCAACATTCACTTTAATTGCCGCCCTCCTGGTGCTCCCCAGTGACTGCTACCCCCTATTGAACTTTAGAATTAAGGTAAGACACAGCAAAAACAGTTCAATGGAGCCCTCAAATGCCGCTATTTTTAGCCCACAGATATAAAGGCGTCTGACAGAGATACCATACTGTTCAATATGCGACCTCTATTTTTTAATTTTTTACCCCAAAATAGTGCATAGAACTAGGGTAAGACACAACACAAAAGGTGAATGTAGGCCTGAAATGCAACAATTTGTAGCCCACAGATAGATCAGGCGTCTGACAGAGATACCACACTGTTCATTATGTGGCCTGTATTTTTTTATTTTTACCCCAAAATAGTCTATAGAACTAGGGTAACAGACAGCAAATACAGTGGCATGGAGGCCTGAAATGCAACAATTTGTAGCCCACAGATAGATGAGGCGTCTGACGGAGCTAGCCCACTTTCAAATATTTGCCCTGTATTTGTTTTTGGCAAGTAAAATTGTGTCAATAAGTCGACTATGACACAACAAAAAAAATTCTATGGAGTCCTGAAATGGCAAAATTTTTAGCGCAATGATATGCGATCCTTGTGGCGGACAAAAGCCAGTGTAAAATATGTGCCATGTAGCTAAAAAAATTTTTGGCAGCAAAATGGTGTCAAAAAAGTGTATTAAACACTCCAAAAAATTCTACAGTACCACAAAAAATGACAGATTTTTCTGCGCACTCAGATGTGATGCCTGGGACAGGCTAACCCATTTAAAATTGCTGGATTTTCACACTGTACTATCAAAAGGATCTGGCTCTAAAGAGCGCCAAACTTACAGGGCGGAGACCCGAGCTCCCACTGAATAATCCTGGAAATGCTCGGCGCTCACCATGTACCGCAAGTAGAGCGATACTCAGGCGAGTAACAAGCATTACCGAGCATATTCGCTCATCACTACTACCTATGACCCAAAGAACACCGTCCCCACTGTAAAGCATGGAGGTGGAAACATTATGTTTTGGGGGTGTTTCTCTGCTAAGGGCCCAGGACTATTTCTCCACATCAATGGGAGAATGGATGGAGTCATGTATCGTAAAATCGTGAGTGAAAACCTCCTTCTCTCCACCAGGACAGTAAATATGGGTTGTGGCTGGGTCTTCCAGCAAGACAATGACTCAAAGCATACAGACAAGGCAACAAAAGAGTGTCTCAAAAAGAAGCACATTAAAGTCATAGAGTGGCCTAGCCAGTCAACAGACCTTAATCCCATAGAAAACTTATGGTGGGAGTTAAACTCCAAGTTGCCAAGCGACAGCATCAAAATCTTAATGATTTCGAGATGATATGCAAAGAGTAGTGGGCCAAAATTCCTCCTGACATGTGCTCAAACCTCATCATCAACTACAAAAAATGTCTGACTGCTGTGCTTGCCAACAAGGGTTTTGCCACAAAGTATTAAGTCTTGTTTGCCAGAGAAAGCGAACACTTATTTCGCACTGCAAAATGCAAATAAATTTATATAATTTATACAATGTGATTTTCTGGATTTCATTTTTGATGTTCTATCTCTCAGTGTTAAAATTAACCTCCCCTTAAAATTATAGTCTGTTCATGTCTTTGTGAGTGGGCAAACTTACAAAATCAGCAAGGGATCAAATAATTATTTATTTCACTGTGTATAAGGATAACAATGTCAATGTTTTGGAGTGGCCATCACAAAGCCCTGATCTCAGTCCTATTGAAAATTTATGGGCAAAGCTGAAAATTCGACCTACAAACCTGGATCAGTTACACCAGTTTTGTCAGGAGGAATGGGCCCAAATTCCGACCAACTATTGTGAGAAACTTGTATAAGGATATTCCAAACTTTTGACCCAAGTCATTCAGTTTAAGGGCAATCATACCAAATAATAATGAAATGTATGTAAACTTTTGACTTTGCAGTAAGTAATAAAAATGCCTTAAAACATTCTCTCTCCCACGTTATTGTGGCATTTGGCAAATATTAATAATTATGGTAATCCTAATTAACCTAAAACAGGAAAGGTTTATTTTAATTTCATGTGAGATATTGAGAAAAACATGCATATATGTCTTTTTATATAGTGTATGTAAACTTCTGGTTTCAATTATGTATATAAATCTATCCCCAATCCAGGTATACATGGCTCACCCATTCCCATCCTGGTTTACATAGTCTTCTCATCCCCATCCTGGTTTACATGGTCTCCTCATCCCCTTTCTGATATACATGGTCCCCTCTTCCCCATCCTGGTATGCACGGTCCCCTCATCCCCATCTTGGTATGCATGGCCCCCTCTTCCCCATACTCATATGCATGGCCCCCTCATTCTTATCCTGATATGCATGGCCCCCTCATCCTCATCCTGGTATGCATGGCCCCATCATTCCTGTCCTGGTATGCATGGGCCCAATCCCTTCCTGGTATGCATGGCCCTCATCCCCATCCTGGTATGCATGGCCCCCATCCTGGTATGCACGGCCTCCATGAGAAAAACAAAACAAAAAAAAACATTCTACTGAAGTTCCATGCACTCCCTTGCATCATTCTGTTCTGATGCCAGCAGCTGATTTATGCTTGTAAGCAGCTTATGGCAGTGAGGTCATGCACGTCTTACAAGCCGAGGACAGCTGCTGAAATACTCACTGCTCCCCAAACCCTGGACTACGGGAGTGGAGAGCAGTGAATATTAATTTCCCTTTAATAGCGGCACACCGTTAGCGACAGCATCTGCAGGAAGCTGACGACTGAGTGATCATGTGTACCTGTAATTAGAGAGAAAATGAATATTCACTGCTCTTCATGCCCATAGTCCCTCCCACCTCTCACCGCTGGCTTCAGTGCATAGAGGTTAGCTTAGGCAGCCGGCTCCTGCCTCCTGTACATCTGGACTATATGATGAACCCCCCTTTTTCATCCAAATGTTTGGAGAAAAATAGTGCATCTTATATTCCAAAAAATACGGTAAATATATTTCTTATGGTGTTCTTGACATGAAATTCCCACCAGATATCAGTAGCAACCCATTCAATCCACGCGGGAAAATAACTAAAACCATAGATATCCATAAATTAAGTTATGTGTAATAATAAGAAATGACACAGAGGAAAAATATTGAACACACTTACTGAAATGTATTTAATACTTCATACAAAAGCCTTTGTTGGTGACAGCTTTAAGATGCCTACTGTTTGTAGAAATTAGTTGCATTGCTCAGGAGTAATTTTGGCCCATTCTTTCACATAAACTCTTCTCAAATCCTGAAGGTTCCATGGGCTACTTCTATGAACTCAGCTTTTGTTCATTCCATAAATTTTCTATTGGATTCACTTTAGGTGATTGGCTGTGCTATTCTAGTAGCTTTATTTTCTTTCTCTGAAACCTATTTTGAGTTTCCTTTTCTGTTTGTTTGGGATCATTGTCTTACTAAAATGTCCACTGTCATTTCATCCTTATCATCCTGGTAGGTGGCAGCGGATTTTTATCAAGAATATTTTGGAACATTTGTCTATTCATCTTTCCTTCAATAATGTGAAGTTTGCCAGTGCCATATGATGAAAAATTGCCTCGCAAGAAAGATGTAACACCCTGGGATCCAAAGAATTCAATTTTGGTCTCATCTGACTAGATTATATTCTTCCAGTATTTCACAGGTTTATCTAAATGTTGCTGAGCAACAAGCTTGAATATGCTTTTTGCTCAACAATTGAGTCTTGCGAGGTGAGCATGCATACATGCCATGGAGGTTTGTTGGAATATGTTTGGTGCGACAACTCCATTTCTGTCTATGAGTAGAGTTGAGCGACTTTTGGTTTTTTAGGGTCGCGTTTCGTTTCGTGAAACCCGACTTTTCCAAAAGTCGGGTCGAGCAAGATCGTCCGATTATAGGGAAAAGTCGGGGTCGTCCCGAAACACGAAACCCAATGTAAGTCAATGGGGAATAAAAGTCGGCAGTGAGAGGAGGACAGGAAACACACCAACAGTGCCCATTTGAATGCCAAAAGCATCAATTCTTCTTACTTAAGCTTGTCAACCTTAATTAACTTCATAATACAAGTTACGCACTGAAAAATGGGGGTTATTTGGCTACAGACTGTGGGGGGGGGGGCTGGCTCCAGGTTTTCATGTGCCCTGGGCGAAAGAGCGCCCCTTTAACACATACCACAACTCATCATGCTCCGATACGGCAGAGAAATAGCGGTATAGTACAATGAAAAATACCTCACTTTTTACATCTCATGACGAGGCCCATCTATTTCTCCATACAGAATCATTGGTCCCATATAATGTTTGAAACAGTATATGATGAGCTCCACATAATGCTACAGTATATGTTGGTCCCCATGGATGAAGCTCTACTGTCTTATGGGCCCAAATAATGCTCCAAACATAATGGGCCCCATTTCTAATGCTCTAGTGTATAATGGGCCCTGTAAATGCTGCTCCAGTGTCTGATGTCCACCTTTGGAATGTTCCAGTGTATGGTGGGCCCCATCTATCATTCTCAGACGGTGTTAGGCCCAGTATGGATTGCACGTGATTGCACAAAGGTGAGAAAGGGTACCGTATCCCCAGATAACATATATGGATAGTGTACACATTCAAAATATATGTCTATACATCAGGAGGCAGGCTCAGACGGTGTTAGGCCCAGTATGGATTGCACGTGATTGCACAAAGGTTAGAAAGGGTACCGTATCCCCAGATAACATGTATGGATAGCGTACACATTCAAAATATATGTCTCAGGAGGCAGGCTCAGACGGTGTTAGGCCCAGTATGGATTGCTCGTGATTGCACAAAGGTTAGAAAGGGTACCGTATCCCCAGCTAACATGTATGGATAGCGTACACATTCAAAATATATGTCTCAGGAGGCAGGCTCAGACGGTGTTAGGCCCAGTATGGATTGCACGTGATTGCACAAAGGTTAGAAAGGGTACCGTATCCCCAGATAACATGTATGGATAGCGTACACATTCAAAATATATGTCTCAGGAGGCAGGCTCAGACGGTGTTAGGCCCAGTATGGATTGCACGTGATTGCACAAAGGTTAGAAAGGGTACCGTATCCCCAGATAACATGTATGGATAGCGTACACATTCAAAATATATGTCTCAGGAGGCAGGCTCAGATGGTGTTAGGCCCAGTATGGATTGCTCGTGATTGCACAAAGGTTAGAAAGCGTACCGTATCCCCAGATAACATGTATGGATAGCGTACACATTCAAAATATATGTCTCAGGAGGCAGGCTCAGACGGTGTTAGGCCCAGTATGGATTGCTCGTGATTGCACAAAGGTTAGAATGGGTACCGTATCCCCAGATAACATGTATGGATAGCGTACACATTCAAAATATATGTCTCAGGAGGCAGGCTCAGATGGTGTTAGGCCCAGTATGGATTGCACGTGATTGCACAAAGGTTAGAAAGGGTACCGTATCCCCAGATAACATGTATGGATAGCGTACACATTCAAAATATATGTCTCAGGAGGCAGGCTCAGACGGTGTTAGGCCCAGTATGGATTGCACGTGATTGCACAAAGGTTAGAAAGGGTACCGTATCCCCAGATAACATGTATGGATAGCGTACACATTCAAAATATATGTCTCAGGAGGCAGGCTCAGACGGTGTAAGGCCCAGTATGGATTGCACGTGATTGCACAAAGGTTAGAAAGGGTACCGTATCCCCGGATAACATGTATGGATAGCGTACACATTCAAAATATATGTCTCAGGAGGCAGGCTCAGATGGTGTTAGGCCCAGTATGGATTGCACGTGATTGCACAAAGGTTAGAAAGGGTACCGTATCCCCAGATAACATGTATGGATAGCGTACACATTCAAAATATATGTCTACACATCAGGAGGCAGGCTCAGACGGTGTCAGGCACAGTATGGATTTGACGGCCCAGATTACACAGCGGAGGAGCAGGGAGAGGTAAAGATTGCAAATGCTGGGGCCCTGCCCAAGCAAGGGGGGCCCACTCGTGGGCGTCGGTACTGGCACTGGGCCCCTCATAGTACAGCGGTGTGTCTGACGGCGGGTGTGCACCACCACCGTCAGAGACACTTGATTGCACTATGAGGGACCCTGTGCCAGTGCCCGCGCCCAAGAGTCGGCCTACCCACCTGTCCAGGGCAATGGCACTCGCACGGTGTCGTGCGCTAGGTGGTGACCCCGGCCATGGGGGGGGAGGCAGCACAGTTAGGGAGTTTTAGAAAGTGGCATATGTTGATGTTGGACATTCAGCTGATGCAAAAGGCGAAATAGGTGAAGTACCAGGAAGAGGTGGACCAAAGCAAGCCATTTTTCTGTCACCCTATGTGTCATCAGGGGAAGGTGGGTCAAAATCCTTGGAAACCCATGCATGGTTCATTTTAATGAAGGTTAGATCATCCACATTTTGGGTTGACAGACGGGTCCTTTTTTCTGTCAGGATTGATCCAGCTGCACTGAAGACTCTTTCCGATAGCACACTTGCAGCTGGGCAAGCGAGCTCCTGTAAGGCATATTGGGCCAATTCAGGCCAGGTGTCCAGTTTAGCGGCCCAATAGTCAAAGGGGAATGACCTGTGTGGGAGAACATCGATATGGGAGGAAAAGTAGTTTGTAACCATAGTTGACAACTGCTGTCTCCTGTCACTTTCCATCGATGCAGTATTACCAGTTGTGTGAGCGGTATTTGAAAAATCAGTCCACAACATTGTCATGAAACCCCTGTCTCCAACGCCACTTCTGCTGTGTGCACCACGAACACCTCTGCCAAGCTGCCCCCGGCCCGTACGGCTCGTGTGAGAACCATCACCGCTGCTGTGTGCTGGGAATGCCTCAAGCAACCGATTTACCAGAGTTGCTTGTTTATTAGCCAATATTAGGTCAAGGTTCTCCTGTGGCATGATGTTTTGAAATTTGCCTTTATAGCATGGATCCAGGATGCTGGCCAACCAGTAGTCGTCATCGTTCATCATGTTGGCAATGCGGGGGTCCCTTTTTAGGATCTGCAAGGCATAATCTGACATGTGGGCCAATGTTCCCGGTGTTAATGATGCACTGCGAGTGCTGGGTGGAGGAGCACTTTCTGGCAAATCCACATCCCTCCAGTCACGCACAAACCCTGTACCAGACCTTGCCACGCCAACATTTTCACTTGCCCCACGAGATGCATCCTCCTCCCCTAAGTAATCATCCCCATCATCATCCTCCTCCTCCTCTTCTTCCTCCACCTCGTCCAGGAGAGGTCCCTGAGCAGACAATGGCTGAATGTCATCAAGGATTCCCTCCTCCTCTTCCTCCTCATCAACATTGGCTGCAGACGCCTGCTCCTTAAAGTGCGTCAAAGTTTGCATGAGCAGACGCATAAGTGGGATGCTCATGCTTAGGATGGCGTCGTCTGCGCTTACCAGCCGTGTGCATTCCTCAAAACACTGAAGGACTTTACAAAGGTCTTTCAGCTTCGACCACTGCACACCTGTCAACTCCATGTCTGCTCTCAAAGTGCCTGGCCGTGTATCCTCCCGCAAATGCATTATGGCCTGCCTCTGCTCGCACAGCCGCTCCACCATGTGCAGGGTGGAGTTCCACCTTGTTGCAATGTCGATAATGAGGCGGTGGTTGGGAAGGTGGAGCAATCGCTGCAGCTTCTGCATACGAACGGAGTGTACAGGCGACCGGCGGATGTGCGCGCACAGTCTTCGCACCTTCTGGAGCAGGGCTGTTAACTCCGGATAATTTTTGAGGAAGCACTGCACCACCAGGTTCAAGGTGTGAGCCAAGCAAGGTATGTGGCTGAGTTTTGAAAGGGCTATGGCTGCCACAAAATTACGGCCGTTATCACTAACTACCTTGCCTGCCTCAAGATGTACACTGCCCAGCCATGACTCAGTTTGTCGCTTCAAGTACTCGGCCAGCACCTCAGCGGTGTGTCTGTCGCCCAAACACATCATCTGCAACACAGCCTGCTGACGCTTTCCACTAGCTGCTCGATAGGGGGACACATCGTGTGCAACAGTGGCAGCTGCAGATGGAGTGCTCGTACTACTGCGCTCTGTGGACGAGCTTTCGCTTCTGGAGGAGGAGGAGGAAGAGGGTCGAACGCCTACAGCCAACTGTTTCCTATACCGTGGGCGAGGCAGCACTGTCCCACCACCGCTGTCCCCTGTGGACCCTGCATCCACCACTTTAACCCAGTGCGCAGTGATGGACACGTAACGGCCCTGGCCATGCCGAATGGACCATGCATCAGTTGTGAGGTGCACCTTTCCGCTCACTGACTGCTTGAGTGCATGGACAATGCGGTCTTTCACATGATGGTGGAGGGCTGGGATGGCTTTGCGAGAGAAGAAGTGGCGACTGGGTAGGTCATAGCGTGGTACTGCATAGGCCATGAGTTCGCGGAAAGCTGTGCTTTCCACCAACCGAAAGGGCATCATCTCAAACGAGATTAGTTTGGCAATGTGGGCGTTCAAACCCAGTGTACGCGGATGAGAGACTGAGTACTTTCTTGACCTACTCATAGTGTCTGGGAGGGTGAGCTGGACTTGAGAGCTGCATATGGTGGAAGTAGCGGTGGACAGGGCGGACTGAGAGAGGGTTGATGATGGTGATGGAGTTGGTGTTCTTTCTGATGGCCTAGAATCAGTCTTTCGTTGATATAACAGTGGGATTCCCTGACTGCTGTGGTCTTGCAACGACACCTCAACATTTGCTGCTGTGCTAACCGGTGGGCTTACAGTGGGGGAAACAATGTAGCGTTGCTGACTACCTTCGTTGTGATCAGTTGCACATGTGGCACTTGAGGTTTGGTGTTGTGCCAACGCTTGCAAGTGCATGCTGGTTAAATGTCTAAGCATGCAACTGGTATTCAAATTTTTCAGATTTTTCCCTCGGCTAAAGGTCTTTGCGCACTTCTTACAGATAACCTTGGCCTGATCATGAGGATTTTGGTCAAAAAAGTGCCACACTGCACTCTTCCTACTTTGGCAGACATTTTGCGGCCTAGCACGCTGTGATCTTTTGACTCTCTGGACAAGCTGTCCAGCAACTCTTTTGATGTTTGGAACCTGTCTTTGGAGTGCTTCGGGCCTGCCAGATAACAGCTGTTGCGATGTCGATGTCTGCTGTGGATGCTCCTCATCTGAGCTATTGGAAGCAGCACCCTCTTCCCCCAATGGATGCCAATCTGGGTCAACAACTGGTTCATCCATCACCTCCTCTTCTATGTCATGTGCACCTTCCTCTGTGTCACCGTGTATGGTGGTATAGTGTGCGGGAAGGGGCACCTGAGTCTCATCAGGGTCAGAATCTGGCTCTGTACACTGCGAGGACAATGTAGTGCTCTGAGTGAATGTACCAGCAGAATCATCCATCAGCGGCTGTGCATCAGTGCACTCCATGTCAGATTCATCTTGGCCTGGGTAATTCACCATTTCACTTGATAATCCAGGCATGGTATGTGAAAACAGCTCCATGGAGTAATCAGTAGTATGGCCTGCGTCATCCTTCAATCTTGGTTGGGGTGAAGGACACAAGGAAAGGTGTGGTTCATGAACATGAGCCTCCAATGACGACTCAGTGCTTTTACTTTTTACAACTGAAGAAGAGGAGGCGATAGAGCTGGAGGCTGAGTCAGCAATGTAAGACAAAACTTTTTCCTGATGCTCTGGCTTTAAAAGCGGTTTGCCAACTCCTAGAAAACTAAGCGTTTGAGGCCTTATGTAGCCAGACGATGACGCAGGGTCAGCACCTCCTGCATTCGGTCCTATTTTGCTCTTGCCACTACCATCAGATCCACCACCAACACCATCATTACAAGCTGCCAACCCCCGCCCAATTCCACGGCCTCTTCCACCAGCCTTCCTCATTTTTGGTAGAAATGTAGACAAAATCCAACAAACTATATAGTAATGTAAAACAAGGTACAAGGTGTCTATAGGACAGGGGAGATTTTGAATTTCTGCAGACACTTGTGGACACTGGACACTTTTGGATTGTGTGAGGCCCACTGATATCTGAGCGCTATGTGACAGGCTCGATGGCACAGCTGTGACCAAAGTGACTAGAGGATAAGGGAGATTTTGAATCTCTGCACACACTTTTGGACACTGGATGGACACTTTTGGATTGTGTGAGGCCCACTGATATCTGAGCGCTATGTGACAGGCTCGATGACACAGCTGTGACCAAAGTGACTAGAGGATAAGGGAGATTTTGAATCTCTGCACACACTTTTGGACACTGGATGGACACTTTTGGATTGTGTGAGGCCCACTGATATCTGAGCGCTATGTGACATGCTCGATGGCACAGCTGTGACCAAAGTGACTAGAGGATAAGGGAGATTTTGAATCTCTGCACACACTTTTGGACACTGGACACTTTTGGATTGTGTGAGGCCCACTGATATCTGAGCGCTATGTGACAGGCTCGATGGCACAGCTGTGACCAAAGTGACTAGAGGATAAGGGAGATTTTGAATCTCTGCACACACTTTTGGACACTGGATTGACACTATTGGATTGTGTGAGGCCCACTGATATCTGAGCGCTATGTGACAGGCTCGATGGCACAGCTGTGACCAAAGTGACTAGAGGATAAGGGAGATTTTGAATCTCTGCACACACTTTTGGACACTGGATGGACACTTTTGGATTGTGTGAGGCCCACTGATATCTGAGCGCTATGTGACAGGCTCGATGGCACAGCTGTGACCAAAGTGACTAGAGGATAAGGGAGATTTTGAATCTCTGCACACACTTTTGGACACTGGATGGACACTTTTGGATTGTGTGAGGCCCACTGATATCTGAGCGCTATGTGACAGGCTCGATGGCACAGCTGTGACCAAAGTGACTAGAGGATAAGGGAGATTTTGAATCTCTGCACACACTTTTGGACACTGGACACTTTTGGATTGTGTGAGGCCCACTGATATCTGAGCGCTATGTGACAGGCTCGATGGCACAGCTGTGACCAAAGTGACTAGAGGATAAGGGAGATTTTGAATCTCTGCACACACTTTTGGACACTGGACACTTTTGGATTGTGTGAGGCCCAATGAATATCTGAACGCTATGTGACAGGCTCGATGGCACAGCTGTGACAAAAGTGACTAGAGGATAAGGGAGATTGGACTGCTTTTAAAAAAGCAGTTTGCGGAGCAGTGGATAAACAGCAATGCAGGAATGTCAGGAAGCCTTAGAAGGCAGCCCAACAACCAACACCACTGATACACCACTATATAGCCTCCCCTTGCACTGCACACACAGTGACTGGTGTGTTGTGCAGGCCAAATTGCTAGCAGCAGAAGCAGTTTTTTTTTTCTTCTCAGCAGGACAAAAAAAAAATTGGGATTGCTTTTAAAAAAGCAGTTTGCGGAGCAGTGGGTAAACAGCAATGCAGGAATGTCAGGAAGCCTTAGAAGGCAGCCCAACAACCAACACCACTGATACACCACTATATAGCCTCCCCTTGCACTGCACACACAGTGACTGGTGTGTTGTGCAGGCCAAATCGCTAGCAGCAGAAGCAGTTTTTTTGTCTTCTTCCCTGCCTAACGCTCTCCCTACAGAATCAGCAGCAACCTCTCCCTATACTAAGATCGGCAGAAGTAAGATGGCGGTCGGCGTGCACGCCCTTTTATACCCCCTGTGACGCCCACCAAAGCAAGCCAATCACTTGCATGCCCTTCTGAAAGATGGTGGTGACCCGTGCCTATGTCATCACGTTGCCCACAGTGTCAGTGGATCCTGATTGGCTGAAAAAGAGCGCAAAACAAACTTTTGAAACGCGACTTTGGCGCGTAAGTCGCCGACCTCGTGGCCGACCTCATCCTAGGGTCGGGTTTCGTTTCATGAAACCCGACTTTGCCAAAAGTCGGCGACTTTTGAATTTTTTCGACCCGTTTCGCTCAACTCTATCTATGAGTAATTAGTTGCTAGATTTGTATGCTGTTTATAAAGTTATTCCAAAAAAAACAACTTCCAGAGGCTCACACAGGGAAAGCATGTGGCTGTATTTCCTGTTTTTCCTGTGTCTGTGAATGAGAAGCATCCTGCTGTAGATGCTGCACAGAGACACACAAATTATTTATTTCTGATCTATTAAGCTTATCATATATTGTTTCTGTTTGTTTCTGATTAAAGAAGCTCTGTTGTTACACACTTGGAGAGTATCCTGAATAATCTGCTGCCAACAAGGTTGTCTGGATTGGATGAAAATGAAGTAGAGTATGAAGACTACGGAACTGAAGCTACTGGCGAAGACATGGAGAGCTCAAGTCAAGATGAGCATGTACCTGATGGAGGAGCCGAGCAGCCACAATGCTTTACTCAAATGATCTCATCAGTGACATTTCATTGTCAAAAGATAAAGCTGAACTTCTTGAATCTAGGTTGAAACAGAAGAATCCTCTTTATGATGATGTCAAAGTGTTTGCAGAAACAAAAGTAACACTTTAACACAATTTTTCACAGTTGATGGACCATTGTTGTACTGTAACAATGTGAATGGCCTCTTTGAAGAACTAAATCAAGAGTATTTTGTCGCAGATTGGCGATTGTTTATTGACTCATCCCAGAGAAGTTTGAAAGAAGTGTTGCTTCACAATGGAAATCTGAAACCAACAATCCCTATTGCTCACTCATGTCATCTAAAGGAAAGTAATGAAAATCTGTCAGGTGTTTTGGATGCTATACAATATAAGTATCATCAATGGAATATGTGGATATTTGAAAGTGATTGGTCTGCTAATGGGAATGCAAGGAGGTTTCACAAAATATTGTTGCTTCTTGTGTTTATGGGACAGTAGAAATACAGTAGAGCATTATGTTTGTCATGATTTGGGACAGAGAAACATCTATGCTTCTGGTAGAGACAATGTGTTAGGATTAGCGGAACGCACCAAATGAGAAATAATAATAATAAGGTGTGTTCGCAACCCAGGGTCCACCATGCGTTGATGGAGAAACCGCAGCTAGCACAATGGCAGAGCAAGGCTGCGCAAAAACACTTGAGTTAAATGTCACTCAGTGAGCACAGAGAATAAAGTAACAAGCTTTGTTTAACCACAGAGCGGTACAATGAAGCAACACACAAAGGACTATACCCTATTAGACTGCACAGGCGTATAGAAAAAAACAAAATACTAATTGGGGTCCCTATAACTTTGCCCCCCAAAGAAGACTAAGCTCGTGATTGAACCTGCTCTGACACACGGTGTGCTTTAGCATGCGCACCTGAGGACACCCAATGCAGATGCTAAGTTCAAGCGGGAGTTCCCACCCTACACTGCCTGTCTAGAAAACCACTTGCAGTGCTAATAGAGGCACACATGCCACAGGGTGGTATTGAGAGCTTTTTATACTTAGCTCAAGTCCAAACAGCCAGGACCTTGCCTGTGGGCCAATCTGAAGCTGCCACATCACCAGAGCACCTGACATCCGAGCACCAATGGGAATGCATCATATCATGGACATGCTCAGTAGGGTAAAATCTGGACTGAGGCTCCAGAGCACAGCACTGCACGTGTAAACTAGTGGTCACCATAGGCTTAGCTGGAGGGCCAGCAGTAAGTACACATGCAGCAAGAGCTTGGGCAAGGTGCTGGGACCGAAGTCTGTGCTGAGCAGTTATCCCAGCGGCTGAGCCTGAGTGGGAGACTACAGCACCAGACAAGGCTTGAGATCCATACCGTTCAGTGGGAGAATCCAGGTGCCTAAAACAATGTCCAGCATAATCTTTCAGTTTCTCCAACAAAAATCTTTCTTTCTCCACTACATATAAAGATGGGATTGATTAAAAACTTTGTGAAAGCCATAGCAAAGACAAATTCACAAGGATTCCAGTACATTTCTTAGAAATTCTCCAGCATTTCACCAGCAAAACTGAAGGAAGGGGTATTTGTTGGTCCTCAGATCAGAGAGCTTATGAGAGATGATGTGTGCTTGAAGGAACACTGAACGATAAGGAATTGAGATCTTGGATAAACTTCAAGTGGGTCTGTGAAAACTTCTTAGGAAAAAAAATCTCCAGAAGGCGTTGAGGAACTGCTAAATGCATACCGATTTCGCAGGTCTCTGAAAATGCACATTTTCCATTCACATTAAGATTTCCTCCCTCAAAATCTTGGCGATGTAAGCGATGAACAAGGTGAGCGGTTTCACCAGGACATTAAAGTAACGGAACACCGCTACCAGGGTTTTTGGAATGACTCAATGATGGCAGATTACTGTTGGATGTTATATACTGTAGGGACAACCCTGAAAAATCTTATCAACGACAGTCTAATATCAAGCACTTTTAATTTCTGCTTATATTTTTGTTTCTGTTTTGCATGTAAAATTATTTTGGTTCAATAAAAACTGGTTTGTAAGGTGAAGCATTTTTTCTGTTATGTAGATTAATGTTTTCTTAATGTCGCCAGTATATTTCCTATACCTTATAATAATAATGATGCTGCTCCATAGAAACTATACTTGTTACAGGAAAAACTATATACATTTTTTAAATCAGGACAAAAAGATGATTCAGAAAAGTACAAAGTCACCTGCGATGAATACAAAAAATATTTTTTTGTAGACCTGTGAATTATTTTCACTCATTTGTCTGAAATCGTGTGGGGAGCACCTGATTATGGCTAGTTTATGGTGACATGATGTTTTTTCCACTTCTAGATTATTGCCTCAACAGTGCCTACTGGACCCTTCAATAGTTTAGAATTTTTTCTGTCAATGCCACCAGTGTGGTTTGCAGCCATAAGGTTGCAAAGGCATTGAGGCAGCTCACTGGTTTTACCCATCATGAGATATTTTTTGTGTGATACCTTGGTAATAAGACACCTTTTTATAGGCCATTATTTGAACCAGCTGATATTATTTTTTACTAAGTGGCAGGATTGCTTTCTAATTACTGATAGATTTCAGCTAGTGTCATTATTTTCCATGGATTTTTGCCGTTTTTACTTCATGTGTTCAATACTTTTTCCCTGTGTCATTTCTTATTATTACACATAGCCTAATTTATGGACATCTATGGTTTGATTTCTTTACCTGTGTGGATTTGATGGGTTGTTATCAACATCTGCTGAGAATTTCATATCAATAGCAGCTTTAGAAATATATTTTCTTAGAAAATTGATGACGTGTTCAATAGTTATTTCACCAGATGTATATATTGTATATTGATGAATTGTATCTGTTAGTTCTTTAATGTTAGTTGTTTAATATTTTCTATTATTTTGGGGAACATCTTTTTTTTCAGGTGCTCTTGCCTATTAGCCAGCTGCCATTTCTGACAACCTTTGTCATGGGTGACTTATAACCTTAAGTAGGTCTTTGGAAAGTGTGAGACACATTCCTGATGGAAAACTATCCTCCTGTCCACAAGATATATTTAAGAACAACATGAGTGCCATCAATTGCAGTCTTCTCATGTGATATGCCTCCTGAGGTGTAAACGGCCTCTTGACCTCTTGCTATAGTTCATAGACACTAGGAAATTTAATAAAATGCCAGCATTGTCTTAGTCAAGCATGAAAACACTTGGAAAGACAAGTCATCAACAAAAGTAAAATGTCCAGAGGCTAATCCATGGAGAATAATGCTGCTCATTGCACTATGAGTCTGTAGTAAGTCATGAACACTTGAGAGAGAAAAATCTCTTCCATCTGGATTGCAATATAAAACTTCACAGTTGTGTTTGGGAGCTGCCCACTACTCAGCAGCAGCATATCACTTATCATGAAAAGGCTAAGCCCACAAACCAGAATACAAGCACAAGCACCAATTTATTATGGGTAGACAGAGAATGGTGATAACTATGCCAACACAAGCAGTAAAAATCATACTGCTAGAATGCCATTAATAGAAAAACAAAAAGTCAGCTCAACCTACAGGTGTTACTGGACTCCGAGCACAAAAACTGTAGTGCAACAGGAAAAGCAATGATCCAAGGTATAATCTAGGCCAAGCAAGTCAGTTAAAAAATTCAAACAATTTTTATTGAAAAAATATTTTTCTTAAAACAATGGTCATCCAGTGTAAAAAAAACACAACCCCCAAGTGAGAATAGTAGTGTGGGCAGACGCGTTTTGAAAAAGAGCATCTGCCCACACTACTATTCCCACATGGGGGTTGTGATTTTTTACACTGTGTGACCATTGTTTTACGAAAAATGTTTTTTCAATAAACATTTTTTGAATTTTTTAACGGACTTGTTTGAGCTGGATTATACCTTGGATCACTAGAATGCCATTGGTAAGAATACTAAACCCAGATTTGCCTGCGTGTTGATGCTAAGTGATCACCCAAATTAACTTCTGTTCATAACAGCTTGCAACTGAAAACAAAAGAACAGGGCAATAAGGAAACATAATTAGAGATGAGCAAGTTTGACTGGAATTTAATTTTTCTAGAATCTTACAAACATGGGCGGACATACCGCTGGTTCAACCTGTGCGACTGCACATGGGCCCAGAGCCTCCAGGGGGCTCTGCAAAGTGGCTAATGAGGAGGGCAATCTGGTCGATTTCTCCAGGCCCGAGGCTCCGGGGTCCCCTGGCCAGATTGCCCTCATGTGCAGGCTTGCAGCGATGGGCAGGGAGCGATCCAAGCAGCTCCGCTGCCTGCAAGAGAAAATTGCAGGGCGGAGCTGCAAGGATCCATCCTGCTTCCTAGCTCTGACACAGAGAGGAGCGTGCCGCTGAATGACGTCATCATTCAGCGGCCGCTGCTGTGCCAGAGGAAGCACGGGCGATGCTTCAGACAGGTGAGAGGAGAGAGGTGGTGTTGTGTCTATGTGTGAATGTGTGTGTGTGTCAGTGTGTGTGTGAGTATGTGTGTCAGTGTGTGTATGTGTGTGTAGGTGGAACTGCCTGGCCCTGGAGGAGAAGGTCAATCAATGATATGATGGGGGCATGAGCAGAAGGCAGTGATGAGGAGAGAAGGCCATGATGCCTGGGCCCTGGGGTGATGGGGAGGAGGCCATGATGGGGTGATGGGAGAAGGCCATGATGGGGTGATGGGGAGAGGGGAATGATGGAAGTGATGGGGAGAGGGCTAATGATGGGGTGATGGAGATGGAAATGATGGGAGTGATTTGGATAATGCAATGATGGGAGTGATGGGGAGAAGGCAATGATGGGAGTGATGGAGAAGGCAATGATCGGGTGATGGAAAAGACAATGATGGGAGTGATTTGGAGAAGGCAATGATGGGGTGATGGGAGAAGGCCATGATGGGGAGAAGGCCATGATGGGAATGATGGGGAGAAGGCAATGGTGGAGTGATGGAGAGAGCAATGATGGGAGTGATGGGGAGAAGGCAGTGATGGGGTGATGGAAAAGGCAATGATGGGAGTGATGGAGAAGGCCATGGTGGGGTGATGGGAAAAGGCCATGATAGGGTGATGGGGAGAGGGGAATGATGGGAGTGATGGGGAGAGGGCAATGATGGGGTGGTAAGGGAGAAGGCAATGGTGGAGGTGATGGAAAGGGCAATGATGGGAGTGATGGAGAAGGCCATGGTGGGGTGATGGGAGAAAGCCATCATGGGGTGATGTGGAGAGGGGAATGATGTAAGTGATGGGGGAGAGGGCTAATGATGGGGTGATAGAGAAGGCAATGATGGGGGTGATGGAGAATGCAATGATGGGAGTGATGGGGAGAAGGCAATGATGGGGTGATGGAGAAGGCAATGATGGGAGTGATGGGGAAGGCCATGGTGGGGTGATGGGAGAAGGCCATGATGGGGTGACGTGGAGAGGGGAATGATGGGAGTGACGGGGAGAGGGCTAATGATGGGGTGATGGAGAAGGCAATGATGGGAGAGATGGGGAGAAGGCCATGATGGGGTGATGAAGAGGGGAATTATGGGGTGGTAGGGGAGAAGGCAATGGTGGAGGTGGTGGGAAGGGCAATGATGGGTTGGTGGGGAAAAAGAAATGATGATGGAGTGGTGGAGGAGATTCTACCTCATGTATGGGGAGAGCCACTGTTTGAGCGCATGGCAGAGCTCGGAAGGGCAGGAGCACCATTTTGACTTTTTCAATGCAGAATTGGCTGGAATTGAGATCGGACGCCATGTCGCGTTTGGCGAGCCCCTGATGTGCCTAAACAGTGCAAACCCCCCACAAGTGATTCCATTTTTGAAAGTAGACCCCTAAAGAACTTATCTAGATGTGTGGTGAGCACTTTAAACCCCCAAGTGCTTCACAGAAGTTTATAATGTAGAGTTGAGCGAAACGGGTCGGTCAAATTCATAACTCGCCGGCTTTCGCTAAAGTCGGGATTCATGAAACGAAACCCGACCATAGCGTGAGGTCGGCCATGGGGTTGGCGACCAGAGCGCCAAAGTCGCATTTCAAATGATGCTTCCATCGTCCTTTTTCAGCCAATGATGAAGGACACACACTGTGAGCAACACGATGACATGGGCAGCGGTCACGACCATCTTTGAGATGCAAGTGATTGGCTTGCTTTGTGTGGCGTCACAGGGGCTATAAAAGGGCGTGAACGCCGACCGCCATCTTACTTCTGCCGATCTTAGCATAGGGAAAGGTTGCTGCTGCTGATTCTGAATAAGGGAGAGCGTTAGGCAGGGAAGAAGAAAAAAAACTGTTTCTGCTGGTAGCGATATTCACTGTACAACACACAGTTTGTGTGCAGCGACAGGGGAGGATATATTTTTGTGCATCAGCTCTGTTGGTTATTAGGCTGCCTTATAAGGCTCCCTGATAGCTGCATTGCTGTTTGCACACTGCTGTGCAAACTGCTTTTTTAAAAGCAAAAATACTTCTCTTCCTCTTTTCTGCACAGTTACCAAGCGTTCATTTTTCCACACTTTTGAGTGCAGCAGTCCTGCTTATTAGGCTGCCTGCTGCCTTACTTGGACTGAGAGCATCATTGTCAGCCTCCTAAAATCTCTAGTGAGATTCAAATTCTCCCGAATACTATATACATCTTGTACCTTGTCATACACCGGCCTATTTCAGCCTGTTAAATTGAGGTGTAATCTATAGTGGGACTTAGATAGTTGTTCAGCCTCCTAAAATCTCTAGGGAGATTCAAATTCTCCCCAATACTATATACACCTTGTTATACACCTTGTACCTTGTCATACACCAGCCAATTTCAGCCTGTTAAATTGAGGTGTAATCTGTAGTGGGCCTGAGATAATTGTTCAGCCTCCTAAAATCTCTAGGGAGATTAAAATTCTCCCCAATACTATATACACCTTGTACCTTGTTTACAGTACCATATAGCTGGTGGTATTTTGGGTACATTTTCCCAAAAATGAGGAAGTATGGTGGAGGAGGCCGTGAACATGGGCGGGGGTTGCCAGCTGGTACTGATGGTGGTGGTGGTGGTGGTGCATCTGCTGGTAGTGGCAAAAGCACAATAGCACCTAAGGCAGGAGGTGTTGAGCCTGCGTTATCGTCTGGCTCCACAAGGCCTCGAAGGCTCCCTTTTCTGGGAGTAGGTAAACTGCTTTTAAAGCCGGAGCTTCAGGAAAAAGTTTTGGCTTACATTGCTGACACAGCCTCCAGCTCTATACACGTTGTATTAAATTACTAACTGACAGAGACTTCACATTCGATTTTCTTAGTTAAAAGGAACCTGTCACAAGTTTTTTGCTTTATAACCCTGCCCATTACTTTTAAAATTATGTTAAAGGGGTTTATACAACCACTTTATACCCTCAGCGGTTCCCATGCATACCTCTGAAGAAGTGCTTTATTTATGTCACGTGCTGCATGTAAATTGTGTAGTCCGGACCGATGGGTGAATACAGATCATCACCCGAGTCCCTTTAAATGTAGCCTTTGTTATTCGGAAGGGGATGACGTCTCCTACATCATCCACACAGTGCTCGAAGTCTCACTCTTCTTTATTTCTACTTCACTAGCTCCCTGAATGTTCAGTAAGGCAGAGTGAGGCGAGCCTGTACAGGTCGCTGATTCCACTGCGCAGAAGCATTGTTTGGATGACGTGGAAGATGTCATCTATTTCCATCCAGGTAGAAGAGGCGACATGTGAAAGGGCATGGACGGTGCCGAGCATGATCTGGATTCACCGAACCACACACTTTGCATGCAGCGCAGGGAAGTGAATATAGCAGTTTTTCTGAGGTATGCAGGAGCACCTCTGAATGTATAAACGGGTTGTTGGAACCACATTTACAAGATTTTAAGGTGATGGGCAGTGTTTATAAGGCAAAAAACTACCGATAGGTTCCCTTTAAGGGTAAAGACTACAACTTTTTTTTATTATAACCACTTTGTAACAATATGTAATATTTTACAGTATTTGATACAGTGCCGATTTTGCACATTTTCCCACCTACAAAGAATGGTGAGGTCTGTAATTTTTATCGTAGGTACACTGTAACTGTGAGAGGTAGAATCTAAAAATTAAAAACACAGAAAATCACATTATATGATTTTTAAATAATTAAATTGCATTTTATTGCATGAAATAAGTATTTGATCACCTACCAACCAGCAAGAATTCTGGCTCTCACAGACCTGTTAGTTTTTCTCTAAGAAGCCATCCTGCTCTGCACTCATTAACTGTATTAATTGCATCTGTTTGAACTCATTACTTGTATAAAAGACACCTGTCCACACACTCAGTCAATCATACTCCAACTTCTCCACCATGACCAAGACCAAAGCGATGTCTAAGGACTCCAGGGACAAAATTATAGACCTGCACAAGCCTGGGATAGGCTACAGGACAATAGGCAAGCAGCTTGGTGAGAAGGCAACAACTGATAGGGCAATTATTAGAAAATGATAGAAACACAAGATAACTGTCATTCTTCCTTGGTCTGGGGCTCCATGCAAAATATTGCCTTGTGGAGTAAGTATGATTCTGAGAAAGATCAGGAATCAGCCCAGAACTACACGGGAGGACCTGGTCAATGACCTGAAGAGATCTCATAGCACAGTGTCAAACATTAGCGCTAGTAGCAAAATACGCCATCATGGATTAAATTTCTGCAGGGCACACAAAGTCCCCATACTCCTGCCAGCACATGTTCAGACTTGTTTGAAGTTCGCCAATCACCATCTGGATGATCCAGAGGAAGCATGGGAGAAAGTCATGTGGTCAGATGAGACCAAAATAGAACTTTTTGCCATCATATCCATCAAACGCTAACAGCCATGTTTGGAGGCAGACGAAGAATGAGTACAACCACAAGAACAAGGTCCCAAGAATGACGCATGGTTTGGAAAACATATTTTTGGGGTGCTTTTCTGCAAAAAGGACTGGATGACTTCACCGTATTGAAGGAAGGATGGATGGGTCATGTATCACGAGATTTTGGCCATCAACCTCTTTCAGTTATTAAGAGCTGTGAAGATGGGTCATGACTGGGTCTTCCAGCATGACAATGACCCGAAACACACAGCCAGGGCAACTAAGGAGTGGCTCTGTGTCACAGTCCAATTCTTGGATCTATGTCAGATTCGGGATTCCCTCATTTAAACCTTTTTTTTCCTTTCAGGCCTGGGAGCTTAATATGGGTTTTTGCCCCCGGTGGACATAGGTGTTATTGCATGTCTGTTGGTTTCCCTGCTGATGTGACCACTCCATTTCCTATATAAGGTCACATGGTGTATCAGCAGGTATTGGTAATAGCAGGCCCTTGGTGGATTCCAACCACGGTGAAGTTAGCAGCTGTCTCTGAGGTGTTGAGCCACTGCTGAAACTGGTGCTGAACTCTGCCTGCCCGGTGTCTGCAGCAGAGATAGATGGTGAAGGTAGCAGCTGGCTCTGAGGTGTCAAGCCACAGCTGAAAGTTAATCTGGTGATGAACTCTGCTGCCTGGTGACTGCAGCAGAGAAAGATGGTGAAAGTAGCAGCTGGCTCTGAGGTGTCGAGCCACTGCTGAAAGCTGATCTGGTGCTGCACTCTGCTGCCTGGTGACTGCAGCAGAGAAAGATAAGTGTTATGGTGTTTTCCCCTTTTTCCTTTGTGTGTATTAGTGCAGCGGTGGGACCAGTGTCCACACTATCCAGTTCCCTAGCAAGGGATAGGTGCAGGGATAGTGAGGAATTCAGGTATCCTGCTCGGCGACAGGTGAAGAGCCTGTATAGGGAACGTTAGGAGTGTTTAGGGACACTGCCTCAGGAGAGTGCAGGAGGTCTCCACGTCCCCGTTCCCTATTGCAGGGCCCATCATTGTAACTGTTTCCCCGGTGTTCCCCTTTTGTCTTGTTGATTCAGTTACCGACCTGCAGGTCGTGTCTCACACAGGACAGGAACACATGACACTATGTAAGGCCTTCTTCACACAGACGTTTTGTATTTCCTTATACTGTCCATTTTTTAAGGACCACAAATACTGCCATATGCACCCCCATTGTATTCAATGGTCGGGCGTGTAAGGGGGTGGTGTTATTATGGACAGTAAGAGACACGCTGCCACTTTAAGAGACAGCACCTTCTTGGTTGGTATTTTGGAATGTTCTGCTCTCTCCCCTGAAAAAAGACTGTGTGTGTTGTTCTGTCAGCACTGGAGATGGGAGGGGCTGTTTTCCTGTGGGAGTGGTCTGGGCTGAAGTTGCTGCAGGAAGCTGGCATGCCTGGATCTGTGAGGAGAATATGCTCAGCCTGAGATTGACTGAACTTATGAGTTTGTGTAAACTATTCTGGGGATAACAAAGATGGCTTTCTTGTGTTGCCATGAGAAGCCACGAAGAAAAGACAAGAAAGGAATCCAGAGGAGGGAATCCACCGTTTCTAGGAGCATCACTGGACCTGCACACAAGGAAAAGACCACGTTGCACAGAGCTTCCAGGAAGAAGTGTGCACCATCTTGCAAAGCTGCATGGGCCTCGGGATTGGACTGAGATACCAACGCAACTGTGAGTCTTAACCTCTTCTGTGCACATGCTAGGGTTTAGGATAGGCTGCAATAGAGCACGGCAGCCATGTGGCATGGTTTGAAAAGGCCAGATAGGTTATAGTTAGTATAGCATCATACATTACTGTACTGTGTTGTTTTGCCATTTGGATAAATACACTGAGCTGTGATAGTTGGTGCTCCGTGCTGTTTGATGGCCCAGCTAAAGAATATTATCCTTGTAAATTGTCTGTTTCCATAGCATACCCGTTTCTGCATTTTCCTAAACACTGCATTCCTTGCCTGTAAATAAATTAACCCTTTGTTGCTTGCACCTCATCTTGCGTACCGTATTCTCCTTGCATTGTGGTGGTCCCCCGGCCATCGCTTCATGCGCACATGTCAAGTTTTTCACACAGATAGTGTGTCCATGTGAAAAACCCACAGACATGTCAGTTTTTTTTGTTCAGTACGGACAAAATGCGTGCTGCTTACGTGCACACTGATGACGTATGGATGACATCCGTGTGTCATAAGCATGACACGTACCAGTGCCGGAGAAGAAGTGATCCAAGGTATAATCCAGCTCAAACAAGTACGTTAAAAAATTAAAAAAGTTTTTGTTGAAAAAACATTTTTCTTAAGACGCGTTTCAAACAAAAGTTCTTAGTCTGATGCAAAGTCTAAGAACTTTTGTTTCAAATGCGTCTGCCCACGCTACTATTCCCACATGGGGGTTGTGATTTTTCATACTGTGTGACCATTGTTTTAAGAAAAGTGTTTTTTCAATAAAAATTTCTTGAATTTTTTAATGGACTTTTTTGATTTGAATTATACCTTTAACCATTGCTTTTCCTATTGCACTACAGTTTCCGTGCTTGGAGTCCAGTAACAACTGATGGGTTAGCTGGCTTTTTGTTTTTCTATTCCTGAGAAGAAGTGGTACAGTTTGTGCTGTTCCCAGACGCCGGCCGGCTGCTGAAGGCAGCAGTCATCATTGACTCCTGCTCTTCCTCAGATCAGCACGACCAGGAGACAATGATGGGAGTTGTCAGAGTGACAAGTACTAGTGCCAAGGAAGAAGCAGTACAGTTTGCACAGTGACATGGCACCGGTCGGCTGCTGAAGGCAGTTTTCATCATTGCCTCCTGGTCGCACGGATCTCATCAGCCCCCAGCCATGGGCTTTCCCTCTGCTGGTTATCAAAATTGCAAGGGAATACATGTCATTTTTTAATTTAATTATTTTATTACACATAAGTTACACAGCTGCTGCTGAGTACAACTCCCATCATTGTCCCCTGGTCGCAGTGAGATCAGCAGCTAGACGGCACTAGGGAACAGCGTGAACTGTACTGCTTTTTCTCTGGTGCCGGTACTTGTCACGCAGATGACAACTCCCATGATTGGCTCCTGGTCGCAGTGATCTCAGCGGAAGCAGAAGACATTCCTTTAGCAGCTGGCCGGCTCCAGGGAATAGCGCAAACTGTACTGATTTTCCCTGGTGCAGGTACTTGTCACACAGACAGCACACGGATATAACACACGGGCACACTTACACAGAAAACACAGACAGCACACGGATATCACATAGGCACACATGGACACTGACCACGGATCTCACCAAAACTGTTTTTTTCCTGCACAGGAATCACCAGGACGTGTGAAGGAGGCCTAAGAAGATTTTCAAGGTCCTGGAATGGCCTAGCCATTCTCCATGCCTGAACCCAATAGAAAATCTTTAGCGGGAGCTAAACCTCAATGTTGCCCAGTGACAGCCCGGAAACCTGAAAGATCTGGAGAAGATCTGTATGGAGTGGGCCAAAATCCCTGCTGCAGTGTGTGCAAACTTGGTCAAGAACGACAGGAAACATCTGACCTCTGCAATTGCAAACAAAGGTTTCTGAACCAAATATTAAGTTCTGTTTTTCTATTGTATCAAATACGTATTTCATTCAATGAACTGCAAATTAATTATGTAAAAATCATACAATGTGATTTCTGGATTTTTTTAAGATTCTGTCTCTCACAGGTGAAGTGTACCTACAATAAAAATTACAGACCTCTCCATTCTTTGTAGGTAAGTAAACTTGCAAAATCCGCAGTGTATCAAATACTTATTTTCCCCACTATATAATAATCTCACAGTATTTGTGCCATCCAAACTTGAAAATAATAATAATAACACTATATGTTACAGATTATATTACTAAACTTACAGCTTAGTGTTTGTGTGCTTTCTATAGCAATGACATGTCCTGAATTGATTTATCTATCTAAAATCTGATTACACTGCATGTTTGAATTGTTAATCAATATAACTTGGGGGAATTGCCAAGTGGTGTCAGGCTGCAAGATCTGCAAACCCTATTTCATCATTGCACTATTTTGTTATCTCATTTATATGGATGATATAAAGCTGCTAAGATACTGTATTCATGAAATAAAGTGGATACTGGGTGAGGTAAGGTGACAACAGGACTCAAAGCAATGTTCCACGGAGTTCAAAAGCAAGGTTACATTACATATGAAAATAATATTATGTTCTCCTGATTTCATTCTTTATAATCCAATATTGAATTTCCATGAGTATAATTGGTTCACAGGTTTGGGGGCTTTATTAGCTGTGGCTTATTCATTCAGCTTAAAAATATACATTTCAGTAAATGGTCCTCTAAATTTTAGTTTCCTTTTTTATCAACATCTAAGCATAATATTATGGAAAACTGTTTCACTTCCTCAAGGTCATAATATTAATTATTAACCATCTTTACTGGAAATTTCCAGCCTTTTCTTGTCCCAGTATTCTCAGATGAATTTTCTCATGCATGTCAAATGTCCCAATAAGGTTTATTTATTTAGATGTGAAATTGCTTTATGTCTTTTAGGCTAAGTTCTCATAATGAGTATCTGGTGTGTTTTGACACTGTATATTTTCACTGAGCAAATAAAAATAGCAAATTACAGTTAATAATAATGAGGATATCACCCAGAATTGCTGGGCCGCCACCACATGTGTCGAACCCGCACCTTGCCACTCTGCTTGACATTACCATTATGTCACCAAGATCACGTGATATGGTCTCCTCACTTTCACCAATGTGAAGTTCCAAGGTCAGTTTGGTACAGTTTTACACACTCCCCCTGTCCATGTGGTACTAGCAGGTACGCAGGATGCAGTGACGAGTCGCGAGTCGGTTTGGTGCTTTTATAATAACGTTTATAGGCCTAAAGGGGACTTTCCTCAGTCTCAGCCTGTTCAACCAAAGGGGGTAACAAGGGTTGCTCTCGCAGGGGCTCAATACAGTTCACACAAACAGAGGAGAACACGACTACGTCCGGCGAGAGCCGGTCACTATAGGGCCGAGGTATGGCCGACTACGGGTCCTTAACTATATAGTCAACTTAGCCGTCTTGACGTCCCTCGGCGTTCTGGATGGTGGTTCTTCGGCGGAGCAGCCACTGGGCCCAGCTGTTGAAGAGTTGGTGCAGTCTTCGAGCATTCCGCCGCTCCTGTGGCGCTGGGGCACCTCCGGCCCCGGAGGAGTCCTTGGATGAGTAGGCTGCAGGCCCCTGGACTGGGAAAGCGGCAGCGATGCGGGGTGGCGGGTGACAGGCCACCTGTGCAGCTAGCCGCTGTGACGGGGACTCCGCGGTGAGCAGAGGCTCAGCCCTTGCCGCGGACCGGAGCTAGACAGTGGTGGCCGCCGACGGCACTGGACTTGCCGCGGCCACTGGTGAGAGCAGGGTGGCTGCGGGTGGCGGGGAATAGGCCGCAACCACGGGCCAGAGCGGAACGACAACGGCGGCGGGCGACCGCGGGTAGGCCGCAGCCATAGGCTGTGGTGAGGCGGCAGTGGCCGTGAGCTGAGCTGGGACGGCAGTGGCCGCAGGCTGGAGTGGGGCAGCAAGTCTCGGACGGTCGTCTCGCCGCCGTCCCTATGAAGTCCACAGTGAGCGTCTTCCCTGGCACTGGTAAGTCGCTCTAGCTCTTAGTCACTTCCACTGTCTCCTGCTGCCTCTGTCCCGGTCTGTTGACTCATCATGACTGGAGCTCCCTGCCCCTTTTATACTGGACCCTCCCCTAGCCCATCTGTCTATCTCAACGGTCCGTCCCTGAACTCTGTCCCCCGGGAATAGTTTCCCCCCGGAACCTAGATGATGGATCCCTTGGTTCCAGCCCGTTACTCCCACACTCCCCCGCCCTGTATGCTCGCCAGTCCTCGGGCGAGGGTTTCCGTAGACTCGGGTTAGTCTTTTGAGATGACAGTCCTTGTCGCCATATGAACTGGTCCTGTTCGTAACGTTCAGGGGCTTGCCAGCTGTTGACCGCTTGGAGCGTCAAAGCTCGGGTGTAGTGGAGTCTTCTGGGGTGGTGGAGGGTGGTCAACTAGTTGATTCTGGTGGGATGTCCGGGTCCACTGTAGTGTCACTACTTGGGTGGCCCGCAGATACAACTGGGAAGTCCTCTTTGTCATCCAGGTCCCAGACTGTGGGCGGGGGGTCAGGGACCTGAGGGGTCGGTTCGAGCCACGGGGGATCAGTAGACGAACAAGGCCGTAACATGTTACGGTGCACAACTCGAGTGAGAGGCGCGTTGTTTCCTTCAGATTGTATTTCGTACACAGGCCCATCAGGGCTTATCCTGCGCAACACTCGATACGGGTTCACCTCCCATCGTGGCTCTAACTTGTTTTGGGGACATTAATCAAGTACGAGTACCCGATCCCCAGTCTGGAAGTCAATGGGTGGGGGCAGCGCTCCCCCCGGGTGTTCTAGATCCTGGAGCTATGTGTGGACGATCCGGTGGAGGGTCTGCAGTCGGTGTCGGTGGTTTCGGACCCACGAGGATACTCCGGCCCAAGGTTGGGGTTCCTCCAGGTTTAACTCCACTTCCGTAATTCCTTTGCCTTCCTGTCCAAACAGCAATGAGTAGGGGGTGTAGCCAGTCACTCGGTGCACCCGGTTATTATATACCCACACCAACTCAGGGACATACTCAGGCCAGCGGGCCTTGCGGTCGCTCTCTAGGGTGCGCAGCATTTGGATTAGTGTTCGATTGAATCGCTCGCAGGCTCCATTTCCCTGCGGGTGGTATGGTGTAGTCCAAGATTTATCAATACCATAGAGATGATGTAGCTCTTCCATGACTCTTCCTAGGAAGCACACTCCTTGGTTTGAATGTATTCGTTGCGGACAGCCGTACACTTGGATGAAGTTTTTACAAATCGCATAGGCGGCCGACTCCACTGTTTGGTCTCGGGTGGGGGTGACCACGGCGAACTTGGTGAAATGGTCCACCATAACGAGACAATGTTCATACCCCTGATAGGCAGGACCTATGGTCAGATAGTCCACCATGAGGAGCTCCAGGGGGGCTGATGTTACAATGCTCTGCACTGGGGCTCGTTGCGCGGGGGGTTTAGCGAGCTCGCACGGGCGGCAGGTTCGGCAAACTTCTTCCACAGCAGCGTGCAAGCGTGGATGGTGCACTATCTGCTGCAACCATTGTGAAGTCTTTTGAGCACCAAAGTGCCGTGGTACATCCGAAGTCGTCCTCGTGGCTGGCGAAGACACTGTAATATTGTCCAAGAAGTATCTCTACCTGGAGAAGCTGGGCTGGTGCTAAGCTGGAAAGTTCGGCCCGCATTCTCTCCAGGATGGCTCGACCTTTCTCTTGGGCCGCGAACGCAGCAGTCTGTTGGGTTCCTACCGTTACTGCCCAGGGATCTTCGGGCTGCACTTTCAACTGGACTGCGGGGTCCGGCAGCATCTCCTCCAATGGCCTTACTAGTTTGGCCATTTCGGCCCAGAGCTTCAGGGCGATATCTTGGTCTTCCAGGTTGACACAACGCAACAGGACAGTCCCTTCCTGCACCGTGGCCAGAGAGCGGGCCAAAAGGATGCCAGGGAGCAGGCGCTCCAAGTAACATGGTTCCACCTGCACCTCCACGCCCTCCAGTGGCATCGGGGTGCCGATCGGCAGAGCCACCACCGTCTGCCCTGGAGGAAGCACGAGCGGGGGGCCGCCGGCGCGATGACCTTGCCCAGCACCTCACCCTCCTGGTGCTCCTGGAGCACTTGCGCCTCCCGCACCAACCGCTGGAAGACCTGCCCTTGGGCCGTGCGAGAACCCCACTGACTTAGGGTCTCTTGCTTGGGATCGTTGAGGAGTAGATTGCCGAACTCCCGCAGTATGTTCATGCCCAAGATGATTGGATTATGGTCATTAGTCTCTCCTTGGGTGAGGACCACTCCCCGGTGGCCGAGGTATTTACCACTAGTGTTGAGCATTCCGATACCGCAAGTATCGGGTATCGGCCGATACTTGCTGTATCGGAATTCCGATACCGACTTCCGATATTTTTTCAATATCGGAAGTCGGCATTGGAATCGGAAGTTCAGTTGATTGACAGCCTGACGTCATCATGATGCGCGGTGTGTGCGCATCATGATGCGCCGTCATTTCGGGCCTTCCGGGGGTCTCTGCCGGCCTGCCGGGGGGCTGTGCCGGCCTGCCGGGGGGGCTGTGTGGACTGCCCGGGGTCTGTACCGGCCTGCCGGGGGGCTGTGCCGGCCTGCCGGTGGTCTGTGCACCCTGTGGGGGTCTGCACCGGCCTGCCGGGGGGCTGTGCCGGCCTGCCGGTGGTCTGTGCACCCTGTGGGGGTCTGTACCGGCCTGCCGGGGGGCTGTGCTGATGTCCGGGGGTCTGTGCAAGCATCGTCCGATGGGACTACAAGTCCCATCTGGCGATGCCTGCTACCATGACAGTGATTGACACATTAGCCAATGATGGGACAGTAGTAGTCCCATCATCCGGCTAATGTGTTAAATGTTAAAAAAAAAAAAAATACTACATACATACTACATGCATGCTACATACATACTATATGCTACATACATACTACATACATACCACATACATACTACATACATACTACATACATACTACATACATACCACATACATACCACATACATACTACATACATAACACATATATACTACATGCATGCTACATACATACTACATGCTACATATATACTACATACATACTACATACATACATACTACATATATACTACATGCATGCTACATACATACTACATGCTACATACATACTACATGCTACATACATACTACATATATACTACATACATACTACATACATACTACATGCATGCTACATACATACTACATGCTACATAAATACCACATACATACTACATACATACTACATGCTACATACATACTACATATATACTACATGCATGCTACATACATACTACATGCTACATACATACTACATATATACTACATGCATGCTACATACATACTGCATGCTACATGCATGCTACATACATACTACATACATACTACATGCTACATACATACTACATATATACTACATGCATGCTACATACATACTACATGCTACATACATACTACATATATACTACATGCATGCTACATACATACTGCATGCTACATGCATGCTACATACATACTACATACATACTACATGCTACATACATACCACATATATACTACATACATACTACATACATACATACTACATATATACTACATGCATGCTACATACATACTACATGCTACATACATACTACATGCTACATACATACTACATATATACTACATACATACTACATACATACTACATGCATGCTACATACATACTACATGCTACATACATACCACATACATACTACATACATACTACATGCTACATACATACTACATATATACTACATGCATGCTGCATACATACTACATGCTACATACATACTACATATATACTACATGCATGCTACATACATACTGCATGCTACATGCATGCTACATACATACTACATACATACTACATGCTACATACATACCACATATATACTACATACATACTACATACATACATACTACATATATACTACATGCATGCTACATACATACTACATGCTACATACATACTACATGCTACATACATACTACATATATACTACATACATACTACATACATACTACATGCATGCTACATACATACTACATGCTACATACATACCACATACATACTACATACATACTACATGCTACATACATACTACATATATACTACATGCATGCTACATACATACCACATACATACTACATACATACTACATGCTACATACATACTACATATATACTACATACATACTACATACATACTACATGCATGCTACATACATACTACATACTACATACATACTACATGCTACATACATACTACATATATACTACATGCATGCTACATACATACTGCATGCTACATGCATGCTACATACATACTACATACATACTACATGCTACATACATACCACATATATACTACATACATACTACATACAATACATTCATACAATACATACATAGACATACAGTACATATAACATAGAGTAACATACTTACCAATACTTGTCACATTGTTCCCCGAAGCCATTGTCTTTTACGGAATAAATATTAACATAACAAACCACAAAAATACTCACCCACGATCCGAAGCAGTCCACGAGTGTGTCCCACGACGATCTTGGGTAGAGAACTGCAGCATCAGCTGTTGCTGCCATTCTCTACGGGCTGCAGGAATCCAATGATGGAAGGTAGGTATCCTTCCGCACTGTGAGACTAGGGACTTTTTTTTTTTTAAGTGGCGGAGGAATACAGTGCGGAAGGATACCTACCTTCCGTCATTGGATTCCTGCAGCCCGTAGAGAACGGCAGCAACAGCTGATGCTGCAGTTCTCTACCCAAGATCATCGTGGGACACACTCGTGGACTGCTTCGGATCGTGGGTGAGTATTTTTGTGGTTTGTTATGTTAATATTTATTCCGTAAAAGACAATGGCTTCGGGGAACAATGTGACAAGTATTGGTAAGTATGTTACTCTATGTTATATGTACTGTATGTCTATGTATGTATTGTATGAATGTATTGTATGTAGTATGTATGTATGTAGTATATATGTGGTATGTATGTAGCATGTAGTATGTATGTAGCATGCATGTAGTATGTATGTAGTATGTATGTAGTATATATGTAGTATGTATGTAGCATGTAGTATGTATGTAGTATGTATGTAGCATATATGTAGTATGTATGTAGCATGTAGTATATATGTAGTATATATGTAGCATGTAGTATGTATGTAGTATGTATGTGGTATGTATGTAGCATGTAGAATCATAGATTCATAGAATCATAGAATCGTAGAGTTGGAAGGGACCTCCTGGGCCATCTGGTCCAACCCCCTGCTCAAAGCAGGATTCGCTATATCATCCCAGTCAGATGTCTGTCCAGCCTCTGTTTGAAGACTTCCATTGAAGGAGAACTCACCACTTCTCGTGGCAGCCTGTTCCACTCATTGATCACTCTAACTGTCAAAAAGTTTTTTCTAATATCTAATCTGTGTCTCCTCCCATTCAGTTTCATCCCATTGCTTCTAGTCTTTCCTTGTGCAAATGAGAATAAAGTTGATCCTTCTACAATGTGACAGCCCTTTAGATATTTGTAGACAGCTATTAAGTCTCCTCTCAGTCTTCTCTTTTGCAAACTAAACATTCCCAAATCCTGCAACCTTTCCTCATAAGACAGGGTTTGCAGACCGGTCACCATTCTGGTCGCTCTTTTCTGAACTTGCTCCAGTTTGTTGATGTCTTTTTTAAAATGTGGTGCCCAAAACTGGACACAATATTCCAGATGAGGTCTGACCAAAGAGGAGTAGAGGGAAATAATGACTTCACGTGATCTAGACTGTATGCTTCTGTTAATACATCCTAGAATTGCATTTGCCTTTTTTGCTGCTGCATCACACTGTTGACTTATATTCAGTCTGTGATCTATTAGTATACCCAAGTCTTTTTCACATGTGCTGTCACTTAGCCCTATTCGTCCCATTCTATATATGCTTTTTCCATTTTTATTGCCCAGATGTAGTACTTTGCATTTCTCCCTGTTAAAAACCATTCTGTTAGTTGCTGCCCACTTCTCCAGTTTATTTAAATCTTTTTGAATCCTCTCTCTCTTCTCTAGTATTAGCTATCCCTCCTAGCTTTGTGTCATCAGCAAATTTAATCAGTTTACCCTCAATTCCTTCATCTAAATCGTTGATAAAGATGTTGAACAATACAGGGCCCAGGACAGAGCCCTGTGGTACCCCACTTGAGACATTCTTCCAACTGGATGTGCAGCCATTTACGACCACTCTTTGGGTCTGATCACTAAGCCAGTTATGAATCCACCTAACAGTTGCCTTGTCCATTCCATACTTAATCATTTTTTCAATAAGGATTGTATGAGAGACTTTGTCAAATGCTTTGCTGAAGTCAAGATATACTATATCTACAGCATTTCCTTGATCCACCCAATCAGTGATACCGTCATAGAAGGAAATTAAGTTAGTCTGACATGACTTATTAGTTACAAACCCATGCTGACTCTGTTTAATCACTTCATTCTTATCCAGGTATTGACATACATGTTGTTTAATAATTTGTTCAAAGATCTTTCCTGGTATAGAAGTCAGACTCACCGGCCTATAGTTACCTGGGTCCACCTTCTTCCCCTTTTTGAAGATAGGAACAACATTTGCTCTTCTCCAGTCTTCTGGCACTTCTCCTGTTCTCCAAGAATTTTCAAAGATTATAGAGAGGGGTTCAAAAATTTCTTCTGCTATCTCCTTCAGTACTCTGGGGTGTAATTCATCTGGACCTGGAGACTTGAATTCATTTAGGCTAGCTAAGTGTTTCCTCACTATCTTTCTGTTTATAGATATCCTGGATTCTTCTATTCCCTTAATAGGACAGTGAATAACAGTTGATGTTACATTTCCTTTCTGAGAGAAAACAGATGCAAAATAGGAATTTAAAAGTTCAGCCTTCTCAACATCCTGTCTTACCATTTCATCATTTTCATCCTGTAAAAATCCTATAGCATCTTTGACTTTTCTTTTACTTTTGACATATCCCCAAAATCCTTTATTATTGCTTTTGACATCTCTTGCAAGCCTCAATTCATTTTCAGCTTTAGCTAATCTGATTTGTGCCCTGCAGGTTCTGCAGACAGCATTATATTCTTCTTTAGATATGCCTCCCTCTTTCCATTTTATAAACATTTTTTTCTTCCTTTTTAGCATGTGCTTAAGTTCTGTGTTCATCCATCCTGGTTTCCTTAACTGCTTCCTATTCTTCCCTCTTTTCGGAATTGTTAACAACTGTGCTGTGAGAATTTCATTTTTCAAGATTTCCCATCCTTCCTGGACATTTTTGTCTTTAAGGATATCCAGCCATTGGATCCCTCCAATTCTCTTTCTGAATCCCTTAAAATCTGCCTTTCTGAAATCTAACCTTGACGTCTGAGTCTTCACAGGTCTTCCGCCTCTAGTTATCCAAAATTCTAAAATAGCATGGTCGCTACCTCCTAGGGTCCCAGCCACTTTTACCTCCTCAACCATTTCCTCCCTGTTTATAAGGATTAGATCCAAGGTAGCAGTTCCCCTTGTTTTCTCCCTTACCTTTTGGAAGATAAAGTTGTCAGCAAGAGAGGATAAGAATTTCCTTGACCTGTTAGTTTTGCCTGAGAGAGATTCCCAACAAATGTCTGGATAGTTGAAATCTCCCATGACAACTATGTCATATTTTTTGGAGAACTTGGCCATTTGATGCATAAAGAGTTCATCCATAGCTTCAGCTTGCACAGGCGGCCTGTAGTAAATGCCTACAATGGTGTCCTTTCCATTGTTCTGTCCTTGTATTCTTACCCAAACAGTTTCCACAGAACTCCCAGTCTCTGAAGCTTCAATCTCTGTGCAGATATACGCGTTTCTAACATACAATGCGACACCCCCTCCTCGTTTATCAAGTCTGTTTCTTGCAAATAAGTTGTATCCTTCTAGTCTTGTATTCCAATCATGTGTATTGTCCCACCAAGTTTCAGTGATTCCAATGACATCATATTTCTTTTCCTGTGTTAGTAGTTCCAATTCTCCTTGTTTGTTGCCCATGCTTTGTGCATTAGTATAGAAACATTTTAGTTTGTGATTGGTTTCTCTTTCTCCAATATTTTTATTAATTAGATTCTTTCGTCTTTGTTCTTCCTTTCCACTTCTAATAGCAGAGTTCTCAATAGCATTTGTCAGGTGTATGGCTTTTTCTGGTCTTTTGCTTCCCTTCCCATGTTGTTCTAGTTTAAAGCTCTCCTTACAAGTGTAGCAAGGCGACTTCCAAATACATGTAGTATGTATGCAGCATGCAGTATGTATGTAGTATATATGTAGTATGTATGTAGCATGTAGTATATATGTAGTATGCATGTTGCATGCATGTAGTATATATGTAGCATGCAGTATGTATGTAGTATATATGTAGTATGTATGTTGCATGTAGTATATATGTAGCATGCAGTATGTATGTAGTATATATGTAGTATGTATGTTGCATGCATGTAGTATATATGTAGTATGCATGTTGCATGCATGTAGTATATATGTAGTATGTATGTTGCATGTAGTATATATGTAGTATGAATGTAGCATGTATGTAGTATGTGGTATGAATGTAGCATGTATGTAGTATGTAGTATGCATGTTGTATGTATGTAGCATGTAATTTTTTTTTTATTTTTTTTTTACATTCAACACATTAGCCGGATGATGGGACTACTACTGTCCCATCATTGGCTAATGTGTCAATCACTGTCATGGTAGCAGGCATCGCCCGATGGGACTTGTAGTCCCATCGGACGATGCCTGCACAGACCCCCGAAGCCTGCACAGCCCCCCTGGCAGGCCGGCACAGCCCCCCGGAGCCTGCACAGCCCCCCGGCAGGCCGGCACAGCCCCCCGGCAGGCCGGCACAGCCCCCCGGAGCCTGCACAGCCCCCCGGCAGGCCGGCACAGACCACCGAGCCTGCACAGCCCCCCGGCAGGCCGGCACAGACCACCGGAGCCTGCACAGACCCCCTGGCAGGCCGGCACAGCCCCCCGAAAGGCCCGTACAGACCCCAGAGAGGCTGTACAAGGGAAAAACAGGATTTTTCTTATTCCGATACCGGAAGTCCCATAGACTTGAATGGGACTTCCGGTATCGGAATCGGCGATACCGATACTTTTTTTTAAGATCGGCCGATCCATTCCGATCCGATACTTTGAAGTATCGGACGGTATCGCTCAACTCTATTTACCACACAATGTCATCTGGAGCCACACCACTCCGGCGACAGGTACCGGCAGTTGGTTTGTGGCCACTAGTTGTATCATGGGCTCCCACTGGGGCCTCACCGCTTCCGGGAAATGCTGCCGGAAGTAAGCTGCTGGCATGGTCGTTACTTGCGACCCCGTATCCACTAGGCACCGTACAGCACGACCCTCAACTTCGGCCCATTCTATTGGGCACTTAGCGACCAGTTCTTCGGGACTTCCACCACCCCTTGTTGTGGCTTCCGGCAGCACCCGCGGCCCCACTCTGATCGGGCACACTGCCGTCTGCGCTCGGAGACTGCATCCTGCTGACTATGCCAAATGTGGTACTAGCAGGTACGCAGGATGCAGTGACGAGTCGCGAGTCGGTTTGGTGCTTTTATAATAACATTTATAGGCCTAAAGGGGACTTTCCTCAGTCTCAGCCTGTTCAACCAAAGGGGGTAACAAGGGTTGCCCTCGCAGGGGCTCAATACAGTTCACACAAACAGAGGAGAACACAACTATGTCGGGCAGGATTGTAGCCAGGCCAGCCTGGTGCGGGCTCCATTCTCTTCTTCACTTCAGCCAGCTCGCCCCGGATACTCTTCAGTTCTTGTCTCATTTCCTCAATCCATGAGGCTCTTCGACAACGCTTACAGAAGCCTCCATGCTCCGGGCCTTCCCCACGGGAGCCGTCATCCCCAACTCTTGCTCTCGTACCTGGGCCTGATCTCCACTTCGGAGAAGGCTATACGTGGGTTCACTCGGACCTGTTCCCGCAATACCTGCTTGATTAGCGGGTCCCGGAGTCCAGTCACTAGCAGGTCGCGCAGGGTAATGTCGATGGGTCATACTCCTATTCCGTTCTTCCTCTCTATGGCTGTGTATAGCTCCCGGAGGGCGTTCATATACTGGGTGATGGTCTCCCCCTCCCCCTGCATCCGACTGAACAACGTGGGTCTCTTCCAGGATCTGCAGGACCCTGGCGAAGGTGTTGCAGCGTCCCGGGGGTCTCAACATCACTGACTTCCGGGCTTCCCCATCTAGCGCCATAAGAGCCGCCTCAGCCTCTAAATTGGGGGTTAAGGGGTGCATGCGGAAAAGGCCCCACATACGCTTTGTCCAGCTCCACAACAGCGTATCGGAGCCAGAAAACCAGGGCAAGTTACTTAGCATAGCCCCCAGGGAGATGCTGGAGTGGGGGCACACTAGACAATACACTATGTACACAATAGTTATACATATGCAATGGTCAGATATGCAAATACAAATAGTGGTAAAACAAAAGATATAAGCAGAATATATGTCAATTAGTGGGAGATGTTAGATCATAGGTGCGCTGGTCCGGAAGGGAGCATAGGCTGCCAGCTGACTTCTAGGTCCTTCATAGCATGTTACTCAACTTGGTCCCCACTGTCGAAGTGGACAGCATGCATAACAAGGAAAGCGACCACATGGCCTTACACTAGCCTTTATCTCCTTTGGGTCATTTCCCTCGTGCCCTCTGCTCGGACCCTAAATCCTCTCCCCTTGCTTCTGCTGCTAAAAACTCCAAAACCTATGCTAGATCATAACTCCTTTCTGGACAGTCCTAGGGCCGCAGTTCTGGGGCTTCCAGATCCAATCAAGCCACTATTACACGTGGGGACCAAACACGCCTTCTCTACATAGCTTTTACTAGATGTTCTATGTACCTCCATACCCCTGGATGCTAGAATGGGTCCGGACCCAGCCAAGGTGTTCATCATGTTCTGGGGATTTCGGAAATAAACACGATGAACAGCTAGGGTGTGTAGTATCTCTATAACTCCTTATGAAATCATATTTCTAGAATGGTCTTTGGCACCTTCAGCATGACTCTATATTTGCAAGCCAGCCTTTGTCCTGCTTTGAGTTGCTCAATGTGTGCGGTCTGTCACTCACAGTATTTGAGGCTTGCCCCCATCACTGCTATAAGCACACTGAAGGGGTTTTTATAATTCCATGCCACATAGGATACAAACGATTGGCATGAAATTATAACTCCAATATTCTTCACATGATGAGTATTAGCTGAGTAAAGGATCTGCTGCAGCAGAACAACGTTCCAAAATGCATAATTCTATAAATCAGGTTAGCATAATCTACTATTTTATTTAAATGTCTGTTGGATCAGACCCTATTTTCGCTATTTTGTCTCTGTTAATACGCTACTTCAAATATGCAGCAAAAGTGCTGCAATTATGCCATGTGTGAACATACCGTTACCATGTTATTTTATTCTCAGCATGGAAGTAATTTTAGTGCACAGATAATTCTATAGCTTCACATGTCACTCAAAGTGTTTAATAAAAAATTGTAAAATATTTAGAAGTTTTCCAACAACGGACATTTATCACCTGACCACAGAAAAGGTGATAAATGACCCAACGTGTGATCGAGCCCCAAGGCTCTTTTCTATAGACATAAAGACAGTGATGTGGAATACATCAGGCTGACAGTGTACATGAGGAGATATGTATTGTTACAGAATTTTTAAGTGTAATTGTGCAAATGTAAACCAGCTCCGGCAGGAATCCGGCGAGGTACGTTATTTAACTATACTGTTTGCTGCTTTGAGTGCACTACCCGCATATCCGTCACACACCTCTTGTCTTGCATTTGGAAAAAAAGCAACATGACTTTTGACTTATACAAATGTCTTTGAACATTATCTCTGTTGTGTTTCCATGGAAACAACCATAAAGGTAATGTAAATGAATGCTACAGATATTGATCTGTAATTTATACACTTTAAAAGGGTCTGTAAGAAGAAATGGAAAGTAACCCAAATGGAGCTAGACCGCACGGAAGGTCATCAATTGCACCTCTGTTTGCTTGAATAAATATGTATGAGGACGTAAGCTGGGCCATGAAGGTTGTTTAACAAAGTGTGACAGTTCTCAATAATTTTACAGATACTGTAGGCATCAAAATGTTATTTATGTAAATCTACCTAAAACAATGGAATGTGAACCATATGATGGCGCCCACTGTCCCCACACACAGTACGATGGTCCTGACCCAAGTCATACAGTTTAAGGGCAATGGTGCCAAATACTAATGAAATGTATGTAAACTTTTGACTTTGCAGTAAGTAATAAAAATGCCTTAAAACATTCGCTCTCTCTGTCATTATTCTGGCATTTGGCAAATATTAATAATTATGGTAATCCTAATTGACCTAAAACAGGAAAGGTTTATTCTGATTTCATGTAAGATATTGAGAAAAACATGCATAGCTGTCTTTTTATATAGTGTATGTAAACTTCTGGTTTCAACTGTATATCGTCTCCTGAGGAAGTTGTAGACAAAACGCGCATCGGGGTTTTGAGGAACACGGCTCGGACATCGCACATGTAAGTTTTTCATGGTTCTTCTCATTGCAGTTTTTATTGTTATAACAGCGCTCTTAAAAGTCATATGCACTTTTGCATGTATTTAAACGAATGATACAGCGCTGTCATGGTATTTAAGTGGAATTCATGCATGAATATTTCAGAGGTGTTTTCTGAGTGTAGCTAATTATTTCCACCTGTGGGTATTTATTTGATGAATTGTCTCTCATTGCGGTTTTCTTATAATAGCGCTTTCATGATTATATGTTATTTTTGCATGTATTAAGACAATTCATGTAGTGCTTTTTTGATATGTTTAGAGAAAATTATGCATGAGTAGATTATAGATGTTTTTTTCATCATTATTATTTATCTCACATTGGTGGGGTTTGTTTCGCTAATCAGCATAATTAACTCCTCATGATGTACTGTGTTTAATGATGTCCTAGCCTATTTGTTTCTTTTATTTATGGTAGGCAATTGCTTAAAAATAATTTTTATATGATTAATATTTGATATTCTTAATAAAATTGCAATTTATTATTATTATTATTGGTTCTTGTGTTTTTCTCTGTCTACTTTATCTCTTGTTGTGGAGTTTTGAGTGACAGTTATTGGATTTTTCAACTGTATATCTGTATACATTATCTGCTGCGATAGAAGCAATAGATCTGTAAGATGAGCTGACCAAAGATGGCTGATAACCTACAATTTGAAGAAAGTGCCAAAATCTTTCATCATCCATGTATCTAAATGATTAATTGGTTTTCTGCAACTTTAATATAGAGGGCCTATGTTAAGAAAAGGTAATCAATATCTGATTAATGGGGGGGGTCTGACTTGATTTTTAGCTTGCATAAAATGCTGCATATTTCATGGGATTTCGTCGATTGTGTATAGGAAGCACTAATGGCGCTTCCTCCTCTGGGCGCAGTGATCATTTGATTGCTGGGTGTATAGAGGGAGCAGGAGCTGCTATGTCTTAAGAAACCCAGTCAGCTTTACTATGCAGCCAGGAGGCTGAATTTCATTGTAACGTGTTGTAATATGTTCAAATGGTTCTCAATGGTTTTTTCAAACATTATACAGAGTTCAATGCTTAAAATTAATGAAAAAATAAATTGGAAAAAGCAAAAATAAATAAATAAACAAAACTTAAAAAATAAACAGTCAGTCCAAAACGCTGTTTACACCTCCACCCATTACAAAAAAAATGTCCAAAGTATAAAAATAATTTCTGCAGAAAGCAGAACTTAATTTAAAATGTTTTCTGTGCTAATTTGCGGTTGTACAATAAATAAAAATTGTAAAAAATAAACACGTAAAAGGGACAGGAAAATTAAGCCTTATGCATAGTGAAGAAAAGTAGGCAAAAATGATTTGGATATGTGAACGACTATTTTTTTTAATCTAATAAAAGCAGCGGCGTACCACTAACTGTGCCAGTCAATGCGGTTGCTATGAGCCCCATGAGTCAAAGGGACCTGGTGCTGGCCCTGAGCCCCCTACCCAGCATCACAAGTTCAACTAAATCTACAACTTGGATGCAGATACAACTAAAAGCAGTGATGGAACAGGGAGCTATCAGCTCACGCCTCCATCATTCTCCCTGGGCATCTGAGCTCTGACATCTCAGCGCAGCATAAGTGATGTCGTCACTACATTATGGCCACTGTGTGAAGCTTCCGAACACATGCTGCAGAGGTCAGAGCAGCAGGGCTTCTGGGAGAGGTGAGTATATTTCCTTTTTTTACTGTGTGGAGGGCTATGTGGAGTCCATTATTTGTTTGCATGGCTATAGGGAGCTATTATGTGGGTGGGGGCAAATATAAAGCATATGAAAGTCCAGGAGTGGCCTAGCCAGTCTCCAGCTCTCAACTCCATAGAAAACCTTTGGAGGGATTTTAAAGTCAGTGTTGCCCATTGACAGGCCCAAAGCATCACTGATCTAGAGGAGATTTGCATGGAGGAATGGGTCACTATACCACTAACAGTGTGTGCCAACCTTGAGAAGACTTACAGAAAACATTTGACCTCTGTCATTGCCAGCAAAGGATATATAACAAAATATTGAGATGAACTTTTGGTAATGACCAAATACTTATTTTCCACCATAATTTGAAAAATAAATCTTACCAAATCAGACAAGGTGATTTTTAGATTTGTTTTCTCATTTTGACTCTCATAGTTGTGGTTTACCTATGATGTCAATTACAGGCCTCTCTTATATTTTTAAGTAGGAGAACTTGTACAATTGCTGGCTGACTAAATACTTTTTTCCCCACTCCAAAAAATTGATCAAAAATATGTCAATATTATATTACTCACCCATAGAGCACTGTGTGTTCTGGAGTACATTTCACTATTTCAGTAGTATATAACTCTCCCAAAAATTGTTAAAAACTTTATTGATATTATATTGTTCATGCACACAGTATTAAGTGTTCTTGGGTACATTTCGGTGGCATATAACTGTAAGGGAATGGAAAATGTTATTGCTTTATCTTTTACCTCTTTCTCGTATTTTACTGGTACTACTACACGTTCATGTGTATTACCAATATGTGTGTCACATAGGTACTGCTTCACTATTCTGTGTATTACCTTTATGGATAAAAGTGTAATGTATATTTATGTAAATGCTATGTGTAACTACTGCTATAGTTGTAGGGAAAGCGTAGTACCCCAGTTATGACACTAGATGGGGGTGGAGCGCATACTCAGGTTGTAAATAGTTAAAGTAGGAGGGTCTAACTGTGGTTAAGCCAGGGAGCATCTGGCATTTTAGTCAGTTGGGCAGGAGCGCCCTGACAGGGAAGTCAGCTCTGGAACACTAAAGACACGGGCCCAGCTGTTCAGGGCCTGAGGGCCACAGATGACAACACTGCAGAACACAGCCACACAGATCACAGCCGCACAGTTCCCAGCAGAGCAGAACATAGCAGTGCAGATGACTACACTAAAGATGGTAGTGAGACAGTTGTCAGCGGTACGGCAGCACAGATCGCTCATTATGAGGCAGCTAGCTACTTGGGCAGATGCCTTTTTGTCTGGGGTGAAACAGACAGGGGAATTCCCAAAAATGGTAAAGCTGGACAGGGAGGATGCTGTGATGCTGAACGGGATGGAACGTCCCGAGAATGTTCTGGAAGAAGACAGTGAGAAGCTAGGGAAAGTGACAGAATTGTGCACTGTGGAATCTGAGGTAACTGCTGTAAAGAAAATGGATGTGCTGTGTAGAAAAATGAGTAAAGCTGTTATTGTTAAAGTTGAGCTGGTGTGCGTCTCCATTTGTACCATAATGCCTGGAAAAAGTATACAGCAACCTAAAGAAAGCCCTGATGATGAGAAGAGTGAGGGAAAAGGTATGCTAACAGAATCTGTCATGTCTATGTGAGTGGAGACCAGGACACCATTGCCCTGGAATCCTCGGCCACGACTATGGTCCTGGCTGACCCTTACATAACCCTCAAAAGCTTTGTTCAAAAATTTATCAGCATTACTTTGCTTTTCACTGTGCAGAACTTTTATGAGCTTAGGCGTATCACAACTATACTTTGCTCCCAATATTTGTATGAGGTACTAAAGTTGGTGTCTTCAAGGTTGTATGAATGAGCTTGCTTCACATCTTTGGCAGGCTTTTCACTGTTCAGAACTTTTATGAGTGGAGAAGTACCAGAACTATGGTTTGCTCCCAATATTTGAATGAGGTACTACAGTTGATGCCTTCATGATTGTATGATTGATCTTGCTTCTAATTTTCGGCAGGTTTTGCACTGTGCAGAACGTTTATGGGTGGAGGAGTAGCACAACCATACTTTGCTCACAATATTTGAGTGAGGCTCTACAGTTGGTGCCTTCAAGGGTGTATGGATGACCCTGTCATGGGTCCCTCTTATAATATTTTTGGCAGTTCTTGCTTCCTTCATAAATTACACTGAAATTTCCAATTTTTCAATTTTGGTTTACTTAAATTATTATTTTTTTTAATCCTTTTTAAATTTTGCCTGATATACAAGTCATTATACAGGAAATAATGTTTCTTAACATTTTTTTTCCTGTAAAATCCAATTTCTTGTCGATTTTGAATGCTTTTTTGTCAGTCCTTAACCCCTTCACCCCCAAGGGTGGTTTGCACTTTCATGACCGGGCCAATTTTTACAATTCTGACCACTGTACCTTTATGAGGTCATAACTCTGGAACGCTTCCATGGATCCCGGTGATTCTGACATTGTTTTCTCGTGACATATTGTACTTCATGATAGTGGTAAAATTTCATTCAAATAACTTGCGTTTATTTGAGAAAAACGGAAATTTGCAAAAATTTTGAAAATTTTGCAATTTTCCAACTTTGAATTTTTATGCCCTTAAATCACAGAGATATGGCACCCAAAAAACTTGATAACTAATATTTCCCACATGTTTACTTAACATCAGCACAATTTTGGAACCAAAATTTTTTTTTGTTAGGAAGTTATAAGGGTTAAAAGTTGACCAGCGATTTCTCATTTTTACAACACCATTTTATTTTTACGGACCACATCACATTTGAAGCCACTTTGAGGGGTCTATATGATAGAAAATACCAAAAAGTGACACCATTCTAAAAACTGCACCCCTTAAGGTGCTCAAAACCCCATTCAAGAAGTTTATTAACCCTTTAGGTGCGTCACAGGAATTTTTTTGAATATTTAAAAAAAAATGAACATCTAACTTTTTTTCACAAAAAAAGTACTTCAGGTTCAATTTTTTTTATTTTACCAAGGGTAAGAGGAGAAATTGGACTGCAAAAGTTATTGTGCAATTTGTCCTGAGTACGCTGATACCTGATATGTGGGGGAACGACTGTTTCGGCGCATGGCAGAGCTCAGAATGGAAGGAGCGCCGTTTGACTTTTTCAATGCAAAATTGTCTGGAATTCAGATCGGACGCCATGTCACGTTTGGAGAGTCCCTGATGTACCTAAACAGTGGAAACCCCTACAAGTGACCCCATTTTGGAAACTAGACCCCCCAAGGAACTTATCTAGATATGTGGTGAGAACTTTGAACCCACAAGGGCTTTACAGAAGTTTATAACGTACAGCGGTACAATTAAAAAATCATATTTTTTCCACAAAATTGATCTTTTCACCCCAATTTTTATTTTCCCAAGGGTAACAGGACCCTAAAAGTTATTGTGCATTTGTCCTGAGTATGCGGATACCCCACATGTGGGGGTAAACCACTATTTGGGCGCATGGCAAAGCTCGGAAGGGAAGCAGCGCCATTTGACGTTTTTGGCTGGAATTGAGATCGGACATCATGTCGCGATTGGAAAACCCCTGATGTACCAAAACAGTGGAAACCCCCCACAAATGACACCATTTTGGAAACTAGACCCCCTAAGGAAGTTATCTAGATGTGTGGTGAGAACTTTGAACCCCCAAGGGCTTCACAGAAGTTTATAACATAAAGCCGTACAATTAAAAAATCATATTTTTTCCACCAAAATCATCGTTTCACCCTCAATTCTTATTTTTCCAAGGGTAACAGGACCCTAAAAGTTATTGTGCAATTTGTCCTGAGTACGCTGATACCCCACATGTGGGGGTAAACCACTATTTGGGCGCATGGCAGAGCTCGGAAGGGAAGCAGCGCCATTTGACGTTTTTGGCTGGAATTGAGATCGGACACCATGTCGCGATTGGAAAACCCCTGATGTACCTAAACAGTGGAAACCCCCCACAAATGACACCATTTTGTAAACTAGACCCCCCAAGGAACTTATCTAGATGTGTGGTGAGCACTTTGAACCCCCCAGTGCTTCACAGAAGTTTATAACGCCCGGGCGTGAAAATAAAAAATTCGTATTTTTTCTACAAACATGATCTTTTTGTCACCATTTTTTTATTTTCCCAAGGGTACCAGGAGAAATTGGACCCCAAAAGTTGTTGTCCAATTTGTCCTGAGTATGCTGATACCCCATATGTGGGAGAAAACTACTGTATGGGCACACGTCGGGGCTCGGAAGGGAAGTAGTGACGTTTTGGAATGCAGACTTTGATGGAATGGTCTGCGGGTGTCATGTTGCCTTTGGAGAGCCCCTAATGTACCTAAACAGTGGAAACCCCCCACAAATGACCCCATTTTGAAAACTAGACCCCATAAGGAACTTATCTAGATGTGAGGTGAGCACTTTGAAACCCCAAGGGCTTCACAGAAGTTTATAATGCCCGGGCATGAAAATAAAAAAATCGTATTTTTTCCACAAACACGATCAATTAGTCCCCAATTTTTTTATTTTCCCCAAGGGTAACAGGAGAAATTGAACACCAAAAGTTGTTGTCCAATTTGTCCTGAGTACACTAACACCCCATATGTGGGAGAAAACGACTGTATGGACACACGTCGGGGCTCGGAAGGGAAGTAGTGACGTTTTGGAATGCAGACTTTGATGGAATGGTCTGTGGGTGTCATGTTGCCTTTGGAGAGCCCCTAATGTACCTAAACAGTGGAAACCCCCCACAAATGACCCCATTTTGGAACGAGACCCCCCTAAGGAACTTATCTAGATGTATGGTGAGCACTTTGAACCCCCAAGGGCTTCACAGAAGTTTATAATGCCCGGGCATGAAAATAAAAAAATCGTATTTTTTCCGCAAACATGATCAATTAGTCCCCAATTTTTTCATTTTCCCAAGGGTAACAGGAGAAATTGGACCCCAAAAGTTGTTGTCCAATTTGTCATGAGTATGCTGACACCCCATATGTGGGAGAAAACTACTGTATGGACACACGTCGGGGCTCGGAAGGGAAGCAGTGACGTTTTGGAATGCAGACTTTGATGGAATGGTCTGTGGGTGTCATGTGCGTTTGGAGAGCCTCTGATGTACCTAAACTATTGAAACTCCCCACAAGTGACCCCATTTTGGACACTAGACCCCCCACGGAACTTATCTAGATGTGTGGTGAGCACTTTGAACCCCCAAGTGCTTCACAGAAGTTTATAACGCTCGGACCTGAAAATAAAAAAATCATTTTTTTCCACAAAAATGATATTTTTGCCCCCAATTTTTTATTTTCCTAAGGGTAACTGCAGAAATTGGACCCCAAAAATTGTTTTGCAATTTGTCCTGAGTAGGCTGATACCCTACATGTGGGGGTAAAACACTATTTGGGCGCATGTCAGAGCTTGGAAGGGAAGGACCACCATTTGACTTTTTCAACTCAGAATTGGCTGGAATTGAAATCAGATGCCATGTTGCATTTGGAGAGCCCCTGATGTGCCCAAACAGTGGAAACCCCCAATTCTAACTCCAACCCGAGCCCCAACACCCCCCTAACCCTAACCCTAGCCCTAACCCTAGCCCTAACCCTAGCCCTAACCCTAGCCCTAGCCCTAACCCTAACCTAACCCTAACCCTAACCGTAATGGAAAAATGGAAATAAATACTTTTTTTATTTTATTAATTTTCCCTAATTAAGTGGGTGATAACGGGGGGTTTGATTTACTATTTATGGCGGTTTTTATGTTTGGCGGCTGTCGCACGCTAAAAGATGCTTTTTATTGTAAAAATAGTTTTTGCATCACCACATATTGAGAGCTATAATTTTTCCGTATTTTGACCCACGGAGTTATGTGAGGTCTTATTTTTTGCGGGACAAGTTGAAGTTTTTATTGGCACCATTTTCGGGCACGTGACATTTTTTGATCGCTTTTTATTCCGATTTTTGGGACGCAGAATGAAGAAAAACCAGCGTTTCAAGAATTTCTTTTGGGGGGGTGCGTTTACACCGTTCCGCGTGCGGTAAAATTGATAAAGCGGTTTTATTCTTCGGGTCAGTACGGTTACAGCGATACCTCATTTAGGTCTTTTTTTATGTTTTGTCGGTTTTATGCAATGAAAACTATTTTATATAAAAAATAATTATTTTTGCATCGCTTTATTCTGCGAGCTATAACTTTTTTATTTTTTCGCTGATGATGCTGTGTGGTGGCTCGTTTTTTGCGGGATAAGATGACATTTTCAGTGGTACCATGGATATTTATATGCGTCTTTTTGATCGCGCGTTATTACACTTTTTGTTTGGCGGTATGATAATAAATCATTATTTTTTGCTTCGTTTTTTATTTTTATTTTTTAAGGGGTTCGCTAAAGGGGTTAACTAGTGGGACAGTTTTATAGGGCGGGTCGTTACGGACGCGGCGATACCTAATATGTGTACTTTTATTGTTTTTTTTTTATTTTCAAAAAATGGATTTATTTGGGGGAATATTTTTTTTTTTTTTGTAATTTATTTGGCGATTTTTTTTAATTATTTGAACACTTTTTTTTAATTTTTTTTTACTTTATTAAATAGTCCCTGGTGGGACATCACTGTTCTGTGACAGATCGCTGATCTGTCACATCACTGTGACAGATCAGCGATCTGTCACAGGCAGTGCAGAAGGCTTCCTCATGCCTGCGCTTTGCAGGCACTGAGGAAGCCAGCTTCCTGCAGGCCCCCGAAGGCCCCCGTCGCCATCTTGGATTCGGGGGCCTGCAGGAAAGGAGCGCTGGAAAAATGCTCGGATTTCCCAATGACTCCCATTATACGCGTTACTTGAAACTAGCGCTCGAGCATAATGAATTTCTCGGTTCAAGTAACGAGCATCCAAGCATTTTGATGCTCACTCATCTCTAATTTTCTACCTCCATACTTGGTAAACCGGAGTCACACTAGAGTAAGAATTGGACGAGTGCAGTACGATTTTAAAACGCATTGCACTCAGACGAATGTTATTCAATGAAGCAATCCAGATTAGCATTATTTTTCTCAGGCATATTCGTCTTGCCTAAAAAATTGCAGTATGCTGCAATTGTACACGTAGATCATGCAAAACTCACCAATGCAAGCCTATGGGAGCGATAAAAAAATCGGATGCCAAACGACAAATACGCACACATCTCCCTGAAGCCAGGAAATTGCATCAGCCAAGAACAGGAAGCTTAGCATACAGATTGTCCTAGCAACTTATAAAAAAAACCTGAACACGCATCCACATATACTAGCAATATGGCCAGGCATATCAATGTTTAAACACTCATTTTGCTGATGTAGTAGAGGCCTGAAATCTGGGACCATCACAACACCAAGTATGTGGACCTCAAGTAAGTGGATCAAGAATGCAGCTTGGAGATGCATATGCTGCCAGATGTACCCCAATTATAAGGAAAGTATACGAGAGGTGCAGCAGGAAATTAGTAAGGCCAAAACATTTATATACTGCATTTGTGTCTGTACATCAACATAATGTGTAAATTCATTATTCAAAATGATGTTATTGACAATATTTGGCATGTTTGCTAATCTACAAACTGTACAATGTAACCTATCGCTCAAATAGCAACCATGGTGTTCAGACTTAGTTTTTGATTCATTTTTAATTTGCAGTGGCTGATGGGAAAAAACGGTGTCAATACTGCCGTGAGTGGTATCAGCGGCTAGGAGTGGTGCAGCAGCCACAAAAAAGCAGAAGTACATTCTGGATCTCTGCAGGTAAGTGCATGCTTGTCATCGAATTTGAAAATTGTCCTTAAGTTTTTTAATATTAGGGGTTTTATACCTTTCAGTTTGTGAAAAATACAAAACTGAATCCAACATACAAGAATGGCAGGCAGCATCAGATTCCGAAGAGAACTTGGACCCTTTTGGAGGAGTCGAAGAGGGGGCTGGAACTTCTTCTGCCGGAACGACCACCACAACCACCTTAGTCAATACAATTGGGCCAACCCAGATGAGGATGAATGTGGACGTAACAGTATTCCTACGCTCCCTCCTGGATACAGCACCACAGGCTGCTGGCATCCCAAGCTGTGGCCACCGCAGGAGGGAGCTCCCCACCTCCGGTAAGAGGCACCAAGTAGACATTGGTGTTTTAGAATACCTATCGCGCACTGTTAACGATGATAGGGAGGAGGCCTATGGGTGTAGCCTAGCTTTGTATTTGAGCACAGTTCTTCGTGAGGTAAGACTGCGTAGAAGATATGCCTTACAGGTTGTAATTGATTCCTGCACATCACCTATCAATCCAAGGTTCGTTTTCATCTTCCTTGAAAGATGGCAGATGTACACCAACAACCACATACACATGCCTGGAAATGGTCTTGAACAGCCGATAATACTCCCTAAATCACTTCCAACACAAATCCCATCACCTCATCCACAACAAAGACCTTACCAAGAACTCCAACCACAAGCACCACAACAATACTTCCAAAATCCAGTTGCACCTGCCCAATAAAGCCACTTAAACATACCCACTGTAGGAGAGTGGTCTCAATTTGGAAATGGTTAACCAGATGCCAAACCAAATTCAACATGAGTTTGGCTACTCTTATCCAAGTGGCAAATACCATGTTGCACAAAAGGGCCTACAAATAATCCCTCCCTTGTCCCATAATCAAGCCACATCCACCTCCCAGTGGCCAAATAATCCACCAAGCCAAATTCACAAACAAGTCATGCTGTACCTCTGCCATCATCTCCACCTTCCTACCAAAATTTGTACGAAATAGTGTATTCAGGTCTAATAGCCTTTTCAGTTATTTTGTTGTGTTTACATTGAGGAATTAACAAATTTGCCATATGATTTCAATATGGCTGTTTTGCTCAAAATTACACCTGTTTGAAATTAAGTTGTTTGTTAAATTTGTGTGTATTTTACTTTTGAATATACAGTATACTCTATGCTTCATATATCAATCAAGGGTATTTTAAAGTAAACAGGCATCATGCACTTTTTGCATTAACAGTTTATTCTCAAAATAATGTGAACACAGGATATTATAACACAAACACAGCATAGTCTTGCCAAGGAGTATGTATCCCTCTGGTGATACAAAACAATCTGTGACTATATCCCAACTTTAAGACCAGAGTGCTGACTACGTGGATTACCAACATGTGCTGTAGGTCTGCCATTATTCCCATATTAACATGGTAACATAGTTAGCAAGGCCAAAAAAAGACATTGGTCAGCCTATATTCCGTCAGAATAAATCCCCAGATCTACGTCCTTCTAAAGAACCTAATAACTGTAAGATACAATATTGTTACGCTCCAGGAAGACATCCAGGCCTCTCTTGGGCTCGGGCATAACTGAATTCTGAAGGAGAGAAGTGATTTCTGTACAAGTGAAACGTGAAACGTACAATGGCTGAGATGGTAGATTTCCCAATAAGAAATTCCAGATAAAGTGCCGCATAGGAGAGATCGATGGATAGAAACCTAAAAAAAATTGTAACATATAAGTGACAACTTAAATGATACAAATTTGCAAATTAGAGTACTAAAAATACTATATAGAACCAGTTAGATTTCTCATGGGTAATGCAGTGAACCTTTCATATATAAATCACTTCAACCAATAGCGAAAACAAAGGAGCGATACATCATCAACAATAATAATAGTATAACAAATTTTTATTTGAGTTAAATATTGAAGATAATAAATAACAATTCAGACACAGAAGAACAGTAACAGTGGGACTTCAACACAGAAAACTAAAAAACAGGCATAAACCCTATAGGCGACTGGGCATATCAGGAATATGCTGTGGGGCTGTGGGGGATTCATCTTACTGTATAGAGTGGTTGTGGTGGATGTCATGCTGTGTGGAATGAATGTGGTGGCCATTTTGCTGTGTGGAGGTGTCATGATTCATTATGGGATTAGTTGCAGTTCTGGTTCTGCTGTAATTTAAATGTTTTCTCCTTTTGGTCCAGCAAGAGTTAGTGTCAGTAACTTTCTGGTAGCTGCTTTTAGTCTGGTTAGCAGATGTTGGTTGGCAACCACTTGTACCCAGTGGCGTAGCAACTGTTTGTGGCGCCCGGGGCGGACGAAAAATTTGCCGCCACTTTGGTCGTTGATAATCCGGAAGCATCTCCCTGTGCTGCTCCTGTTGATTGACAGGTCTCTCCCTGTCTGCACACTGCAGATAGTGGAATATTGTGGAGCTGCAGTCAATTACTGGCTGTTGATTGGCTGCTGGGGTCATGAGACCCAGCAATGTTATATGACCCTTTGGGAATAGTAGCGCCGACATTGTAGGACCCACACTGCTGGGGAGGTGAGGAAAGATTGTTATTATTTTCTATGGGGTCTTCAATTGATAAATCTTGGGTTATCTAGCAGTGGACCTGCATGTGGATACCTGTATATCCTCCTGAGGGTAAATGTTAGAGGAGAAAGATCAGGCTGATGAAGTTCAACATGTCTGATCATTGAGCTGGAAGGGGAGACCAATCGCTGTCAGAGCCGACCCCAGCCATGATAACCCAGCAGCAGGGATCCCCTGGTCGGAATCTTCTCTGTTAGGAAAGTTGTCCCATGTGAAGTTGTGGAGCAGCAGCTCCCGGTGGCTCTGGGTGTACCTCCCTGGGGAGTGTGCTACATTTCACAGCAGCTCAGTCAGCACAGGAAGGCAGCCATGTTTAGATTGTTGATTGCACTGGCTGTGACAGCCGCGCTGCTGGGACAGATGCTGCAAGTTGCCTCCGCCCCAGTCCCACCCCCACATGGACAGCGCCAGCAGCAGCAGTGTGTTGTGTGCAGTGCGGTGAGAGCGCAGCCGAGGAGTGCAGCACATCCCGCTCAGTAGGGTCACCCGCTCCGGGGAGCAAGCACACGGCGCCAGCTTACCGTGCTCCGTACGACACGGTGTCTGTGCCTCCATGCTTCTCCCACAGAGGAGAGGGATTGCTGCTGCTGCCACGCCACCCCCACACACGTGCCGCCTTGGGCGGGCGGCCCTCCCCCTGTCCCCCCCACGCTACGCCACTGCTTGTACCATCCTTTAAATTGTCACATGACTTAACTGACTGTCGGTCAGAGTTATTATTTGCAGACCAGCCTGGAGTGAGAAGTTCTCTTGTGTCAGTGGTGTAGCTGCTGCTACTGTGGGAGTTTGGATTCCTGGTGCTGCATTCTCTGCTGCTTTGGAGCTTGCTAAAAATTTTTGCATTTTTTGGGCTCAATTGAACTTTTTTTTGCTGTGTCTTAGCCTAGCTATTGACTCAATTTTGCTGTAAAAAAAAATGCAGGCCAGATAATTAAAAGTGGGGGATCTCCGTCACAGGCCTTACCTATCTGTGGGCTAATAATTTGGGTATTTTTTAGGCTCAATTGAACTGTTTTTGCTGTGTCTTAGGCAAGATATTGACACTCTTTTGCTGTTAATAAAGAAACACAGGCAAGATAATTTCAAGTCTGGTATCTCCGTCACACGCCTCACCTATCTGTGGGCTAAAAATTGGGGGATTTTTTAGGGCTCCATTGAACTTTTTTTCTGTGTCTTAGCCTAGTTATTCACACTCTTTGGCTGTAAAAAAAAATGCAGGCCAGATAATTTCAAGTCTGGTATTTCCGTCACATGCCTCACCTATCTGTGTGCTAAAAATTGGGGCATTTTTGGTGCTCAATTGAACTGTTTTTGCTGTGTCTTAGGCTAGTTATTGACACTGTTTTGCTGTTTAAAAAATTACAGGCCAGATAATTTCAAGTCTGGTATCTCCATCACACGCCTCACCTCTCTGTGGGCTAAAATTGGGGGATTTTTTTGGCTCCATTGAACTTTTTTTGCTGTGTCTTAGGCAAGTTATTGACACTGTTTTGCTGTTTAAAAAAATACAGGCCAGATAATTTCAAGTCTGTTTTCTTCGTCACACGCCTCCCCAATCTGTGTGCTAAAAATTGGAACATTTTTTGGTGCTCCATTGAAATGTTTATGCTGTGTCTTAGCCTAGTTATTCACACTGTTTTGCTGTAAAAAAAAAACAGGCCAGATAATTTCAAATCTGGTATCTCCATCACACGCCTCACCTATCTGTGTACTAAAAATTGGGGGATTTTTTAGGGCTCCATTGAACTTTTTTTGCTCCGTCTTTGTCTCGTTATTGACACCAGTTTGCTTAACAAAAAAGTTGTTACCTACAGGCCAGATATTTTAAACTGTGGTTTTCACGCACACGGATCACATATAATTTTGCTCCAAAGTTAGGCATTTGTAGTGAATGTGCAAAATATTGCAGTGCATTTAAAATGTGCAAGGTGCGTGCCAAGGGACGGGGAAGTGGATGTGATGATGATGGTGCATGCAGAGGGCGAGGCAGAGGATGTTGGCAACCTCAAATTGGCCCACAACAAACACCAACATCTTCTCGCTTGACCTTCCTGTCACAATTACTAGATTACTAGGGGACCGCAGCAACACACCACTATTGAACCCAGAGCAGTATCAAAAGCTTGTTGCATGGATAGTGGATAATGCTTCCATTCACTTTGCCACCACCACCACCCTGTCTTTCAAATGGTCAAGTCTGAGTAGCCGTGAGTCTGGACCGCATATTCCTCACCCTGATTCTCCTTCCTCCCACCATGCCAAGCGCTCGGAGACAGCTGCTCACACACTTGGACACCCAGAAGAGCTGTTGACTCTTCCATTTAGAGATTCGAGCCTCTCTCCTGGTGCAGTTGAAGTGGGGCAAGAGGAGATCGCATGTAGCGATGGCAAAATATTTTAGCACTCACGTTCAGAAGAAGGCGACAGTGGGAACGTGTCACAAGAGGTGGATGATGATGAGACACAATTGCCCAAAAGTCAGGAGGAGGACCAGAGAGTGGAAGTGGAAGATGAGGTGGTGGATGATATAGTAACTGATGCAACCTGGCAGGAGGACATACAGAGCGAGGACAGCAGCACACAGGGGGAAGGAGGCATAGCATCCCAACAAGCAGGAAGAAGCATTGTATTGGCCGCAGACAGAAGGCAGGCAACCATTCCCCGTAACACCAACACGACGGAAGTTGCCAGTACAAGTGTTAGGTCTTCCCAAGTCTGGTTGTTTTTTTTAAAGACTGTGCCAATAACCCCAAACAGGCCATTTACACCAACTGACAGGCCTGTATCAGCACGGGTAACAAAACTACAATCCTGAACATCACCAGCATGATCAGGCACATGGCAGCAAAGCATCTGACTTTGTGGACCGAATCTCATGGTCCAGGAACAGTGTCTGCGGGTGACACCAGTGCTTCTTCCGCTGTTGTGAGTGCAAGCCAATCCCCTGTCCATGGTGCCTGCGAGAATGCCTCCTGCCCTGCACCTGTCATTGCACACACTCAACTAGCACCATCATCAAGCACGTCCACATCCCTTTCCCAGCGCAGCATTCAGTTGTCCATACCCCAGTCCTTGGAGCGCAAGTGGAAATACGCTGCCAATGCCCCACAGGCCACACTACTAAATTCACACATTTCTTGTCTTCTTGTGCTTGAAATGTTGCCTTTTAGGCTTATGGAGACGAAAGCGTTCCACATACTGATGGCGGCAGCAGTCCCAAGGAGCTCGGTCCCCAGTCACCACTATATCTCCCAGTGTGCCGTCTCTGCATTACACAAGTACGTGTCCGACAACATTAGCCGTGCCTTCAACAATGCTTTTACTGGGACAGTCCATAAAACTATAGACATATGGACAATTGCTTCTGGGCAGGGATTGTACATCTGGCTGACAGCACACTGGGTTACCAATGTGGAAGCCGGGACCCAGTCAGCCCTTGGGATGGAACATGTCCTCCAAAGTCGAGGATTGCGACTACATCAATCAGGGTTGCCCTCACAGTCTACAGTTATTGCACCTCCTCCTCTTCAGCCTCCATCTCTGAAACGACCACATCAGTCACAAGCTGGAAGTACTGCAGCACTGCCTCAGTCAAGCACCAACAGGCTGTACTGAAGCTAATATGCTTAGGGGAAAAACCGCACAATACTGAAGAGTTGTGTACAGCTCTGAAAGAGCAGGCAGATCTGTGGCAGACACCGTTGAACCTACAACCAGGCATCGTCATGTGTGACAATGGCCAGAACCTGGTGGAGACTTTGAAGCCAAGCGAGCTCACACAAGTACCATGCCTGGCCTATGTACTTAACCTCGTTGTTCAACAGTTTCTCAACAGCTACCCTGAGCTGCAGATCTGCTTGTGAAAGTACGCCGCCTGTGTGCCCATTTTAGAAAGTCAGCTCCAGCTTCCGCCGCCCATGCCGTGCTTCAGCAGCGTTTGCACCTTCTGGTTCACCGACTGGTGTGTGATGTCCCCACGCATTGGAACTGCAGATTTTGGAAAGTATTTGTGAGCAGAAGAGGGCAGTTGTTGACAACCAGCTTCAACAAGGCTGTCGGTATTCAGTTCAGACTCAACACATAAGACCTCAGGAGTGGACATGGATGTCAGACATATGTACCATGCTACAAAAGTTTGACGAGTCCACCAAGATGCTGAGCAGCGATGATGCCATAATTAGCATCACCGTCCCGATGCTCTGTATTCTGAAATGCTCTCTGCTCACAATCAAAGAGGATGCATTGCAGGCAGAGCACAATGAGATGAAGCAAGGAACTATACAGGGTGATTATACACAGCCCAGCCTCATCTCATCCCAACGTGTATTGGGTGACATTGAAGAAGAGGAGGAAGAGGAAGAACAGGAGCTACTTTCTTGCGCTATAAAAGGTACTACAAGCACAACTGTCATACCGTCTGTTCAGCATGGATGGCCTGAGGAGAGGAAGGAGGAGGAGAGCATGGTGAATTGTCCTATTGGTGAGGACATGGAAGTCTTGCCTATTAGCAGTCTGGCACGCATGACTGACTTTATGTTGCGCTGCCTTTCCCGTGACCCTCACATTCACAAAATTTTGGGTGACAGTCATAACTGGTTGGTGACACTTTTAGACCCACACTACAAGGAAAACTTTCAATCTCTTCTTCCAGAGGCAGACAGGTGTACTAAAATAGTGCAGTACCAGAAGGCCCTTTTGCGGAATTATTAAAAAAATCCCATCTGAAAACACTGGTGGCAGAGGTCACAGTTCATTGGACAACCAAGGAGTACAGGTGAGAGAGACACAACTGCAATCCAGCAGGGGAACACTGGCAAAGTTCTGGGATAGTTTTCTCAGATCATCCCATCGCAGTGGCCCTGAGGAGCGGGGTACTGTCACATAGAGTGCAAAGTTTTGAAAGATGCTGAGGGAATACCTTGCTGACTGTACCGATGTTCTCCATGATTCCTCTGTGCCTTATAATTACTAGGTATCCAAGCTGCACACGTGGCATGAACTGGCTTTCTACGCCTTTGAGGTCCTGGCCTGTCCTGCCGCTAGCGTTTTGTCAGAGCGGGTTTTTAGGGCTGCTGGTGGAATTATAACTGATAAGCGCATCCGCCTGTCAACTGAAAATGATGACAGGCTGACTTTTATAAAAATGAACAAGGGCTGGATTGGGCCTGACTTCTCTACACCACCGTATGATACATAACCTCAAATACAGTATCTTTTTTTGGGAGGTGTATTCCCATGCATCTCCTCACACCCACACATGGGTATGCGCTTCCTGATTTTGGCTATTTGTTGTTATCCTCCTCCTTTACCTCATCCTCATTATCCACCACCACTAGATCACCAGGGTGAACGTGTTCCATATGGGCATTACAAGTATAGGAGGGCCGCTCCTTTAAACTGGAAAAACATTTTTTGGAGACCATCCTCCACATCTCTTCACACACCACTAGTGTTGAGCATTCCGATACCGCAAGTATCGGGTATCGGCCGATACTTGCTGTATCGGAATTCCGATACCGACTTCCGATATTTTTTCAATATCGGAATTCGGCATCGGAATCGGAAGTTCAAAGTTGATTGACAGACTGACGTCATCATGATGCGCGGTGTGTGCGCATCATGATGCGCCGTCATTTCGGGCCTTCCGGGGGTCTCTGCCGGCCTGCCGGGGGGCTGTGCCGGCCTGCCGGGGGGCTGTGTGGACTGCCCGGGGTCTGTACCGGCCTGCCGGGGGGGCTGTGCCGGCCTGCCGGTGGTCTGTGCACCCTGTGGGGGTCTGTACCGGCCTGCCGGGGGGCTGTGCCGGCCTGCCGGTGGTCTGTGCACCCTGTGGGGGTCTGTACCGGCCTGCCGGGGGGCTGTGCCGGCCTGCCGGTGGTCTGTGCACCCTGTGGGGGTCTGTACCGGCCTGCCGGGGGGCTGTGCCGGCCTGCCGGGGGGCTGTGCTGATGTCCGGGGGTCTGTGCAAGCATTGTCCGATGGGACTACAAGTCCCATCGGGCGATGCCTGCTACCATGACAGTGATTGACACATTAGCCAATGATGGGACAGTAGTAGTCCCATCATCCGGCTAATGTGTTAAATGTTAAAAAAAAAAAAAAAATACTACATACATACTACATGCATGCTACATACATACTACATGCTACATACATACTACATATATACTACATACATACTACATACATGCTACATACATACTACATGCATGCTACATACATACTACATGCTACATACATACTACATGCATGCTACATACATACTACATGCTACATACATACTACATATATACTACATACATACTACATACATGCTACATACATACTGCATGCTACATACATACTACATACATACTACATACATACTACATGCATGCTACATGCATGCTACATACATACTACATGCATGCTACATGCATGCTACATACATACTACATGCTACATACATACCACATACATACTACATACATACTACATATATACTACATGCATGCTACATACATACTACATGCTACATACATACCACATACATACTACATACATGCTACATACTACATACATACTACATACATACTACATGCATGCTACATACATACTACATGCATGCTACATACATACTACATGCCACATACATACCACATACATACTACATACATACTACATACATACTACATGCTACATACATACTACATATATACTACATGCATGCTACATACATACTACATGCTACATACATACCACATACATACTACATACATGCTACATACATACTACATGCATGCTACATACATACTACATATATACTACATGCATGCTACATACATACTACATGCTACATGCATGCTACATACATACTACATACATACTACATGCTACATACATACCACATATATACTACATACATACAATACATTCATACAATACATACATAGACATACAGTACATATAACATAGAGTAACATACTTACCAATACTTGTCACATTGTTCCCCGAAGCCATTGTCTTTTCCGGAATAAATATTAACATAACAAACCACAAAAATACTCACCCACGATCCGAAGCAGTCCACGAGTGTGTCCCACGACGATCTTGGGTAGAGAACGGCAGCATCAGATGATGCTGCCGTTCTCTACGGGCTGCAGGAATCCAATGACGGAAGGTAGGTATCCTTCCGCACTGTATTCCTCCGCCACTTAAAAAAAAAAAAGTCCCTAGTCTCACTTTATGCCATTGCTGCGTGGGAAATTCCCACACAGCAATGGCATAAAGTGAGACTAGGGACTTTTTTTTTTTTTTTTAAGTGGCGGAGGAATACAGTGCGGAAGGATACCTACCTTCCGTCATTGGATTCCTGCAGCCCGTAGAGAACGGCAGCAACAGCTGATGCTGCAGTTCTCTACCCAAGATCGTCGTGGGACACACTCGTGGACTGCTTCGGATCGTGGGTGAGTATTTTTGTGGTTTGTTATGTTAATATTTATTCCGGAAAAGACAATGGCTTCGGGGAACAATGTGACAAGTATTGGTAAGTATGTTACTCTATGTTATATGTACTGTATGTCTATGTATGTATTGTATGAATGTATTGTATGTATGTAGTATATATGTGGTATGTATGTAGCATGTAGTATGTATGTAGTATGTATGTAGCATGCATGTAGCATGCAGTATGTATGTAGCATGCAAGTAGTATATATGTAGTATGTATGTAGCATGTAGTATGTAGCATGCATGTAGTATATATGTAGTATGTATGTAGCATGTAGTATGTATGTAGCATGCATGTAGTATATATGTAGTATGTATGTAGCATGTAGTATGTATGTAGCATGCATGTAGTATGTATGTAGCATGCATGTAGTATGTATATGGTATGTATGTAGCATGTAGTATGTATGTAGCATGCATGTAGTATATATGTGTTATGTATGTGGTATGTATGTAGCATGCATGTAGCATGCATGTAGTATGTATGTAGTATGTATGTAGTATATATGTAGTATGTATGTAGCATGTAGTATGTATGTAGCATGCATGTAGTATATATGTAGTATGTATGTAGCATGTAGTATGTATGTAGCATGCATGTAGTATATATGTAGTATGTAGCATGTAATATGTATGTAGCATGCATGTAGTATATATGTAGTATGTAGCATGTAGTATGTATGTAGCATGCATGTAGTATATATGTTATGTATGTAGCATGTAGCATGCATGTAGCATGCATGTAGTATGTATGTAGTATATATGTGGTATGTATGTAGCATGCAGTATGTATGTAGCATGCATGTAGTATATATGTAGTATGTAGCATGTAGTATGTATGTAGCATGCATGTAGTATATATGTAGTATGTAGCATGTAGTATGTATGTAGCATGCATGTAGTATATATGTTATGTATGTAGCATGTAGCATGCATGTAGCATGCATGTAGTATGTATGTAGTATATATGTGGTATGTATGTAGCATGTAGTATGTATGTAGTATATATGTAGTATGTATGTTGCATGTAGTTTTTATGTAGTATGAATGTAGCATGTATGTAGTATGCATGTTGTATGTATGTAGCATGTAATTTTTTTTTTTTTTTTTTTTACATTTAACACATTAGCCGGATGATGGGACTACTACTGTCCCATCATTGGCTAATGTGTCAATCACTGTCATGGTAGCAGGCATCGCCCGATGGGACTTGTAGTCCCATCGGACGATGCCTGCACAGACCCCCGGAGCCTGCACAGACCACCGGCAGGCCGGCACAGCCCCACGGCAGGCCGGCACAGCCCCCCGGCAGGCCGGCACAGCCCCCCGGAGCCTGCACAGCCCCCCGGCAGGCCGGCACAGCCCCCCGGCAGGCCGGCACAGCCCCCCGGAGCCTGCACAGACCACCGGCAGGCCGGCACAGACCACCGGAGCCTGCACAGACCCCCTGGCAGGCCGGCACAGCCCCCCGAAAGGCCCGTACAGACCCCAGAGAGGCTGTACAAGGGCAGGAAAGGGTTTTTCTTATTCCGATACCGGAAGTCCCATAGACTTGAATGGGACTTCCGGTATCGGAATCGGCGATACCGATACTTTTTTTAAAGATCGGCCGATACCATCCGATACGATACTTTGAAGTATCGGACGGTATCGCTCAACTCTACACACCACCACTAGATCACCAGGGTGAACATGTTCCATGATGCAACAGCCAAGTTATATTTTTCAAGGGTGTTTATGATGCCTGTACACAAAATGTTTACACAGTATGTTGAGTTGTACCCCCCAGCGGGAAATGTTTGTCAGCCCGTACACTTAGTTTATAGGCATTACAACTATAGGAGACTCGCTTCTTTAAAATGGGAAAACATTTTTAGGAGGCCATCCTCCACGTCTCTTCCAACACCACCACTAGATCACCAGGGTGCACGTGTTCCATGATGCAACAGGCACGTTATTGTTTTCAAGGCTGTTTATGATGCCCATACAAAAAATGTTTACACAGTTGTGTAGGGAAGGTGACCTGATGGACAGACTTATCTGTAGGGAGAAGGGGCGGTTGGTGCACTGTAGACGGATGTTTGTAATGACAAAAGGGAAACAGCTGGGGAAAATGGAATAAGAGTTCAGTACCTAAGTTTGACCACAAGATGGCAGGAGGAAGCATGAGAACAGGACTTGACAGCAACCTAGGGCTTCGAAAACGCTTAGTCATGGGGGAGATAGGAACCCAGGAGGGGATTTCCCAAGGAGGGAGATAAATAGGACAGGAGACGGTTCCAGATGGTTCCATTCCTGGGAGGAGCTCAGGAGGAGAAGAGACAGTGGAGGAGAACGAACAGTAGAGGAGAGCTCGACCAGGGGACTGAGGAGAAAAGGAGTCATGGGGGTGGCCCGACACGATGAACCGCAGAACAGACGAGGCCTCGGGGGTACCAAATTGACGATGACCTCAGACTGGTAAAGCGCTGGCGGTAGATAGGCCTAGGGCAGCCCCAGTCAAAGAGCCACGAGGAACTTGACGACGACAGAAGGAAGGTGCAGCTACCCGGGCCTGAATACGGAGAGCTGTAAAGGTGCTGCGGTGTATTGCTACGGTCGTCAGGAGGACGGCCAATAAACTCGGACATGTTGTACCCGAAAATCTGCCTCCGTCTCATCTCTGTGTCGTCTGTGCGCTGTAAGCAGTGGACCACCCCCCGATCTGGCCCTTACCACAGTATGTTGAAGTGTACCCCAAGGGGAAAATGTTTGTCAGCATTACAACTATAGGAGATCTGCTCCTTTAAGCTGGAAAAACATTTTTCATAGGCTATCCTCCACATTTACTCCAAGGGGGACTGGGGTGCATGCAAATTTGGGGCAGGCCTTGCATTCACTTCATGAGCAAGCTTTATGGGAGTACCAAATTAGAGATGAGCGACTTTGCCTTTTTTAGGGTCGAGTCGGGTTTCATGAAACGAAATCGGCCGACTATAGGGAAAAGACGGAGGCCGACTGAAACCCGAAACCCAATGCAAGTCAATGGGGAAGCAAAGTCGGCAGGGAGTGGAGGACAGTAAACACACCTACAGTGCTCATTGCAATGCCAAAAACATCAATTCTTATTACTGAAGCTTGTCAACCTTAATTTACTCCATAATAATAGTTGCGCATTGAAAACTGGGGGTTATTTGGTTAAAGTTGTGGGGGAGTAGGGCTGACTCCAGGTTTTCGTGTGCCCTGGGCCAAAGAATGTCAGTGCGCCCCTTTAACACATACCACAACTCATGATGCTCCGATATTGGCACAGAAATATAGGTATAGTATTGTACAATGACAAATACTTTACTGCTTACATGACATGACTGATCTATTTTAAATTGTACAACAGCTCAAAAAAAGGACAGTATATTACTCCATACAGTGTTATGGCCACCACATTGTGCGCCATACAGAATAATGAACCCCATATATTTCTCCATACAGAATAATTAGTCACATATAATGTTCCATACAGTATATGATGCGCTCCACATAATGCTACAGTATATGATGGTCCCTATGGACGATGCTCAAGTGTGTTATGGGCCCAAATAATGCTCCATATATAATGGGCCCCATTTCTAATGCTCCAGTGTATAATGTGCTCCACAGATGCTGCTCCAGTGTCTGGTCTGCCCCATTTAGAATGCTCCAGTATATAATGGGCCCCATGGATGATGCACCAGTGTATGATGGGCCCAAATAATGCTCCATATATAATGGGCCCCATTTCTAATGCTCCAGTGTATAATGAGCCCCGTAAATGCTGCTCCATTGTCTGATGTCCCCAATCTGGAATGCTCCAGCATATGATGGGCCTCATGGATGATGCTCCAGTGTATGATGGGCCCAAATAATGCTCCATATATAATGGACCCCATTTCTAATGCTCCAGTGTATAATGTGCCCATAGATGTTGCTCCAGTGTCTGATCTGCCCCATTTATAATGCTCCAGTATATGATGGGCCTCATGGATGATACTCCAGTGTATGATGGGCCCAAATAATGCTCCATTTATAATGGGCCCCATTTCTAATGCACCAGTGTATAATGTGCCCCATAGATGCTGCTCTAGTGTCTGATCTTCCCCATTTATAACGATCCAGTATATGATGGGCCTCATGGATGATTTTCCAGTGTATGATGGGCCCTAATAATGCTCTATATGTAATGGGCCCCATTTCTAATTCTACAGTGTATAATGGGCCCCGTAAATGCTGCTCCAGTGTCTGATGTCCCCAGTCTGGAATGCTTCAGTATATGATGGGCCTCATGGATGATGCTCCAGTGTATGATGGGCCCTAATAATGCTCCATATATAATGGGCTCCATTTCTAAAGCTCCAGTGTATAATGAGCCCCGTGCATCCTGATCCAGTGTCTGATGTCCCCCATTTGGAATGCTCCAGTATACGATGGGCCTCATGGATGATGCACCAGTGTATGATGGGCCCTAATAATGCTCCATATATAATGGGCCCCATTTCTAATGCTCCAGTCTATAATGGGCTCCGTAAATGCTGCTCCAGTGTCTGATGTCCCCCATTTGGAATGCTCCAGTATATGATGGGCCCCATTTTTAATTAACCAAGGCATGGTATGTGAAAAGAGCTCCATGGAGTAATCTGAAGTGTGTGCTGCCGCATCCTTCACTTTTGGTGTGGGTGAAGAACACAAGGAAAGGGGTTGCTCCTGACCAGAAGCCTGCACTGACGACTCAGAGCTTGCATTTTTTGAAACTTCAGAAGAGGAGGCGATAGAGCTGGAGGCTGTTTCAGCAATGTAAGCCAAAAACATTTCCTGATGCTCCGGCTTTAAAAGCAGTCTACCTACTCCCAGAAAAGGGAGCCTTACAGGCCTTCCAGAGCTACACCATGACGCAGGCTCAACACCTCCTGCCTTAGCTGCTATTGTGTTTTTGGCACTACCAGCAGATGCACCACCACCACCATCAGTACCAGGTGGCACCCCACGCCCACATCCGTGTCCTCTTCCACCATACTTCCTCATGTTTTGAAAAATGGACCCAAAATACTAGCGGATATATGGTACTGTATCAGAAGCGTACAGCTCTATACAGTCTAGGGATAACAGTAAATATCCGTATATATTTCATGAGTCATACACAGACGCTCACAAGCTCAGTATAGATTACACAATAAAATAAAAAGTTGAAAAAGGGTACAGTATCACAAGATACAAGGTATATATAGTATAGTGTAAACATTATGAATCTCCGTATATATTTCAGGAGGCAGACACAACGCTCTCAGGCCCAGTATGGATTACACAAGAATATGAAAAGCTGTAAATGGGTAATGTAACACAAGCGTACAGCTGTATACAGTATAATAGATTCATGGAAAAAAATCCCATTTATCCTAGTAATACAAAATTACAACTATGTAATAATATAGAAATGGGTGTGTAACTGGACATAATAGGACTATCGCAAACTTATATATGAAATATATAGAGGAAAATAGCGAACAAAAAGTCCAATATAAAAATTACAAAAATACAAAAATAATTTTATTGAAATAGATCAAAGGTATAGTAAACAGTGAGATCAGAGTCAAATAATGACCATAAGAAGCACATGGGCATAAATGGGGCACACCAGAGGTGTATAGACACAGGGATATATGATTATAACAGTACACAATACAAAATTTAGGAATCCTACATTATCCCATAATATTACAAATGACCAGTCATGGTATCCAAGTAATTAGAACAAAACCGTTGGCACAACCCTGGTAACCGGAGGTGGTGCACAAGTAGGATCCCAATCCGTGAACTTCAATTTATATAGACTTGGCACACACCAAAAAGATTCTGATGCAGAAAGGTGGTTTTAATGAATTGCAGTACATACATACAGACGTTTCGGTCTAGGACCTTCATCAATGTACAATAAGTTGTACTGTGAGCTCTTAGTGACTGAGCTTTAAGGGAGAAACCAATACTGCAAGGATGCACCTGCGGCCATCCCACGTGGTTCTATATAACAAGTGGACGCAGTATCCACCGCGAATCCATGGGTGCTCTATATAACAAGTGGACGCAGTATCCACCGCGAATCCAAGGGTGCTAAGGGTGCACCCTTGGATTCGCGGTGGATACTGCGTCCACTTGTTATATAGAACCACGTGGGATGGCCGCAGGTGCCTCCTTGCAGTATTGGTTTCTCCCTTAAAGCCCAGTCACTAAGAGCTCACAGTACAACTTATTGTACATTGATGAAGGTCCTAGACCGAAACGTCTGTATGTATGTACTGCAATTCATTAAAACCACCTTTCTGCATCAGAATCTTTTTGGTGTGTGCCAAGTCTATATATATTAATGGTATTCAAGTAAGACGCATGATTATCGCTACCCCCAGTGGTGGAACCGGCCACCACACACATAATATACTGAATATGTTGAAAACACAAAATAGATAGCTACATAATATTACCTTTCTGACTGGTCAGTAGTGGAGGTCTGCCCGGGTGTACCCCCAACGCATGTTTCGGCTAGATGGCCTTTATCAAGGGGTGACAGGAATAAGGAAGTAGTGGATATTTAAAATATGGAGCCACCAATAAGATTGTAGGAACTAAACACCTGATCCCATGAACCAATCATATGATGTATCAGATCACCCTCCCAGGAAATGACATGTATCACCATGAAGACAAGAAATGCAGCTAACTCCTCATAGATTTATAGCAGAAGATGTGTCTAACACTCCTGGTTCTACTAGGATACTACTATTTACCAACATAATCAAAAAGCACCCCCACCCACACATAATGTATCAAGGAACGCTGCATGACCGCTCATGTCAGCATCAGATGATATGGCTACATACACAGACAGGATATTCAGAACCTGCCTATAGAGACGCTAGCACAACAACAACACCCCTACTGACGTCAGATGAACGGGGCTACACATTAAAGCTAATAAGAGGTCTGCCCCCACTGACGCCACGTAACCATGATATCAGTGGGCAGGGACTAAGAGGGGAATGCCTCGCATTGTTTGCCCCATAGCGCGTCTCGTCCACCCACTATGACGCAGGCGTCGCCGCGGCAACCCAGACGCAAGTCGGCATCGGCATCACGTGACCGGTGACGCGGCGCGCATGTGACCGGTCACCAAGCAACAGAGATGCCGAGAGCCGCCGAGCGTATAGGGAGCAGTGGCACACATGCGTGCCGGGAGGAAACGAGCTGTTAGGGGGAAGGAGAGGTATGCTGCGATCTAAACATGGGAAACAATTCAGCAAAGTAATTAACCCACAAGTATAAAACATGTCACCGTGAAAAGATGAAGTAATGCATCATAAGGAGCATTATTAGATAGGTCATAGGAGGGGCATAGATGTGACAAAAGAACACATCAATATATGTCAAATTTGCCAGGTAATATAATTTCTCTAATTCTTGAGTTGCTTGAGTTTTCCTTGACACATAATTTTTCACTTTTATGGGGTCCTTCTACCTACAGTTCCAGGGTACCACCATGGGGGCCTCTTTTGCCCCTGCTTATGCTAATCTATTCCAGGGGCTGTGGGAGAGGGACCTCCCCCTGTCAGATCTGTGTTTGTCGATGGACCGCATCCCTTTTTGGGTGCGGTACATTGATGACATATTCTTGATCTGGCAGGGGAACTCCTTACAACTATGTGAATTTATGACGGGTATAAACTCAAATGGTAAAAATATTCATATTACATATAACTACGATGCAAATAAGATTAGTTTTCTTGATGTCACAGTATGGAGGGATGCGGACAATAACCTGCAAATCAGCATTTTTAGGAAGGAGACAGCTTCCAATATGCTGTTGCATGCCACCTCTGCACATCCCAAACATATGATTAACTCTGTCCCGATAGGGCAGTTCCTGCGTTTACGCAGGATCTGTTCTACCGAGCAGGACTTTGAATTTCAGGCAATCCTACCTTGCTGATAGGTTTCGGGAGAGAGGATACAGTGGGCGAGCAATTAAAAGAGCAATTAATCATGCTAAATTGTCTACACGTCATTCTTTATTATATAAGAAAAAAGAGATAAGACCAGATAATAAAATAAGATTTATAACTAATTACAATGCACAATTTGCCCGTATGAAGGGCTGTCTGAAACGGGCTTGGCCTATTCTTTAGACTGATCCCGTTTTAAATCAGTTTCTTCCATCAGTGCCCAGTATCACCATTAGACGATCAAGAAACCTTCGGGATCATCTTGCTCGCAGTTGTTATCAAACAGAACCAAAAACTACTTTTCTTGATGCTGGTCATCCTGGGAGTGGCTGTACTCCTTGTGGCCGATGTGCCGCCTGCCCTAACATTGATCGTATTAACGTGCTTTTTAATTCTTCAGGAACTAGAACATATGACATTAGAAGTTATATCACTTGTATGACACGTTATGTGGTGTACTTTGCCCTGTGCCCATGCAATTTAATATATATTGGGATGACCACTCGGCAATTAAAGACACGTGTCCGCGAGCATGTGTTGGGGATACAGGCGGCAGTTGACCACGAGGACTTGGCCACTCTCAGGAAAATACCTAGGCATTTTAAGCTCAAACGCGATTGTGACAGTTCATTACTTCGTGTTAGGGGCATTGACATAATTAAACCTGGCATTCGGGGTGGCATTATGACTAAGAGATTGTCACAAGTCGAAACCCGTTGGATTTGGTCCCTGGATACCGTATACCCAAAAGGACTTAATGAGGCTATTAGCTCTGCCCCATTTCTATAACCATCTTGTGCGGCTTTAAATCTGACTATTTTTTGCACATGTGCTTTGTTTTTAATTTTTTTGTTTTTAATTTTTTTATCTAGTGTGGTGTCCACAGATGTCTTTGTGTTAACACCTTTTCAAGATGTTGGATAAATGTGATAAGGAATGACAGCTATCTACACTTTGATCGTGTATGAGGATGAAGACTCTACGTATGGCAAATTTTTGATGAAGATCCATCTTTATTATTATTTTTTATTTTTATTTCTATACTATTTGTATTATTTATGTACATGAGGGCTCTATGGATTATGTTTCTTGTAGTCAGTATTGTTTGATTATGAGATGACTATTATCTATATATATATAAGCTGTTGTCAAGAAAACATATATTCTAAATTGTGCTGTTTTCATGTTTATTTTTTTGTTATTTTTCAAGTATGGATCTTTTATTGCCTTTTTTGCCATTATATTGTGTTCTTTTGTCACATCTATGCCCCTCCTATGACCTACAGTTGTGGCCAAAAGTATTGACACCTCTGCAATTCTGTCAGATAATTCTCAGTTTCTTCCTGAAAATGATTGCAAACACAAATTCTTTGGTATTATTATCTTCATTTAATTTGTCTTAAATGAAAAAACACAAAAGAGAATGAAGCAAAAAGCAAAACATTGATCATTTCACACAAAACTCCAAAAATGGGCCAGACAAAAGTATTGGCACCCTCAGCCTAATACTTGGTTGCACAACCTTTAGCCAAAATAACTGCGACCAACCGCTTCCGGTAACCATCAATGAGTTTCTTACAATGCTCTGCTGGAATTTTAGACCATTCTTCTTTTGGCAAACTGCTCCAGGTCGCTGATATTTGAAGGGTGCCTTCTCCAAACTGCCATTTTTACATCTCGATCTCTCCACAGGTGTTCTATGGGATTCAGGTCTGGACTCATTGCTGGCCACCTTAGAAGTCTCCAGTGCTTTCTCTCAAACTATTTTCTAGTGCTTTTTGAAGTGTGTTTTGGGTCATTGTCCTGCTGGAAGACCCATGACCTCTGAGGGAGACCCAGCTTTCTCACACTGGGCCCTACATTATGCTGCAAAATTTGTTGGTAGTCTTCAGACTTCATAATGCCATGCACGCGGTCAAGCAGTCCAGTGCCAGAGGCAGCAAAGCAACCCCAAAACATCAGGGAACCTCCACCATGTTTGACTGTAGGGACCGTGTTCTTTTCTTTGAATGCCTCTTTTTTTCTCCTGTACACTCTACGTTGATGCCTTTGCCCAAAAAGCTCTACTTTTGTCTCATCTGACCAGAGAACATTCCTCCAAAGCGTTTTAGGCTTTTTCAGGTAAGTTTTGGCAAACTCCAGCCTGGCTTTTTTATGTCTCGGGGTAAGAAGTGGGGTCTTCCTGGGTCTCCTACCATACAGTCCCTTTTCATTCAGACGCCGACAGATAGTACGGGTTGACACTGTTGTACCCTTGGACTGCAGGGCAGCTTGAACTTGTTTGGATGTTAGTCAAGGTTCTTTATCCAACATCCGCACAATCTTGCGTTGAAATCTCTTGTCAATTTTTCTTTTCCGTCCACATCTAGGGAGGTTAGCCACAGTGCCATGGGCTTTAAACTTCTTGATGACACTGCGCACGGTAGACACAGGAACATTCAGGTCTTTGGAGATGGACTTGTAGCCTTGAGATTGCTCATGCTTCCTCAAAATTTGGTTTCTCAAGTCCTCAGACAGTTCTTTGGTCTTCTTTCTTTTCTCCATGCTCAATGTGGTACACACAAGGACACAGGACAGAGGTTGAGTCAACTTTATTTTATGTCAACTGGCTGCAAGTGTGATTTAGTTATTGCCAACACCTGTTAGGTGCCACAGGTAAGTTACAGGTGCTGTTAATTACACAAATTAGAGAAGCATCACATGATTTTTCGAACAGTGCCAATACTTTTGTCCACCCTCTTTTTTATGTTTGGTGTGGAATTATATCCAATTTGGCTTTAGGACAATTCTTTTTGTGTTTTTTCATTTAAGACAAATTAAATGAAGATAATAATACCAAAGAATTTGTGTTTGCAATCATTTTCAGGAAGAAACTGAGCATTATCTGACAGAATTGCAGAGGTGTCAATACTTTTGGCCACAACTGTATTTAATAATGCTCCTTATGATGCATTACTTCATCTTTTCATGGTGGTGTGTTTTATACTTGTGGGTTAATTACTTTGCTGAATTGTTTCCCATGTTTAGATCGCAGCATACCTCTCCTTCCCCCTAACGGCTCGTTTCCTCCTGGGACGCATGTGTGCCGCTGCTCCCTATGCGCTCGGCGGCTCTCGGCATCTCTGTTGCTTGGTGACCGCTCACGTGCATGCCACGTCAGCGGTCACGTGATGCCGACGCTGTCTTGCGTCTGGGTTGCCGCGGCAACGCCTGCGTCATAGTGGGTGGACGAGACGCGCTATGGGGCAAACAATGCGAGGCATTCCCCTCTTAGTCCCTGCCCACTGATACCATGGTTATGTGGCATCAGTTGGGGCGGACCTCTTATTAGCTTTAATGTGTAGCCCCGTTCATCTGACGTCAGTAGGGGTGTTGTTGTGCTAGCGTCTCTATAGGCAGGTTCTGAATATCCTGTCTGTGTATGTAGCCATATCATCTGATGCCGACATGAGCGGTCATGCAGCGCTCCTTGATACATTTTGTGTGGATGGGGGGCTCTTTTTGATTATGTTGGTAAATAGTAGTATCCTAGTAGAACCAGGAGTGTTAGACACTTCTTCTGTTATAAATCTATGAGGAGTAAGCTACATTTCTTGTCTCCATGGTGATACATGTCATTTCCTGGGAGGATGATCTGATACACCTTATGATTGGTTCATGGGATCAGGTGTTTAGTTCCTACAATCTCATTGGTGGCTCCATATTTTAAATATCCACTACTTCCTTATTCCTGTCACCCCTTGATAAAGGCCATCTAGCTGAAATGTGCGTTGGGGGGTACACCCGGGCAGACCTCCACTACTGACCAGTCAGAAAGGTAATATTATGTAGCTATCTATTTTGTGTTTTCAACATATTCAGTATATTATGTGTGTGGTGGCTGGTTCCACCACTGGGGGTAGCGATAATCATGCGTCTTACTTGGATACAAGATACAAGCTGTATCGAGTATAGGGTAAAAATTGTTATCTCCGATTCACCGTATATATAGAAGGCGTAAACCACACACGCTCACTCACTATGGATGATACCGTAATAAAAAATTTTGAACAAAGGTACTGTATCAGCACATACCAGGTGTATCCAGTCTAGGGGTAATTGTAAATTTCCTTCTATACTTCCGGAGTCAGACACAGACACTCACAGGCTCACTAAGTATTACACCAGAATTTAAAAAGTCGAAAAAGGGAAAGGTATTCGAAGCGTACAACAGTATACAGTGTTGTGGTACTTTTAAATCTTCGTATATATTTCAATCTCAGTAAGTCAGTCCAGACTCTCCGCTACTGGAAACTGCATGGATACAAGTACAGACGGAAAGTCGAGTGTTAGCAGAAATTTGGGAATTACTCATCGTGGGAAAACCTCCCGGTAGATGTTGCAGAGGCGATGCAGACCCTCAATTACTGTGTCTGTGGAGACAGCGAAAACGGTTCTTTGTGAAGAAAGGATTGCTTTATCACAGTAGCGTGGATCACATCACCGTTACTCGTCTCCATCAAATTGTGATCACAGAGAGAGATGTAGACATGGTCCTCACTGCCTATCATGATGTGTCTGGTCATTTTGGAGTGCAAAAGACAGAAGTCACAGGCCGTAGGCGATTCTATTGGATTGGCATGAGAGGAGACATTGAAAAATGGTGGCAGGAATGTCACACGTCTGTGACTATCACAACTGTGAAAGGTGATCATAAAGCACCACTGTATCCGCTTGTAAGTTGATGTCCATTACAAATAGTAGTCATTGATCATCTGAAGGTAGAGGCCAGCAGGACAGGCCATAGCTACATCTTAACCATCATCGATCAATACACCAAATTTCTAGTGGCCGTCCCTGTTAAGGATTTAACTGGCCAGACTACACAGTGGTGGAGCAGGGAGAGGTAAGTATTGCAACTTGCAAGTGCTGTGGCCATGACCAAGCAGGGGGGCACACTCGTGGGTGACAGTACTGGCACAGGGCCCCTCATAGTACGCTGGTGTGTCTGACGGCAAGTGGGCCCCCACACCGTCAGAGACACTGTATTGTACTATGATGGGGCCATGTGCCAGTGCAGTCGGCCATCAGTGGGCCCATCCACCTGTTCAGAGCAATGGCACTTACCCGGGTGCACCAGGTGTTGACCCCAGCCCTTGGGGGGGTGGGCAGCCCAGTTAGGGAGGTTTAAAAAATGGCATATTTTGATGTGTAGGCTGGACATTCAGCAGCTGCAAATGGCGGAATTGGGCAAGTCCGAGGAAGAGGAGGACAAAAGCGAGGCAGTTTTCCGGCAACCTATGTGTCATCAGGGAAAGGTGGGACAAAATCCTTTGAAACCCATGCATGGTTCATTTTAATGAAGGTTAGATCATCAACATTTTGGGTTGACAGACGGGTCCTTTTTTCTGTCAGGATTGATCCAGCAGCACTGAAGACTCTTTCGGATAACACACTAGCAGCAGGGCAAGCGAGCTCCTGTAAGGCATAGTGTGCCAATTCAGGCCAGGTGTCCAGTTTAGAGGTCCAATAGTCAAAGGGGAATGACCTGTAAGGGAAAACATTGATATGGGAGGAGAAGTAGTTTGTAACCATAGTTGACAACTGCTGTCTCCTGTCACTTGTAATCGATGCAGTATTAGAAGTTGTGTGAGCGGTACTTGAGAAATCATTCCACAACATGGTCATTAAACCCCTGTCTAAAACGCCACTTCGGCTCTGTGCACCATGAACACCTCTTCCATTGTGCCCACTACGGCTTGTGAGAGAACAGCACCGCTGATGTGTGCTGGGAAAGCCTCAAACAAACGGTTTACCAGAGTTGCTTGTTTGTTAGCTAATATTATCTCTAGGTTCTCCTGTGGCATGATGTTGTGCAATTTGCCTTTGTAGCGTGGATCGCGGATGCTGGCCAGCCAGTAGTCGTCATCCTTCATCATTTTGGCAATGCGGGGGTCCCTTTTTAGGATCTGCAAGGCATAATCGTACATGTGGGCCAATGTTCCAGGTGTCAATAATGCACTGCCAGTGGTGGGTGGAGGAGCACTTTCTGGCAAATCCACATCCCTGCAGTCACGCACAAACACTGTACCTGACCTTGGAACACCAACATTTTCTCTTGCCCTCTAAGAAGCGTCCTCCTGCCTAAAATAATCATCCCCCACATCCTCCTCCTCTTCTTCCTCCACCTCATCCAGGACAGTTCCCTGACCAGACAATGGTTGACTGTCAGCAAGGCTTCCCTCCTCCTCCTCCTGTTCCTCCTCTGCTGCAGATGCCAGATCCTTAATGTGCATCAAACTTTGCATGAACAGACGCATAAGGGGGATGCTCATGCTTATGATGGTGTTGTCTGCGCTTACCAGCCGTGTGCATTTCTTAAAACACTGAAGGACTTTAAAGAGGTCTTTCAGCTTTGGCCACTGCACACCTGACAATTCCATGTCTTCCCTCAAACTGCCTGCCCGTGTATCCTCCCACAAATGCATTACAGCCTGCCTCTGTTCGCATAGCCTCTCAACCATGTGCAGGGTGTAGTTCCACCTTGTTGCAACGTCTATGATTAGGTGGTGCTTGGGGAGGTGGAGCAATCGCTGCAGTTTCTGCATACGAGTGGATTGAATGTTTGAGCGACGGATGTGTGAGCACAGTCTTCGCACCTTATGGAGCAGGGATGTTAACTCTGGATAATTATTAAGGAAGCACTGCACCACCAGGTTCAAAGTGTGAGCCAGGCAAGGTATGTGTGTGAGTTTTGCACCGGCTATGGCTGCCACAAAATTACGTCCATTATCACTGACTACCTTGCCTGGCTCAAGATGTAGAGTGGCCAGCCATGACTCGCTGCAAGTAGTCGGCCAGTACCTCCGTGGTGTGTCTGTTGTCGCCCAAAGACATCATCTTTAACACAGCCTGCTGACGCTCACCACTAGCTGTTCGATAGTGGGACACCTCGTGTGCAACACTGCCAGCTGCGGATGGAGTGCTCGTGCTACTGCACTCTGTGGACGAGCTTTCACTTATGGAGGAGGAGGACGGTCAAAAGCCTACAGCCAACTGTTTCCTATACCATGGGCTAGGCAGCACTGTTCCACCAACGCTGTCCCCTGTGGAGCCTGCATCCACCACATTCACCCAGTGCGCACTGATGGACACGTAACAGCCCTGGCCATGCCTACTGGACCATGCATCTGTTGTGAGGTGCACCTTTCCACTCACTGATTGCTTGAGTGCATGGACAATGCGGTCTTTCACATGCAGGTGGAGGGCTGGGATGGCTTTTAGAGAAAAAAAGTGCCGACTGGGTAGGTCATAGCTTGGGAATGCGTAGGCCATGAGCTCGCGGAAAGCTTCGCTTTCAACCAAACGGTAGGGCATCATCTCTAATGAGATTAGTTTGGCAATGTAGCCGGTCAAACACAGTGTTCGCGGATGAGAAGATGAGTACTTTCTTGTCCTACGCAGATTGTCTGCTAGGGTGAGCTGGACTGGAGAGCTGCATATGGGGGAAGTAGCGGTGGACCGGATGGAGTGAGAGGGGGTTGGTGATTGTATTGGTGGTGATGGCCTAGATTCAGTGTTGTGTTGCAAAAGAATTGTAATTCCCTGAGTGCTTTGGCCTTGCGACGACACCTCAACATTTAGTGCTGGTGGTGTGCTTAACTGTGGCGGTGGTCTTACAGTGGGGGAAGCGATGGAGCATTGCTGGCTACCTTCAGTCGGAGCAGGTGCACATGTGCTACCTGAGGTTTTGTGGTCCATCCATGCTTGCAAGTGCATGTTGATTAAATGTCTAAGCATGCAACTGATATTCAAATTTCTGAGTTGTTTACCTCGGCTAAAGGTCCATCCGCACTTCTTACAGGTAACCTTTGCCTCATCAGTAGGATTTTGGACAAAGAAGTGCCACACTGCACTCTTCCTACTATGGTATACATTTTCTGGCCTTGCACGCTGTGCTAAGTTGACCATCTGGCCAAGCTGTCCTGCAACTCTTTTAGTTTTTGGCCCACGTTTTTGGACAGCTACGGGCCTGCCAGTTAACCGCTGCTGTGATGTCAATGCCTGCTGTGGATCCTTCTCCATATCTGAACTATTGCCAGCGCCGCCCTCCTCCCCCAATGGATGCCAATCCGGGTCAAGAACTGGGTCATCCATCACCTCCTCTTCAAAGTCATCTGCAGCTTCCTCTTTACCTTCCTCTGTGTCACCGTGTAAGGTGGTATAGAATGCGGGAAGTGGCACCTGAGCTTCATCAGGGTCAGATTCTGGCTCAGTAGACTGCGAGGGCAATGTAGTGCTCTGGGTTAATGTACCAGCAGAATCATCTAGCAGTGGCTGTGCATCAGTGCACTCCATGTCAGATTCATCTCGGACTTGGGAATTCAGGATTTGACTGGATAACCCAGGCATGGTATGTGAAAAAAGCTGCATAGAGTAATCTGAAGTGTGGGCTGCCGCATCCTTAACTTTTGGTGGGGTGTGAAGGACACAAAGAAAGGTGTTTTTCCTGACCAGAACCCTGCACTGACGACTCCATGCTTGCAGGTTTCGAACGTTCAGAAGAGGAGACAATAGAGCTGGTGGCTGTTTCGGCAATGTACGCCAAAACCGGCTCCTGATGCTCCAGCTTTAAAAGCGGTTTTCCTACTCCAAGAAAAGGGAACCTTACAGGCCTTCTTGGGCCAGACAATGCTTTTGCTAGAACCACCACCATCATTACCAGCTGCGCCCCCCCTGCCCATGTCCGCGGCCTCTTCCACCATACTTCCTCATGTTAGGGAAAATGTACCAAAAATACCAGCAGAGAGATGGTACTGTATGAGGAGCGTCCAGCTGTGTATGTTGTATTAAAAAATTTAAATCTGTGTCTATATTTTGTTCATCAATGACGCTCTCCCAGTATGTATTTGACCATAATCCAACAAGCAGATATACGGAACTGTATCAGAAGCGTACAGCTGTATACGTTTTTCTGTGTAACTAACAATCTCCGTATATATATTTATGGAGTGTCTCACACACACACACGCTGACTCTGTATAAATGTGACTGTAATGCGAACAGCAGATATACAATACTGTTTGAAAATCGGACCGCTCTATATGGTGCCTGTATGGAAAATTGTCAATCTCCGTCTATTTTTATACAGAGTGACACACGCTGTCTCTGTATAGTTTTGACCGTGATCAAACAGCAGATATACGAAACTGTTTGAAAAGCGGACAGCTCTATAAGGTGTAGGTCTGGAAAAATGGAAAATCTCCTTGGCTTGTTTTTCCAGAGTCACACACAGATGGCTTGTATTTGTCCGTGATACCAGCCGGTACACAGTAGTGTGTAACGAGCGTACACCGCTATATGGTGTGTGAAAAAATGAACACTCGGTAACTCACCAGAACAAAATAATAAAAGTTGGAGTGCTTTGAAAAAAGCAGTTTGAACAGCAGTGTGCACACAGCAATGTAGCTATCTGGTAGCCTTAAAAGGCAGCCTAATCACCACCAGCGCTGCTGCACACAACAAAAATCCTCCCCTTTCACTAACTGTACAGTGAAAAGCGCTATCAGCAGAAGCAATTTTTTTTCTTCTTCCCTGCCTAACGCTCTTCCTTATTCAGAATCAGCAGCAACACCTCTCCCTATTCTAAGATCGGCAGAAGTAAGATGGCGGTCGGCGGTCACGGCCTTTTATAGCCACTGTGACGCCACACAAAGCCAGCCAATCACTGCAATGCCCTTCTCTAAGATGGTGGTGGCCGCTGCCCATGTAATCACGTTGCCCACAGTGTGTGTCCTCCATCATTGGCTGGAAGCATTATTTGAAGCGCGACTTTGGTGCTCAGCTCGGCGACCTCATGGCCGACCTCACGGCGACCTCACGGCGAAACGCAACTTTAGCTAAAGTTGCCGATTTTTGAATTTGACTGACCTATTTCGCTCAACTCTATACCAAATGACTAATAATGAGAACTTTGTTTTCATGTGGCCATTCAAGATGTCAGTTCAAAGGGTTATTGTAGTGCGTATAACTTTAGAGCGGGGCAGACCTTGCATTCAATGCATAAGCATACAGTATGGAAATACCAAATCAATAATGGAAACTTTGAATTCATTTGGACATCCAGGACATCAGTTCAAATGCTTATTTGGGTGCGTGAAACTTTGGTGCAGGGCAGGCCTTGCATTCACTGCATTGGCAAACAGTATGGGAAGACCAAATGAATAACGAGAACTTTGTTTTCATGTGCCCATCCACTACGTCGGTTCAAAGGCTTATTGGGGTATGTGTAACTTTGTTGCAGGGCAGGCCTTGCATTCAATGCATAAGCAAACTTTATGGGAGTACCAAATGACTAATAATGGAAACTTTGTTTTCATGTGGCCATCCAGTACTTCGGTTCAAAGGCTTATTGGGATGCTTGTAACATAGGTGCAGGGCAGGCCTCGTATTCAAGTATAGACTTTTTGGGGTGCGTGTAACTTTGATGCAGGGCAGGCCTTGCATTCAATGCATAAGCAAAGAATATGGGAGTATCAAATAAATAATGGGAACTTTGGTTTCATGTGGTCAACCAGGACATCAGTTCAAAAGCTTATTGTGGTGTGTGTAACTTTGGTGCAGGGCAGGCCATGCATTCAATGCATAGACAAATAGTATGGGAGGACCAAATGAATAATGGGAAATTTGTTTTCATGTGGCCATCCAGTACCTCGGTTCAAAGGCTTATTGGGGTGCGTGTAACTTTGGGGCAGGGCAGACCTTGCATTCAATGCATAAGCAAACATTATGGGAGTACCAAATGAGTAATGGGAATTTTAGTTTCATGTGGACATCCAGAACGTTGGTTCAAAGTCTTATTGGGGTGCGTGTAATTTTGGTGCAGGGGAAGCCTTGCATTCAATGCATAGGTATACAGTATAGGAGTACCAAATAAATAATAGGAAATTTGTTTTCATGTGCCCATCCAGTACCTCAGTTCAAAGGCTTATTTGTTTGCGGGTAAATTTGGTGCAGGGCAGGCCTTGCATTCAATGCATAAGCAAACATTATGGAAGTTCTAAATGAATAATGGGAACTTTGTTTTCTTGATGACATCCAGTACCTCGGTTCAAAGGCTTATTGGGGTGCATGTAACCTTCGTTCAGGGCAGGCCTTGCATTCAATGCATACGCAAACAGTATGGGAGTACCAAATAAATAATGGGAAAGTATGTTTTCATGTGGCCATCCAGTAAGTCAGTTCAACGCCTTATTGGGGTTCATGTAACTTTGGTCAGGGCAGGTCTTACATTCAATGCATAAGCAAACAGTATGGGAGTACCAAATGAAAAAGGGGAAATTTGTTTTCATGTAGCCATCCAGTACTTTGGTTCTAAGGCTTTTTGGGGTGCATGTATCTCTGGGGCCGGGCAGGCCTTGCATTCAATGCATAGGCAAACAGTATGGGCATACCAAATGAATAATGGGAACTTTGTTTACATGTTGCCATCCAGTATGTCTGTTCAAAGGCTTATTGGGGTGCATGTAACTTTGGTGCAGGGCAGGCCTTGCATTCAATGCATAAGCAAACAGTATGGGAGTGGCAAATGAATAATGGGAACTTTGGTTGTATGTGGCCATCCAGGACGTCGGTTCAAAGGGTTATTGGGGTGCTTGTTACTTTAGGGCAGGGCAGGCCTTGCATTCAATGCACAGGCAAACAGTATGGGAGTACAAAATGAATAATGGGATTTTTGGTTGCATGTGGCCATCCAGGACATTGGTTCAGAGGCTTATTGGGGTGCCTTCAAATTTGGAGCAGGCCTTGCATTCACTTCATGGGCAACATTATGCGAGTACCAAATGACTAATAATGGGAACTTTGGTTTCATGTTGCCATCCAGGACGTCGGTTCAAAGGGTTATTGTAATGCGTGTAATTTTGGAGTAGGGAAGGCCTTGCATTCAATGCATAAGCAAACAGTAAGGGAGTACCAAATGAATAATGGGAAAGTATGCTTTCATGTGGCCATCCAGTAAGTCGGTTCAACACCTTATTGGGGTTCGTGTAACTTTGGTGCAGGGCAGGTCTTACATTCAATGCATAAGCAAACAGTATGGGAGTACCAAATGAAAAAGAGTGCGTCCTAATTTGGAGCAGGCCTTGCATTCACTTCATGGACAAACATTATGGGAGCACCAAATGACTAATAATGGGAACTTTGGTTTCATGTGGCCATCCAGGACGTCTGTTCAATGGGTTATTGGGTGCATCCAAATTTTGGGCAGCCCTGCCACTCACTGCATATGCAATAACAGTATAAGAGACCCACTGTTTAATAATGGGAACAACAAAGTATAGCCAGCTGATGGCCCTGTATGAATACTGAGGGTCGACTGCTCGCCCTATAAAAATAGGCTTTGTGACTTTCAGAGTCCCTCTTTCATAAATGTGTCTGATGATGTGTCACAGACCACATGGCCAGATAAGGTTGTAAAATGTTCAAATTACATTTCCCAGTGAATGCGTTTCTCTTGGTCAAAAGCAATGCTAAGTTTGAAAAATGCATCAAAAACGCCACGTGTGAACATAGCCCAAGTGGTGGAGGAACATTTTTGTTTTGGGTTATTTATTTTGTCTTACATACAAATCATTACTCTGGAAAGGATGTTCCTAAACATATTTCCCAGGAAAATCCATTTTGGTTTCGTTTTTGTATGTTTTATTGTGCGCCTGTAAAAGTGGCGTAAGACTGTGACAACATTGTTCACAGCTGTGACCTGGGAGTCAGAAATGCTTCCAGAGGTTTTCCCCATGTCATCTGAGCACTGTTCCCATCAATTTCAGACATTTTTAGACCCTAAAAAGACCCCTGGGGGGGTCGCAGCAAAAATGCTCAGGTTTCCCATAGACTTACATTGGGCTCATTGCTTGGGTCGAGCACCCGAGCATTCCAATTTGCCCGACCCGAGCAACGAGCACCCGAGCATTTTAGTGCTCACTCATCACTAATTACCACATACTGTAAGTTGACACTGGTCAGAATTGTAACTTCATCTCCTTAGGTAATATTTGTGGTTTCCTCCTGCAGACTATGCTTGAGATATGCATTTAATGGGCAATACTGGTACCTATTGGACATGTGGCATATAAATATTACAATGCTATTACTATTTGCGTTTTTATATATACTTGTTAATTGCTTCACTTTATTGTATACATAGTATACTGTATGCTCATTTGTGTTCACTTGTATTTCAATTTGACATAATACATACCATGTCCTGAGTGTTATTTTAGCTCCCTGTATTATTCTTTTCAACTGCAGTATACATATTTCAGCCACAGGATGATCATGTCGTAAAGTTACATCCTTATTTGTTATTTATATACTGCTCAAAAAAATAAAGGGAACACTAAAAAATACAATGATTGAATATTTATACCTTTACACATACGTATTGCCTGCCATCCAGGCCTTTTTTGTTTGGCTCTGTTGGATTCTCTATTGATGTGAGGTCAAATAAAACGGCAGAAAAGTCTGCAGGTGCATTCCGTGATCGCTCTGAGCAGGCAGAGATCATGCCTAAAAGAACAGGCAGGTAGTTAGCAACTACCTTCCTGTAAGTTCTTAGCTCCATAAGAAATACAATTGCAAAAGTCCCAGATAACCCATTTAAGCCTAATTTGCATGTGAATTAAAACAGTGATTTTTCAGTAAGGAGCAACAGATTATAACAGTGAAGGTGTGAATGGCATTAAGAAATATGCCCATAAAAACAGTTTTAGGCTGGGGTCACATTTGCGAGTACGATGCGAGAAACTTGCGTGAGTCTCTTGCATCAATACTCAGCACTGTCACTGGTACTCAGGACAGGAGTGTGCAGCTGCATAAAAATACATGCAGCCGCACACTCCGGTCCCAAGTGCCAGCGGCAGTGCTGGGTATTAATGCGAGAGACTCGAGCGAGTTTCTCGCATCATACTCGCAAGTGTGACCTCAGCATTAGGGGGTGAATCACTCTGATAGATTTGCTTTTATTATAGTACCCTGGAACCTAATTTGCGGCTTCTAAAGCCCCCATCACACACAGCAATCTCGCTAGCGAGATCGCTGCTGAGTCACTAGTTTTGTGACGCAACAGCGATCTCAACAGCGAGATCGCTGTGTGTGACACCTATCAGCGACCGGCCCCCCTGCCGGTATCGCTGATTGTTGATGGAAAGCCCTGGACATTTTTGGGGTCACTGGTCTCCCGCTGGTCAGCACGCATCGCGTGTGACAGGCAGGAGACCAGTGACCAGCTCCCAGCACGCTGATGCGGTGAGCTGGTAACCAAGGTACACATCGGGTTTCTAAGTGACGCACGCCCCTTAGAAACCCAATGTGTACCTTAGTTACCAGCTCCCTGCATCAGCGCGCTGGTAACTAAAGTACACAGCGACGCCGCGCGCTCGGCGTCGCTGGTGCTGATCGCTGGTGAAGCTGTCTGTTTGACAGCTCACCAGCGATCATGTAGCGACTCACCAGCGATCCTGACAATTTGATATCGTTGTCGGGATCTCTGGTGAGTCACTATGTGTGACGGGGCCCTAAGTGGAAGTAATCTGAAGATTAAACAGGTCACTTCTTTTAGCAGCTTCAAGGCTTAAAAGCCTGAAGATGTTAAAAGAAGCTCAAAAAGCCTGAAGATGTTAAAAGAAGCTCAAAAAGTCTGAAGAGATGCATACAAGATCATTTTGACATTTCAGTGCATATGTTAAATCTTTTATCACATTTTAGCACTTCTTCAGGCAAATCTCAGGTGGAATCCATTGTAAAAATTTGTGTGAAGATAAATGAACTCTTCCAATTTTCCTTCCCTTTTTCAAGAGCCATAGCTTTTATTGTTTTGTTTGTGAAAAGCTTAATTCTGCCAGCTTTTTGGGCTTCCTTTTTACAGTGTTCATTTTGCAGTAAAAATGGCAAAAGATTCTATTGAAGAGTGCGATTACAGTTATATCAAACTTGTACTTGTTTATGTCACTATAGGGGGTGTGAGGACTTGTTTTTTGCTTGGCAACCTTTTTTCTTATTTAGATAATTTAGGGTACATATGAATTTTTGTTTGCTTTTTATTGCATTAGTTTTTGTGAGGTGTAACAAAAATGTCAATTCTAGGGTTTCGATTCTTTTTCTTTGTGTGGTTTGCTTTATATGGTTAATTAATTTAGTCTTTTCATAGTGTGGACCTTTAAGTATGTGGCAATAACAAAAATGTTTTAACAATTTTTTGAATTTCTTTATTCATGAATTGGGAAAATGTGTATGATTTAAACTTTCATATTTTTAAAATATTTTTTAAACATTTTTAAATCTTTTTTAATGAAATTTCACTTTATTTAGTCACCACAGAGGACTTAAAACTGTGATTGTTTGTAGAGATGGGCGAACCCGAACAGTAAAGTTCGGCATCTGTACCAAACACCTACTGTTCGGGCACGAACACCGAACACAGACTTCACCTGGAAGTCCGTGTTGCTGTTCTGGTTCGGCTGCCCGAACACCATGTTTGTCGCCCTGTCAGGTGCATGGCAGTGTGGCAAACATCACTTCTGATCAGCGGTGAAATCATCACCGCCGGTCAGAAAGCCGCGGTTCTCACACTGTCAAAAGACAGTCTGTGTCATTCTTTCAATTAAAACACTTTATTCTGGCTGTGTCTTTATTTACCACTCAACTATAGGATTAGTAATGGATAGGTGACTTATAGACGCCTCTCCATTACTAAGCTGTGGGCTTGATGTCACCTGACAATACAAAGGTGACATCACCCTCCCCAACTGTCACCCCATTTGCCACCGCTACAGGGCAAGGGGGAAGAGCCAGGCAAAGTGCCATAATTGGCGCATCTAATAGATGTGCCTTTTCTAGGCAACTGCAGGCTGCTATTTTTAGGCAGGGTGGTAATATCCATGGACACTTACCAAACTGAAAATACCAGCTCCCAGCTGTCTGCATTAGCAAAGCTGGTTGTCAAAAATGGGGGGACCCCATGCCGGTTTTTAAATTATTTATTTAAATAATTTAAAAAACAGCATGGGGACCCCTCCATTCTTGATAACTAGCCTTACTGAAGCTGACAGCTGAGGGTTGCAACCTCCAGCTGTGAGTTTTGTCTAGCTGGTTAGCAAAAATACAGGGGAACTGTAGCAAAAAATGTATTTACAGCGCAGGAGCGGCTAATGAATACTCCCATTCGCCGCTCCTGCTCTCACTGTAATTAGCAATAGCAGGTGTCAGATGACAGGATCAGTAGTCCCATCAGCTGACACCAGTGACTGGATGTAAACTTTATACCTCTAATAATAGCTGAGCGCTCATGCTGTCTTTTGATTTCACTGCTGATCAGAATCGGTGTTTGGCAAACACTGGAAGTTCGGGCACCCCATTGAAGTGAATAGGGTCCGGGTTCGGATTCGGGTACCAGAACAATACTTTTTGTAACTGTTCGGCCGAACCTGCCGTACCCAAACATCAAGGTGTCTGCCCATCTCTAATTGTTTTCTCTGTTGCTCTATATATTCCAATACTATAGTATGTAAATAGAAAGTGAAATTGATGTTCTGCTAGGATAGACTTCATAAGAAGATCTAGCTTACAGCAGCGTTCAGATGGTTGCTTGGGGGATTAAGCAATGGACACTTGTGCATAACCATAACAATGTGATTTAAATGTCTCTGCCAATGAATGACAACTTTACTAGTAATGATCGAGCACTAAAATGCTCAAGTGCTCGTTACTTGAATTGAGCAGGTCAGGCGCTCTGACCCGCTCGACTCGAATAACGAATATAATGAAAGTCAATGAGAAATCAAGCAGTTTTCTGGCAGACTATAGCAGGAGGGCAGGAAAATCACTTATATGGATACCAATAGAAATGGTGCTGAAATGTAATGGGAAGAGCATGGAGAAGATGCATGGATTCATCTCTGACTCCCAGGTTGCTGCTGGAAAGTAAATAAATGAATACATTTAAAAAAATGATGTCGGATCCCCGCATTTTGATTACCATCTAAGATAAAGCAGACAGTCGGGGGCTGATATTAACAGTCTAGAAAGGCCCCTCCCAGATTAAAAATACCAGCCCTCCGCCACCCCAGAATTGGCACATCCATCCATTAGATACACCAATTTTGGTGCTTTGCCTGGCTCTTCTGGATCTCCCTGTTGCGGTGGCAATTGGGGTAATATTTTTTGGGGTTGAGGTCAGTTGTGTAATGTCAGCTGTCATCAAGCCCAGGGGTTAGTAATAGAGAGGCGTCTATCAGACACCCCCTTTACTAACCCAGCAGTAAAAAATAAATAAACACACATAAATGACTTCGTCAGTACATCTGTTTGAAGCCATGAAAAATGGGAGTCAGGTGTATCTGTTAATTGGGCTGTTGACTTCATTGAAGAAAATGTAGTCACTTTGATTTCTGTCTAACCTCATTATCAGCAGTGTCCACCTTTTTGAGGCCTGCACAAAAACATGGTTGACTGCTCTGTATTGCCCACCTCAAAAGGTGGACAGTGCCAAAAATGAAGTCAGACAGAGCTGAATATTAGATTGTCTGCTTCATTAAAGTCATTGCCACATCAGAATCACGTTAATGGTCTTCAAAAGAAACCTTTGATGGAGCCAATGACAAGTGGATAAAATGTGACGTGAACCCTCCCTTAGGGAGCAGTCTCTTGTAGCTAACAACTGTTTCTTTGTGGCTGTCTTCAAAGAGAATAAAGATTGCTAAATCAATCTGTATTGACGACTGATTGAACGATTTATACACAGCAATTAGATTGCTCTTACGGTAGCTTCCGATTTTACTCAAGTCCCTGCCTCAGAACCTGCTTTGTGATCTAATGACTGACAGCATATTGAGTTTGAGCTCAGTACCTGAACTACTATTATACCCAGCGTCTAATACATATAGTCCTAATTTTTCTGCTATTAGCATAGTTTGCATTCACTAAAGTGAACTTTTCGAAACCTCTTTTATCCCCAGGCATTCTTTGCAGAGCGCTATAAGTGGGATTAGCTGGAATGACTAGACTGCTGTTATTCCTTCTTGCTATGCACATCACATGTCCAGCTTTTGTGACAATAGGAGATCTCAAACTATTTTTGAAATTTCTGTTTGCGTGTTCAAAACAGAAAAAAGGACCACCATGTTAAGCGATATAGGACTAAAGACTCAGTGCCAAAGAGGAGTCAACGAGCAGGGGCAATGGGATTCGCAAACTGGAGCTATTCATATAATTTGACTTTAAAAGAAGAGTGGAAAACAGAGCTTGAAGAAGTGTTTTTCTTTTTGTAAACACTGTATATGGTATAAAGGCCCGCACCTGCAGGACTTCAATAAATTCTGCACCTGTGCTTTTGTTTGGCTTTCAGTGAGCGGAGTTCCCTGGTCTGCATCAGTCCTCCCCACCTCCCTCATTCAGACACCCTGCAGACAGATGCAACAATGACTTCCATTCATCTCTGCAGCTCTTCTGTATTCCTAAGGTTAGAGATTTTCTTCCTGATATACTTTGTCTCACTATAAAACTGTCAAACAAAGGAGCATCAGTAGGACTCCAGGGCACACAGACACAGGCGAAAATAGAGTGTCAGCTTTTCCTCGAGTATCCAAAGGGCATCAACAGAGTTAGTAGTGAAGTCATCTGCAATAAAAGTGAATTAAGTACAGACATTGGTCTTATTGCTGTTGCTACTGCAGAACTATGTCAAGTACCTCAGCTGGATCTTGGCATAAACGTAACATAGCCGGATGTACATTTTTTAGGTAATGAGTTCATTTATTGGTACTTACATTTTGCCGACTTAATTGATACCTCAAACAACATAATTTCTGAGTATGTCGAAGTTCCCACGATGAGTATTTGGTTTGTTTTTTATGCAACGTATTTGCACTGCTCCAATAACGTAGCTTTTTACAGTTCCAGCAAAACGAATTCATAGAAAACTCATGCCCGTTTTTTTTCTTCCGCTGCGTAAGGCGATCTGCAGTATGTCAGTTTGCCGGTGCATTTTTATTGCATTACCAAATCGGAAAAACACTGAAAGTGCATGTAATCCGCACGTGATTTTATCAGTAAAGTTTCACAAAAGCCAACTGGAAGTTCTGAAACAAAGCATTATTTAAAACATAACGTACCAAAAAAGACAAAAACTGTAGCAGAAAAAAAACAAAAACAGTGTGCAGTCTGAATGATTATTAATGTAATGAATAGGCGAAGCGTTGTTATTTATTCATGTTTTCATGCTAGAAAATCACAGATAAAATACTGATAATGAAAACTGACACACTGAACAAACACTGATGAAAAACACTGATATACATCAGACCATGTTTCTCAGTACAAAAGAATCACTGACATCTGGGCCTCACTCATAGCAACCTAAATAATTTCTTGAAAGAAAAGGTGAATCTGGTCTTCCAGGAGCCATAACTTTTTGTATTTTTCTGTTGATCCCCCTTCCTTCTTCCTGGAGCCATAACTTTTTTATTTTTCCACCATTTTTCCCCCTTCCTTTTTCCAGGAGCCATAACTTTTTTTTATTTTTCCATTTTTCCCCCTTCCTTCTTCCAGGAGCCATAACGTTTTGTATTTTTCCATTGTTCCCCCTTTCTTCTCCCAGGAGCCATAACTTTTAGTATTTTTCTTTTGATCTCCCTTCTTTCTGCCAGGAGCCATAACTTTTGGATTTTTCTGTTGTTCTCCCTTCCTTCTTCCAGGAGCCATAACTTTTGTATTTTTCTGTTGACCTCCCTTCCTCTTCCAGGAGCCGTAACTTTTTGTATTTTTCTGTTGATCTCCCTTCCTCCTTCCAGGAGCCATAACTTTTTGAATTTTTTTGTTAATCCCCAGTCCTTCTTCCAAGAGCCATAACATTTTTTTTCCATTTTTCCCCCCTTCCTTTTTCCAGGAGCCATAACTTTTTGTATATTTCCATTGTTCTACCTTCCTTTTTCCAGGAGCTATAACATTTTGTATTTTTCCATTGTCATAGCCATATGAGAGCTTGTTTCTCATGGAATGAATTGTAGTATTTAATGACAAAAATAAATTTAGTACATAGTTTACTTAAAAATGGCCCAAAAAAATTGGGTGGGATTGACGAAATTTAAAATATTGTGTTTGTTGGAGTTGTTTTTAATAATCACTTTAAAGTAAAATTATAGGTTAAGGGAATACTATATTTATATATTTTTTATTATTTAAATACTTTGAAGAAAAAAAAATTCTTTCTTCATCTTGGCTTCAGTTAAAATTTTTTGAGAACCACAACTTTTTTAATTTTTTGGCCAATAGCATTGACCCGTCGAAGTGCTAGCAAGCACGAAACGGCCGTCGTCAGACATTGCTCACTCCTCCCTCCAGCCTCCTGGCCATGAAGTTTTAATGTAGATTGCTAAATAAAGCGGACTTTTTCACCTGGATCGGTGAGTGCTATGCTATTCTTTCCTCTAATTGGATCCATACATTGTGTTTTCTGCACTAGCTCCCGAGATCTCAGGGTTCAGCCTCCATGAGCAGTATGGACATGACAATCTCACATCGGAGTAATATTGGCAGTGCCGACTTGCTTTTTCTTTATACATGTGTATATATACACGACCCTGTGATTATATACACAATTGAAACAAGTATCTGGAAATCAATGTGGGTGTCATCAGACCGTCCAACAGGACAGTGATCACAAGCGCATCTGAATGTCCACCAATGTTTGGTGACAGAAAAAAGTCCAGGAAGATCTTTGAGTGGCTATCACAGCCGCCTGTCTTGAACCCATAGAAAATAATTAGTGGCGGTTATAGCATGGAAACCCAATAGAATTAGTGAATTGGAGACTATTGCATAAAAGGAATAAGCTAAGATTCCTCAAGAATGCTGCCAGTAGCTGGTATCTGGTTAATTTATACATCAAGTTTGCAGCAGGTCATAACAGCCAAAGGGGCTCTACAAAGTACTAAAGAAGATTGTCATGAAGTGGTTGAATAAGGCTGGTTTCACATTTGCGTCTGTTTGCACAGTGTTTCATCAGCAGCAATCCGTATGCGTCATGTTTACCTATCTTTAACATGGTGTACGCAGGGGCATGTGTTTGCATCAGTTCGCATACGTCAGCGTACGCATGCGATGTTTTTCAGTGTGTGGCGGGGTCCGGCGAACGCAACATGTTGTACTTTTGGAAGCAGGAAAAATCTGTCAAATATGCGCAGTCATGAGCATGCAGATGAATGCATAAAAAAAAAGCATTATTGTCTATGGCAATGCATGCGCACGCAAGGACATGCATACGCACATGCGTTCAATACGCATGCGTAATTTTAATGAGTTGGTCCAGGAAGTGATTCAACCACCTGCTAATTGATAGATCTATAAAAGGAAGTATGGACACTGTAAGGCCATAACTCTCTGGACTCTGGACGATACCACAACACTTGCTACTGTATGTAAGTATAGAACCTTAGAAAATGTCTGTCTCTCTCACTGCTGTTTGTACTTTGTACTAATTTTTTTTTCTGTTTTACTTTTAGACGTGTGGACTGTCCTGGTGCAGTGGTTGGCACCTGGTTGTCTCCTGGTGAAGTGGTTTTCTCCTGGTTGTCTCCTGGTGCTGCTTTATGTTGTGGTGAGGACAACACTGTCTATGTAAGTATTGAAGCTTTGTAACTGTCTGTCTCTCTGAATGCTTTTTCTGTTCCTTGTAGACTGGCTGACTCTCTGGTGCAGTGGGTGTCTCCTGGTTGTCACTTGGTGCAGCAGTTTCCTCCTGGTAGTCTCCTGGTGCTGTGGTTGTCTCCTATTGCTGCCGTCTGTCCCTGGCCTGTGCTGACTGCAGTGTTGTTGGACTACTGCCTGTAATGTAAGTATTTGTGTCCATTTTTTTTAGTCTACATTGTTTTTGGATCTTTACAGGTTTAATTTTTCTTCTCTGTTCTTTTCTGTAGTGTTTTTCTTGACTGCTGCCTGCTCTTCAAAATGTCCTCAAACGAAGAACTGACGTCTTCCCACGGTGAACCCGACAAAGATTATGTAATCACATTTGCTATTCTGATTGTTATGTATTGGCTGGCAATACTCCACATGTGTTAAATCATGTAATTTCTTTACTGGTACCTGGCACTGATGAAGAGCAGGACCAGCCTAGTGGCGATGATTCTTCCCAGGGTCATCGGGGTCATGTGCCTCAGGAGGAAAGACGGGGTGTAAGTATTCTTTTCATCAGAGTTGTAATAAAATTTTTTTTCAGTTTTACTTAAAATTCTCTTTTTCTATTTTATCTATAGGCTTCACAATGGGAAGAAGCCACACTCAACATTGACAACAAGCAATTTATTCACTTTGTGCAAGAGTGAGTACTGTTGTAGGACACCCGTGACCGTCAGCACTCCAACAATGTGGTGATTCAATGTCTCTGGGAAGAAGTGGCAACATCGCTTCTGCCTTGTTGGGACCGTGCCACGCTGCGTGCCAGAACAGATTTTGGCAAGTATTGAAATGTGGTCTGAAACGGCAGTGAACCTGTGAATGGATGTGCTTTGTTTTCTAATTATTATTTTTTGCCCCCTTCACAGTGAAGTGAATAAAAATCCATTGGCGCTCAATGAAAGACCGCTTCAACAAGGACATGAGAGAGGAGGTTTGGGTTCGAAGTGGTGCTACTGTTAGAGTTAGAGTGATCAATGAGTGGAACAGGCTGCCACGAGAAGTGGTGAGTTCTCCTTCAATGGAAGTCTTCAAACAGAGGCTGGACAGACATCTGACTGGGATGATTTAGCGAATCCTGCTTTGAGCAGGGGGTTGGACCAGATGGCCCAGGAGGTCCCTTCCAACTCTACGATTCTATGATTCTATGATTCTATGATACTGCAAGGTTCTGGAAATACAAGTACCACCGGGACCTTGCCTTTCTGACGCCTGTGCTTGCTCAGCGAACGTAAGTATATATATATATATATATATATTTTTTTTTTAATAATGTTTAATTTTTTTCCCCACACAGAACCTGGTGCAGCACAATACAACCCGGATCATCCTCTGTTGAAGTAGCCCCTCATTTACCAGCCACTGAATAGTCCTGTCATGATTAAGGGAGCTTAGTCTCCAGAAACACATCGATATCCATACCTATCGGGTATTGTGCTGAAGATTTTATCCTCCATGTAATGAGTTTTGTTAATAAAAACCTTATCTTCACGGAATCAGTAGAGCTGGACACTTCTTCTTTGACACATTTGGAACGCCTCATCCCCAACAGCAACAAAAGGCATTGGCCGTCCTTCAGTGTTGGGAAGAGGTAATGTCAGCGGAAAATTAAAATGATTCCCATTCTGACGTTGGCCCATGTCAGAGTTTTTGAACATCTGCTACTCATTTCCTCATCCAAATGCGTCAATGTCCATGGCAACAAATCTACACTCGGCATCCGCAATAGCAATTACTGTAGAACAATGGAAAAGTATTTTTTATAATTGAAATACTCGGTTCCACTTCCAGCTGGTTTCATAATCCTAATGTGTTTGCCATCCACAGCTCCCACACAGTTAGGAAAATTACAAATTTCCTGGAATTTGGAAGCATTTTCAAGCCAGAGTTCAGTTGTGGGTTGGGGTAGGAATTCTTGCCACAGAATGTCAATTAAAGCACGACAAGTGTCTACAATAATCCTAGAAAGAGTGGATACTCCAATCCTGAATTGGAAATGTAACGATGATAATGTCTCTCCAGTTGCCAGGAATCTGTGGAAAAGAAAATCCCTATCCCTATCTGCTTAGGGTTAGGGCTAGAGATAGGGAAGGGTTAGAGCTATTTGTGACAGGAGTTTCTTTTTCAACACTACGTACCTTAGGGTGACCAAGAGACGTTCCTCAGTAGGAATTGCTCAACAGAGCTGTGTGTCCTGCTGTCACGCGGGCCTTAGGTCAACTAAGGCAGAAATACCTGGGGCCCCTGTGGTGTCCCTTTCACTAGGGGAAACCCTGTCTGACGCTCAACTCAGGGTTTTTGCTGATGGTGCAAATGCCTGAGCCTCCACCCTTTCCTTATCTCCTGCTCAGCCCTAAGCTTAACCCTCCACCCTCCACCCAGTGAGGAGACAAACCACCAAAGCCCCAAACAATAAAGACAGACAGGGAGAACTTAAACTGCACCGCGCCGCATACACACAGGACTATACAGTAATGTGAACAGGGCACAACAAAACACAAATATGAGAAGGCGAGAAGGTAACAATGGATCATACGACACCAGATATGAATCTCTCTCTCTCTCTCTCCAACACCTCCACTCCAGACCGGAACCACTTGGTATGACACACAAGCTATAATCGGCGACGCCCATAGGCCAGCACGACTATTTAAAGACCGTGGGCGTGACCAAACATCCAACCTGATCTCCAGCTAGATTAACCCCCGATAGCCTGAGAAACTCAAGCCGGCGCCACTGAGGCTATAGTGGACGGAGGTGGAACTACCTCTGCCTGCCGGACGCTGTGGTGTGAGTAGCGTCCGACATGACAGTACCCCGTCTTCTACGAGGGACCCCAGGGCCCTCAAGACTCATAGGACCCGGCTTGTCTGGATGACGACGGTGAAAAGAACTGACCAGCCGATCTGCATGTATGTCCGAGGCTGGTACCCAAGACCTCTCCTCCGGACCATACCCCCGCCAGTGTACCAAATACTGAAGAGTACGGCGCACTACTCGAGAGTCCACTACCTTGGAGACCTCAAACTCTAAATCGCCATCCACCATGACCGGAGGTGGCATCGGCGTCGTGTCCACAGAGCCTACCACCTTTTTCAATAAAGCCCTGTAAAACACGTTGTGTATCTTGTATACTGCAGGAAGTTCCAACCGATAAGCAACTGGGTTAATGATGGCAGCAATCTTAAAAGGCCCAATAAACCTTGGACCCAATTTTAAAGATGGAATTTTGAGTTTTATATTTTTAGTCGCTAACCACACCCATTCACCCACACACAGGTCCGGACCTGGCACGCGTCTACTGTCAGCCACCCATTTGTACCTCGCACTTATGCTCAACAATCGCTGTTTCACCCTCCTCCAGACCGATGATAATTGAGCTCCTAGCTGGTCCTACTCCGGGACGCCCCCCGAGTCACCCTGACATAAGGTACAAAATTGAGGATGTTGACCGTAAACACAAAAGAACGGAGACTCTCCCGATGACTCTTGACGGTGATTATTTAACGCGAACTCGGCCAGAGGAAGGAAAGTAGACCACTCCTCTTGGTTGTCGGACACAAAGCATCGTAAATACTGCTCCAGATTTTGGTTCATGCGCTCAGTTTGACCATTTGACTGTGGATGAAACGCCGATGAATGTGACAACTTGATCCCCAAACGTGAGCAAAAAGCTTTCCAAAACATCGCAACAAATTGAGTTCCCCTATCAGATACTATGTCCGACGGAACTCCGTGGAGTCTGACCACCTCCTGCACAAACACCTGAGCCAACGTCTTCGCATTGGGCAAGGAAGGCAATGAGACAAAATGCGCCATCTTTGAAAATCGGTCAACCACCACCAGGATGACCGTGTTCCCCGCCGAGACTGGCAAGTCAGGGATAAAATCCATGGAGATTTCTGTCCATGGCCTATTAGGTACCCCCAGAGGCTGTAGCATGCCAGCAGGACGGGCTCGGGGCGACTTGGCCCTGGCGCACGTGATGCAAGCTGCCACGTATGAGACCACGTCCTGCCGGATTTTGGGCCACCAGAAACGACGCGATACCAGCTCCAAGGTGCCCTTAACCCCTGGATGACCAGCCAGTACTGAGCCGTGATGTTCCCTCAACACCTTAAGACGAAGATGAAGGGGTACAAATGATTTGTTGGCGGGAAGTCCCGGCGGTACCTCCTCTTGGGCCTCGGCAATCTCCGCCTCTACCTCAGTCGTGAGAGCCGAAATCACTACACCTTCCTGGAGGATGGGTACCTGCTCTTCCCGAGGTTCTCCCCCCGGAAAACACCTGGACAAGGCATCCGCCTTGGTGTTTTTAGCCCCAGGACGGTAAGTCACCAGAAAATTGAAACGTGTAAAAAACAATGCCCAGCGAGCCTGCCTAGGAGACAGACGCTTGGCTGACTCCAGATAGAGCAGGTTCTTATGGTCGGTGATGACTGTGACCTGGTGAGCTGCCCCCTCCAAGAAGTGTCGCCATTCCTCAAAAGCCAATTTGATGGCCAACAACTCCCTGTTGCCGATATCATAATTCCGTTCGGCCGGCGACAGCTTCTTTGAGAAGTAGGCGCATGGGTGCATATCGCTCAAAGATGAGCCCTGTGACAGTACTGCCCCCACTCCCACCTCAGACGCATCAACCTCCACCACAAAAGGTTTAGACACGTCCGGTTGCACCAGAATGGGGGCTGAAGCAAAACTGTTCTTGCACATATCGCCACCTTAGACCAGCTAGTCAGATCGGTACCTTTTTTTGTCATGTCCGTGAGCGGTTTGGCTATAGTAGAAAAGTGTTTTATAAATTTCCTATAATAATTGGCAAACCCAAGGAACCGCTGGAGCGCTTTCAGATTATCAGGCCTTTCCCATTGTAGCACCGCTTGCACCTTAGCGGTGTCCATTTTAAACCCAGCGGCGGACACAATATATCCCAAAAAAGGCAACTCCTGAACAAAAAATAAGCATTTTTCCAGCTTAGCATAGAGCTTATTCTCACGGAGCAACGGTAGCACCTGCCTGACATGCTCTAAATGAATGTCCCGGTCGCTCGAATAAATGAGGATATCATCCACGTATACAATCACAAATTTCCCTAGGACATGAGCAAATACGTCATTAATAAAATGTTGGAAAACAGCAGGCGCGGTTGTCAACACAAATGGCATAACCAGGCTCTCAAAATGACCCTCAGGAGTGTTACAGGCCGTCTTCCACTCATCCCCCTCACGGACCCTTACGAGATTATACGCCCCCCTGAGGTCAAGCTTGGAAAACCACTTTGCCCCCGCCACCTGGTTGAACAAATCAGGGATCAAAGGCATCGGGTATGGATCACGGATCGTAATCTGGTTTAACTCCCGGAAATCCAGACACGGCCGTAACCCCCCATCTTTCTTCTTAATGAAGAAAAACCCCGCTGCTACAGGCGAGGACGAAGGCCGGATGTATCTATTGCTCAGACTCTCCACGATGTAGTCTTTCAGAGCTTGTCTCTCTGGACCAGAAATATTAAACATCCTGGCCTTAGGTAATTTGGCCCCGGGTTTTAACCTAATCGCACAGTCATAGGCTCTATGTGGAGGCAGTTCTGAGCAACCCTTCTCAGAGAAAACATCCGCGAAATCCTGCAAAGCCTCCGGAAGGCTGGGCGTCACGGCGGACACACATGTGGCCAAGCAATTGTCCTGGCAAAAACCACTCCATTGGACTATGTCCTGAGTTTTCCAATCAATCACCGGGTTGTGCCTGGACAACCATGGAAAACCCAGGACCATTTGTGCTGGGAGATTACGGAGGACCCTACATGTAACCCACTCAGAATGTAGGACCCCAATGTGGAGTTTCACCTCAGCCACAAACTCCGTAATCTCCCCCTGAGGGAGGGGAGCGGCATTAATGGTAACCACCTGAATAGGATGAGGGAGTTTTTCGATCTTAAACCGGGCAGAGCGTGCAAACTCCTCATCTATGAGATTGGTGGCGGACCCGCTATCCACAAACACTGATATTGGTAGCTCTCTGCCCGCGATAATAACCTTGGCAGGGAGCATACATTGAGATACCATCATGGAGGATATGCATACGCTTAGTTGGGTCTCCTCCATACCCACTGAGCTTAGCAGTTTTCCGCCGGTGTGACCTTCTTCGGTAGCACAGGACAAGCGTTAACATAATGATTCCTTTTACCACAGTAAAAACATGCTCCGGGCTTCCTGAACCCAGGAACGCAAGGCTTAACCTGTGACACCCCCGCAATTTGCATAGGTTCAGTGGGCTCACCTGCAGCAACCACACTTGCACCCCTGCTTTCCCCCAGGGGTAGCGTCTCCTGTGCCCCCTGACGCAAACGGCGATCAATACGTATAACCAAACTCATGGCAGACTCCAACTATGCAGGAGTCTCATACATCAGGAGGGCCTGTTTAACTCTTCCTGAAACCCCATGAATAAACTGACTCCGCAGCGCTGGGTCGTTCCACTGTGTGTCTACTGCCCAACGGCGAAATTCTGAGCAATAGTCTTCCGCCATACGTTCCCCCTGACGGAGGACGCGGATTTTAGATTCTGCTAGAGCTAATCTGTCGGGATCATCATAAATGAGCCCGAGTGCAGAAAAAATATTATCGACAGAATGAAATGTAGCAGAGTCAGCTGGTAAGGAAAATGCCCATGCTTGGGGGTCCTCACTCAGTAATGATAACACCAGGCCCACCCGCTGAGCCTCATTACCTGAGGAGATAGGGCGCATGCGGAAGTATAACTTGCAGGCCTCCCGAAATATGACAAATTTGCTGCGTTCCCCTGAGAATCGTTCTGGCAGCGGGATCTTGGGCTCTGCACCGACACCTGCAGATGCCGTTTGCACCTTCGCTACTACCAGGCCCTGCTGCTGAACTGCCCCTTTCAACTCGGAGACCTGTAAGGACAGCGCCGCCAACTGGCGGGTTATGGAATCCATGGGATCCATGGACTCCTGAAAATTGTAGGCCGATTATAATGTCACGCGGGCCTTAGGTCAACTAAGGCAGAAATACCCGGGGCCCCTGTGGTGTCCCTTTCACTAGGGGAAACCCTGTCTGACCCTCAACTCAGGGTTTTTGCTGATGGTGCAAATGCCTGAGCCTCCACCCTTTCCTTATCTCCTGCTCAGCCCTAAGCTTAACCCTCCACCCTCCACCCAGTGAGGAGACAAACCACCAAAGCCCCAAACAATAAAGACAGACAGTGAGAACGTAAACTGCACCGCGCCGCATACACACAGGACTATACAGTAATGTGAACAGGGCACAACAAAACACAAATATGGGAAGGCGAGAAGGTAACAATGGATCATACGACACCAGATATGAATCTCTCTCTCTCTCTCTCTCTCTCCAACACCTCCACTCCAGACCGGAACCACTTGGTATGACACACAAGCTATAATCGGCGACGCCCATAGGCCAGCACGACTATTTAAAGACCGTGGGGGTGACCAAACATCCAACCTGATCTCCAGCTAGATTAACCCCCGATAGCCTGAGAAACTCAAGCCGGCGCCACTGAGGCTATAGTGGACGGAGGTGGAACTACCTCTGCCTGCCGGACGCTGTGGTGTGAATAGCGTCCAACATGACACCTGCCTGGCCATGGTTCCTTGGACACGGTCCTAATAGGTCCGTGAAGAAGGCACATAGTGCTGAAACATGTAGTCCCTTGCTGGAATGTTACCAATTGTTTGGAGTTCCTCATACATTTTTTATATGAATTAATGGATAAATAAAGAAGAAGATTTTATAATTCTGGTGAACTTTCATGTTTTTGCTGGATCCCAATTCTCTTATATTTTCTATTTATTGGGGCACACTCCCTGCCTGGATCCGTGCAGAATATAAGGTGAACACCGACTATTGCATTAAGAGGAACTCCTTTATGGTGAGCTGGCTATATGTTCTTTACATTGTTTGAATATGTATATATATATATATATTACAAGCAATTATGCAAAATATCTATGTAAGTGATTCTATTACATATTAAATATATATAATACAATAGTATTTGACTTTTTTAAAAATCCTCCTTACAACAGTCACCATGTGGGAAGGTTACCCTTGGTCTAAAACCTCTCAATAACAGTAATAAACATGCAATTCGCTCAGTGCCTATCTTCACCATGAGTACATTGCTGCCTTGACAACTGGTAGCAGGGGCTGTTTTGTGTCTTAGTGAAGATTGCAGAGAAAGAAGCAGGAGGGGGCCATTGATGGTAAAAACAGAATACCTTTTATTGTAATTTTCAAAGGTGAACACTGACCACTGAACATCCAGGCTGTAAGGATACTGGAGGGCCCAAAAAATTGTATTTAAAATTTAAGTCATGTCTATTTTACATACGGTAATTATTGATTTCTCTTCCTCATCTAATGTATTATTATTATTATTATTATTATTTATTGTTATAGCGCCATTTATTCCATGGCGCTTTACATGTGAGGGGGGTATACATAAAAACAAGTACAATAATCTTAAACAATACAAGTCATAACTGGTACAGGAGGAGAGAGGACCCTGCCCGCGAGGGCTCACAATCTTCAAGGGATGGGTGATAATACAGTAGGCGAGGGTAGAGCTGGTCGTGCAGCGGTTTGGTCGATCGGTGGTTACTGCAGGTTATAGGCTTGTCGGAAGAGGTGGGTCTTCAGGCTCTTTTTGAAGGTTTCGATGGTAGGTGAGAGTCTGATATGTTGTGGTAGAGAGTTCCAGAGTAGGGGTGATGCGCGAGAGAAATCTTGTATGCGATTGTGGGAAGAGGAGATAAGAGGGGAGTAGAGAAGGAGATCTTGTGAGGATCGGAGGTTGCGTGCAGGAAAGTACCGGGAGACGAGGTCACAGATGTATGGAGGAGACAAGTTGTGGATGGCTTTGTATGTCATGGTTAGGGTTTTGTAATGGAGTCTCTGGGCAATTGGGAGCCAGTGAAGGGATTGACAGAGGGGAGAAGCTGGGGAATAGCGGGGGGACAGGTGGATTAGTCGGGCAGCAGAGTTTAGAATAGATTGGAGGGGTGCGAGAGTGTTTGAGGGGAGGCCGCAGAGCATGAGGTTGCAGTAGTCAAGGCGAGAGATGATGAGGGCATGGACTAGGGTTTTTGCAGATTCTTGGGTGAGGAATGAACGGATGCGTGAAATATTTTTGAGTTGAAGTCGGCAGGAAGTGGAAAGGGTTTGGATATGTGGTTTGAAGGAGAGATCAGCATCAAGGATAACTCCGAGGCAGCGAGCTTGTGGGACTGGGGAGAGTGGGCAGTCATTTACTGTAATTGATAGGTTCGTAGGGGGGGTCACGTGAGATGGGGGAAAGATGATGAATTCTGTTTTGTCCATGTTGAGTTTCAGATATCTAGTGGAGAAGAAGGATGAAATAGTGGACAGACATTGAGGGATTCTGGTTAGTAGGGAGGTGATATCTGGTCCAGAGATGTAGATCTGTGTGTCATCAGCATAAAGATGATACTGAAAGCCATGAGATTCTATGAGCTGTCCCAGGCCAAAGGTGTAAATAGAGAACAGCAGGGGCCCTAGGACTGAACCTTGTGGGACTCCGACAGATAGGGGGCGAGGTGAGGAGGTGGTGTGTGAGTGGGAGACGCTGAATGTCCGGTCTGTTAGGTATGATGAGATCCAGGAGAGGGCCAAGTCTGTGATGCCGAGGGATGAGAGGGTCTGTAATAATAGGGAATGGTCCACTGTGTCAAAGGCAGCCGACAGGTCCAGGAGGAGGAGGACAGAGTAGTGTCGCTTGCTCTTGGCAGTTAAGAGGTCATTGGTGACCTTAGTAAGGGCAGTTTCAGTGGAGTGGTGTGACCGGAAGCCAGATTGTAAGCGGTCGAAGAGGGAGCAAGAAGAGAGATGGGAGGACAGTTCAAGGTAGACGTGTTGTTCCAGTAGCTTGGAGGCGTATGGGAGAAGTGATATAGGGCGATAGCTAGATACAGAGGATGGGTCAAGAGAGGGCTTTTTGAGGATAGGTGTGATGGAGGCATGTTTAAAGCTTGAGGGGAAAACACCAGTTGTTAGTGATAGGTTGAAGAGATGGGTTAGGGTTGGGATGAAGACTGTGGTGAGGTTTGGGATGAAGTGGGATGGGATCGGGTCGAGTGCACAGGTGGTGAGATGTGATCTTGAGAGTAGAGTGGAGAGTCGATCTTCTGTAATGGTGGAGAAGTTGGTTTTGAAGGTGGAGGGCTGGGAAGTCGGGAGGAAGGGCTCTGGGGGTTGTTGACCAAAACTGTCCCTGATGTTATCAATTTTCTGCTTGAAAAATGAGGCAAAGTCTTCAGCTGAGATGAGTGGGGAGGGAGGAGGTGCTGGGGGGCGGAGGAGAGAATTGAAGGTGTTGAATAACTGTTTAGGGTTGTGAGACAGGGAGGATATGAGAGATGAGAAGTAGGTTTGTTTAGCTGTGGCGAGTGTGGTCTTGAAAGTAGTGAGGGACTGTTTGAATGCGATGAAATGCTCGTTGGAGTGGGATCTTTTCCATCTGCGCTCAGCAGCCCTGGAAGCTCGCCTCAGCTCTTTGGTCAGGCTGGTGTGCCAGGGCTGTCTGTTGATTTTGCGAGTTTTGGTATGTGTAAGTGGGGCAGCGGATTCCAAAGCTACAGCTATTGTGGTGTTATATAGAGCGGCAGCGTCATCCGCATTGTGTAAGGAACTTATATCTGTAAGAGGGAGGAGGGATTCGGAGAATGAGTGTAGGTCAAGGTGTTTAAGATTCCTGCGAGGGTGTGAAAGTTTGTGGGGTGGGGATTGTAGACATGGAGTGAAGAGGGAAGAGAATGTGAGCAGGTTGTGGTCAGAGAGAGGAAGAGGTGAGTTAGAGAGGTTAGATAGGGAGCAGAGGCGGGTGAAGATGAGGTCCAGTGTGTGGCCATCTTTGTGGGTGGCTGTAGAAGACCATTGAGTGAGGCCGAAGGAGGAAGTGAGAGATAGAAGTTTAGTGGCAGCTGAGAGGGAAGTGTCAATGGGGATGTTGAAGTCGCCCATGATGATAGTAGGGATGTCCGCGGAAAGGAAATGAAGTAACCAGGTGGTGAAGTGGTCAAAGAAGGTGGTGGCTGGCCCTGGGGGGCGGTAGATGACAGCCAGTTGGAGGTTGGAGGGGGAGTAGATGCGCACAGAGTGCACCTCAAAGGAAGGGAGGGTAACAGAGGGTGGCAGTGGGATTGGGGTGAAGGAGCAGGTATCTGACAGGAGAAAACCAACTCCTCCACCATGTTTGCTGCTGGGGCGGGGGGTGTGAGAAAGGTGGAAGCCGCCATACGAAAGTGCAGCAGGAGAGGCTGTGTCAGAAGGGGTGAGCCAGGTTTTGGTGATGGCGAGGAAGGAGAGTTTGGTAGTAACAAAAAGATCATGGATGTAGGAAAGCTTGTTGCAGACAGAGCGAGCGTTCCACAGAGCTCCTGTTAGTGGGACTGGGGAAGCGGGGGCTGGGTGAATGGGTATAAGGTTGGAGAGGTTACGGAAGGTTGTGATAGAGCGTGGATGGGAGGTAGAAATGACTGTGGGAATGTGGTGAGGACCAGGATTTGGAGAGATATCACCAGCAGTGAGAAGGAGCAGAGAAAGTGTTAGCAGGTGGGAGCAGGATGTATCTCACATTAAAGCATAAAAGGTGAGCAGAACTGCTTCACGTCACTTGTCTTATCTATTGCATTTTTTCTAGGCTGTATTGTGCATAAATATGTGACTTCAGATTTTGTATTAGTCTAGCCTGATGAAGAGACCTGAGTAGTCTCGAAAGCTTGCAATGTATTACCATCTTTTCAGTTAGCCATTAAAAGGTATCAACTACTGAGGACTCTCAATCCTGAATATTTTTCTATCTACTGGCTAACACGGTACAAAGATATACATCTTTCCTGTAGTTAGATAAGTGAAGTAATGATAATGATAGAGTTAATGTTCAAGACTAGCCCATAATGGGAGGGGTTTAGTGTTAAAGAAAGAGACCACCTCCTGTGGACAATTAGAGACAGTACAAGATCAATTAGGAAGTATCTGTGAGCATTGCTGCCATTGTGGGTGAACTACGGGAAACCAAGGGACAAGGAAGTAGCGCTACCTTGAAGTGACCAAAGAGGCTGAGTGACCTTCCACCTTAAAGAGGTCCTTGGATATGATGACGTGCCACGAGAAACCTGGAGTTTACTAAATGCAGATGGTAATGGACCTAAACAGGTCTGAGTTTGTGGGACTAGTGGGGGTCCCGAGCGGTAGATCAAGGGCACCAGTAGTGAAAGAAATAGAATGCAGAACCACTGAGCAGGTTGAGACTTGCTGAACAGGATTCTGGTGACAAGCTAGGCTGTGACGTAGGGCGAAACAGTGCGCTTCACTGGCTCTGGAGTTGACGACAGTCGAAGGATACTGTGTGTGAAAATGTTTTACACTGTGAAAGAATCGTCCATAACACTTTATACCTGCTACAGCTTGTACATAACACTTACTGTTATGAGTTCATTTTCCCCTTCACCATTGAGGTCTGATGAACTCCCTCTTCTGGTGAAGGAAGGTAGTGAGGCTGATTACCAAGCACCTGAGCTGGGAGAGGATGACTGGGCGACGGGGATCTCTGACTGGATATAAGGCCGCCGACGCCCTTCCTCCTCGCTGGTGATTTCTCTGTGGAATTCTAGGAGACCAGTCTGATTCCTGCTCCTCAAAAGCTAAGTTTTCTGCTTTGCCTTTTTTCATTTGTGTTTTGGTTTTAGTTTGCCTTGCGTTTCTGGATTCTGCCATTCCCTGCTGGGGTGAGCTGAATTCCTTTTTTGTCGGTTGCTCTGTCTTCAGAAAATACCTGAGTACTGACATAGTCTTTTTGAAGCCTAGCGTCTTCAGGGCCTTTTTCCCTGTCAGTCTGTTGGCTCTTATTTTCATAGGGTTTTTCGCGGATTGCAGACAGCAGCTTTCCTATCCTGTCCTGTCTAGTTAGCTTGGGCCCCATCATTTGCTCAGTCTATCTTTCTATCTGTGTTAGTGTTTTTTCTTCTTGCTTCACCATCATTATATGTTGGGGGCTGCCTATTGCTTTGGGGTCTGCTCTGGGGCAGTTTAGATTTCCCTTTCTGTCTTTAGGCTAGGCAGTTCTCCGGCTGTGATCGAGGGGTCTAGGGCATCGTAGGAACCCCCCACGGCTACTGCTAGTTGTTGTTGATAGGTTCAGGGGTCTGCAATCCGATAGCTGCCAACTTCTCTGGTTTTCTGGACTTAGCTAGCATTTCTGTTTTTGCCTCCTACGGTGACTCATTCATAACAGCTTACTAAGATAATGTTCAGTAAAGACTGTGCTTTATAACAGAAGTCTCCTTTATTGAACACTGAAACCTATGGTCATGACTGGCCAACACCATTGGCTACAGGTGGTCTGCATGGGTGCAAGGCACTCACAGCACCAACAACAACATCCAGCCAGGACCCACTCTTTCATGTAGCATGCAGGGACTTGACAGGAAAAGTGCCTTGCCCATGGCTTCTGTCCTGCGCTGTGCTATAATGTTACCCCACCACCTGGCATCCCTATATAGTTCCAGCCTACCACAGGCTGCAATATCAAAGTAGCAGATCAAAGTCTGATCTTTGACTGCTGGAGAAGTAAACACTCTCTGTGCTGTTCATAGTGGAAGAATATAATGTAGCTCCATCATAGAGTATAATGCAGCCCTCCCATAGAATATAATGCAGCCCCCTCATAGAGTAAAATGCAGCCCCCCTCATATAGTATAATGCAGCCCCCCATAGAATATAATGTAGCTCCCCATAGAATATAACGTAGCTCCCTCATAGAGTATAATGCAGCCCCCTACACAGAATATAATGCAATCCCCTCAAAGAATAAAATAAAATGTAGCTCCCTCATAGAGTTTAATGCAGCCCCCCCATAGAATACAATGCAGCCCTCTCATAGAGTATAAGGCAGCCCCCCATAGAATATAATGTAGCCTACATAGAGTATAATGAAGGCCCCAATGCATCCTCCCTCATATAGTATTATGCATCCCCCCATAGAATAGAATATACAACCTTCATACAGTATAATGCAGCCCTCATCATATATTAAAAAGCAGCACCCCATAGAATACAATGTAGCCCCCTAATATAGTATAATGCAGCCCCCTATAGAATATAATGTAGCCCTCTCATAGAGTATAATGTATCCCCCCTCACAGAACATAAAGCAGCCCCCCATAAAATATAATGTAGCCCCCTCGTAGAGTATGATGCAGGACCCCCATAGAATATAATGTAGCCCCCTCATATAGTATAATGCAGCCCCTCCATAGAATATAATGTAGTCCCTTCATAGAGTATCATGCAGCCTCCTTATAGAATATAATGCAGTCCACATAGAATGTAATATAGCGCCTCATACAGTATACTGCAGCCCCCCATAGAATATAATTTAACCCAACCATAGAATATAAAGCAACCCACTCATATAATATATTGTAGCTCCCAAAGAATATAATGTAGCTCCCCACAGAATATAATGCAGCCCCTCATAGAATATAATGCAGCCCCCTCATATAGTATAGAGCAGCCCCCCACAGAATATAATGTAGTCCCCTCAAATAGTATAATGCAGCCCCCCACAAAATATAATGTAGCCCCATCATAGAGTATAATGCAGCCCCCTTCATAGAATATAACGTTCTCCCATAGAATATAATGCAGCCCCCTCATTTAGTATAATGCAGTGCCCCACAGAATATAATGTAGCCCCCTCATAGAGTATAATGCACCACCCCATAGAATATAATGATATAATGTAGCCTTCTCATAAAGTATAATGCAGCCCACCATAGAATATAATGTAGCCCCCTCATAGAGTAAAACGCAGCCCCCATAGAATATAATGTAGCCCCCATAGAGTATAATTTAGCCCATCTCATATAGTATAATGCAACCGTCCCATAGAATATAATGTATCCCCCTCACATAGTATAATGCAAGCCCCACATAGAATAAAATGCAGTCCCCTCATAGAATATAATTTAGCCCCCTTATAGAAAATAATACAGCCCCCCATAGAATATAATGTAGCTCCCTCATAGAATATAATTCAGCACAGTACTACAGTATTATTGCCATCAGGTCATTGTGCACTTGTGTCAGAGACAGAGGGGAATGATTGGGGAAGGTGCATCATGTGACTCTCTCCTCTATTATTGCTTTCAACTGAATCGGCAAAATTCAACTGAACTGGCGCTGGGTGGGCCCCCCTGACTCATGGGCCCCATTGCGGTCTCATGGTGTGCTGCTATTAGCGATACACCACTGATTGGGTGCCCTAGGCAGCTGCCTCATCTGCCTATCCCTAATGACTTTCCTGTCCGTATGCTGTCCATAGGGCATCCATGTGCTATCCGTTTTTATACATGAGCAGGTATTAAAAGCCCAAATACAATTTCCTATGGTAAACAATTCAAATATATCTGTGATGTTGTACAATTGATCTGTATGGGATCCAGTTATTTATTTTGCACACCCATAGAGTAGAATAGGCGAGTCTCAACACATAGAAGAACCCAATATATGCTGCAATTGATTTCACCACAAATTCCATCCTTAAAAAAAACTGCATGTGTGAACAGTCATATTGAATAACATTGATCGTACTGCTGTCAGTTTTTTTCACAGACAGCAATCAGACTTAAAATGCAGTCATGTGAAATTGACAGAATAACTCTGTTTCCTCTGTTTAGAAAATCCACAATCATTTCACACATGCAGCAATTTTAATGATTTGGTTAGTGTCATAGATGAAATTGTAAAAATCTATAAAACTATCTCTTAAGCGGGTACGTGACATGCTCATATATAGGGTTTAAGCATGATTTCATCAGGAATTGAAAGGAACAGGAGCTAGCATTCTAAGAATACTACATTTGACACCAATTCAACTATGACCTCCTGCTATGAGCAAGTAATTAAAGTAGGTTATCTGCTAGAGAACAAACACAAGGTCTGGACTCAGTGAACACCAGAAGTGTGGAGGTGACAAATTAATCACTTCCGGAGAAAATTCTTCTAGTCTTCAAAGGAATTATAGCAGACTCTTTGGAGCCATATTATTATTATGAATATAGGTTTTTTGTGACAGACAGGTTCTACAGTTATTGGAGGCATATTTTTGGAGTTGTAACAAAATGACAAATGTAACGAATTTACATCCATCACTAGGTGGCCTGCGCATCAGTCCCAAATTAATATTGGACATATGGATGATAGTTCATATGCAATGTTTCATATTTATAAAAAGCTGAAATCATGATGGGAAGTATACAGTAGGTATAGGAGAACTGGCATGCACACAGTAAAAATTGTGAGTTGCAGTCGGAAGGAAGTACAAGCCCCTGGTACATGTAGTTAGGAATTTCACCACACCCTTTTTTTCATAGCTACAAGAATATTATTTCCATGTGAAAGAAAAAAAAAACAGACATGTTCAGGTTTTCAAAGGTGCCGGCATTGAAGTGACATATTATTATGCTTTATCACACAGTCGCTTAGTGAAAAGTTGTGACAGGCACTCCTGTACCTAAGTCATATCTGTTTTTTTTCCTTCACATGGAAATAAAGTCTTTGCATCTATTAAAACTAGATGGAAAATATGCATTAATCTCACACCTGTGTCATCCAGATGGGCAGATATCCTGAAAGTTGGGGATTTCATAATTTTTGGGGACCTAGCCACTTGACGTTGATCAGCCTCCATATGAGCTCACCAAGGGGCAGTATATGGGAATGACTGTTATCTAATAAATACAGATTCTGAGCTACAGTCTTTGTCAGTCCTGGAAGATACTGTTCACTGTCGTTTTGTAACATTTTAAAAGAAGAGCTTCTCTCCACTAAGATCAGGGCCATTTCTGTGACATCAGGTCTAGAACTTTTCTTTTGTTGTACCTTTTATTTTTCATAGTTGTATATACTGTATTGTTTTGCCCCCTTTTGTAATATCTTTTGTATATTTTTACAAACACTGCCTCATAAAATTTGCTCATAGTTTGTACCTATTGATACTGTGTGGTGATCCTATTTTTTTGCATGATTCTTTTCCCCTTTTTTTTGACTGCCTACTTTTCCAATTAAATATATAAAATGTTCTAGCTTTGTTCCTCTTGTTCTATAAACCACACCCCTGAAGCCATATGCTACCCATAACAGGTGTCCAACTGGTCTGTATAAACAATTGGTGGTGACAGCTAGTTTTGTTTGGCTTTTGCCAAGCTTGATGGAACCGTACCGTAGTGGAAAAAATTAAGAGACCACCACATCAAAACCCTATCATGGGCAGCCCATTCTCCAGACCTGAACCCCATTCAAAACCTCTGGAATGTAATCAAGAGGATGATGGATAGTCACAAGCCATCAAACAAAGAAGAACTGATTAAATTTTTGCACCAGAAGCAGTGTGAAAGTCTGATGGAAAGCATGCCAAGACGCAGGAAAGCTGTTTTTAAAAATCATGGTTATTCCACAAAATATTGATTTCAGAACTCTTCCTGAGTCAAAACATTAGTATTGTTGTTTCTAAATGATTATGAACTTGTTTTCTATGCATTATTTGAGGTCTGAAAGCACTGGTTGTTTTTTTTTAATTTTGACCATTTTTCTTTGTCAGAAAAATAATACAAAATTTATTGCTTCGAAATTCGGAGACATGTTGTCAGAAGTTTATAGACTAAAAGAACAATTTACATTTTACTCAAAAATATACCTATAAAGAGAAAAATCAGACAAACTGAAAGTTTGAAAGTGGTCTCTTCATTTTTACCAGAGCTGTATATATATATATATATATACATATATATATATATATATAAATATATACACTGTATATATATATATATATATAATATATAAAGCTCAAAGTGTGTATGTATATATGTATTTATGTACAGTGGGGAAAAAAAGTATTTAGTCAGTCAGCAATAGTGCAAGTTCCACCACTTAAAAAGATGAGAGGCGTCTGTAATTTACATCATAGGTAGACCTCAACTATGGGAGACAAACTGAGAAAAAAAAATCCAGAAAATCACATTGTCTGGTTTTTTTTCATTTTATTTGCATATTATGGTGGAAAATAAGTATTTGGTCAGAAACAAGCAATCAAGATTTCTGGCTCTCACAGACCTGTAACTTCTTCTTTAAGAGTCTCCTCTTTCCTCCACTCATTACCTGTAGTAATGGCACCTGTTTAAACTTGTTATCAGTATAAAAAGACACCTGTGCACACCCTCAAACAGTCTGACTCCAAACTCCACTATGGCGAAGACCAAAGAGCTGTCAAAGGACACCAGAAACAAAATTGTAGCCCTGCACCAGGCTGGGAAGACTGAATCTGCAATAGCCAACCAGCTTGGAGTGAAGAAATCAACTGTGGGAGCAATAATTAGAAAATGGAAGACATTCAAGACCACTGGTAATCTCCCTCGATCTGGTGCTCCACGCAAAATCCCACCCCATGGGGTCAGAATGATCACAAGAACGGTGAGCAAAAATCCCAGAACCACGCGGGGGGACCTAGTGAATGAACTGCAGAGAGCTGGGACCAATGTAACAAGGCCTATCATAAGTAACACACTACGCCACCATGGACTCAGATCCTGCAGTGCCAGACGTGTCCCACTGCTTAAGCCTGTACATGTCCGGGCCCGTCTGAAGTTTGCTAGAGAGCATTTGGATGATCCAGAGGAGTTTTGGGAGAATGTCGTATGGTCTGATGAAACCAAACTGGAACTGTTTGGTAGAAACACAACTTGTCGTGTTAGGAGGAAAAAGAATACTGAGTTGCATCCATCAAACACCATACCTATTGTAAAGCATGGTGGTGGAAACATCATGCTTTGGGGCTGTTTCTCTGCAAAGGGGCCAGGACGACTGATCCGGGTACATGAAAGAATGAATGGGGCCCTGTATCGTGAGATTTTGAGTGCAAACCTCCTTCCATCAGCAAGGGCATTGAAGATGAAACGTGGCTGGGTCTTTCAACATGACAATGATCCAAAGCACACCGCCAGGGCAACAAAGGAGTGGCTTCGTAAGAAGCATTTCAAGGTCCTGGAGTGGCCTAGCCAGTCTCCAGATCTCAACCCTATAGAAAACCTTTGGAGGGAGTTGAAAGTCCGTGTTGCCAAGCGAAAAGCCAAAAACATCACTGCTCTAGAGGAGATCTGCATGGAGGAATGGGCCAACATACCAACAACAGTGTGTGGCAACCTTGTGAAGACTTACAGAAAACGTTTGACCTCTGTCATTGCCAACAAAGGATATATCACAAAGTATTGAGATGAAATTTTGTTTCTGAACAAATACTTATTTTCCACCATAATATGCAAATAAAATGAAAAAAAAACCAGACAATGTGATTTTCTGGATTTTTTTTTCTCAGTTTGTCTCCCATAGTTGAGGTCTACCTATGATGTAAATTACAGACGCCTCTCATCTTTTTAAGTGGTGGAACTTGCACTATTGCTGACTGACTAAATACTTTTTTTCCCCACTGTATGTGTGTGTGTATGTATGTGTGTGTGTGTCTCCGGGATAGGCATCCGCACCGTCGCAGCTACAGCCACAAAGTTAAAACTATTGTCTCAAGACCAGTAGAGATTACTCCTCAATGCAACAGGCTGAAATTGGATGGTGTATGACAAGGTGGAGGGTGTCTATAGGATTGGTGAGAATTTGGATCTCAATAGAGATTTGAGGATGCTGAACTATTGTCTCAGGCACAGGAGAGATTACACCTCAATGAAAAAGGCTGAAATTGGATGGTGTATGACAAGGTGGAGGGTGTCTATAGTATTGGTGAGAATTTGAATCTCACTAGAGATTTGAGGACGCTGAACTATTGTCTCAGGCACAGGAGAGATTACACCTCAATGTAACAGGCTGAAATTGGATGGTGTATGACAGGGTGGAGGGTGTCTATAGGATTGGTGAGAATTTGGATCTCACTAGAGATTTGAGGATACTGAACTGTAGGCTGTAGTGTGCATAAATATGTGACTTCAGATTTTGTATTAGGCTAGCCTGATGAAGAGACCTGAGTAGTCTCGAAAGCTTGCAATGTGTTAATATCTTTTCAGTTAGCCATTAAAATGTATCAACTACTGAGGACTCTCAATCCTGAATATTTTTCTATCTACTGGCTAACACGGTACAAAGATATACATCTTTCCTGTATCAAAATATAGTATTGGTGAGAATTTGAATCTCACTAGAGATTTGAGGACGCTGAACTATTGTCTCAGGACCAGGAGAGATTACACCTCAATGTAACAGGCTGAAATTGGATGGTGTATGACAAGGTGGAGGGTGTCTATAGTATTGGTGAGAATTTGAATCTCACTATAGATTTGAGGATGCAGAACTATTGTCTCAGGCACAGGAGAGATTACACCTCAATGTAGCAGGCTGAAATTGCAATGTGTATGACAAGGTGGAGGGTGTCTAAAGGACTGGTGAGAATTTGAATCTCACTATAGATTTGAGGATGCAGAACTAATGTCTCAGGACCAGGAGAGATTACACCTCAATGTAACATGCTGAAATTGGAAGGTGTATGACAAGGTGCAGGGTGTCTATAGGATTGGTGAGAATTTGGATCTCACTAGAGATTTGAGGATGCTGAACTATTGTCTCAGGCACAGGAGAGATTACACCTCAATGTGACAGGCTGAAATTGGATGGTGTATGACAAGGTGGAGGGTGTCTATAGGATTGGTGAGAATTTGGATCTCACTAGAGATTTGAGGACGCTGAACTATTGTCTCAGGCACAGGAGAGATTACACCTCAATGTAAAAGGCTGAAATTGGATGGTGTACGACAAGGTGGAGGGTGTCTATAGGATTGGTGAGAATTTGAATCTCACTATAGATTTGAGGAAACTGAACTATTGTCTCAGGACCAGGAGAGATTACACCTCAATGTAACAGGCTGAAATTGGATGGTGTATGACAATGTGGAGGGTGTCTATAGGATTGGTGAGAATTTGGATCTCACTAGAGATTTGAGGATGCTGATCTATTGTCTCAGGCACAGGAGAGATTACACCTCAATGTAACAGGCTGAAATTGGATGGTGTACGACAAGGTGGAGGGTGTCTATAGTATTGGTGAGAATTTGAATCTCACTAGAGATTTGAGAATGCTGAACTATTGTCTCAGGCACAGGAGAGATTACACCACAATGTAACAGGCTGAAATTTGATGGTGCATGACAGGGTGGAGGGTGTCTATAGGATCGGTGAGAATTTGGATCTCACTAGAGATTTGAGGATGCTGAACTGTAGGCTGTAGTGTGCATAAATATGTGACTTCAGATTTTGTATTAGTCTAGCCTGATGAAGAGACCTGAGTAGTCTCGAAAGCTTGCAATGTGTTACCATCTTTTCAGTTAGCCATTAAAAGGTATCAACTACTGAGGACTCTCAATCCTGAATATTTTTCTATCTACTGGCTAACACGGTAGAAAGATATACATCTTTCCTGTATCAAAATATAGTATTGGTGAGAATTTGAATCTCACTAGAGATTTGAGGATGCTGAACTATTGTCTCAGGCACAGGAGAGATTACACTTCAATGTAACAGGCTGAAATTGGATGGTGTATGACAAGGTGGAGGGTGTCTATAGGATTGGTGAGAATTTGGATCTCACTAGAGATTTGAGGATGCTGAACTATTGTCTCAGGCACAGGAGAAATTACACCTCAATGTAACAGGCTGAAATTGGATGGTGTATGACAAGGTGGAGGGTGTCTAAAGGACTGGTGAGAATTTGAATCTCACTATAGATTTGAGGACGCAGAACTATTGTCTCAGGGCCAGGAGAGATTACACCTTAATGTAACATGCTGAAATTGGAAGGTGTATGAAAAGGTGGAGGGTGTCTATAGGATTGGTGAGAATTTGGATCTCACTAGAGATTTGAGGATGCTGAACTATTGTCTCAGGCACAGCAGAGATTACACCTCAATGTAACTGGCTGAAATTGGATGGTGTATGACAAGGAGGAGGGTGTCTATAGGATTGGTAAGAATTTGAATCTCACTATAGATTTGAGGACGCAGAACTATTGTCTCAGTCACAGGAGAAATTACACCTCAATGTAACAGGCTGAAATTGGATGGTGTATGACAAGGTGGAGGGTGTCTATAGGATGGGTGAGAATTTGAATCTCACTATAGATTTGAGGACGCTGAACTATTGTCTCAGGACCAGGAGAGATTACACCTCAATGTAACAGGCTGAAATTGGATGGTGTATGACAAGGTGGAGGGTGTCTATAGGATTGGTGAGAATTTGAATCTCACTACAGATTTGAGGAAGCAGAACTATTGTCTCAGGCACAGGAGAGATTACACCTCAATGTAACAGGCTGAAATTGGATGGTGTATGACAAGGTGGAGGGTGTCTATAGGATTGGTGAGAATTTGAATCTCACTACAAATTTGAGGACGCAGAACTATTGTCTCAGGCACAGGAGAGATTACACCTCAATGTAACAGGCTGAAATTGGATGGTGTATGACAAGGTGGAGGGTGTCTATAGGATTGGTGAGAATTTGGATCTCACTAGAGATTTGAGGACGCTGAACTATTGTCTCAGGCACAGGAGAGATTAAACCTCAATGTTACGGGCTGAAATTGGATGCTGTATGACAGGGTGGAGGGTGTCTATAGGATTGGTGAGAATTTGGATCTCACTAGAGATTTGAGGATGCTGAACTATTGTCTCAGGCACAGGAGAGAGTACACCTCAATGTAACAGGCTGAAATTGGATGGTGTATGACAAGGTGGAGGGTGTCTATAGGATTGGTGAGAATTTGGATCTCACTAGAGATTTGAGGACGCTGAACTATTGTCTCAGGCACAGGAGAGATTACACCTCAATGTAAAAGGCTGAAATTGGATGGTGTACGACAAGGTGGAGGGTGTCTATAGTATTGGTGAGAATTTGAATCTCACTAGAGATTTGAGGACGCTGAACTATTGTCTCAGGCACAGGAGAGATTACACCTCAATGTAACAGGCTGAAATTGGATGGTGTATGACAATGTGGAGGGTGTCTATAGTATTGGTGAGAATTTGAATCTCACTAGAGATTTGAGGACGCTGAACTATTGTCTCAGGCACAGGAGAGATTACATCTCAATGTAACAGGCTGAAATTGAATGGTGTATGACAAGGTGGAGGGTGTCTATAGGATTGGTGAGAATTTGAATCTCACTATAGATTTGAGGACGCTGAACTATTGTCTCAGGACCAGGAGAATTTACACCTCAATGTAACAGGCTGAAATTGGATGGTGTATGACAAGGTGGAGGGTGTCTATAGGATTGGTGAGAATTTGAATCTCACTACAGATTTGAGGATGCTGAACTATTGTCTCAGGACCAGGAGAATTTACACCTCAATGTAACAGGCTGAAATTGGATGGTGTATGACAAGGTGGAGGGTGTCTATAGGATTGGTGAGAATTTGAATCTCACTACAGATTTGAGGACGCAGAACTATTGTCTCAGGCACAGGAGAGATTACACCTCAATGTAACAGGCTGAAATTGGATGGTGTATGACAAGGTGGAGGGTGTCTATAGGATTGGTGAGAATTTGAATATCACTACAGATTTGAGGACGCAGAACTATTGTCTCAGGCACAGGCGAGATTACACCTCAATGTAACAGGCTGAAATTGGATGGTGTATGACAAGGTGGAGGGTGTCTATAGGATTGGTGAGAATTTGGATCTCACTATAGATTTGAGGACGCAAAACTATTATCTCAGGACAAGGAGAGATTACACCTCAATGTAACAGGCTGAAATTGAATGGTGTAAGACAGGGTGGAGGGTGTCTATAGGATTGGTGAGAATTTGGATCTCACTAGAGATTTGAGGACGCTGAACTATTGTCTCAGGCACAGGAGAGATTACACCTCAATGTTACGGGCTGAAATTGGATGCTGTATGACAGGGTGGAGGGTGTCTATAGGATTGGTGAGAATTTGGATCTCACTGGAGATTTGAGGACGCTGAACTATTGTCTCAGGCACAGGAGAGATTACACCTTAATGTAACAGGCTGAAATTGGATGGTGTATGACATGGTGGAGGGTATATATAGGATTGGTGAGAATTTGGATCTCACTAGAGATTTGAGGACGCTGAACTATTGTCTCAGGCACAGGAGAGATTACACCTCAATGTAAAAGGCTGAAATTGGATGGTGTACGACAAGGTGGAGGGTGTCTATAGTATTGGTGAGAATTTGAATCTCACTAATTTGAGGACGCTGAACTATTGTCTCAGGCACAGGAGAGATTACACCTCAATGTAGCAGGCTGAAATTGGATGGAGTATGACAAGGCCGAGGGTGTCTATAGGATTGGTGAGAATTTGAATCTCACTAGAGATTTGAGGACGCAGAACTATTGTCTCAGGCACAGGAGAGATTACACCTCAATGTAACAGGCTGAAATTGGATGGTGTATGACAAGGTGGAGGGTGTCTATAGGATTGGTGAGAATTTGAATCTCAGAACAGATTTGAGGACGCAGAACTATTGTCTCAGGCACAGGAGAAATTACACCTCAATGTAACAGGCTGAAATTGGATGGTGTATGACAAGGAGGAGGGTGTCTATAGGGTTGGTGAGAATTTGGATCTCACTAGAGATTTGAGGATGCAGAACCATTGTCTCAGGACAAGGAGAGATTACACTTCAATGTAACAGGCTGAAATTCAATGGTTTATGACAGGGTTGAGGGTGTCTACAGGATTGGTGAGAATTTGGATCTCACTAGAGATTTGAGGACTCTGAACTATTGTCTCAGGCACAGGAGAGATTACACCTCAATGTTACGGGCAGAAATTGGATGCTGTATGACAGGGTGGAGGGTGTCTATAGGATTGGTGAGAATTTGGATCTCACTAGAGATTTGAGGATGCTTAACTATTGTCTCAGGCACAGGAGAGATTACACCTCAATGTAACAGGCTGAAATTGGATGGTGTATGACAAGGTGGAGGGTGTCTATAGTATTGGTGAGAATTTGAATCTCACTAGAGATTTGAGGACGCTGAACTATTGTCTCAGGCACAGGAGAGATTACACCTCAATGTAACAGGCTGAAATTGGATGGTGTATGACAAGGTGGAGGGTGTCTATAGGATTGGTGAGAATTTGAATCTCACTAGAGATTTGAGGACGCTGAACTATTGTCTCAGGAACAGGAGAGATTGCACCTCAATGTAACAGTCTGAAATTGGATGGTGTATGACAAGGTGGAGGGTGTCTATAGGATTGGTGAGAATTTGAATCTCACTATAGATTTGAGGACGCTGAACTATTGTCTCAGGCACAGGAGAGATTACACCTCAATGTAACAGGCTGAAATTGGAATGTGTATGACAAGGTGGAGGGTGTCTATAGGACTGGTGAGAATTTGAATCTCACTATAGATTTGAGGACGCAGAACTATTGTCTCAGGACCAGGTGAGATTACACCTCAATGTAACATGCTGAAATTGGAAGGTGTATGACAAGGTGGAGGGTGTCTATAGGATTGGTGAGAATTTGGATCTCACTAGAGATTTGAGGATGCTGAACTATTGTCTCAGGCACAACAGAGATTACACCTCAATGTAACTGGCTGAAATTGGATGGTGTATGACAAGGAGGAGGGTGTCTATAGGATTGGTAAGAATTTGAATCTCACTATAGATTTGAGGACGCAGAACTATTGTCTCAGGCACAGGAGAAATTACACCTCAATGTAACAGGCTGAAATTGGATGGTGTATGACAAGGTGGAGGGTGTCTATAGGATTGGTGAGAATTTGAATCTCGCTATAGATTTGAGGACGCTGAACTAATGTCTCAGGACCAGGAGAATTTACACCTCAATGTAACAGGCTGAAATTGGATGGTGTATGACATGGTGGAGGGTGTCTATAGGATTGGTGAGAATTTGAATCTCACTACAGATTTGAGGACGCAGAACTATTTTCTCAGGCACAGGAGAGATTACACCTCAATGTAACAGGCTGAAATTGGATGGTGTATGTCAAGGTGGAGGGTGTCTATAGGATTGGTGAGAATTTGAATCTCACTACAGATTTGAGGACGCAGAACTATTGTCTCAGGCACAGGCGAGATTACACCTCAATGTAACAGGCTGAAATTGGATGGTGTATGACAAGGTGGAGGGTGTCTATAGGATTGGTGAGAATTTGGATCTCACTATAGATTTGAGGATGCAAAACTATTGTCTCAGGACAAGGAGAGATTACACCTCAATGTAACAGGCTGAAATTGAATGATGTATGACAGGGTGGAGGGTGTCTATAGGATTGGTGAGAATTTGGATCTCACTAGAGATTTGAGGACGCTGAACTATTGTCTCAGGCACAGGAGAGATTACACCTCAATGTTACGGGCTGAAATTGGATGCTGTATGACAGGGTGGAGGGTGTCTATAGGATTGGTGAGAATTTGGATCTCACTAGAGATTTGAGGATGCTGAACTATTGTCTCAGGCACAGGAGAGAGTACACCTCAATGTAACAGGCTGAAATTGGATGGTGTATGACATGGTGGAGGGTGTCTATAGGATTGGTGAGAATTTGAATCTCACTACAGATTTGAGGACGCAGAACTATTGTCACAGGCACAGGAGAGATTACACCTCAATGTAACAGGCTGAAATTGGATGGTGTATGTCAAGGTGGAGGGTGTCTATAGGATTGGTGAGAATTTGAATCTCACTACAGATTTGAGGACGCAGAACTATTGTCTCAGGCACAGGCGAGATTACACCTCAATGTAACAGGCTGAAATTGGATGGTGTATGACAAGGTGGAGGGTGTCTATAGGATTGGTGAGAATTTGGATCTCACTATAGATTTGAGGATGCAAAGCTATTGTCTCAGGACAGGGAGAGATTACACCTCAATGTAACAGGCTGAAATTGAATGATGTATGAGAGGGTGGAGGGTGTCTATAGGATTGGTGAGAATTTGGATCTCGCTAGAGATTTGAGGACGCTGAACTATTGTCTCAGGCACAGGAGAGATTACACCTCAATGTTACGGGCTGAAATTGGATGCTGTATGACAGGGTGGAGGGTGTCTATAGGATTGGTGAGAATTTGGATCTCACTAGAGATTTGAGGATGCTGAACTATTGTCTCAGGCACAGGAGAGAGTACACCTCAATGTAACAGGCTGAAATTGGATGGTGTATGACAAGGTGGAGGGTGTCTATAGGATTGGTGAGAATTTGGATCTCACTAGAGATTTGAGGACGCTGAACTATTGTCTCAGGCACAGGAGAGATTACACCTCAATGTAAAAGGCTGAAATTGGATGGTGTACGACAAGGTGGAGGGTGTCTATAGTATTGGTGAGAATTTGAATCTCACTAGAGATTTGAGGACGCTGATCTATTGTCTCAGGCACAGGAGAGATTACACCTCAATGTAACAGGCTGAAATTGGATGGTGTATGACAATGTGGAGGGTGTCTATAGTATTGGTGAGAATTTGAATCTCACTAGAGATTTGGGGACGCTGAACTATTGTCTCAGGCACAGGAGAGATTACACCTCAATGTAACAGGCTGAAATTGGATGGTGTATGACAAGGTGGAGGGTGTCTATAGTATTGGTGAGAATTTGAATCTCACTATAGATTTGAGGACGAAGAACTATTGTCTCAGGACCAAGAGAGATTGCACCTCAATGTAACAGGCTGAAATTGGATGGTGTATGACAAGGTGGAGGGTGTCTATAGGATTGGTTAGAATTTGAATCTCACTATAGATTTGAGGACGCTGAACTATTGTCTCAGGCACAGGAGAGATTACACCTCAATGTAACAGGCTGAAATTTGAATGTGTATGACAAGGTGGAGGGTGTCTATAGGACTGGTGAGAATTTGAATCTCACTATAGATTTGAGGATGCAGAACTATTGTCTCAGGACCAGGAGAGATTACACCTCAATGTAACATGCTGAAATTGGAAGGTGTATGACAAGGTGGAGGGTGTCTATAGGATTGGTGAGAATTTGGATCTCACTAGAGATTTGAGGATGCTGAACTATTGTCTCAGGCACAACAGAGATTACACATCAATGTAACTGGCTGAAATTGGATGGTGTATGACAAGGAGGAGGGTGTCTATAGGATTGGTAACAATTTGAATCTCACTATAGATTTGAGGACGCAGAACTATTGTCTCAAGCACAGGAGAAATTACACCTCAATGTAACAGGCTGAAATTGGATGGTGTATGACAAGGTGGAGGGTGTCTATAGGATTGGTGAGAATTTGAATCTCACTATAGATTTGAGGACGCTGAACTATTGTCTCAGGACCAGGAGAATTTACACCTCAATGTAACAGGCTAAAATTGGATGGTGTATGACAAGGTGGAGGGTGTCTATAGATTTGGTGAGAATTTGAATCTCACTACAGATTTGAGGATGCTGAACTATTGTCTCAGGACCAGGAGAATTTACACCTCAATGTAACAGGCTAAAATTGGATGGTGTATGACAAGGTGGAGGGTGTCTATAGATTTGGTGAGAATTTGAATCTCACTACAGATTTGAGGATGCTGAACTATTGTCTCAGGACCAGGAGAATTTACACCTCAATGTAACAGGCTGAAATTGGATGGTGTATGACAAGGTGGAGGGTGTCTATAGGATTGGTGAGAATTTGAATCTCAATACAGATTTGAGGACGCAGAACTATTGTCTCAGGCACAGGAGAGATTACACCTCAATGTAACAGGCTGAAATTGGATGGTGTATGACAAGGTGGACGGTGTCTATAGGATTGGTGAGAATTTGAATATCACTACAGATTTGAGGACGCAGAACTATTGTCTCAGGCACAGGTGAGATTACACCTCAATGTAACAGGCTGAAATTGGATGGTGTATGACAAGGTGGACGGTGTCTATAGGATTGGTGAGAATTTGGATCTCACTATAGATTTGAGGACGCAAAACTATTATCTCAGGACAAGGAGAGATTACACCTCAATGTAACAGGCTGAAATTGAATGGTGTATGACAGGGTGGAGGGTGTCTATAGGATTGGTGAGAATTTGGATCTCACTAGAGATTTGAGGACGCTGAACTATTGTCTCAGGCACAGGAAAGATTACACCTCAATGTTACGGGCTGAAATTGGATGCTGTATGACAGGGTGGAGGGTGTCTATAGGATTGGTGAGAATTTGGATCTCACTAGAGATTTGAGGACGCTGAACTATTGTCTCAGGCACAGGAGAGATTACACCTTAATGTAAAAGGCTGAAATTGGATGGTGTATGACATGGTGGAGGGTGTCTATAGGATTGGTGAGAATTTGGATCTCACTATAGATTTGAGGACGCTGAACTATTGTCTCAGGCACAGGAGAGATTACACCTCAATGTAAAAGGCTGAAATTGGATGGTGTACGACAAGGTGGAGGGTGTCTATAGTATTGGTGAGAATTTGAATCTCACTAGAGATTTGAGGACGCTGAACTATTGTCTCAGACACAGGAGAGATTACACCTCAATGTAGCAGGCTGAAATTGGATGGAGTATGACAAGGCCGAGGGTGTCTATAGGATTGGTGAGAATTTGAATCTCACTAGAGATTTGAGGATGCAGAACTATTGTCTCAGGCACAGGAGAGATTACACCTCAATGTAACAGGCTGAAATTGGATGGTGTATGACAAGGTGGAGGGTGTCTATAGGATTGGTGAGAATTTGAATCTCACAACAGATTTGAGGACGCAGAACTATTGTCTCAGGCACAGGAGAAATTACACCTCAATGTAACAGGCTGAAATTGGATGGTGTATGACAAGGAGGAGGGTGTCTATAGGGTTGGTGAGAATTTGGATCTCACTAGAGATTTGAGGATGCAGAACTATTGTCTCAGGACAAGGAGAGATTACACCTCAATGTAACAGGCTGAAATTGAATGGTGTATGACAGGGTTGAGGGTGTCTATAGGATTGGTGAGAATTTGGATCTCACTAGAGATTTGAGGACTCTGAACTATTGTCTCAGGCACAGGAGAGATTACACCTCAATGTTACGGGCTGAAATTGGATGCTGTATGACAGGGTGGAGGGTGTCTATAGGATTGATGAGAATTTAATCTCACTAGAGATTTGAGGATGCTGAACTATTGTCTCAGGGACAGGAGAGATTACACCTCAATGTAACAGGCTGAAATTGGATGGTGTATGACAAGGTGGAGGGTGTCTATATTATTGGTGTGAATTTGAATCTCACTAGAGATTTGAGGACGCTGAACTATTGTCTCAGGCACAGGAGAGATTACACCTCAATGTAACAGGCTGAAATTGGATGGTGTATGACAAGGTGGAGGGTGTCTATAGGATTGGTGAGAATTTGAATCTCACTAGAGATTTGAGGACGCTGAACTATTGTCTCAGGAACAGGAGAGATTGCACCTCAATGTAACAGGCTGAAATTGGATGGTGTATGACAAGGTGGAGGGTGTCTATAGGATTGGTGAGAATTTGAATCTCACTATAGATTTGAGAACGCTGAACTATTGTCTCAGGCACAGGAGAGATTACACCTCAATGTAACAGGCTGAAATTGGAATGTGTATGACAAGTTGGAGGGTGTCTATAGGACTGGTGAGAATTTGAATCTCACTATAGATTTGAGGACGCAGAACTATTGTCTCAGGACCAGGAGAGATTACACCTCAATGTAACATGCTGAAATTGGAAGGTGTATGACAAGGTGGAGGGTGTCTATATGATTGGTGAGAATTTGGATCTCACTAGAGATTTGAGGATGCTGAACTATTGTCTCAGGCACAACAGAGATTACACCTCAATGTAACTGGCTGAAATTGGATGGTGTATGACAAGGTGGAGGGTGTCTATAGGATTGGTGAGAATTTGAATCTCACTATAGATTTGAGGACGCTGAACTATTGTCTCAGGACCAGGAGAATTTACACCTCAATGTAACAGGCTGAAATTGGATGGTGTATGACATGGTGGAGGGTGTCTATAGGATTGGTGAGAATTTGAATCTCACTAGAGATTTGAGGACGCAGAACTATTGTCTCAGGCACAGGAGAAATTACACCTCAATGTAACAGGCTGAAATTGGATGGTGTATGTCAAGGTGGAGGGTGTCTATAGGATTGGTGAGAATTTGAATCTCACTACAGATTTGAGGACGCAGAACTATTGTCTCAGGCACAGGCGAGATTACACCTCAATGTAACAGGATGAAATTGGAATGTGTATGACAAGGTGGAGGGTGTCTATAGGATTGGTGAGAATTTGGATCTCACTATAGATTTGAGGACGCAAAACTATTGTCTCAGGACAAGGAGAGATTACACCTCAATGTAACAGGCTGAAATTGAATGGTTTATGACATGGTGGAGGGTGTCTATAGGATTGGTGAGAATTTGGATCTCACTAGAGATTTGAGGACGCTGAACTATTGTCTCAGGCACAGGAGAAATTACACCTCAATGTAACAGGCTGAAATTGGATGGTGTATGACAAGGTGGAGGGTGTCTATAGGATTGGTGAGAATTTGAATCTCACTATAGATTTGAGGACGCTGAACTATTGTCTCAGGACCAGGAGAATTTACACCTCAATGTAACAGGCTGAAATTGGATGGTGTATGACATGGTGGAGGGTGTCTATAGGATTGGTGAGAATTTGAATCTCACTACAGATTTGAGGACGCAGAACTATTGTCTCAGGCACAGGAGAGATTATACCTCAATGTAACAGGCTGAAATTGGATGGTGTATGTCAAGGTGGAGGGTGTCTATAGAATTGGTGAGAATTTGAATCTCACTACAGATTTGAGGACGCAGAACTATTGTCTCAGGCACAGGCGAGATTACACCTCAATGTAACAGGCTGAAATTGGATGGTGTATGACAAGGTGGAGGGTGTCTATAGGATTGGTGAGAATTTGGATCTCACTATAGATTTGAGGACGCAAAACTATTGTCTCAGGACAATGAGAGATTACACCTCAATGAAACAGGCTGAAATTGAATGGTGTATGACAGGGTGGAGGGTGTCTATAGGATTGGTGAGAATTTGGATCTCACTAGAGATTTGAGGACGCTGAACTATTGTCTCAGGCACAGGAGAGATTACACCTCAATGTTACGGGCTGAAATTGGATGCTGTATGACAGGGTGGAGGGTGTCTATAGGATTGGTGAGAATTTGGATCTCACAAGAGATTTGAGGACGCTGAACTATTGTCTCAGGCAGAGGAGAGATTACACCTCAATGTAAAAGGCTGAAATTGGATGGTGTACGACAAGGTGGAGGGTGTCTATAGTATTCAAGAGAATTTGAATCTCACTAGAGATTTGAGGACGCTGAACTATTGTCTCAGGCACAGGAGACATTACACCTCAATGTAACAGGCTGAAATTGGATGGAGTATGACAAGGCGGAGGGTGTCTATAGGATTGGTGAGAATTTGAATCCCACTAGAGATTTGAGGACGCAGAACTATTGTCTCAGGCACAGGAGAGATTACACCTCAATGTAACAGGCTGAAATTGGATGGTGTATGACAAGGTGGAGGGTGTCTATAGGATTGGTGAGAATTTGGATCTCACTAGAGATTTGAGGATGCTGAACTATTGTCTCAGGCAGAGGAGAGATTACACCTCAATGTAAAAGGCTGAAATTGGATGGTGTACGACAAGGTGGAGGGTGTCTATAGTATTGGATAGAATTTGAATCTCACTAGAGATTTGAGGACGCTGAACTATTGTCTCAGGCACAGGAGACATTACACCTCAATGTAACAGGCTGAAATTGGATGGAGTATGACAAGGCGGAGGGTGTCTATAGGATTGTTGAGAATTTGAATCTCACTAGAGATTTGAGGACGCAGAACTATTGTCTCAGGCACAGGAGAGATTACACCTCAATGTAACAGGCTGAAATTGGATGGTGTATGACAAGGTGGAGGGTGTCTATAGGATTGATGAGAATTTGAATCTCACAACAGATTTGAGGACGCAGAACTATTGTCTCAGGCACAGGAGAGATTACACCTCAATGTAACAGGCTGAAATTGGATGGTGTATGACAAGGTGGAGGGTGTCTATAGGGTTGGTGAGAATTTGGATCTCACTAGAGATTTGAGGATGCAGAACTATTGTCTCAGGACAAGGAGAGATTACACCTCAATGTAACAGGCTGAAATTGAATGGTGTATGACAGGGTAGAGGGTGTCTATAGGATTGGTGAGAATTTGGATCTCTCTAGAGATTTGAGGACGCTGAACTATTGTCTCAGGCACAGGAGAGATTACAACTCAATGTTACAGGCTGAAATTGGATGCTGTATGACAGGGTGGAGGGTGTCTATAGGATTGGTGAGAATTTGGATCTCACTAGAGATTTGAGGACGCTGAACTATTGTCTCAGGCACAGGAGAGATTACACCTCAATCTAACAGGCTGAAATTGGATGGTGTATGACAAGGTGGAGGGTGTCTATAGGATTGGTGAGAATTTGAATCTCACTAGAGATTTGAGGACGCTGACAATGATGCTCTCAGTCCAAGTATGGAGGCAGGCAGCCTAATAAGCATGAATGCTGCACACACAAAAGGGTGGAAAAATGAACGCTTGGTAACTGTGCAGAAAAGAGGAAGAAAAGTATTTTTGCTTTTAAAAAAGCAGTTTGCACAGCAGAGTGCAAACAGCAATGCAGCTATCAGGGAGCCTTATATGGCAGCCTAATAACCAAATAGAGCCTCCCCTGTCACTGCACACAAAGTGTTGTGTTGTAAGTGGAAATCACTAACAGTAGAAGCAGTTTTTTGGTTCTTCTTCCCTGCCTAACACTCTCCCTACAGAATCAGCAGCAGCAGCTCTCCCTATGCTAAGATCGGCATAAGTAAGATCGCGGTCGGCGTGCACGCCCTTTTATAGCCCCTGTGATGCCATACAAAGCAAGCCAATCACTTGCATGCCCTTCTCAAAGATGGTGGTGACCAATGCCCATGTCATCGCATTGCCCACAGTGTGCGTCCTCCATCATTGGCTGAAAAAGGGCGATGGAAGCATCTTTTGAAACGCGACTTTGGTGCTCTGGCTGCCGACCTCGTGGCCGACCTCACGCTATGTCGGGTTTCGTTTCTTGAAACCCGACTTCAGAGAAAGTCGCCTATTTTTGAATATGACCGACCCGTTTCGCTCAACTCTATTTGAGAGGATTCTTTTTATTGAACAACAATTATGTTCTCAATCAACCCAAAAGACTCATAAATATCAAAGCTTAATATACTTTGAAGTTGGAGTGTTTTTTTTTTTTATTTGGCTATCTTAGGAGGATATCTGTTTGTGCAGGTAACTATTACAGTGCAGAATTATTAGTTAATAAATACAAATATATACCCATCTCACTTGTTTATTTTCAACAGGTAAACCAATATAACAACACAAAATTTAGAAATAAACACTTCTGACATTCAAAAGAAAAAAAAATCAGTGACCAATATAGCCACCTTTCTTTACAATGACACTCGAAAGCCTTCCATCCATAGATTCCTTCAGTTGCTTGATCTGTTTACGATCCACATTGCGTGCAGCAGCCACCACAGTCTCCCTGACACTGCTCCGAGAGGTGTACTGTTTTCCCTCCTTTAAAAAGATGCACCAATTGTATAGAAAATATTAATAGTCAAGCACAAACAACAATAAAATCCTACAAAAAAAGTGCCAAAAAGGCAAGGTACTAAGAAGTAACATAAATAATTTATTTTATTAGGCAAATATCTCTTTAAAAATCAGTAAATAGCTGAATAAAACTACTGGAGCACAAAAAAGTATATAATAAATAATATACTGCCACACAATCTGCATATAATATCTCACAAATGCACACTGCCAATATTTAAGTATTAGAGCAAAGCCCAAATGCTGTGAAATTACAAGGTGCTTGAAAAACAAACGTGCTGAAGTGCCAGGTGGAACAATAAATAACATTCATGTACCCAAAAAAAAATTAAATATATACAGTGGGGAAAAAAAGTATTTAGTCAGTCAGCAATAATGCAAGTTCCACCACTTAAAAAGATGAGAGGCGTCTGTAATTTACATCATAGGTAGACCTCAACTATGGGAGACAAACTGAGAAAAAAAAATCCAGAAAATCACATTGTCTGTTTTTTTTTTCATTTTATTTGCATATTATGGTGGAAAATAAGTATTTGGTCAGAAACAAGCAATCAAGATTTCTGGCTCTCACAGACCTGTAACTTCTTCTTTAAGAGTCTCCTCTTTCCTCCACTCATTACCTGTAGTAATGGCACCTGTTTAAACTTGTTATCAGTATAAAAAGACACCTGTGCACACCCTCAAACAGTCTGACTCCAAACTCCACTATGGTGAAGACCAAAGAGCTGTCAAAGGACACCAGAAACAAAATTGTAGCCCTGCACCAGGCTGGGAAGACTGAATCTGCAATAGCCAACCAGCTTGGGGTGAAGAAATCAACTGTGGGAGCAATAATTAGAAAATGGAAGACATACAAGACCACTGATAATCTCCCTCGATCTGGTGCTCCACGCAAAATCCCACCCCGTGGGGTCAGAATGATCACAAGAACGGTGAGCAAAAATCCCAGAACCACGCGGGGGGACCTAGTGAATGAACTGCAGAGAGCTGGGACCAATGTAACAAGGCCTACCATAAGTAACACACTACGCCACCATGGACTCAGATCCTGCAGTGCCAGACGTGTCCCACTGCTTAAGCCTGTACATGTCCGGGCCCGTCTGAAATTTGCTAGAGAGCATTTGGATGATCCAGAGGAGTTTTGGGAGAATGTCCTATGGTCTGATGAAACCAAACTGGAACTGTTTGGTAGAAACACAACTTGTCGTGTTTGGAGGAAAAAGAATACTGAGTTGCATCCATCAAACACCATACCTACTGTAAAGCATGGTGGTGGAAACATCATGCTTTGGGGCTGTTTCTCTGCAAAGGGGCAAGGACGACTGATCCGGGTACATGAAAGAATGAATGGGGCCATGTATCGTGAGATTTTGAGTGCAAACCTCCTTCCATCAGCAAGGGCATTGAAGATGAAACGTGGCTGGGTCTTTCAACATGACAATGATCCAAAGCACACCGACAGGGCAACGAAGGAGTGGCTTCGTAAGAAGCATTTCAAGGTCCTGGAGTGGCCTAGCCAGTCTCCAGATCTCAACCCTATAGAAAACCTTTGGAGGGAGTTGAAAGTCCGTGTTGCCAAGCGAAAAGCCAAAAACATCACTGCTCTAGAGGAGATCTGCATGGAGGAATGGGCCAACATACCAACAACAGTGTGTGGCAACCTTGTGAAGACTTACAGAAAACGTTTGACCTCTGTCATTGCCAACAAAGGATATATCACAAAGTATTGAGATGAAATTTTGTTTCTGACCAAATTCTTATTTTCCACCATAATATGCAAATAAAATGAAAACAAAACAGACAATGTGATTTTCTGGATTTTTTTTTCTCAGTTTGTCTCCCATAGTTGAGGTCTACCTATGATGTAAATTACAGACGCCTCTCATCTTTTTAAGTGGTGGAACTTGCACTATTGCTGACTGACTAAATACTTTTTTTCCCCACTGTATAGGACTGAATAGTGTAATCAAAAGGGCTGAGAAGTATCTATTAAAAAATAACGTGCCATAGTACAAATGGAAAGCAGATGGGACTAAGCAAAGTCAATAAGACAAATAAAGTGGCGTAGTGCAAATAGAATGATGCTGGATGTGGCATGAATTACCTACATAAAGCGTGCTGCCAGGGTCCCTACGCGCGGTTCGGCGCTAGCCTTTCTTTCCATTTGTACTATGGCACGTTATTTTTAAATGGATATTCCTCAGCCCTTTGATTACACTATTCAGTCCTATATACATTTGATTTTTTTTTTGGTACATGAATGTTATTTATTGTTCCATCTGGCACTTCAGCACTTTTGTTTTTCAAGCACCTTGTAATTTCACAGCATTTGCTCTAATATTTAAATATTGTCAGTGTGCATTTGTGAGCTATTATATGCAGATTGTGTGGCAGTATATTATTTATTATATATTTTTTTGTGCGCCAGTAGTTTTATTCAGCTATTTACTGTTTTTTAAAGAGATACTTACCTAATAAAATAAATAATTTATGTTTTCCCTCATTGTAGATCTCACATTTTATGAGGGACCACAGGTTCTCTATGAGGTTCAGATCAAGTGAACAAGGGGGCCATGTCATTATTTTTTCTTCTTTTAGACCTTTACTGGCCAGCCATGCTGTGGAGTATTTGGATGCATGTGATGGAGCATTGTCCTGCATGAAAATCATGTTTTTTTTTAACGATACCGACTTCATCCTGTACTACTGCTTGAAGAAGGTGTCTTCCAGAAACTGCCAGTAGGTCTGGGAGTTGAGCTTCACTCAATCTACCTCTTGAAGCTCATCAAGAGAATGCCAAGAGTGTGCAAAGCAGTAATCAAGCAAAAGGTGGCTACTTTGAAGAACCTAGAATATAAGACATATTTTCAGTTGTTTCACACTTTTTTGTTAATTATATAATTCCACATGTGTTAATTCATAGTTTTGATCCCTTCAGAGTGAATCTACCATTTTCATAGTTATGAAAATAAAGAAAACTCTTTGAATGAGGTGTGTCCAAACTTTCGGTCTGTACTGCATATATATATATATATATATATACATACATATATATATTCGATTCCAACGCATGGAATATACATATATACATATACTTTCACTGTGAGTTCCCCAATAACTGGCTTAGTAGCAAAAGGAGCAGAGACCTCGTCCATCAATCATCAGTCCCTTGCATAATTGTCCTGATGTTTGGAGGCAACTAAGTGCTAGTTCATGACTAATTGGTGTCAGTGGTGGGGATATCTGAGAGATCCCTTGGCTGATTCCCTGGCAGTCGGGATAATATGACAAAAAATGCACCATTCTCATATCTAAAAACAGCAGATTCAGACAGTTTCATTGGCAGATAAAAATGACTGGTGAATAGCGTTGAGCATTCCGATACTGAAAATATCGGGTATCGGCCGATATGCGCTGTATCGGAGTTTCGAAACAGAGTTCCGATATTTTTACAATATCGAATACCGGAATCGGAAGTTCCCATAATGCAATGAGCCAGTTGTGTTAGCCATGTTAACTAATGGCATGGCTGTGATTGGCTGCTGAAATGATGTCATCTTGATGTGCGGTCTGTGCGGGCCTGCCGGGGGTCTGTGCAGGCTACCGGGGGTCTGTGCGGGCTGCTGGGGGTCTGTACGGGCCTGCCGGGGGTCTCTGCGGCCTGTCGGGGGTCTGTGCGGGCCTGCCAGGGGTCTGTGCGGGCTGCTGGGGGTCTGTGCGGGCCTGCCGGGGTCTGTGCGGGCTGCCAGGGGTCTGTACGGGCCTGCCGGGGGTCTGTGCGGGCCTGCCGGGGGTCTGTGCGGGCCTGCTGGGGGTCTGTGCGGGCTGCCGGGGGTCTGTGCGGGCCTGCCGGGGGTTGTCTGTGTGTGCAGGCATCGTCCGATGGGACTACAAGTCCCATCAGGCTATGCCTGCTACAATGACAGTGATTGACACATTGGCCAATGATGGGACAGTAGTAGCACAGACCCCCGGCAGTGCGCACAGACCCCCGGCAGCCCGCACAGACCCCCGGCAGGCCTGCACAGACCCCGGCAGGCCCGCACAGACCCCCTGGCAGGCCCGCACAGACCCCCGAGTGGCCCGTACAGACCCCGCCCACACACACACACAAGCACAGTCTCCGCCCACGCACCGCCCACACTCTTCCCCCCTCCCGAACTGGATGTGCAAGGAAAGAAAGGGTTTATTTTCATTCCGATATTTGTGCCCCATTGACTTGCATGGGTTTCCTTTATCGGAATCGGCGATACCCGATATTTCCCGGTATCGGAAGGTATCGCTCAACACTACTGGTGAATAAACAAAGCACCTTATTTAAAATAGACCATCTTTAGGAAATGTGTCCTGGAACAAGCTATTTCCCAGCAACATTACCAGCTTTGATCCCTGAACAAATGAGCACTTTTATTTGTATATAATGTTTCCTATTTCTAAATCTGTATCTAAGAAGACACTTGTAAAGATGAGATGAAAACAAGCCTGCAATTCCTCAAATTGAACTGTGTTTACTGATGAATGATGAATACTATGCAACTAATTCCCTTCTCTTGTTCTTCCATGGCACTAGACTAGTACCAAACCATGTCTCAGTTAAGGAATGGCCTTAAATTGTTTCTAAAGTTTTGTCGTCAAAGAGCAATTATATTAGTGTTGATAAAGTGGTAAGACATTAATATTTAGTGATAAATTTTGAGCAATCGCAGAGGGGTCATGTTAGCAACATTCCGGCTTCCCGGCGTGTCAGTTCACTCACCCACGCTGCAGTTGGTTCCTCTCCCCCTCATGCTCCGCATGCTCCCATCAGCACTTCCGCCCGGGCCTCTGGCCATGTTCTAAGGGCACGCGCGCTCCCACCCTCTTAAAGGGCCAGTGTGGGCACTGGCTATTTCCTCCCCAGCCAATGATTTTGAGGCATTATGTATATATTGCTTCCTCGCCACTGACGAGGTGCCCGAGCAACCTTTCTGTTTCTGTCTACGTTGTGTAAGTTTAAGGGACACAAAGGAGTGTCCGTAAGTGTACAGACATATACTGTATGTGTATATATATATATTTAATGTCGGATGTTATGTACCCTTTCCCTTTAACGTTATTTGTATTTATTGTACATGCCATGTAAATGTCTATTTATTGTATCTGTTATATGTATTTAACATTGGACACTGTTATATAGATAGGGAAAGTGTAGTACCCTAGTTTGCCCACTAGATGGGGTTAGAGATGCTCAGTTTATAAATAATTATTGTAGGAGGAGCTAACAACTGTTAAGCCAGGGAGCATGTGGAATTTGAATCAGTTGGGTGGGAGCGCCATGACAGGGTTGTTGGCTCTGTCATGTTAAAGTCAACATCCCAGTCATACAGAATTCGGGCCAGTATCTCATTGGGGATTAATACCAGGAGAAGTGGTGACAGTGCAGAATTAGTGGGTCTGCAGTTACCAGAAGAAGACTAAGCAGTACGGGCACGTCACTCAGAATGTGGTGGCTTATTTCATCTGTGGATATTCTTGAGATCGGGGCTAAATGGTTAAGAGGGTCCCCTACTGGAGTAAGACTGAGCAGAGTTGATGCTGAAAGACCGGAGCGCACGGTCGGTCCCAGAAGCGAGCTTAGTGGGAGCGAGGGAAAGACAGGGACAGAGCAGAAAATGTTCATTGCTAACCCTGATGCTGATGCTGGAGTGAATATGTATGCGCTGTGTAAGGGAAACAGTAAAGTTGATTGTTCAAGTATTGAACAGGACTGTGACTCTGTTTGTTCCACATCATCTGAGGAGAATGTGCAGTGCATAACAGAAAGCCCTGAGGGGGAGCTGGAGAAAGCGACAGGTATGCTGACAGAAAACTGTCATGTCTATGTGAGGGGAGGCCAGGACTCTGTTGTCCCGGAGTCCTCGGCCATGACTACGGTCCTGGCTGAACCTTACACTAGGTCACATACAGGTACAAATCCTGCCTGTTGTACTCTAAGTGCAAATCCCACTTGCTGTACTCTGAAGCAAATCCCGCTTGCTGTGCTCTGAAGCAAATTCTGCCTGCTGCATTTTGAAGCAAATCCTGCTAGCTGCACTCTGACATGAACTCTGTCTCTGATATCAACTCTGTCTGCTGCACTCTGATACAAGCTCTGCCAGCTACTTCATCCAGTCTGTTATTTGGGTCCAGCTGCTGTGCGACCATTGGTCTGGCCTGGAGTGGTACCTGGCGTTCATCGGGAGCCAAGACTAACCTCACCATTGGAGGCTCTAGTGAATAGTCAGGTGATCACTTTGTCATTCCCCTCCTGGCTCTCCGCGGTCAGTGGCACAGTGGTTCCACAAACCAGCTAGGACTTTACTTGTTTTTCCCTATGGTGCTAAGAACTTACAAGCAGATAGTTAATTACAAGACTTATGGATATGGGACGGACCCCTACTCCTTCTTAAAACCACCATAACTACAGTAAACCTAGGCACTAGAATAAACACACAACTGTTGTGAGTTCATTTTTCCCTTCACCATTGAGGTCTGATGAACTCCCTCCTCTGGTGAAGGAAGGTAGTGAGACTGATTACCAAACACCTGGGCAGCTAGATGATAACTGGGTGGCTGGAATTGAGGACTGGATATAAGGCTGCCGACGCCCTTCTTCCTGGCTGGTGATTTTCCTGCTGGATTCTTGGAGACCAGTCTGATTCCTGCGTCTCAAAGCTAAGTTTTTCTGCTCTGCTTTGTACTCTTCAGTTTTGTTTTTGTTTTGCCTTGTTTTTTGGGAGTTCTGCCATCCCCGGCCGAGGGTGAGCTGAATTCCATTTTTGTCTCTGATCTTTGATCTTTTGCTCTCTCTTCAGAATATACTTGAGTGCTGATATAGTCTTTTGAAGCCTAGCGACTTCAGGGCCTGTTTTTCCTATCAGTCGGTTGGCTCATTTTGATAGGGTTTTTGCAGATGGCAGACAGCAGCTTTCCTATCCTGTCCTATGTAGTTAGCTTGGGCCCCATCATTTGCTCAACCTATCTGTCTATCTGTGTTAGTGTTTTCATCTTGCTTCACCGTCATTATATGTTGGGGGCTGCCTATTGCTTTGGGGTCTGCTCTGGGGCAGTTTAGTTTTTCCCCTTTCTGTCTTTAGGCTATGTAGCTCTCCAGTTGTGATCGAGGGGTCTAGGGCACCGTAGGAACCCCCCACGGCTACTGCTAGTTGTTGTGGATAGGTTCAGGGGTCTGCAATCCGATAGCTGCCAACCTCTCTGGTTTTTCTGGACTTAGCTGGTATTTTGTTTTTTCCTCCTTCAGTGACTCATCATAACAGAATCACCAGCCATACCGCAGATCCTAGGGTACTCAATAGCAGGAGAGAATTGTAAAAAAAAAAGGAAAAAAAAAAAAAGTGTCAGAATTTTTTTTTTTTTGTGTGCATATTTTTTCCTCTATATCTCTGAGGCCGTAGGGGGAATTTTTTTCTCTCAATGGAGATGAAGCAATTGTCTGATCGTGTGGAGCAGCTCGCTGCTGAAGTGTGGGGAATTTCCGCCTATCTTGCTCATTCACATGCTGCTGAACCAAAGATTCCTACTCCTGATGTGTTTTTTGGGGATCGGTCTAAATTCTTGAATTTCAAGAATAATTGTAAATTATTTTTTGCCTTGAAGCCTAACTCGTCGGGGAACTCCGCGCAGCAGGTTAAAATTGTCATCTCTTTGCTGCGCGGCGATCCCCAGGAGTGGGTGTTTTCTTTGAAACCTGATGATCCTATTCTGAATAATGTGAACGCATTTTTTCAAGCCTTGGGGTTGTTGTATGATAAACCTAATGCTATTGATCAGGCTGAAAAGACCCTGTTGGCAATAAGCCAGGGTCGGGATTCGGCAGAGTTGTACTGTCAAAAATTCCGAAAGTGGGCGGTCCTTACTACCTGGAATGATGGTGCCTTGGCAGCCCTCTTTCGGAAGGGTTTGTCAGAAACTGTAAAAGATACTATGGTGGGATTTCCTGTTCCTTCTGGTCTTGACGATTCTATGTCATTAGCCATTCAGGTGGATCGGCGTTTACGTGAACGCGAAACTACACGAGAGATGTTGCCACCTGTTGAACAAATGTCTGAACCTATGCAATGTGATAGAGTTTTGTCTAGGGTGCAATGTCAGGAGTTCAGAAGGCGTAATAAGCTGTGTTTTTTTGTGGAGATGCCTTGCATATTATTTCTGTCTGCCCTAAACGAGAGAAACGTTGTGCACACACGTTTTCTGTGGGTGGTGTTCAACCTAAGTTTCTTCTGGCAATTACTCTGATCTGCTCCCTGTCCACATTTTCCGTCAAGGCTTTTGTGGATTCAGGAGCAGCTCTGAACCTGATGGACTTGGATTTTGCTAAACGTTGTGGATTTCCTATGACACCTCTGCGGACGCCTATCCCTTTGAGGGGTATTGATGCTACTCCTTTGGCGAAGAATAAACCTCAGTTTTGGACCCAGGTGGTAATGCGGGTCGCCCCAGACCATCAGGAAAATTGCAGATTTTTGGTGTTGCATAATTTGCATGATACCATTGTTCTGGGGTTTCCCTGGTTGCAAATCCATAATCCAGTTCTGGATTGGAAATCTTTGTCTGTGGTGAGTTGGGGTTGTCAGTGTGCCCTTAGTGATGCTCCTGTTTTCTCCACCTCTCCCCAGTCGCATGATGTTCCTGACTATTTGGCTGACTTTTATGATGTATTTAGCGATAATGAGTCTGCGTCTTTGCCTCCTCATAGGAGTTATGACTGTGCAATTGAGCTGAACCCGGGGTGTAAATTCCCCAAGGGTCAGCTTTTCAATTTATCTGTACCCGAGCACGAGGCTATGTGATCCTATATTAAGGAGGCATTGGAGAAGGGTCATATTAGACCATCCTCTTCACACTTAGGTGCTGTTTTTTTTTTCATGGCTAAAAAGGATGTTTCATTAAGGCTTTGTATTGACTATCGTGCCCTCAACAAAATTACTGTTAAATATCAGTATACGTTACCCCTGATTTCTGATCTATTCTCCAGAGTTAAAGGTGCTTGCTGGTTTACCAAGCTTGACCTCAGGGGGCGTATAATCTTATTCCCATTAAGCATGGGGATGAATGGAAGACGGCGTTTAATACTCCGGAGGGACATTTTGAGTATCTGGTGATGCCTTTTGGGCTCACTAATGCCCCTTCTGTCTTCCAGTGCTTCATGAACGATATATTCCGAGACTTTGTGGATAAATTTTTGATTATCTATCTGGATGATATGTTGATCTTCTCCAAGAATTGGGACTCTCATGTGGAACATGTTCGGACTGTGTTCCGGATTTTGAGGGAGAATTCCCTGTATGTCAAGGGATCGAAATGCCTTTTTGGGGTACAGAGGGTTTCATTTTTGGGATTTATTTTGTCTCCGTCAACTATTGAAATGGACCCGGCCCAGGTGCAGGCCATTTATGATTGGGTTCAGCCCACTTCTTTGAAGGCCCTCCAGAAGTTTTTGGGTTTTGCTAATTTTTATCGGAAATTTATAGCTAATTTTTCTGGTATTGCCAAGCCATTGACGGATTTGACTAGGAAGGGTGCTGATGTGCTGAATTGGTCTCCGGAAGCTGTTTCTTCCTTTCAGGAGCTGAAGCGAAGATTCACTTCTGCCCCGGTTTTGCGGCAACCTGATGTCTCACTCCCGTTTCAGGTGGAGGTGGACGCTTCTGAGATTGGTGCAGGAGCGGTGTTGTCCCAAAAAGATCCTGTGACATCTAAAATGAATCCTTGTGCTTTCTTTTCCCGAAAGTTCTCCCCATCCAAACGTAACTATGATGTGGGGAATCGGGAACTGTTGGCCATGAAATGGGCATTTGAGGAGTGGAGACATTGGTTGGAGGGAGCCAAACATCAAGTCGTGGTCCTTATTGACCACAAGAATTTGATTTACCTGGAGTCGGCCAAGCGCTTGAATCCTAGACAGGCTAGGTGGGCCTTGTTTTTCACACGTTTTGATTTTGTGGTCTCTTTTCTTCCGGGCACTAAGAATGTCAAGGCAGATGCCCTCTCTAGGAGTTTCCTTGCTGATTCTCCTGTTGTGACTAAGCCTGCTACCATCTTAGGCGAGGGGGTAGTTCTTTCTGCCATCTCGCCCGATTTGAGACGTGCTCTGCAAGAGTTTCAGGAGGACAAACCTGAGCGTTGTCCCAGTGGAAAGTTGCATGTTCCTGACCAGTGGAGGAAGAGAGTGATGTCTGAAGTTCATAGCTCTGCATTGGCTGGTCATCCAGGTATTTTTGGTACTAGAGATCTGGTGAGTCGGTCTTTTTGGTGGCCCGCCTTGTCTCATGATGTCAGGAATTTTGTGCAGTCCTGTGGGACTTGCTCCCGGTCTAAACCTTGTTCTCGCTCTAGTGGCTTGTTGATGCCTTTGCCGGTGCCCAGGAGGCCATGGACCCATATTTCAATGGATTTTATCTCTGATATGCCTGTCTCTCAGAGAATGACTGTTATTTGGGTGATTTGTGATAGATTCTCTAAGATGGTCCATCTTGTACCACTCCCTAAGTTGCCATCTTCCTCTGAGTTGGTGCCCTTGTTTTTGCAACAGGTGGTTCGCTTGCACGGGATTCCTGAGAACATTGTATCTGACAGAGGAGTTCAGTTTGTGTCTAGATTTTGGAGGACTTTCTGTTCCAAGCTGGGAATTCAGTTGTCCTTCTCCTCTGCGTTTCATCCTCAGACCAATGGGCAGACGGAGAGAACAAACCAGACTTTGGAGTCGTATTTGAGATGTTTTATTTCTGCCGATCAGGATGATTGGGTTTCATTTTTGCCCTTGGCCGAATTTGCTTTAAATAATAGAGCTAGTTCTGCCACTTTGATGTCACCTTTTTTTTGTAACTTTGGTTTTCACCCTCGATTTTCTTCAGGGCAGGTGGAGCCTTCTGCCTGCCCAGGTGTTGACACTGTGGTGGAGAGAATGCACCAGATCTGGGACCAAGTAGTGGATAAGTTGTCTCTCTCCCCGGAAAAGGCCCAGCGGTTTTCCAACCGGCGTAGGACCGTTGGTCCCCAGTTTAAGGTGGGTGATATGGTTTGGTTGTCATCAAAAAATATCGCTATGAAGGTGGCTTCTCCTAAGTTTAAGCCTAGATTTATTGGACCTTACAAGATTTTGGAGATTATTAATCCAGTCTCTTTTCGGTTGGCTCTTCCTGTCACATTTAAAATTCATAATGTGTTTCATAAGTCCTTGTTGAAGAGGTTTGTTGAACCAGTAGTTCCTGTGGTGGCACTTCCTGCCCCTATATTGGTTGAAGGTAACAGGGAATATGAGGTAGAGAAGATACTGGATTCCCGTCTGGCTAGACGGAGACTCCAGTATTTGGTTAAGTGGAAGGGTTATGGTCAGGAGGATAATTCCTGGGTCTCTGCCTCTGATATTCATGCCGAAAGATTGGTGCGTGCCTTTCATCGGGCTCACCCGGATCGCCCTGGTGGCATGGATGAGGGTTCGGTGACCCCTCCTCAAAGGGGAGGTACTGTTGTGAGTTCATTTTTCCCTTCACCATTGAGGTCTGATGAACTCCCTCCTCTGGTGAAGGAAGGTAGTGAGACTGATTACCAAACACTTGGGCAGCTAGATGATAACTGGGTGGCTGGAATTGAGGACTGGATATAAGGCTGCCGACGCCCTTCTTCCTGGCTGGTGATTTTCCTGCTGGATTCTTGGAGACCAGTCTGATTCCTGCGTCTCCAAGCTAAGTTTTTCTGCTCTGCTTTGTACTCTTCAGTTTTGTTTTTGTTTTGCCTTGTTTTTTGGGAGTTCTGCCATCCCCGGCCGGGGGTGAGCTGAATTCCATTTTTGTCTCTGATCTGTTGATCTTTTGCTCTGTCTTCAGAATATACCTGAGTGCTGATATAGTCTTTTGAAGCCTAGCGGCTTCAGGGCCTGTTTTTCCTATCAGTCGGTTGGCTCATTTTAATAGGGTTTTTGCGGATGGCAGACAGCAGCTTTCCTATCCTGTCCTATGTAGTTAGCTTGGGCCCCATCATTTGCTCAATCTATCTTTCTATCTGTGTTAGTGTTTTCATCTTGCTTCACCGTCATTATATGTTGGGGGCTGCCTATTGGTTTGGGGTCTGCTCTGGGGCAGTTTAGCTTTTCCCCTTTCTGTCTTTAGGCTATGTAGCTCTCCGGCTGTGATCGAGGGGTCTAGGGCACCGTAGGAACCCCCCACGGCTACTGCTAGTTGTTGTGGATAGGTTCAGGGGTCTGCAATCCGATAGCTGCCAACCTCTCTGGTTTTTCTGGACTTAGCTGGTATTTTGTTTTTTCCTCCTTCGGTGACTCATCATAACACACAACACATTATTTTGGTTGTCAAAAAGGCCACAGCTTTATTTAAATCACAGGATTAAAACAATCACAGTAGGAGTCAGGTGAAGTGCTAGTACATTGGGATTCACAAGTACTGTGATATCCCTGCTGTCTGATATACAAAACCAGGACAGACAGCCATAAAGGGGCGGCATGCACTGGCTTGCCATTCAAGAAGAGCCAGTAAACTTTCAGGGCACCAATGACCCTATTATCCTCACTCCTGTGCTTAACCACTGTGCCCGCCCAATTGACGTTACCATTACAACGTCCTTGAGACTGGCCACCAAAGCCGAGCCTGTTCACCACCATGAGGTTTTACATCCTCTATTAGTTAAAATGAGTCCACCTTAACTTGTCTGCAACTTCCACCTGACTCCTAAACCGTAAAGCTGTGACGGGTTATAAATTCACATTTGACACCATTTTTTTTTTAATAAATCACTTTGGTAAACTTATAAACTAGAAGTCCCCGCAAAAGCATTAAGGGGACTAACTTGGCAAACCTCCGACTCACAAAGAGTCATCCTAAAGCGCTCAGGAGTGGAAAAACCCCCTGTGGAGGAAACCTCTAGTGAACCATTGTTGAAGGATTGCACTTTTCTTGGGCTTAGAAGGTTAATGCTGTTAACGCTGTATAGCCGTGATAAAATTGAACCTGGAACAAAGTATACAATGGTAATTTCAAAAATACAATAAAGCATTCTTCATACAAGTAATAATTAAAACGTTTTAGGACAATGATTATAAACAGGGCGGGAGGGCGGGAAATGCTTCCTCCTGTTCATCCTGTGTAAGAAAGAGGGAGAGAGACAGATTTCCTGTTCTATATAAGCCCCACCCTCCTCACAGTAACCCACCAAGCACATACATACTGTGCTTCTTACTCTGAAAGCAACATCACTCTTGCTTAAAATCTACACCACTATACCAAAAAAAGCTGCAGGAGTAAAGGTCCACCCATCCCCAAGTCATGTCCTCCTCCGCCTATGGCTCCAGTGGTTTCTTGACTTTTGGATATGGGACGGACCCCCACTCCTTCTTAAAAGCACCATAACTACAGTAAACCTAGGCACTAGAATAAATACACAACACATTATTTTGGTTGTCAAAATGGCCACAGCTTTATTTAAATCACAGGATTAAAACAATCACAGTAGGAGTCAGGTGAAGTGCTAGTACATTGGGATTCACAAGTACTGTGATATCCCCAGCTGTCTGACATACAGAACCAGGGCAGACAGCCATAAAGGGGCAGCATGCACTGGCTTGCCATTCAAGCAGAGCCAGTAAACTTTCAGGGCACCAATGACCCTATTATCCTCACTCCTGTGCTTAACCACTGTGCCCTCCCCTGATTGACGTTACCATTACAACGTCCTGGAGGCTGGCCACCAAAGCCGAGCCTATTCACCACCATGAGGTTTTACATCCTCTATTAGTTAAAATGAGTCCACCTTAACTTGTCTGCAACTTCCACCTAAACCGCCACCAGAAAGGCCATTTGACACCTTAAATGGACTCGACCCCCATCAACCATGCCTAATAAAGCCATCAACCATTTCTACATGCTATGGAAAGACTGTGGACACAAGTAATACAAAATAAAAAATAAAATTCCAGAGATTCCGACAGATTATTTTTATCAATTCCATGCTACCAAGTTATGATCGATAATACGGTAACCACAGCAAAATAACAGTTGCCAAAAATCCTGCAATGAGGATCCCATAATAGGGAATGTGGAAAGTAAACCATAATTAAGGTCGTAGCTACAAACTGAATACCTGTATAATGACATCTGTCATGTCTCAAAAACTATTATACTGCATGCATTGTAGCCAGCTCTAAAAATTCACCAATTCAAAGATTTTAGTTCTAGAAACCACCATTATTTACAGTAGCTGTGCAGTAAAATTTCTTAAACCCACTTACTATCACTACCCGAAAAGTGATGAACATATCAATAGAAAGATATTATAAATAGGGAGTAATTAAAAACTATACACAATATAACATCAACATTATAACCGACCATTAAATAACGTTTAGAATATCTGAAAGTAGTAATTTAAATAAACCTAAAGCAGAAAAAGTCTACAAAGGCATTATTAATAACCCTGCCACACCATTGTTAATTGTTTTTCAAGCACTTGATAACATTTACTGTTGACCTCTCCAACTGGGTCAAAGGCATTGGGAATAGGCATATTGCCCTTCGTGTTAATGCACTTGATTACTTTACCCTTAGCCGCTCCCACTGGCTCAAAGGCACCGGGAGTAGGCATACTGCCCTTTGTGTTAATGCAATTGATTATACCCTTAGCCGCTCCCATTGGCTCAAGTGCATCGGGAATAGGCATATTGCCCTTCATGTTAGTGCACGTGATTACTTTACCCTTAGTCACTCCCACTGACTCAAGGGCACACAGATTAGGTACATTGCTCTTCAATTTCATGCACTAGATAACTGCATTGTCCAGATGACAACCTTGAAAGAAACATGGTTTGGTCAATATAAACAGTCAAAAACCGTGCCTCGGAATTCTCAAGTCACATGAAAAAAGAGAGAGGGTCCTTGAAGCTATAGATTGTATTGAAAAGTATGCCTACCTTGTTCTCTTCTCCCCTCCAGCTGCTGTTCCTGGCTCAGAGGAGCCAATTTATTCTGTAGGCATGCAAAATATGACTGCCATAACACCAGGGACTTTGCCCTAAAGGGTCATATAAAATATAAATGCTTCTGGAGATCAGGGGGGCCATACTGTGATGGTCACCCCTCCATACCAGGTGGCCATACCTGAAATGGTTACCCCTCCACACCAGGGGGCCATACACGAGATGGTTACCCCTCCACCCCTGGGGGCCATACCTGAGATGATTACCCCTCAAAACCAGGGTGCCATAACTGAGATGGTTACCCTTCCAAACCCAGGGGGTCATACTGTGATGAACACCCCCCAAACCAGAGGTCCATGCTTGATATGGTTACCCCTACTGACCAATTGATAAATAACTTCAAGGACCCACTAAAAGGAAAACAAATAACTGTTTTTTTTTTATTTTAATTCATGTTCTTATTAAAATGAACATAAAATAAACATCAAAGCATAAATAACATTAACACACTGGGGGGAGTCCCTGAAGCTCCCAAATCTGGTGATTACCAAACATAAAATGTACCAACAATTACTCCCAGCTGTTACCCCACTAGCTCGGGAGCAACATAGCCACAAGGGTTCCAATGTTCACTTGAACTTCCTGGGGATCTGACAAAGCCTTGCCGAAACTCCCCTCCACATTTCACCAGGTCTAGAACCATATTAACTTCCAAAAAGAGGAATCCATATCCCAATGGATCGCCCAGACCAATTTCTAACCAACTTCAAGGACCCTCCCAACCACCAGACTCTAGGTAATCCACTCAGGCCTGTGCTATCCATCATCTAAGGAACATAAAATAAGCACTTGGTGGGTATACACCGATTTTTTTTTTATTATTCATGCCTTTATTAAAACAAACATGCAATAAAACATCAAAGCATAAATAATATTAACACGCTGGTAGCAGTCCTTGAAGATCCCAAAAATCTGGTGATTACCAAACATAAAGTGAACATAAAATGTACCAACAATTACTCCCAGCCGTTACACCACTAGCTCGGGAGCATCATAGCCACAAGGGTTCCAATGTTCACTTGAATTTCCTGGGGATACGACAAACCCTTGCCGAAACTCCCCTCCACCTTTCACAAGATCCAGAACCACATTAAATTCCAAAAGAAGGAAACCATATCCTATTGGATCTCCAAGACCATATTTAACCAACTTCAAGGACCCCTCCAACCGCACAAGATGTGATGAAAACACCATGCAGGTTTACAACCAAGGTATAGAATAGGTTAATAATGGAAAATATCCCATCCTAAGGTCCAGAAATAGACAGAGATAGGTAATGCTGTGTTATATACTTTAACAATAAATGAGAAGCCGCCTGCTCCTCTACAGCAGTTACAGACAGACTCTAATCACCAGCTGCGCATAAATGGTAAGAAATATGTAGGTCTAATACAAGCTGCCTGCAGCCATAGGTGTGTGAGCAGAAAACTGCAAGTTCTGTATCCCAGTCAGTGACTCTATTACATACAATTACAATAGACGAGAGACAGGGCTGAAAACTGGGCCCATGATGTGTTTTCCAGAGCAATGTGCAGCATCACACTAGGAGTGCCCACTCACTGCCCGCCATGTGCTGAGTTATTAGTGCCCACTCAAGTGTGCCGAGTTACTCCCCGATTATTTATTTTACACATGATAAAACATAAACCATTCAGGCCTGTGCTATCCACCATCTTAGGTAATATAAAATCAGCTCTTGGTGGGTATACTCTGATCATGCAACATACGAGGGAGACAATATACAAAAACAGGATGGATATATCTGGCAGGACAGCATGTAACATAAGAGGACTAAAGGCAGCAATAGCTACAGAAATCAAGCACTAAGCTGGAAGTCATGTCCAGATTATATGTACAGCCAGGAAAATAACCTGGAGACACAGGATGTTTATACCCAGCATGATCCGTATATAGCAGAGTGAGGAGTGATATCATGTATACAGACCTGTGGTACAGGTTAAGTATACAGCACAGGAATAGAGCCTTTACACATATACCACATATAGTGAGTAACCTGGTTACACTGGACCTGCACACCCAGCCTCAAAGTATGTAACAGAGATAGGTCACATACAGATCATCAGACTCCATAACTGGGAAGGGGGGGATAATCAGCACACAGCAGGGTCAGTATACAGTGCACTGACATGAAGTGCAGCCTCTCATCATCTTACATATACCACCCCCCACTGCTCCTCTCACCAGTGTCTCTAATACATGTGACTGCCCAGCTCCACCATTGTAATGGCAGACACTGTATGCGTCCCTGCTCTGTCCTACCATACATAAACCCATAACTCATGAAGACTCTGTATAATACAGCAGTAATGTGGTATATCTGAAATGTCTGCAGGGAGGTCACACAAAAGCTGCCTCTGCAATAAATGAGGGAACATGGCAGCTACATGAATTTCTGAGGTAATCTTGATCCCAGATATGATGTAGGAGCTGATACTACCCTAGTACACACTACACAATGTCTGAGGTGAATGCAGAGTAGTATATGAAACATGTCTGCAGGGAGGTCACACAGAAGTTGTCTCACAGTCTGTGAGGAAAATGTAGCATGCACATGAGGGACACGGCAGCTACATGAATTGCTGAGGTAATATTGATCCCATACATAATGTAGGAGCTGATACTACACTGGTACATGATGTCTGAGGTGAATGTGCTCCTATCATCTGTAATGTGAGGTGATAACCCCAGTATTATACTCCCTGAAATTGCAGACATGCTTCCTCCTGTTCATCCTGTGTAAGAAAGAGGGAGAGATACAGATTTCCTGTTCTACATAAGCCCCACCCTCCTCACAGTAACCCCCAGGCACAGACATACTGTGCTTCTTACTCTGAAAGCAACATCACTCTTGCTTAAAATCTACACTATACCAAAAAAGCTGCAGGAGTAAAGGTCTACCCATCCCCAAGTCATGTCCTCCTCCGCCTATGGCTCCAGTGGTTTCTGTACCTGCTTGAACTACCCAACATCGTTGTCTGTTGGCTCTGTGATTGTTGGTAGTGTGTAGAGGAGTGAGCATAACAATTAGTATGAACTGTATTGTTAATAGTGGTGTACCAGCAATGGTTGCAGACCACACATCTACTATGGGGACCCAGTACCAAACAGCTTGTTCCCTGTCCGGCGTCCACCAAACTGAGAGATGGTTATATTACACAGAAGTCACCTACCGGTAGCTGTTGCAATAGGTGCTAGCTCTGCTCACAGTCGTTTTTCTCTTCAAATGCAGTGGGGAACTGGGACCACGACAGATGAGTTATGTAGAGAGAAAGTCTTTTTGTAACCCCCTGTCCTGCATTATTATCATTGCAACCCAATGGCTTGTTGTCATAGCAGCTGGGGGGCTTGATTTAGAACTTTGGTAGGTGAACCCAGGATTTCAATGCACGCTCTGATTATTATTCTGTTAATTTAAGTGTATAAGGCATGAAAAGGTTAAAGCCTAATTAAGTTCAGTAAATTTTTTGTGAATACTATGTAAAAACTTCTTTCCCTCTTCCTTTGTCATTCTGACAGTAGACTCAAGAAGAAAGGATGTTTTTTTGACAGTGAGCCTAGTAAAATTTGTTGCAACAGCAAATTTATCTTGTGCCCTTGATGATAGGTTGTCATTATAGATGAGTGGAATATGGATGTTCGGGTTTCTCAGGTTCTGCTAAACTTTAGAAAAAAAGTTTGGTCCATGTACCAGAACAGTACCGAGCTTGATCCTGAACCCGAAACACATTCAAATGAATGGGAGGCCAGAACATCTGGTGGTTCCCACGCTGTCATCTGTGTGACAGCTTGGTAAACACCGTCTCTGACTTTAATTTCACTACCTTCTTTGGTAGGTGAACCCAGGATTTCAATGCACGCTCTGATTATTATTCTGTTAATTTAAGTGTATAAGGCATGAAAAGGTTAAAGCCTAATTAACTTCAGTAAATTGTTTGTGAATACTATGTAAAAACTTATTTCCCTCTTCCTTTGTCATTCTGACAGTAGACTCAAGAAGAAAGGATGTTTTTTTGACAGTGAGCCTAGTAAAATTTGTTGCAACAGCAAATTTATCTTGTGCCCATGATGATAGGTTGTCATTATAGATGAGTGGAATATGGATGTTCGGGTTTCTCAGGTTCTACTAAACTTTAGAAAAAAAGTTTGGTCCATGTACCAGAACAGTACCGAGCTTGATCCTGAACCCGAAACACATTCAAATGAATGGGAGGCCAGAACATCTGGTGGTTCCCACTCTGTCATCTGTGTGACAGCTTGGTAAACACCGTCTCTGACTTTAATTTCACTACCTTCTTTATTGTCTCTGCGTGTGTGCATCGGACAGCACCCGGATCACTTTCTGGGTGCACGTGATCTGAATATCAGAGCCACATGCAACATGCTGACATTGCTTTCACATGCTGAATCAGCATGACAAAATAATCGCCCCATAGTATAACATTGGGCCGAGTGCTATCCGATAAAACATCGGACAGCATTCGGCTGTGTTATACGGCAGTGAGTGAACCCTAAATCTAAGTCTTTCAGATCTGGCCGGAGGCAAGGTTTGATGGGCTAACTGTCAGTCAAACACTGACAGGTTAAATAATGCACTTTATTACATAAGTTGTACAGTTTATTATCAATGCAAACAAATGAACTCATCTTTAAGTCCCTTGGAGCCCCCTCCACTAGTATCTATATATATAATTGCCTTAAATTGTCAGTCATCCACTTCAGTCTGGATGTCCCCGAATCCCACAATCCACCAGTCCGCACCGGAAGTATGCCGACCGCGATCCCGACCTCCCCTCGGATCCAGGCTGCTGCTGCAATCCCAACTGCCGCTGGTATCCCAACCGCCGCTGGGATCCCAGCTGCCGCTCAGATCCAGGCCACCGCTGCCGCTCGGATCCAGGCTGCCGCTGCTATCCCAAATGCCACTATGATACCGACCACCACTGGGATCCCCGCCGCTGATTGGATCCCAGACGCCGCTCTTATTCCAGCTGCCACTCGTATCCAGGCCGCCGCTGCGATAATGAGGCTGTGAAAGGGCTATAACGAGGGAGGTATAACGAGAGGGGTGTAATGAAAGGGGTATAATGAGAGGGTGTAATGAGGGGGTGTAATGAGAGGATGTATTGAGGGGGAGTAATGAGAGGGATGCCGCCGCCGGACCCCCACCATAACCCACCCTGACTACATGCGCCGGATCCCGCCGCTGCCTGCCCACCCACCTCCGTGCAGTCACAGCCGGCAGGAAAGACCGTGGCTTGAGGCCTGTGCTGGAGATTGGGTGCAGCCACCCTCTGGTGGCGCTGCACACCATCTCCAGCACAGGTCGCAAAACACCGTCTTTCCTGCCGGCTGTGAGAGGGGTGTAACGAGAGGGTGTAACAAGGGGGGAGTAATGAGAGGGATGCTGCCACCGGACCCTCACCAGGACCCACCGCCTGACTACACATGCCAGATCCCGCCGCTGCCTGCCCACCAACCTCCGTGCAGTCACAGCCAGCAGGAAAGACCATGGCTTGAGGCCTGTGCTGGAGATTGGGTGCGGCCACCCTCTGGTGGTGCCGCATACCATCTCCAGCACAGGCCGCAAAACACCGTCTTTCCTGCCGGTTGTGATTGCACGGAAATGGGTGGGCCGCCACGCCCAAAACCACAAAGCTGCCCCCATCGTGATGTTACTGCCCTCCCGATGCGATAGCATCGGGCACACATCTAGTGTATTATAAAAAAATATAAACTTTTTAAGTGTAAAAAAATATAAATACAACAAACACAAATCTCAGTTTTTATAATAAAAAGTTTATAAAAAACACACCTTCAAAAACAATGCATATTTGGTTAATGCTGTTAAAAATTAAAAAAAAACTGTTAAAGTTACAGTTTTTGTTCATATTACTTAAAAAATAAATAAAAAGAAAGTAATCAAAACTTATATGTAGAGATGAGCAAACCTTTTAAGGGTCGGTTCGGCTATGATCGCCGAACTTCCCAAAGTTCACTGAATATAACTGAACACCATCGAATTTAAAGAGAGGCAAAAACCAAACGCACAGACAACACCTTCAGGGGGGCCCAAAAGCTGCCAAAACAGCTCAAATTAGGGGCAGACACCACAAAAAGTGGCATCAATTGACCCATCAATTGCACTATAAAAGAATAATTTAAAAAAATTGATGTGGGTTCCCCTGAATTTTTGATAACCAGCCAGACAAAACTGACAGCTGCAGGCTGCAATCCTCAGCTGTCAGCTGTAGCAAGTGTGGTTATTAGAGATGAGCAACTTTGCCTTTTTTCGGGTCGAGTCGGGTTTCATGAAACCCGACTTTCGCAAAAGTCGGGTCAAACGCAATCGGCCGATTATCGTGAAAAGTCCAAGGCCGACTGAAACACGAAACCCAATGCAAGTCAATGGGGAAGAAAAGTCGGCAGGAAACACACCTACAGTGCCCATTTTAATGCAAAAAACATCAATTCTTATTACTTAAGCTTGTCAACCTTAATTTACTTTACAATAATAGTTAGGCATTGAAAACTGGGGGTTATTTGGATAAAGTTGTGGGGGGGGGGGGTAGAGCTGGCTCCAGACTTTCGTGGGCCCAGGGCCAAAGAGTGTCACTGGGTTCCTTTAACACATGCCACAATTCATGATCCTCTGATACGGCAGAGAAATAGCGGTATAGTACAATGAAAAATACTTCACTTCTTACATCACATGACTGATATCCATTTTAAATTCTCCAATAGCTCCAAAAACGGGCAGTATATTACTCCATACAGTATTATGGCCACCGCATAGTGCGCCAAACAGAGTAATGAGGCCCATATATTTCTCCATACAGAATCATTGGTCCCATATAATGTTCGATACAGTATATGATGAGCTCCACATAATGCTACCTACAGTATACGGTATGTTGGTCCCCATGGATGAAGCTTCACTGTCTTATGGGCCCAAATAATGCTCCATATATAATGGGCCCCATTTCTAATGCTCCAGTGTATAATGGGCCCTGTAAATGCTGCTCCAGTGTCTGATGTCCACCTTTGGAATGCTCCAGTGTATGGTGGGCCACATATATCATTCTCCAGAGTATAGTGCTCCCCAAAAATTGCTCCCAACCTTTAAAACAATTAAATAAGTCTCCTCGCTAGGGAATCCCTGTACTCTGGACTCCTCGTCGTCCCCATCTTCCATCTCTCTGCACTTGAACTGTTTAGGCAGAGGGCTTACAGACGTGATGATATCGCGCTCTCTGACCAGAATGTCACTGTCAGGAAACACGGAAGACGTCACGGCGGTGGAGCAGGGAGAGGTAAGTATTTCAACTTTGCAAGTGCTGTGATCCTGAGCAAGCAGGGGGGCCCACTCGTTGGCAATGGCACTGGCACAGGGCCCCTCATGGTACGGTGGTGTGTCTCATGGCGGGTGTGGACCCCTACCGGCAGAGACACTTTTGCGCACTATGAGGGGCCCTGTGCCAGTGCCGTCGCCCATGAGTATGCCCCCCACCTGCTCAAGGAACCTGCACTTTCATCTGCACCTTCCTCTTTGTCACCGTGTAAGGTGGTATAGTATGCGGAAAGGGACACCTGAGTTTCATCAGGGTCAGATTCTGGCTCAGTACACTGCGAGGACAATGTAGTGCTCTTAGTGAATGTACCAGCAGAAAAATCTAGCAGTGGCTGTGCATCAGTGCACTCCATGTCAGATTCATCTTGGACTGGGGAATTCACGATTTGACTTGATAACCCAGGCATGGTATGTGAAAAGAGCTCCATGGAGTAATCTGTAGTGTGGCCTGCCGCATCCCTCACTTTTGGTAGGGGTGAAGGACACAAGGAAAGGTGTTGTTCCTGACCCAGAGCCTCCACTGACGACTCAGTGCTTTTATTTTTTGAAACTTCAGAAGAGGAGGCAATAGAGCTGGAGGTTGTGTCAGCAATGTAAGCCAAAACTTGTTCCTGAAGTTCCGGCTTTAAAAGCGGTTTACCTACTCCAAGAAAAAGGAGCCTTCGAGGCCTTGTGGAGCCAGACGATGATGCAGGCTCAACATCTCCTGCCTGAGGTGCTATTGTGCTTTTGCCACTACCAGCAGATGCAGCACCACCACCACCACCATCAGTACCAGCTGGAAACCCCCGGCCAAGTTCATGGCCTCCTCCACCAGACTTCCTCATTTTTGGGAAAATGTACCCAAAATACCACCAGTGTCACGCTCGTGCCTTGGCTGAATGGCGCGAACCAGGGGGTTGTGGCCCCACTGTGCCACAAACCAGACTACCCTGGAAGGGGCGTGACTACGACAGCTACCTCGGTCTTCACTGGAGCCTCTGATGGTGAGGTCAGGCTTGTGCGGCAGATAGCTGTCGGGTGCCACTCCAGGGTGGTGTCTGGCTGTGGCTGCTAGTCCCACTCGGGGACAAGTCACTTTGACAGAGGCTATAGACAGGCAGGTAGACACGACAGGCACGGCTGAGACACAGGGCAGGCGGGCACGGCTTGGAGACACAGGACAGGCGGGCACGGCTTGGAGACACAGGACAGGCGGGCACGGCTTGGAGACACAGGACAGGCAGGCACGGCTTGGAGACACAGGACAGGCGGGCACGGCTTGGAGACACAGGACAGGCGGGCACGGCTTGGAGACACAGGACAGGCGGGCACGGCTTGGAGACACAGGACAGGCAGGCATGGCTTGGAGACACAGGACACACAGCAGGTGTAGGCAGGAGGGAGTGGTGTATGCTGGAACAGGATCTGGACCTGTTCACACAGGAGGTGCAGGTATGGATATAGGCAGGAAGGTGTGGAATATGAAGGAATAGGTTTGGACCTGTTCACACAGGAGGTGCAAGTAGGCAGAGCCGCAGGAGTGCGGCGCAGGCAGAGCCGCAAGAGAGCGGAGCAGGCAGAGCCGCAGAAGTGCGGAGCAGGCAAAGCCGCAGGAGTGCGGAGCAGGCAGAGCCGCAGGAGTGCGGAGCAGGCAGAGCGGCTAGGGAGCCGTGCAGACAGAGCGGCTAGGGAGCTGTGCAGACAGAGCGGCTAGGGAGCTATGCAGACAGATAAAGCTGCGAGGGTGCAGATGCACAGATAAAGCTGCGAGGGTGCAGATGCACAGATAAAGCTGCGACAGTGCAGATGCACAGATAAAGCTGCGAGGGTGCAGATGCACAGACAGGGAGGACACAAGGAAAGACACAGCAGAGAAAGAACCACAAACAAGGAGACTGACAGACAGAGGTAAGACTGAGTTCAGACAGAGACACAGGGACAAAGACACAAGGACCAGGATATTCTGCCTCCTGGCAGGCGGACAGAGTACAGACAAGGTACTGAGAACAAGACTCAAGGGCCAGGATATTCTGCCTCTTGGCAGGCGGACAAGGTACAAATCGAGACAAAGAGTATTCCTACAGAGAAGGAGATACACAGAACAGGGCCTGGCTTCCTCAGCAGCAAGATACTAACTGAGTATAGACATTGCACAGGCAATGATTCAGTGGGAGTGGCGAAACTAAATAGTCAAGGGCTCCAGGTGATTGGTCAGGGACAGATTACACAGGTGCACCCTGACTGCATAAGAACCAGAGAGTTCAGGCGCCGCCCCCTATACACACAGTCTGGAAACATGGAGAGCAGAGGCACAGAGCTGGCCACAGACAGAATTCACAGCATGGCTTGAAGCAGAAAGTAAGTTGGTGTGCGGGGGATGGGAGGCCATGCAGTGATGCCAGCAGGGTTGTTACAACCAGCTATATGGTACTGTAAAACAAGGTACAAGGTGTATATAGTATTGGGGAGAATTTGAATCTCCCTAGAGATTTTAGGAGGCAGAACTATTATCTCAGGGCCACTATAGATTACACCTCAATTTAACAGGCTGAAATTGGCTGGTGCATGACAAAGTACAAGGTGTATATAGTATTGGGGAGAATTTGAATCTCCCTAGAGATTTTAGGAGGCTGACAATGATGCTCTCAGTCCAAGTAGTTTTGCTTTGAAAAAAGCAGTTTGCACAGCAGTGTGCAAACAGCAATGCAGCTATCAGGGAGCCTTATAAGGCAGCCTAATAACCAACAGAGCTGATGCACAAAAATATAGCCTCCCCTGTCACTGCACACAAACTGTTGTGTTGTACAGTGAAAATCGCTACCAGCAGAAGCAGTTTTTTTGTTCTTCTTCCCTGCCTAACGCTCTTCCTTATTCAGAATCAGCAGCAGCAACCTCTCCCTATGCTAAGATCGGCAGAAGTAAGATGGCGGTCGGCGTGCACGCCCTTTTATAGCCCCTGTGACGCCAGACAAAGCAAGCCAATCACTTGCATGCCCTTCTCAAAGATGGTGGTGACCGCTGCCCATGTCATCGCATTGCCCACAGTGTGCGTCCTCCATCATTGACTAAAAAAGGGCGCTGGAAGCATCATTTGAAATGCGACTTTGGCGCTCTGGTCGCCGACCTCATGGCCAACCTCACGCTTTGTTCGGGTTTCGTTTCATGAAACCCGACTTTAGCGAAAGTCGGCAACTTATGAATTTGACCGACCCGTTTCGCTCAGCTCTAGTGGTTATCAATAATAGGGTAGCCATGCTGTTTTTTATTATTTAAATAAACATTAAAAAATGTCATGGGTTCCACCAATTTTTGACAACCAGCCTTACTAAAGCTGACAGCTGTGGGCTGATATTCTCAGGCTGGTAAGGGGCTATGGATATTGCCCTCCCTCAGCTCTAAAATGCCTCTCCATTACTAACTCTGTAGTGAGATTGTAAAAACTACACAGTCAGAATAAAATCCTTTATTTAAAAGAGCTCACTCGTTTATTTAAAATAAAAAAGCACAGTTATTCTTATCTTATGCCTAATCCATTGAACCCCTTGTCAGGGTATACTAATAGATTTTAAACTAAACATGAGTCAACAATGTGATGCAGCAGCAAAAATGGCAAATACAATTCTAGGATGTATTAACAGAAGCATACAGTCTAGATCACGTGTAGTCATTATTGCCCTCTTGTTAGAAATCCCAGAAAATAAAAATCATTCATAATACTCACCTTATGCCCATTCCATTGAATTCCTTGTTCCCTGTAAAAAAAAGAATAATAAATAATCATATCCCTCACTTATCCAACGTGAAGATATTTCATACTGTCCCATGTAGTCAGACTAACTTAATTTCCTTCTATGACAGAATCACTGACTGGATAGATCAGGGAAATGCTGTAGATATAGTATATCTTGACTTCAGCAAAGCATTTGACAAAGTATCTCACACCCTCCTTATTGAAAAAATGACTAAATAATAATAAATAATCTTTATTTTTATATAGCGCTAGCATATTCCGCAGCGCTTTACAGTTTGCACACATTATCATCACTGTCCCCGATGGGGCTCACAATCTAAATTCCCTATCAGTATGTCTTTTGGAATGTGGGAGGAAACCGGAGTACCCGGAGGAAAATCCATGCAAACACGAGTATGGAATGGACAATGCAACTGTTAGGTGGATTCTTAACTGGCTTAGTGATCAGACCCAAAGAGTGGTCGTAAATGGCTATACATCCTGTTGGAAGAATGTCTCAAGTGGGGTTCAACATCTTTATCAGTGATTTAGATGAAGGAATTAAGGGTACACTGATTAAGTTTGCTGATGACACAATCTTAGGAGGGATAGCTAATATTAGAGAAGAGAGAGAGGATTCAAAAATATATAAATAAACTGGAGCAGTGGACAGCAACTAACAAAATGGTTTTTAACAGGGAAAAATGCAAAGTACTACATCTGGGCAATAAAAATGAAAAAAGCATATACAGAATGGGAGAAATAGGGCTAAGCAACTGCACATGTGAAAAAGACTTGGGTATACTAATAGATTTTAAACTAAACATGAGTCAACAGTGTGATGCAGCAGCAAAAATGGCAAACATAATTCTAGGATGTATTAACAGAAGCATACAGTCTAGATCACGTGAAGTCATTATTGCCCTCTAATCCTCATTAGTCAGACCTAATCTGCAAAACTGTGTCCAGTTTGAGGCAGCACATTTTAAAAAGACATCAACAAACTGGAGCAAGTTCAGAGAAGAGTGACCAGAATAGTGACCGGTCTGCAAACCATGTCCTATGAGGAATGGTTACAGGATTTGGGAATGTTTAGCTTGCAAAAAACAAGACTGAGTGGAGACTTAATAGCTGTCTACAAATATCTCAAGGGCTGTCAAATTGTAGAAGGATCATCTTTATTCTCATTTGCACAAGGAACGACTAGCAGCAATGGGATGGAACTGAATGGGAGCAGACACAGATTAGATATTTGAAAAAACTTTTTGACAGTGAGGGTGATCAATGAGTAGGACAGGCTGCCAAGAGAGGTGGTAAGTTCTCCTTCCATGGAAGTCTTCAAACAGAGGCTGGACAGACATCTGTCTGGGATGATTTAGGGAATCCTGCTTTGAGCAGGGGGTTGGACTAGATGACCCAGGAGGTCCCTTCCAACTCTACCTTTCTATGTTTCTAAGATCTGCATGATTTTGATAGCAGTCACATCAGAGATGTGACCGCTATCCCCGCCAGCTAGAACACACTGACAGGAGCATAATCGCTCCAGCAGTGTCAAGCGCTCAGCTCCCATGAGAGAGTTCAAACCTTATGAAGTCCTGTGAACTTATTTATGTCATCGGTTGCTGCGTGAGAACGTAATTTTTATAACAGCTGCTGGCTCATGCTGTCATCTGACAGCGTGGCAAATGCAGCTTTCTGACGGGCAGTAATAATCTTACTGCTGATCAGAGCCTGTGTTTGCCGTGCTATCATGCAAATTGCAGCATGGCCAACAATGGATGTTAGGACCCCCCATTCATCTGAATGGGGTCTGGGTTCGGTTTCGGGTGCCTTTCAAACTTTTTTAAATGTTTGTCCGAACTCGCCTACACCTAACTTTTCTTGTGGGGCCTGGTCGCATGTGGGTGCTCTGGGGAAAAGTTGGCCGCGTTCACCCTCTATACACCCCACTGCTTCTGATGGCCCACCTAAAATTGAGTGAGGGCTGCCTGATGTCTCTATGGATATGGTGGAGGAGGAGGAGTCCAAATAAAAACAAAACATTAGCTGGAAACCATTTTTTAGGTGGGAAGAGGTGCATGGGAATAGGAATACACCAGCAATAAAAGGAGCACATACCTTGACAAGGGAAATCGCATTGTGTGTTTGCTCTGGGGAACAATTGCTTGCCTTCTTCCTTCAGCCACACCACTGAATCTGATGACCCTTTAAAAATTATTAACCATAAAAAGGATGACACCACAGCGACAGAGACAACCGTCTGGTAATCCAGCTTAGACCATCTCTACTAAAGACCTTTTCAGCTTTTTCAAAGTTGGTTGGAAGGCATCATCTCTGAAAATAGGGTGCAACAGCTGCACTCCAACAATTTGAGCAGTACTCTTAGAAGAGTCAATTCCCTGAGACCACAAGGGGGCACATAGACCCTCACTTTGTCACTGAGGATAATTTTATTCTCTAGCGATTACTCCAGAGTGGTTCTTGTGGTGGGATGCAGGTCTGGACAGCTGTTATCATCCTATTAGAAAGATAAGAATTAATGTATGTGAGTGTTTGTGTCATGCTCGCGCCTTGGCGGGTTGGCACTAGCCGGGGGGTTGTGGCCCCACTGTGCCACAAACCAGACTACCCTGGAAGGGGCGTGACTATGACAGCTACCTTGGCCTTCGCTGGAGCCTCTGATGGTGAGGACAGGCTTGTGTGGCAGGTAGCTTCCGGGTGCCACTCCAAGGTGGTGTCTTACTGTGGCTGCTGATCCCACTCAGGGACAAAGCACTTTGACAGGTGTGACTGACAAACAGGCAGGAAGGCACAGCAGGCACGGCTTGAGACACAGGGCAAGCAAGAATGGCTTGAGACACAGAGCAAGCAGGCACGGCTTGACGCACAGGGCAAGCAAGCATGGCTTGCGGCACAGGGCAAGCAGGCATGGCTTGAAGCACAGGGCAAGCAGGCATGGCTTGAAGCACAGGGCAAGCAGGCATGGCTTGAGGCACAGGGCAGGCAGGCACAGCTTGAGGCACAGGGCAGGCAGGCATGGCTTGAGGCACAGGGAAGGCTGGCACAGGAGATACACAGGGCAGGCTGGCACAGGAAAGACACAGGGCAGGCTGGCACCGGGGAGACACAGGGCAGGCTGGCACGGGAGAGACACAGGGCAAGCTCGACTGGTATATGAAGGAACAGGTAGAGACCTGTTCACACAGCGGGTGCCGGTACTGATACAGACTGGGAGGAGTGGAATATGAAGGAACAGTTTTGGACCTGTTCCCACAAGAGGTGCAGGTATGGATACAGGCAGGAGTGTGGAGTAGGCGGAGCCGCAGGAGTGCAGAGTAGGCGGAGCTGCAGGAGTGCAGAGTAGGCGGAGCCGCAGGAGTGCGGTGTAAAGCTGAACCACAAGGTCTGCAGAGAGAAGCTGCAGCAAGAGGGTCTGCAGCAGCAGAAGCGGAGCACAGGCAAAACAGAGAGGCACCGCTAGAGTACGGAGCATAAGCAGATGGGGAGGACACCAGGAAAGACACAGCAGGGACAGCAGGGAAAGGAACCACAAACAAGGAGACAGACAGACAGAGGTAGGACAGAGTTCAGACAAGGCAAGGTGAGAAACAAGGTATAGGGCCAAGGACACAGGGACCAGGATATTCTGCCTCCTGGAGGGCAGACAGAGAAGTACTAGGCAAGACAAAGAGATAAGCAATAAGAGCCTTCAAAGAAGGTGAGACACAGGACAGGGCCTGTCTTACTCAGCAGCAAGAAACTAGCTGAGTTTAAACATTGCTTAGGCAATGTTCCAGTGGATGGGGCAGCCGTAAATAGTAGAGGGCTCTTGGTAATTGGTGAGGGACACATTAGCCAGGTGCACCCTGACTCCATAAGAAGCAGAGAGTTCAGGCGCCGCACCCCTATACACACAGTCAGGAAACATGGACATAGACAAGAGACAAGGCAAGGAGCTGGCGGCAGAGAGAAATCACAGCATGGAGTAGTGAGTAAGTTGGTAAGTGGGGGATGGGAGGCCATTCAGCGATGCCAGCAGGGTTGTTAGAGCTTGCTTTACTAAAGGGAACCTGTCACCAGAAATAACACTATTTACCTGAAAAAAAATCTTTCCAAAACATTTGCTTTCAGTCATGAAGATAGTAACCATGCTGGTTCAGTCACCACTCTGAGAATACAGAATTATAACTCCACCCCTCCACCGTGAATAAAAGCCGACCGCAATGCAGCATAGCCAGTGTCAATCAGGGTGGGGCGTGGTTGTAGCCAGTGCTGTGTATGCTCAGAGTGGTGACTGAACCAGTGCTGATGCCACCCCCATAACTGAAGCCAAATGCTGCTGTGGAGAGCAAAGATAATATTCTCCCTGCTGCACTGTGTGAAGGCACCGGGCAGCATAATAACGCTATTAACCTGCAGATTAACCACAGGTTAATATTTCTGGTGATATGTGCCCTTTAAAGATGGAGTGAATGCTTGGCTTAAGGAGTGAAGGAGTTGGGTTATTTCTTTTTGCTCTTTTTTATTTTGCCTTATATGCAAGTCATTATACAGGATGTTTCATATAATTTTTTCCTGTAAAATCCATTTTATGTTCAGTTTTGCATGTTTTATTGTCATTCCGTAAAAGTGCCGTAATACTCTAACAACATTGTTCTCAGAAGCGACCTGTGAGTCAGAGATGCATCCAGGCATCTTCACCATGTAAACCACAGAAAGAGGAAAAAACCTTCAATATTTGAGAAAAAAACAGAAACAGGTGTGGCGCCCTGTGTCTTTATCTCTACAAAAGGGTTAAATATGTATTGTTTTGTATGTGTTTTGTGAGCAATGGGAGTTATGTTTTCCCTGCTAGAGACCACAACACAGGCACGCAATTCCCCTCACTCCCTCATTTGTCTGAAGCTTGCAGACATGCTCTAACTGGGAGGGGGAGGAGTCGAAATTTGTTGTTCTCAGTGTGAAGAAGGAGGAAGAACATCTTGGAGGCCATGACTAGACATGTGCTCGATCCAGGAGTGAGAGCTAAAGAAGCAGCAGGGAACCAGCCCCTAGACCATCCATGCTTTCAGAGCAGGGTGGTAAGCTGAGAAACTGCATGGAATTATACAACCAGCAGAAAAGCATTTTCCCTCAGAAATACAGCAATAACCTAGGATCAGTGAAGGATAGTGCAAGTGGGAACTTGAGCTGCTTCACAAAGAATTCAAGATGCAAGTTGCTGAAGGCGAAATACACAGTGAGTAGAGGAAATATTGGAAGTTCCAAACTCTGGGAAGCCTTGGTCCCAGATAGGATTAGAATAGCAGGAAGCTTACACTGAGTCACAGCAGAGGAAAGATAACTCCCATTCTCCAGAGCAGACTGTAACCTGGTGAGAATTGTAATATCTCCTCTGAACTGCACCTGAACTACAGTAAATGATAAAGTGTCTTTCCTTGTCTCCTGCCTTATTACTCCGTGCCTTCTACTTGCATCACAATCTCTGGGGGTCTGCCCTGGTTGGAGAGGGTTTAACATCTGCACTGCCATCACCATCTACTCCCCTGGGGATCATCTGCAGTGCTGGCTATACTACAGTCGAACCCTCCAACTGGCGTCACAAATCACTATATAAACTTTATCCCCATCCAATTCTACCCCTTTTACATGACCGCCTGGGGCCACGGACCGGGTCACCGCCACTGTGACATCTCCCATTAAAGTTAACAGGCTCGGTACCGAGTATCCCTCGGCCCCTGGGGCGAGTCACAGGCAGAGATGCTTACCTGTCTAAACAGGCCTCAATACAACTGCACTAACAGGGTGCAGCGGACCCAAGTAAAATGGCAACTGCACAGGTGCAATAATACTTAATGAAACAGCCAGCCTTCAATCAGGGATTGGCCATGTGGCACACCAGTGCAAAAAAAATAATCCGTATGTGGCAGTTGCTCCCACAGGGAATGCAGAGCTTCTGGTTCACAGCCTCTTAGTAACACCATATAGGGGGGCTGCACAGTGCTAAATATAATGCATCCCGTGTGAACAGAGGCCACAATAAGCAGAACCATTTGGGCCCAACTGCACCCTGAAAAAATATAAAGTGTACAAAAACATATCAATATATGTAAGGTATTGGTTGATATTCTGGCCATAATATGTAAGCTGGCAAACCGTGTCAAGGTTCCTTACACTTGCCAGTCCTACTCTAACATGAAAACCACAGAAAAAGGAAAAAACCTCCAATATTTGAGAAAAAAGCAGAAACAGGCAGAGATGCATACCTGTCTAAACAGGCCTCAATACAACTGCACTAACAGGGTGCAGCGGACCCAAGTAAAATGGCAACTACACAGGTGCAATAATACCTAATGAAACAGCCAGCCTTCAATCAGGGATTGGCCATGTGGCACACCAGTGCAAAAAAAAATCCGTATGTGGCAGTGTTCACACAGGGAATGCAGAACTTCTGGTTCACAGTCTCTTAGTAACATCATATAGGGGGGCTGCCCAGTGCTAACTATAATGCATCCCGTGTGAACAGAGGCCACAGTTTACAGAACCATTTGGGCTCAACTGCCCCCTGAAAAAATATAAAGTGCACAAAAACATCAATATATGTAAGGTATTGGTATCTTCACCATGTAGTTCCCATTCCATTTGAGAACCTATTCATCCATTTCAGCAATTTTACTACAACCCAGATCTCCTGGGAGGGTCAGTCAGAAAAATGCTTCAGTTTACCATTACTTTCATTATGCTCCTTACTCAAGATGAGGATTCGAGCAATATGGAAGGCTTATTACATGTAACAAGCATCCAGTCATTTTAGTGCTCACCAATCACTAGCAATAATGAAGAGGAGATGGAGGAGGAAGAGGAACAGGAAAAGGTGTCTGTGCTATAGAGGGTACTACCTACACCAGCTTCTTCCTGTCTGTTGAGCATGGATGGGCTTAAGTGGAGAAGGAGAAGGAGAGGGAGGAGAAATAAGAGGAGATGGAGATGGGGAGTTGTTGTCCTGGTGGGGGCAAGGAAGTCTGGCCTGATGGGAGTCTGGCACACATGGCTGACGTTATGTCCAGCTCCCTTTCCCGTAACCCTTGAGTTACACGCATTTTGGCCAACATTGATTTCTGGTTGTTCACTCATCTTGACCCATGCTACAATGAGAACTTTCCATCTCTAATTTCTGCAGTGCAGAGGGATAATAAAATGGTGCAATACCAGAAGGTCTTAGTCGAACAATTAGTACAAAAATTACCATCTGACAATGCTGGCAGCAGAGGTCAGAGATCCTTAGGCAAGCAAGGAGGAGAGACAAGGTAGACCCTCTCCTAGTCCAATAGAAGCAGGGGAACACCATCACAGATCTGGGACAGGTTCATTAAACCTTCCCAGTACCAAGGTCTGATGCGCATGGTAATAACTGAACTGCACAACCGCCTGTCAACTGAAAATGCTGAAAGGCTGACTCTTATCAGAATTAACAAGACCTGGACTGAGACAGACTTCTCAACCCCATTGGCTGAAAGCAATGGAATATAAAGCCAATTCAAATGTACCTTTTTTTCTGGTGTATTCTTATGCACCCCTTCCCACCCAAAAAAGGGTATACAGTTCATGGTTTCCTCTTTTTTTTTCTTCCACAATTTTCTAAGTTCCTCCTCTACGTGTCTTCCAGGGTGTATTGCAGTACCTCCTTCTAATTTTTGGCAGCCCTTACACTTAGTGCATAGGCATTATGAGTCTTGGAGTCCCACTATCCACTACCTAATAATTTTAATAGAATGTGTATGAGGCCCTCCTTTACAATATGTCTAATACACAGTGTATAGGAGTCCCTCTTCCTTCTAATTTTTGGCTTTTCTTGCATTGTCCACATAGGTTTTGTGAGTTTCAGAGTCCCTCCTTCATAAATTAAACAGGATGTGTCAGACCATGTCCCACACATCACATGCCCAGATAAGGTTGTAAAATTACATTTACCAGTGAGTGTAGTTTTATTTCCCCCTCTACTATGTCATCTACTGTAGTCATAGGTGATGGGCAGAAACGGTGAGAGATGGTCTGGCTATATAGGGGTGACGGAGGCTTTTTTTTTTTTGCTTTTTCTCTTTTTAATTTTACTTATGTACAATCCATTATGCAGGAAAGAATGTTCCCTAACATTTTTTCTTGTAAAATTCATTTTATCTTTGGTTTTATGTTTTATTGTCAGTCCATAAAATTTTAGTAATACTCTGACAACATTGTTCCCAGAAGCGACCTAGGATTCAAAAATTCTTCCAGTTGTCTTCACCATCCTGTTCCCATTCCATTTGAGCACTGTTTCCATCAATTTCAGTGATTGTCCTGCTCACCCCGCTCACCGATTAGGCTCTTCTGGAAAAAATGGTTGAGTATCCCATTGACTTCCATTATCCTTATTAATCGAGTCGAGCCCGTCCGAGCGTCCGACCTGCTCGATTCAAGTACTGAGCACTTGAGCATTTTAGGGCTTGCTCATCACTAATGGCAAAGCTTCCCCTATACATTTCAGGGTTAATAACACACAGCACATGGACATTACACTGATGGCATCTACTGCATATGCTGTCATTGGTTTTCATAGAAGCCTATACTTGTGAGGATAATTTTCATCCATAATGCTGACCGCAAAAAGCACTGAAATATGAACAGCTCCATAGATTAGAATAGGTACATGTTCTACAGATGAAAACCACAAATAGGATACATACGTGAAAAAATGGATGTCTGAATGAGAGTGTAAAAAAGCTGAGTGCCTTGAGAAGCTGAAATGCTGAGTTCTGCTGTGAAAAACAACATTTACTCACCAAGGATTTGTTTTCTTATTTTGACCTAAGAAAAGATGAGCTTTCCATAATAACCTGCTTGTTTGTGGAAAGTGGATTATGTGAACTGTGCCTAAGGAAAGGTCTTGTAAAATTTTGCTTCTTACTGATGAAAAAGCATTTACTTTTGTTGGAGATCATGTGCTGCTGGAAAAACAAATTTTATTTTTACCAGCAATAAAGAAACGTGCATTTTTGGAATCTACGTGTGTCACTTACCATTTTACTTTCACTCAGTAATGTGCAAACGTTTTAGGCAGGTGTGGAAGAAATGTTTAAAAGTAAGAAATCTTTCAAAAATGGAAGTGTTAATCATCTATTTTTTTAGTGAATTAACCATTTGCCTGTAAAGCAGCATCAATTCTTCTAGGTAAACTTCCACACAGTTTTTGAAGGACCTCTGGCAAGGAGGTTGTTCCAAATATCTTGTAGCACTAGCCTAAAATCCTCTGAGGATATAGACTTGTACTTGTCTTTTTGTCTCTTCCAGTGATAAAAGAAAGACTCAATGATTTTGAAATCAGGGTTCTGAAGGGAGCATATGATAACTTCTAGGACTCTTTGCTCTTATTTTAACCCCTTTCTGCCATTAGACATACTATCCCGTCCATGTGCCCTGGGACTTACTGCCCATGGATGGGATAGTATTTCAAGGGGCGACCAGCCGCGCTCACGGGGGAGCGCGACCAATCGCGACTGGGAGTCAGCTGATTCTCACAGCTGACACCTGGCACAAAGTGCCAGGAATGGTCACAGACCACTCACAGCACTTTAATCCTCGGAACACTGTGGTCAAACAAGATCGCAGCGTTCCAGAGCCTTCAGATGGGCTGACAGCCCCTCTTCCTTTGGATCGGAGACCCCGAGGCACGCTTCGGGGTCCCGATTGCTGCCATGGAGACCCGATGTCATCATTGCAACATCCGGGTCTCCAGAGCTGAGTAACTTCATGTCATGCGCAGTGCATGTCAGGAAGTTTCTCAGGTTAATGTATAGAAACTGCAGCGCTGACAGCTTCTATAGCATGCATATATGCATGCTATAGAAGCGATCAGCCTACACAGAATGAGTGTCCCATAGTGGGACAAAGTGTAAAAAAAAATTAAATAATTGTAAAAATATTTAAAAAAATAATAATAATAAAAAATCAATATTTATTTGATCACTAAATAAATATTTGTATTATAAATATAAAAATCTAAAAAATAAAAATACACATATTTGGCATCGCCGCGTCCGTAACGACCCGACCTATAAAATTGCCCAACTAGTTACCCCTTTAGTGAACACCATAAAAAAAGGCAAAAAACAATGCTTTATCATCATACTGTCGAACAAAAAGTGGAATAACACGCAATTAAAAAGACGGATATAAATAAATATGATATTGTTGAAAACATCATCTTGTCCCACAAAAAATGAGCCTCCATACAGCATCATCAGCAAAAAATAAAAAATTTATAACTGTCGGAATAAAGTGATGCAAAAACAATTATTTTTTCTATAAAATAGTTTATAAAAGCGCCAAAAGATAAAAAAATATAAATGGTACCAATAAAAAAGGCAACTCATCCTGCAAAAAACAAGACCTCACATGACTCTGTGGGCCAAAATGTGGAAAAACTATTGATCTCAAAATTTGGTGATGTAAAAACTATTTTGTGCACTAAAAAGCATCTTTTAGTGTGTGACAGCTGCCAAACATAAAAACCTGCTATAAAAGCGCACTATAAATTGTAAATCAAACCCCCCTTTATCACCCGCTTAGTTAGGGAAAAATAATGAAATATAAAAATGTATTTATTTCCATTTTCCTATTAGGGTTATGGTTAGGGCTAAAGTTAGGGTTGGGGCTAAAGGTAGGGTTATGGTTGGGGCTAAAGTTAGGGTTAGGGTTGGGGCTAAACTTAGTATTACGGTTACGGTTGGGTTTAGGGCTAGGGTTGGGATTAGGGTTGCAGTTGGGATTAGGGTTAGGGGTGTGTTAGGGTTAGGTTTGTGGTTAGGGTTATGGATAGGGTTGGGATTAGGGTTAGGGGTGTGTTTAGGTTAGGGTTGGAGTTAGAATTTGTGGGGTTTCCACTGTTTAGGAACATCAGGGGCTCTCCAAACGCGACATGGCATCATATCTCAATTCCAGCCAATTCTGCATTGAAAAAGTCAAACGGAGCGCCTTCCCTTCCGAGCTCTGCCATGCGCCCAAACAGTGGATTACTCCCACATATGGGGTACCAGCATGCTCAGGACAAATAACACACCAAATTATGGCATCCAATTAATCCTGTTACCCTTGGGAAAATAAAAAATTGGGGGCAAAAAATCATTTTTGTGAAAAAAATATGATTTTTTATTTTTACGGTTCTATATTATAAACTTCTGTGAAGCACTTAGGGGTTCAAAGTGCTCACCACACATCTAGATAAGTTCCTTAGTGGGTTTACTTTCCAAAACGGTGTCAATTGTGGGGGGTTTCCACTGTTTAGGCACAACAGGAGCTCTCCAAACGCGACATGGCGTCTGATCTCAATTCCAGCCAATTTTGCATTGAAAAGTCAAACGGCGCTTCTTCCCTTCCGAGCTCTGCCATGCACCCAAACAGTGGTATACCTGCATATATGGGGTACTAGCATACTAAGGACAAATTGTACAACTTTTGGGGTCCAATTTCTCCAGTTAGTCTTGGTAAAATAAAACAAATTGGATCTGAAGTAAATTTTATGTAAAAAAAAGTTAAATGTTTATTTTTTTAAACATTCAAAAAATTCCTGTGAAGCCACTGAATGGTTAATAAACTTCTTGTATTTGGTTTTGAGCACCTTCAGGGGTGAAGTTTTTAGAATGGTGTCACTTTTGCGTATTTTCTATCATATCGACCCCTCAAAGTAACTTCAAATGTGACGTGGTCCTGTGGCACCCCTGAGGGTTCAGTCACCACAGAGGTACTGCACCTCACCCAGCGGTGTGGTATCCCATTTCCCAGGTAAGGTGGAGGCACCTGACAGTACTCTAACACCTGCACTCAACATACACCCTATAGCAGCAGGGCATCTGTATTTACCCTATGAGAGGATGATCTCAACCCTGTCTGGGTGCTAAAGGGTGTTGGGAGGTGGGTGGAGCTAGTGGGATGAGATAGGGAGAAGAGAGTTTAATCAGGAGTGCACCCTGAGGGGAGGAAGTGGAAGGACATGTGTGAAGCAGCTCCTGGTCAGAGGAGCTGCTCGGAAGGAAAAGACTGAAGGAAGCTCCCTGAAGAAGGAAGGGATCCCAGAGTCACGGTACAGCAACCATAATGTCCGTGGGGCTCGTTCCACACCAGCTGACGTCAGGTGGAGGGATCAGTCGCAGTATAGGGACTGGCCCTAAAACTAATGGAGCGGACAACGGACTCAGCCAGATAAACCAGAGGCTCCGAGCATTGTAAGTGCTGCAGCCAAACCCACAATTATTCGCTGAAAAGGTAGACACATAGGATCCAGGGACCTAGAGGTTATTCCAGCCAAGATCCGAGTCTGCTGGCTTGGGACAATGTTTGTGAAGGTGCTGTAAAGGAGGGAGGAAATCAGCACAGAGAGACAGTCCAGAAAGGAACACACTGAAGGGAGTTCTGGAAAGGTGTTCTTTATCTGCCTCGATGTTTGCTGGACCCCTCTCCTGGAGGACGCAGCACCAAGCGGGCATCCGTGCACACTAAAACTGTGAGTAAACCTTTGGAACTGCACCCAGCTGGGTCCTCTATTCCTGCATCACTCCTTCAGCACTGTGCTATCCCTTGCCAAATACTACATTACTACCATCTTCACCACATTACAACTGCCCTGGGACTAAGCTCTGCCTGTGGAGAGCTGTAGCAACTCTGCTGCATCAATAAAATGTCCCAGAGGATCTGCTCTGCAGGGCTGGTCACTTCTGACCAGAAACCACAGGTGGTGTCACTAACACTTATTACAAACTTTCTAAAATTTATCCCTTGTAAATATCCCCATTTATTTGGATGCCCAGGGTCATGGTCCGGGTCACAGCTGCCGTGACATATCCCTTTAAGAAGCGGCCCGGTACCAAGTATCCCCACTGCCCTGGTAGGCAATTCAGTCCCTAAAGGAAATGGTGTTGTAAAAATAAGAAATCGCTGTTTAACTTTTAACCCTTATAACTTCCTAACTTCCTGGTGCTGATGTAAAGTAAACATGTGGAAAATGTTACTTATTAAGTATTTTGTGTGACATATCTCTGTGATTTAGGGACATGAAAATTCAAAGTTGGAAAAATGCGAAATGTTTAAAATTTTCACCAAATTTCCGTTTTTTTCCAAATAAACGCTAATCATAGCAAAGAAATTTTGCCACTATCATGAAGTACAATATGTCATGAGAAAGCAATTTTAGAATCACCAGGATCCATGGAAGCGTTCCAGAGTTATTACCTCATAAAGGGACAGTGGTCAGAATTGTAAAAGCTGGCCTGGTCATTAACATGCAAACCACCCTTGGGGTAAAGGGGTTAAGAACACTGTTCATGGCAGCCTTGCAACTGTTAATATTGCTCCCACTATTCCCTTTTTATGAAGGACCTTTTCAGAGGCAGATACAGACAAAGGTAGGTCCCTAAGGAAGTGTAGTATACGGTGGGTATGAAAAGTATTCAGACACCTTTAAATTTTTCACTCTTTGTTTCATTGCAGCCATTTGGTAAATTCAAAAAAGTTCCTTTTTTTCTCATTAATGTACACAATGCACCCCATCTTGACTGAAAAAAACAGAAATGTAGAAATTTTTGCAAATTTATTAAAAAAGAAAAACTGAAATATCACATGGTTATAAGTATTCAGACCCTTTGCTCAGACACTCATATTTAAGTCACATGCTGTCTATTTTCTTGTGATCCTCCCTTAGATGGTTCCACTCCTTCTCTGGAGTCCAGATGTGTTTAATTAAACTGATAGGACTTGATTTGTAAAGGCACACACCTGTCTATATATGACCTCACAGCTCACAGTGCATGTCAGAACAAATGAGAATCATGAGGTCTAAGGAAGTGGCTAAGGAGCTCAGAGACAGAATTGTGGCAAGGTACACATCTGGCCAAGGTTACAAAAGAATTTCTGCAGTACTCAAGGTTAAGAACACAGTGGCCTCCTTAATCCTTAAATAGAAGTTTGGGACCACCAGAAGTCTTCCTAGACCTGGCCATCCAGCCAAACTGAGCAATCATGGGAGAAGATTCTTGGTGAGAGAGGTAAAAAAGAAATCCAAAATCACTGTGGCTGAGCTCCACAAAGGCAGTAGGGAGATGGGAGAAAGTTCCACAAAGTCAACTATCACTGCAGCCCTCAACCAGTCAGGCCTTTATGGCAGGGTGGCCCGACGGAAGCCTCTCCTCAGTGCCAGACATATGAAATCCCACATAGAGTTTGCTAAATAGCACATGAAGGACTCCCAGACTATGAAAAATAAGATTCTCTGGTCTGATCAGACAAAGTTAGAACTTTTTAGTGATAATTCTAAGTAGTATGTGTGGAGAAAACCAGGCACTGCTCATCACGTGCCCAATACAATCTGAACAGTGAAACGTGGTGGTGGCAGCATCATGCTTTGGGGGTGTTTTTCAGCTGCAGGGACAGGACAGCTAGTTGCAATTGAAGGAAACATGAATGCGGCCAAGTACAGAGATATCCTGAATGAAAACCTCTTCCAGAGTGCTCTAGACCTCAGACTTGGCGGAAGGTCCACCTTCCAACAATAAAAAGACCCTAAGCACACAGCTAAAATAACAAAGGAGTGGCTTCAGAACAACTCTGTGACTATTCTTGACTGGCCCAGCCAGAGCCCTGACCTAAACCCAATTGGGCATATCTGGAGAGCTCTGAAAATGGCAGTCTACAAACGTTCGCCATCCAACCTGATAGAACTGGAGAGGATCTGCAAGGAAGAATGGCAAAAAAATAGCAGAGGATCCCCAAATCCTGGCGTGAAAAACTTGCTTCATTCCCAAGAAGACTCATGACTGTACTAGCTCAAACGGATGCTTCTATTCAATACTGAGCAAAGGATCTGAATACTTATGACTAGAGTTGAGCGACTTTTGGTTTTTTAGGGTCGCGTTTCGTTTCGTGAAACCCGACTTTTCCAAAAGTCGGGTCGAGCAAGATCGTCCGATTATAGGGAAAAGTCGGGGTCGTCCCGAAACACGAAACCCAATGTAAGTCAATGGGGAATAAAAGTTGGCAGTGAGAGGAGGACAGGAAACACACCAACAGTGCCCATTTGAATGCCAAAAGCATCAATTCTTCTTACTTAAGCTTGTCAACCTTAATTAACTTCATAATACAAGTTACGCACTGAAAAATGGGGGTTATTTGGCTACAGACTGTGGGGGGGGAGGGCTGGCTCCAGGTTTTCATGTGCCCTGGGCGAAAGAGCACCCCTTTAACACATACCACAACTCATCATGCTCCGATACGGCAGAGAAATAGCGGTATAGTACAATGAAAAATACTTCACTTTTTACATCTCATGACGAGGCCCATCTATTTCTCCATACATAATCATTGGTCCCATATAATGTTTGAAACAGTATATGATGAGCTCCACATAATGCTACAGTATATGTTGGTCCCCATGGATGAAGCTCTACTGTCTTATGGGCCCAAATAATGCTCCAAACATAATGGGCCCCATTTCTAATGCTCTAGTGTATAATGAGCCCTGTAAATGCTGCTCCAGTGTCTGATGTCCACCTTTGGACTGTTCCAGTGTATGGTGGGCCCCATCTATCATTCTCAGACGGTGTTAGGCCCAGTATGGATTGCACGTGATTGCACAAAGGTTAGAAAGGGTACCGTATCCCCAGATAACATGTATGGATAGCGTACACATTCAAAATATATGTCTCAGGAGGCAGGCTCAGACGGTGTTAGGCCCAGTATGGATTGCACGTGATTGCACAAAGGTTAGAAAGGGTACCGTATCCCCGGATAACATGTATGGATAGCGTACACATTCAAAATATATGTCTCAGGAGGCAGGCTCAGACGGTGTTAGGCCCAGTATGGATTGCACGTGATTGCACAAAGGTTAGAAAGGGTACCGTTTCCCCAGATAACATGTATGGATAGCGTACACATTCAAAATATATGTCTCAGGAGGCAGGCTCAGATGGTGTTAGGCCCAGTATGGATTGCACGTGATTGCACAAAGGTTAGAAAGGGTAACGTTTCCCCAGATAACATGTATGGATAGCGTACACATTCAAAATATATGTCTCAGGAGGCAGGCTCAGACGGTGTTAGGCCCAGTATGGATTGCACGTGATTGCACAAAGGTTAGAAAGGGTACCGTTTCCCCAGATAACATGTATGGATAGCGTACACATTCAAAATATATGTCTCAGGAGGCAGGCTCAGACGGTGTTAGGCCCAGTATGGATTGCACGTGATTGCACAAAGGTTAGAAAGGGTACCGTTTCCCCAGATAACATGTATGGATAGCGTACACATTCAAAATATATGTCTCAGGAGGCAGGCTCAGACGGTGTCAGGCACAGTATGGATTTGACGGCCCTGATTACACAGCGGAGGAGCAGGGAGAGGTAAAGATTGCAAATGCTGGGGCCCTGCCCAAGCAAGGGGGGCCCACTCGTGGGCGTCGGTACTGGCACTGGGCCCCTCATAGTACAGCGGTGTGTCTGACGGCGGGTGTGCACCACCACCGTCAGAGACACTTGATTGCACTATGAGGGACCCTGTGCCAGTGCCCGCGCCCAAGAGTCGGCCTACCCACCTGTCCAGGGCAATGGCACTCGCACGGTGTCGTGCGCTAGGTGGTGACCCCGGCCATGGGGGGGGAGGCAGCACAGTTAGGGAGTTTTAGAAAGTGGCATATGTTGATGTTGGACATTCAGCTGATGCAAAAGGTGAAATAGGTGAAGTCCCAGGAAGAGGTGGACCAAAGCAAGCCATTTTTCTGTCACCCTATGTGTCATCAGGGGAAGGTGGGACAAAATCCTTGGAAACCCATGCGTGGTTCATTTTAATGAAGGTTAGATCATCCACATTTTGGATTGAGAGACGGGTCCTTTTTTCTGTCAGGATTGATCCAGCTGCACTGAAGACTCTTTCCGATAGCACACTTGCAGCTGGGCAAGCGAGCTTCTGTAAGGCATATTGGGCCAATTCAGGCCAGGTGTCCAGTTTAGCGGCCCAATAGTCAAAGGGGAATGACCTGTGTGGGAGAACATCGATATGGGAGGAAAAGTAGTTTGTAACCATAGTTGACAACTGCTGTCTCCTGTCACTTTCCATCGATGCAGTATTACCAGTTGTGTGAGCGGTATTTGAAAAATCAGTCCACAACATTGTCATGAAACCCCTGTCTCCAACGCCACTTCTGCTGTGTGCACCACGAACACCTCTGCCAAGCTGCCCCTGGTCCGTACGGCTCGTGTGAGAACCATCACCGCTGCTGTGTGCTGGGAATGACTCAAGCAACCGATTTACCAGAGTTGCTTGTTTATTAGCCAATATTAGGTCAAGGTTCTCCTGTGGCATGATGTTTTGTAATTTGCCTTTATAGCGTGGATCCAGGATGCTGGACAACCAGTAGTCGTCATCGTTCATCATTTTGGCAATGCGGGGGTCCCTTTTTAGGATCCGCAAGGCATAATCTGACATGTGGGCCAATGTTCCCGGTGTCAATGATGCACTGCGAGTACTGGGTGGAGGAGCACTTTCTGGCAAATCCACATCCCTCCAGTCACGCACAAACCCTGTACCAGACCTTGCCACGCCAACATTTTCACTTGCCCCGCGAGATGCATCCTCCTCCCCTAAGTAATCATCCCCATCATCATCCTCCTCCTCTTCTTCCTCCACCTCGTCGAGGAGAGGTCCCTGAGCAGACAATGGCTGAATGTCATCAAGGATTCCCTCCTCCTCTTCCTCCTCATCAACATTGGCTGCAGACGCCTGCTCCTTAAGGTGCATCAAAGTTTGCATGAGCAGAAGCATAAGTGGGATGCTCATGCTTAGGATGGCGTCGTCTGCGCTTACCAGCCATGTGCATTCCTCAAAACACTGAAGGACTTTACAGAGGTCTTTCAGCTTCGACCACTGCACACCTGTCAACTCCATGTCTGCTCTCAAAGTGCCTGGCCGTGTATCCTCCCACAAATGCATTATGGCCTGCCTCTGCTCGCACAGCCGCTCCACCATGTGCAGGGTGGAGTTCCACCTAGTTGCAATGTCGATAATGAGGCGGTGGTTGGGAAGGTGGAGCAATCGCTGCAGCTTCTGCATACAAACGGAGTGTACAGGCGACCGGCGGATGTGCGCGCACAGTCTTCGCACCTTCTGGAGCAGGACTGTTAACTCCGGATAATTTTTGAGGAAGCACTGCACCACCAGGTTCAAGGTGTGAGCCAAGCAAGGTATGTGGCTGAGTTTTGAAAGGGCTATGGCTGCCACAAAATTACGGCCGTTATCACTAACTACCTTGCCTGCCTCAAGATGTACACTGCCCAGCCATGACTCAGTTTGTCGCTTCAAGTACTCGGCCAGCACCTCGGCGGTGTGTCTGTCGCCCAAACACATCATCTGCAACACAGCCTGCTGACACTTTCCACTAGCTGCTCGATAGGGGGACACATCGTGTGCAACAGTGGCAGCTGCAGATAGAGTGCTCGTACGACTGCGCTCTGTGGACGAGCTTTCGCTTCTGGAGGAGGAGGAGGAGGAGGAGGAGGAGGGTCGAACGCCTACAGCCAACTGTTTCCTATACCGTGGGCTAGGCAGCACTGTCCCACCACCGCTGTCCCCTGTGGACCCTGCATCCACCACATTAACCCAGTGCGCAGTGATGGACACGTAACGGCCCTGGCCATGCCGACTGGACCATGCATCAGTTGTGAGGTGCACCTTTCCGCTCACTGACTGCTTGAGTGCATGGACAATGCGGTCTTTCACATGATGGTGGAGGGCTGGGATGGCTTTGCGAGAGAAGAAGTGGCGACTGGGTAGGTCATAGCATGGTACTGCATAGGCCATGAGTTCGCGGAAAGCTGTGCTTTCCACCAACCGAAAGGGCATCATCTCAAACGAGATTAGTTTGGCAATGTGGGCGTTCAAACCCAGTGTACGCGGATGAGAGACTGAGTACTTTCTTGACCTACTCATAGTGTCTGGGAGGGTGAGCTGGACTTGAGAGCTGCATATGGTGGAAGTAGCGGTGGACAGGGCGGACTGAGAGAGGGTTGATGATGGTGATGGAGTTGGTGTTCTTTCTGATGGCCTAGAATCAGTCTTTCGTTGATATAACAGTGGGTTTCCCTGACTGCTGTGGCCTTGCAACGACACCTCAACATTTGCTGCTGTGCTAACCGGTGGGCTTACAGTGGGGGAAACAATGTAGCGTTGCTGACTACCTTCATTGTGATCAGTTGCACATGTGGCACTTGAGGTTTGGTGTTGTGTCCACGCTTGCAAGTGCATGCTGGTTAAATGTCTAAGCATGCAACTGGTATTCAAATTTTTCAGATTTTTCCCTCGGCTAAAGGTCTTTGCGCACTTCTTACAGATAACCTTGGCCTGATCATGAGGATTTTGGTCAAAAAAGTGCCACACTGCACTCTTCCTACTTTGGCAGACATTTTGCGGCATAGCACGCTGTGATCTTTTGACCCTCTGGACAAGCTGTCCAGCAACTCTTTTGATGTTTGGAACCTGTCTTTGGAGTGCTCCGGGCCTGCCAGATAACAGCTGTTGCGATGTCGATGTCTGCTGTGGATGCACCTCATCTGAGCTATTGGAAGCAGCACCCTCTTCCCCCAATGGATGCCAATCTGGGTCAACAACTGGGTCATCCATCACCTCCTCTTCTATGTCATGTGCACCTTCCTCTGTGTCACCGTGTATGGTGGTATAGTGTGCGGGAAGGGGCACCTGAGTCTCATCAGGGTCAGAATCTGGCTCTGTACACTGCGAGGACAATGTAGTGCTCTGAGTGAATGTACCAGCAGAATCATCCATCAGCGGCTGTGCATCAGTGCACTCCATGTCAGATTCATCTTGGCCTGGGTAATTCACCATTTCACTTGATAATCCAGGCATGGTATGTGAAAACAGCTCCATGGAGTAATCAGTAGTATGGCCTGCGTCATCCTTCAATCTTGGTTGGGGTGAAGGACACAAGGAAAGGTGTGGTTCATGAACATGAGCCTCCAATGACGACTCAGTGCTTTTACTTTTTTCAACTGAAGAAGAGGAGGCGATAGAGCTGGAGGCTGAGTCAGCAATGTAAGACAAAACTTTTTCCTGATGCTCTGGCTTTAAAAGCGGTTTGCCAACTCCTAGAAAACTAAGCGTTCGAGGCCTTATGTAGCCAGACGATGACGCAGGCTCAACACCTCCTGCATTCGGTCCTATTTTGCTCTTGCCACTACCATCAGATCCACCACCAACACCATCATTACCAGCTGCCAACCCCCGCCCAATTCCACGGCCTCTTCCACCAGCCTTCCTCATTTTTGGTAGAAATGTAGACAAAATCCAACAAACTATATAGTACTGTAAAACAAGGTACAAGGTGTCTATAGGACAGGGGAGATTTTGAATTTCTGCAGACACTTGTGGACAGTTTTGGATTGTGTGAGGCCCACTGATATCTGAGCGCTATGTCACAGGCTCGATGGCACAGCTGTGACAAAAGTGACGAGAGGATAAGGGAGATTTTGAATTTCTGCAGACACTTGTGGACAGTTTTGGATTGTGTGAGGCCCACTGATATCTGAGCGCTATGTCACAGGCTCGATGGCACAGCTGTGACAAAAGTGACGAGAGGATAAGGGAGATTTTGAATTTCTGCAGACACTTGTGGACAGTTTTGGATTGTGTGAGGCCCACTGATATCTGAGCGCTATGTCACAGGCTCGATGGCACAGCTGTGACAAAAGTGACGAGAGGATAAGGGAGATTTTGAATTTCTGCAGACACTTGTGGACAGTTTTGAATTGTGTGAGGCCCACTGATATCTGAGCGCTATGTGACAGGCTCGATGGCACAGCTGTGACAAAAGTGACGAGAGGATAAGGATTTTGAATTTCTGCAGACACTTGTGGACAGTTTTGGATTGTGTGAGGCCCACTGATATCTGAGCGCTATGTCACAGGCTCGATGGCACAGCTGTGACAAAAGTGACGAGAGGATAAGGGAGATTTTGAATTTCTGCAGACACTTGTGGACAGTTTTGTATTGTGTGAGGCCCAATGATATCTGAGCGCTATGTGACAGGCTCGATGGCACAGCTGTGACAAAAGTGACGAGAGGATAAGGGAGATTTTGAATTTCTGCAGACACTTGTGGACAGTTTTGGATTGTGTGAGGCCCACTGATATCTGAGCGCTATGTCACCGGCTCGATGGCACAGCTGTGACAAAAGTGACGAGAGGATAAGGGAGATTTTGAATTTCTGCAGACACTTGTGGACAGTTTTGGATTGTGTGAGGCCCACTGATATCTGAGCGCTATGTGACAGGCTCGATGGCACAGCTGTGACAAAAGTGACGAGAGGATAAGGGAGATTTTGAATTTCTGCAGACACTTGTGGACAGTTTTGGATTGTGTGAGGCCCACTGATATCTGAGCGCTATGTCACAGGCTCGATGGCACAGCTGTGACAAAAGTGACGAGAGGATAAGGGAGATTTTGAATTTCTGCAGACACTTGTGGACAGTTTTGGATTGTGTGAGGCCCACTGATATCTGAGCGCTATGTGACAGGCTCGATGACACAGCTGTGACAAAAGTGACGAGAGGATAAGGGAGATTTTGAATTTCTGCAGACACTTGTGGACAGTTTTGGATTGTGTGAGGCCCACTGATATCTGAGCGCTATGTCACAGGCTCGATGGCACAGCTGTGACAAAAGTGACAAGAGGATAAGGGAGATTTTGAATTTCTGCAGACACTTGTGGACAGTTTTGTATTGTGTGAGGCCCACTGATATCTGAGCGCTATGTGACAGGCTCGATGGCACAGCTGTGACAAAAGTGACGAGAGGATAAGGGAGATTTTGAATTTCTGCAGGCACTTGTGGACAGTTTTGGATTGTGTGAGGCCCACTGATATCTGAGCGCTATGTGACAGGCTCGATGGCACAGCTGTGACAAAAGTGACGAGAGGATAAGGGAGATTTTGAATTTCTGCAGACACTTGTGGACAGTTTTGGATTGTGTGAGGCCCACTGATATCTGAGCGCTATGTCACAGGCTCGATGGCACAGCTGTGACAAAAGGGACTAGAGGATAAGGGAGATTGGATTGCTTTTAAAAAAGCAGTTTGCGGAGCAGTGGGTAAACAGCAATGCCAGCCTGTCAGGAAGCCTTAAAAGGCAGCCCAACAACCAACACCACTGATACACCACAATATAGCCTCCCCTTGCACTGCACACACAGTGACTGGTGTGTTGTGCAGGCCAAATTGCTAGCAGCAGAAGCAGGTTTTTATTTCTTCTCAGGACAAAAAAAAAAATTGGGATTGCTTTTAAAAAAGCAGTTTGCGGAGCAGTGGGTAAACAGCAATGCAGGAATGTCAGGAAGCCTTAGAAGGCAGCCCAACAACCAACACCACTGATACACCACTATATAGCCTCCCCTTGCACTGCACACACAGTGACTGGTGTGTTGTGCAGGCCAAATCGCTAGCAGCAGAAGCAGTTTTTTTGTCTTCTTCCCTGCCTAACGCTCTCCCTACAGAATCAGCAGCAACCTCTCCCTATACTGAGATCGGCAGAAGTAAGATGGCGGTCGGCGTGCACGCCCTTTTATACCCCCTGTGATGCCCACCAAAGCAAGCCAATCACTTGCATGCCCTTCTGAAAGATGGTGGTGACCCCTGCCTATGTCATCACGTTGCCCACAGTGTCCGTGGATCCTGATTGGCTGAAAAAGAGCGCAAAACAAACTTTTGAAACGCGACTTTGGCGCGTAAGTCGCCGACCTCGTGGCCGACCTCATCCTAGGGTCGGGTTTCGTTTCATGAAACCCGACTTTGCCAAAAGTCGGCGACTTTTGAAATTTTTCGACCCGTTTCGCTCAACTCTACTTATGACTATGTAATATTTCAGTTTTTCTTTTTTAATAAATTTGCAAAAATTTCTACATTTCTGTTTTTTTTCAGTCAAGATGGAGTGTAGAGTGTACATTATTGAGAAAAAAATGAACTTTTTTGAATTTACCAAATGGCTGCAATGAATCAAAGAGTGAAAAATTTAAAGGGGTCTGAATACTTTCCGTTCCGACTGTATGTGTCTGTGATAGATGCTGCTTGCTGCTTTGGAAATGGGCCCCCTTACCTCTGGCACAGGTTGCACTAATGGCATGTCCTCCCCTGTGCCTCCTGACACTTATTAACTTACTACTAGCCAAGTGACCCCCAACCTGTACATTTGATACTCTGCATGGTCTATTGGTTAGAATTAGTTCTAGAGGCGCACCCCACCCTCTACTTGTTGGGTCCTGTGCTAGTTGTGAAAAATAATTGTGCATTGTTATTGTCAAAAAGCTGTTTCTTTTCCTGTTTCCTTCTCCCAAATTAAGGGTAGTTTAAGTCCCCCATACCAATTGCTTCACCCTAATTCGCTGCCTCATCTACTTGTTTTATGAGGAAATTTTCTACCGCTTCCATTATATTTGGAGACTTATAATATATCTCTTATCAATATTTTACTATTCTTTCACCCTCCCCTTATCTCCACCCACAGGGACTGTACATTTTCTTTAGCTTCACAAGTATTAAAACGCAGTACGGGTTTAGGGACGATTTTATTTAAAAACAACCCCCCCTTGCCTATTTGTACGGTCATTCCTGACCAAACTGTACACCAGTAAATTAACAGCCCAGTCATAGCTCTCACCAAGCCATGTCTCTGTTATCCTCACTATATCATAATTTTCTTCCAACAATATTAAAGGGGATGGCCAAGGAGCAAATTTAATTTTAATCAATAGAATTTGAAATAAAAATAATTTGCACAACTGATCTGTTATAAAAAATGTTCCTGTGCTGAGATAATTTTATAAATGTGCCCCTTCTGTGTACTGTGTAATGGCCGTGTCAACCATTGAGGAACATGGTCTGTTGATACCACATGTTCTGGGCATAGGAGGAAGGAAAAGAGCATACAGATAGGACATCGTGGGATGAAAGCTGATTCTTTCTGTGAGGTAAAACCTTGTTTTTAAACAGACAAGTAAATTTTTACCTTTTAGAATTTGAAACCAACAGCTGTGATCCTGGGCTGTTGTATCTGTATACTCTTGTCTCAGCACACGAACATTTTATTTAATACATCCAAATGTGCAAATTCATTTTGTTCCAATAACTATTAAGTAAAATGTACTTTATTTGTTGTGGGGCAACCTCTTTAATTCTAATTCCTCAATTTTGCTTGTGATGTTTCTGGTATTGGAAGACATGTACTTTATGTATTTTTCTGTACCTCTATTCCTCCTTAGTCTTTAGAAAACACTGAAGGCAGGAGGAGAGTAAATCCACCTGCTAAGAAGAGGCTGCTTAGAAATTTTAGTTCTCAAGTCCTCAGATAGTTCTCTTCTCTTTCTGTTCTCCATGCTTAGTGTGCCACACACAGGCACACAATGCAAAGATTAGTTCAATTTCTTCCCTTTTTATGTGTTTATTCAGGTGTGATTTTCATATTGCCCACACATGTTACTTGCAACAGGTGAGTTTGAACGTGTATCACATACTTGAAACAAAAAGTTGTTTACCCACGATTTTGGAAAGATGACAATTTTGTCCAGCCCATTTTGGGGGTTTTGTGTGAAATTATGTCCAGTTTTCCTTTTTATCCTCAGTGTTTTTTGTGTTGTTCCTATACACACAAAAGACATATAAATATGCATGACAAAACATGTGTAAGTGCAATAATATTTTGGGAGAAATGCTTAATTTTCTGAAACAATTTAAGGATTGCAAAAACTTTTGGCCATAACTGTACATTTCTTATGACACTCAGGGCTGCAACATACAATATCACCTTGGTGACAGTCATTAATCAAGGCATGCCCAACACCATGGCCACTGATTTTCAAAAACAAAAAACAACATATTGAATATGTAAAGCTCCAACATCCATAGACACCTCTTTAGTGACATACTTCACCACGGCCTGGGTGATAGGTCTATCAACAGCATTGATTTTCCTAAGAAAACATAAGCTTAGCAATGGTAAGCCAAGTGAAGAGATAAAAGTAACAATGGTAAAAAAAAGTCACTGGAGGTGAAACAGGGTCTCTTACACTAGCAGTCTTATGATCATGCACAAATTGGGACAGGTTTTCATTTGATAGACCATCGCTTGGGGGGATTCATAGTTTGTTGGGCATAGCTATTCTGTCACGGTGCATTGCTTGTGGCAGCTTGGCAGGTGTTAATATAGCTTCTATGCTCAGCACAATCCACTCCATTTACCATATCCCAGGTGTTGCACTGGCCTTTACCCTCCAACTCATGTACAGCAATTTGGACTTACAGTACACAGGAACTCCTTGTCAGGGGCCACGAAGTCAGCTCGACCACACTCTCAACTTTGTAAGAAAGTTAGGATGTTTCTCACCCAATTGTAAGAATTCTACACAGATGTTTCTGTTTCAGTTCATAGCTATATTTCTTCCTACAGTACATATGAAAATGATGATCATCATCACAAGGGATGGGTGGACCCATGGATGTTCGATTCCGTCGAGTTCGGCCGAACCTTATAAAAAAGTTTGGTTCTGGTACCCAAACTTGATCCCGAACCCGGACCCATTCAAATGAATGGGGGCCTGAACATCTGACAGTTCTCACTCTGTCATCTGTGTGACAGAGTGGGAAACACTGGCTCTGATCGGCATTAACTTTACTGATATTACATCTGGTCACAGCACTGCAGTTCCCATGCTGTCACACAGATGACAGCGTGAGAGCCAGCAGCTGTGACCTGTGGTCAAAAGGATACTGCTGGTCAGGCATCCGCTGATAATTACTACTCTCATCAGCATATGCCTGGTCTCACTGAGAGCAGGCGTACCATGATGAGAATATTCACCAACAGGCACCTATCCATAGTAAGAAATATGTCAGTGACAGTGAGATAATTATTGCAGAGTGTGTATAGTGTTCTGTACTTGTATTTATTGAATAAATAAATAAAAGAAAAAAATGATGTGGGGACCCTCTTATTTTTACTAACCAGCTGAGGGAAAGCAGACACCTGGAGGCTGTGAACTAAGGTTACCTTGAGTGTGTACTTTACTGTACTTGTTAACAAATATTTAAATAAATGAAAAAAATGATGTGGGTCCCCTTTTTTAACCCCTTCATGACCAGAGCTTTTTTCGGTTTTGCGTTTTCACTCCCCTTCTTTCCAGAGCCATGACTTTTTTATTTTTCCGTCAATATGGCCATGTGAGGGCTTATTTTTTGTGAGACGAGTTGAACCTTTGAAAGACATCATTGGTTTTAGCATGTTATGTACTTGAAAATGGGAAAAAATTTCCAAGTGCGGTTAAATTGCAAAAAAAGTGCCACTCCACATGTGTTTTTTGTTTGGCTTTTTTGCTAGGTTCACTAAATGCTAAAACTGAACTGCCATTATCATTCTCCAGGTCAATACAAGTTAAAAGACACCAAACATGTCTAGGTTCTTTTTTATGTAAGTGTTGAAAAAATATTCCAAACTTTGGTAAAAAATAATAATTGCGCAATTTTCCGAGACCCGTAGCGTCTCCATTTTACGTGATCTCGGGTTGGATGAGGGCTTATCTTTTGCATGCCCAGCTGATGTTTTCAATGATACCACATTTGTGCAGATATGTTCTTTTGGTTGCCCATTATTGCATTTTAATGCAATGTCGCGGCAGCCAAAAAAACGTAATTCTGGCGTTTCGATTTTTTTCTTGCTACACCATTTAGCAATCAGGTTAAACCTTTTTTTATTGATAGAATATGTTATTCTGAACATGGCAATACCTAATATGTGTATGTTTGATTTTTTTTATTTTTTTATTTTGAATGGGGCGAAAGGGGGGTGATTTAAACTTTTATATTTTTTTATCTTTTTTATATTTTTAAAACTATTTTTCTTTAACTTCTGGCATGCTTCAATAGCCTCCATGGGAGGCTAGAAGCTGTCACAACTTGATCGGCTCAGCTACATAGAAGCAATGCTCAGATCTCCTCTATGTAGCAAAATTACTGCATTGCTATGAGCGCTGACCACAGGGTGGCGCTCATAGCAATCCGGCATCAACAACCATAGAGGTCTCAAGGAAACATCTGGTTGTTATGCCGACTAAGCGATGACCCCTGATCACATGACGGGGGTCAGCAGTGTGCGTATTTCCACCCGCGCCTATTGTGGGCACATGTCAGCTGTTCAAAACAGCTGACATGTCCCGGTTTTGATCCGGGCTCACTGCCGGAGCCCACATCAAAGCGGGGGTACTGCCACTGGACGTACTATTCCGTCCAATGGCAGTAAGGAGTTAATAACCAGCCAAAGGAAAGCAAACATCTGTGAACTGGTGTTATTATTCTGGGAAGGGGCCAACAACCATAAAGGTTCCCAGCCTATTAATATCAGATCACAGCTGTCTGGTTATCAAAATGGAGGTAGCACCAAAAAAATGACATGCGGTTCACTCTATATTTAATAAGAAGAAAAGGCTAAATAAACAGTGGCTGATATTAATAGTCTGGGAGGAGCCATGGATATTAGACCCCGCCCATACTAAAATCACCAGCTCTCAGCCACGCTAGAAATGACAGAGGTCAAAATTGTAAAAATTGGTCTGGCGATTAACGTGCAAACCATCCTTAGGGTTAAAGGGGTTAAATGAACAAAACACTCCCAGAAAATTACCCTCTTTTCCTCAATTTTTAGCGTAAAAATAAAAATTGAAAGTCATTCTCACCTGTCCATTGATATTCCACCATACTGATGTCCCACGACGAGCACCAACTCTGCTACATCTGGTTGCATTGCTGAGCAATGACATCTGTAATGTTACAGCTCAGCCAGGCAACAAGCTCACACTGAGCTGAGCATGAGAATGCTGCATGGGACCAGCGGTGGCATCATTAAGGTTACTGCTGGTCACACGCAGCCACGTTTTCATGCTCAGCTAAGTGTAAGATGGTTGCCAGGCTGAGTGGTAACATTACTGATGTCACCACTCAGCAATGCAACCAGATGTAGCAGAATTGTGGATCATCGTAGGACATCAGCATTGTGGAATATCGATGGGCAGGTGAGACTGACTTAAATTTTTTATTTTTATGTTAAAAATTGGGGAAAAGAGGGTAATTTTCTGGGAGTATTTTGTTCTTTTAATCACTTTAACCCTAAGGGTAGTTTGCACATTAATGACGGACCAATTTTTACAATTCTGACATCTGTCCCTTTATGAGATAATAAATTTGGAATGCTTCAATGGATCCTGGTGATTCTGGAGATTTTTTTTGTGACATATTGTGCTTCACGTTAGTTATAAAATTTCTTCGTTATAACTTGCATTTATTTGTGTAAGAAAAAAAGATTGGGTGATAATTTTGGATATTTAGCTATTTTTAAAATTTGAATTTTTATGCCCTTAAATCAGAGAAATATGTTACACAAAATAGTTCATAAATAAAGTTTCCCACATTTCTACTTTGTGTCAGCGAAGGTTTGGTATTCAGCTCACCCCTGTGTGATTCCACTGGAACTCGTAGCACAGATCACGTCTCTGCCAGACGTAAGAGGAATGCTTGCACAAGAAAGAAGATCCAGATTTCGAAAAGATGAATAAAAAACAAGACTTTATTTCATTTCCATTAAAATATCATGACTGCTGTCTGTGCCCAAACTGGTAATACCGGAGGAAGATTGTCTGAGGAAGACCTGTGCGCGGTTCAAACAGCTCAGTGTTCTTAGAGTTGAAAAAGGTTTTTTAGAGTTTTTGCATTGAAAAAGTCAAATGGTGCTCCTTCCCTTCCGAGCTCTGACATGCACCCATTGGTCCCCCCCCACATTTGGGGTATCAGCATACTCAGGACAAATTGCACAACAACTTTTGGGGTCCAATTTCTCCTGTTACCCTAGGGAAAATAAAAAAATTGGACCTGAGGTAATTTTTTTTGTGAAAAAAAGTTAAATGTTAATTTTTTTAAAAAACATTCAAAAAATTCCTGTGAAGAACCTGAAGGGTTAATAAACTTCTTGAATGTGGTTTTGAGCACCTTGAGGGGTGTAGTTTTTAGAATGGTGTCACTTTTGGGTATTTTCTATCATATAGACCCCTCATAGTGACTTCAAATGTGATGTGGTCCCTAAAAAAAATGGTGTTGTAAAAATGAGAAATCGCTGTTTACCTTTTAACACTTATAACTTCCTAACAAAAAAAAATTTGGTTCCAAAATTGTGCTGCTGTAATGTAAACATGTGGGAAATGTTACTTATTAAGTTTTTTGTGTGACATATCTCTGTGATTTAAGGGCATTCAAATTCAAATTTGGAAATTTGCAAAATTTTCAAAATTTTCACCAAATTTCCATTTTTTTCACAAATAAACGCAAGTCGTATAAAAGAACTTTTACTACTAACATGAAGTACAATATGTCATGAGAAAACAGTGTCAGAATCATGAGGATCAATAGAAGCATTCCAGAGTTATTACCTCATAAAGGGACAGTGTTCAGAATTGTAAAAATTGCCCCGGTCATTAATATGCAAACCACCCTTGGGGGTACAGGGGTTAATAGTTATTGTTTATGATTATTCATAGTACAGTACAGCGCATATACACTCACTGGCCACTTTATTAGGTACAACATGCTAGTAAGGGGTTGGACCCCCTTTTGCCTTCAGAACTGCCTCAATTCTTCGTGGCAGAGATTCAACAAGGTGCTGGAAGCATTCCTCAGAGATTTTTGACCATATTGACATGATGGCATCACACAGTTGGCGCAGATTTGTCGGCTGCACATCCCTGATGCGAATCTCCCGTTCCACCACATCCCAAAGATGCTCTATTGGATTGAGATCTGGTGACTGAGGAGGCCATTTGAGTACAGTAAACTCATTGTCATGTTCAAGAAACCAATCTGAGATGATTCGAGCTTTATGACATGGCGCATTATCCTGCTGAAAGTAGCCATCAGATGTTGGGTACATTGTGGTCATAAAGGGATGGACATGGTCAGCAACAATACTCAGGTAGGCTGTGGTGTTGCAACGATGCTCAATTGGTACCAAGGGGCCCAAAGAGTGCCCAGAAAAAATTCCCCACACCATGACACCACCACCACCAGCCTGAACCGTTGATACAAGGCAGGATGGATCCATGCTTTCATGTTGTTTACGCCAAATTCTGACCCTACCATCCGAATGTCGCAGCAGAAATCGAGACTCATCAGACCAGGCAATGTTTTTCCAATCTTCTACTGTCCAATTTCGATGAGCTTGTGCAAATTGTAGCCTCAGTTTCCTGTTCTTAGCTGAGAGGAGTGGTACCCAGTGTGGTCTTCTGCTGCTGTAGCCCATCTGCCTCAAAGTTCGACGCACTGTGCGTTCAGAGATGCTCTTCTGCCTACCTTGGTTGTAACGGGTGGCAATTTGAGTCACTGTTGCCTTTCTATCAGCTCGAACCAGTCTGCCCATTCTCCTCTGACCTCTGGCATCAACATGGCATTTCCGGCCACAGAACTGCCGCTCACTGGATTTTTTTTCTTTTTCGGACCATTCTCTGTAAACCCTAGAGATGGTTGTGCGTGAAAATCCCAGTAGATCAGCAGTTTCTGAAATACTCAGACCAGCCCTTCTGGCACCAACAATCATGCCACGTTCAAAGGCACTCAAATCACCTTTCTTCCCCATACTGATGCTCGGTTTGAACTGCAGGAGATTGTCTTGACCATGTCTACATGCCTAAATGCACTGAGTTGCCGCCATGTGATTGGCTGATTAGAAATTAAGTCTTAACACACAGTTGGACAGGTGTACCTAATAAAGTGGCCAGTGAGTGTATATATATATATATATATTTAAAAAATCCTATAATTTGTCCTCATACTGGGAAAACTTTCAATAAACAGGCAAAAGTTATTCTATTCAAGTAATTTCTTATGTCTCTAATTATTATATATTCTACTCACTCATCGATTGACAAGTGTAAATAAATAAGGTAGTGTGATAACTCTTCTTGTCAAGACTTTGTCATTTTTAATAATGGCAATATTGGTCGGATATTCATTGTTTTCCCTAAAGCAGTACACAGGTTGTCAGGTCAATACTGCAGCCACTTGACCCACGCTATGTAAATATGGTACCTAGGGATATATTACCACCAGGAAAGGTGATCCTTGTGCAACCCTACACCACACTGATAATTAGTATTCTATAATGAACCTGCAACCATTTTAATAAGTCAAAGGTATGTCAAGTAATGTCAGAAATGTTTTGACTACTGAATTCCTGTATTCTGGCTATGCACATGAAGGCCTAAAATGATTAACTTCATTAAATGGCTACATAGATCTAAGCAGATTACTTGTATTGATTAATTTGCCTGTATTACATAGCTAGCGAACCATGAATCTACTGCATAGAGATAAGCAGATCAATTTGCAATTCTGTGTGATCTAGCAGATCACAAATACAGTCCCATGGTGCAGCAATAGACCACCAGATCACCGCTGAAACCAAGAGAAAACAGCAACCAGTACGTATGTTGCTATTTTCATGACACATACACACATATATCATCCTAAACAAAGTAGAAAAAAATCACAAGAATAGTTCTATAAAGTGGTGGTCCAAAACAAATATTGATTTTAATACTAAATGGCAATATATTTATTGAAATAAAATAATTGCTTTTATAATTTGGTTTACCGTATTTTTTGGACTATAAGACACACCCCAAATTTTCAGAAGGAAAATAGGGAAAAAAATAGTAATGTGTCAAATGGGGGTACGTCTTACAGTCCGAATTCAGCTTACCAGGGAAGGGATCCGGCACAGGTGGAGGAGTGGTCACAGGGATCATTCAGTGGTCCAGGCTGGTGTGGTGGTGGCGGCTCTGTGCTGGGGCACTGTGATGGGGCAGGTGGGCTGTGCTGGGGTAGGTGGGCTGTGCTGGGGCAGCTGGGCTGTGCTGGGGCAGGTGGGCTGTGCTAGGGCAGCTGGGCTGTGCTGAGGCAGGTGGGCTGTGCTGGGGCTGCTGGGTTGTGCTGGGGCAGGTGGGCTCTCTGGTGTGGTGGTGGCTGCAGGCTGTGCTCTGGTGCAGGGGTGGCAGCTCCGACGCAGGAGCAGCGGCTCCGCCGGCATTTCCTCAAAGCCTGGAGGTCCCCGCACATCCGTTGCTGCCATGTTGCGGTGGCCTCCGGGAACATGGACGCGGAGAAGATGGCCACCGGTCCAGGGACGGCGCATGCTCAGGTTCAGATCTCGTCCCGAGATCTCAGGAGATAAGATTCAAATCTTGGCACCGAGATCTGAACCTGAGCAAGCGCCGTCTCCGGACCGGCGGCTATCTTCCCGATGTCCATGTTCCCGGAGGTCACCGCAACATGGCAGCAACGGATGTGCGGGGGCCCCCGGGCTTTGAGGAAATGCCGGCAGAGGCCCCCACAGAGCACAGAGAGCCGCTGCCCCTGCACCGGAGCACAGCCCGCCGCCAGCACCACACCACAGAGCCCTGCGGCACCCGCCCCAGCCACCAGCCATGGCCGCAAGTGAGTATATTGCAACCATAAGACGCACCCCCCACTTTCCCCAAAAATTTTGGGGGAAAAAAGTGCATCTTATGGTCCAAAAAATACGGTAATTAAAAGATCATTGCCATTCCCTCTCTACTCTATCTGACTGCTTTATTTATTTATTTTACCTGCATCAGGTTGATGACATTTTGTTTGGGAATCCCCAGTGTATGCTGGGATACTCAAAGGAGCTGTCATCCGAAACAAAACTTTATCAGTGATGGCCATTTCAGGGTCTGAATTAGTCCCTGCTCTACTGCACATAATTCTTTTGCTGTCACTGTGCAATATTCTTTTCAGTGCACAGTGATAGTGCACTCCCTTGCCACCTCTAATAAGAAGTGATGAGTTGGAAAGAGAGCATTCTGTTAGTGCACATTGTTAGGAGAGAGCACATGAGCAGAGACCAGACCAGCAGAGCATGGCTAGCATTGGAGAAGGAGATGAAGGAGGAGTTGTTGGGTGATGCAGAATTGTGGACAACTTTGTTGGTAAGTATTACATATTTTTGTTATATTTTATAGTGTATGGGTAACCAGTGAAATAATTGGCATTGGATGGAGGCATCAGTGTAATGGCTGGACAGAAATATGAGCCTGGATGCAGTGTTTATTATTAAGGGTGAGCAAACCTGCTCTGTCATACTCAGTTGTCTCATGGTGCTCAGATGTGCTCATTACTCGACGAGTAACGGGCTATGCTCAAAGTAAAACTCAATTCCTGCCTGCATCTTCAGCACCTGTTAGCCTAGGGAGGGTGAGAGAGTCGCAGGAGCAGGAAGAGTGACACAATCCAGTCTGTAGAAAGGAATTATGACTGTGCAGTCCATTGGCAAATATATAGCTGCAGTTTTTTGGTGAGGGCTAAAAAAATTGAATATATTTTGATCCATGAAGTATTACGTGCTTTTGTGTTATATAACACACTTAAAAATCATTGAAAGATTTACCAGGGCTACAATTCTCAACCATGTACTATTCAGTAGTGTGGAGTACATTTCAGGGATCTCTAAAACTGCTAAAAAGCTTTAAAAAATTTTTGTATGCTTCCATTTCTCAGACATACAATGTTACTTGGTCTATGAACATTTCTGTGATCGCTAAGAGTGAATGAAAGCTTTTAAAGATTTTGTAGGCTTTCATTTCTCAGATATATAGTGTTACATGGTCTGTGAACAATTCTATGATCTCTAAAACTAATAAAAAGCTTTAAAAAATGTTTAGGCCTCCATTTCTCAACTATGCAGTGTTACATGGTCTGTAAACAAGTCTGTGATCTCTAAAACTGAGATAAAGCATTTAAAGATTTTCACAAAAACCGCTTTGATTGCTGCAAGTGACCAATTTTTTTCTTTTATTAAAAATAAGCTTGGCTTCAAGAGACCTAGCAATTACAAAATGAGTAGGGTACGGTTTGATTAGAGGTACATCAGCGAATGCCAGGAGGAAAGAGAGAGAGACTACAGAAAGAATAGAGTCTGCCCAGAAGGCAGGGATAGTGCATGATACATGCATGATACATGGCTCTGTGTGAACTGTGCTGTCCGTGTGATTAATATACTGCTGTCTAGTAAAGTTAAGCTGTTGGAAAAAGACCTCATCTCTGAAGTGATTTGTGGAGCTCATGGGTGCAGAGCCGACATGACAGCAGCTGAGGGGAATCTGACAGAGCCTGTAAGTGTGCTGTGGCATATGCTGCATAAGCAGCAGAGAGGACTTTTCATTTCAGGGCGTGGGAACACTACAGCTCATTGCCACGACTAACACCCTGGCCGCCTTACAGAATAGGCGTAGTCGGCAAGATTGCAATGCCTTGTGTGCAACAAGCGGAGGAGCCTTGAAGATGGCAAAGATGTCAACCGTTAGAGAGTTAAAGATGGCGTGAACACTGACATGAAGATGACGGTCAGTGGTGTGAAATTTTAGAGCGATGCTGCCCATTGTGGACATCCTAAATGGAAAAGAGCACTAAGATGCAAGTAGTTGCATGAGTCGAGGTCACATCCCATAGTGAGTGGTGCTTGCCCGGGATGGGCACAGCAGAAGAAGCCCCCACCCCTGCAGCAGGATCTGGAGAAACGGGTGGAGCAGCCAGAAGTAACTCCACCCATGAACGGGTGGAGTCCAGGGGAGCAAGACAGTGAATCCAAAGGAGAGATGCCATTACCTGGCAGGTCACCTACTGAGATGCAGTGGAGAAGTATGTCCTTCCGCGGAGGCATCGGTCGGTAGTACTGGGAGTGGTCTGTGGCCCGGGCGGAGATGGGCCCGCAACCCGGAGGCTGGTGGATAGGAGAATTGGAGAAGTGGCCCCCCCTTCAGTCGGCCGGAGAATAGAATCGTTGTGAGCGAAGACACCATGGACACCAAGGAGCAAGAACTAGAAGAGGTCAGAGAGAGGCTGGAGGCCGTACAGAGAGGAGTTGTTGCGGCCGTGGTTCCCAGCTCGCGTGGTCGCCAGGGAGGACAGTTGCCACTGGCTCCTTCGGTGAATGAAAGACCAGCGCTCACCTCAGGTCCTACACCGACCCTTGCCCCAGCCCCTGCAACCTCATGTGGTGTTCATCTGGACGAGCCCGGGTTCCCATTGCAGAGGAGGCCCAGTGGGTTAGAGGGGTTATTGAGGAGAAGAAGCGGTGGGAGTGCCGAATTTTGAAGGAGCTGCAGCACCCCAGCGAGTGAGCCATGTCCGGTCGGATGACCTGCGGCCTCTTTAAGTACTTTAAACTCACAAGGGGGTACGGGTTCATATACGAGGCTGAGACTGGTTTCCAGCCTGGAGGAGAGGCAAGCACGGGAAGCACACTATTGTGTGCGGCCTCCTTCAGTCGTCACAGTCCCTGCAGTCCGCCAGGGAGCAGAGATGCCTTTAGTGTATACAGTGGCCGCAGACAGGCTGTGGGAGGAACGGCCCCCGTCGAGTGTCCGGGCCGAAACCAAGGGAGCCGTCATCTAGGTTCCAGAGGAAACGATTCCTGGGGGACAGTGTTCGGGGACAGACCATTGTGACAGACAGATGGGCTGGGGGAGGGACCAGTATAAAGGAGGCGGGCAATTCCCGGGATGATGAGTCAGCAGATTGGGACAGAGGCAGCAGGAGACAGTGGGAGCGACCGAGAGCTTGAGCGACTTGCCAGTGCCAGGGAAGACACTCATTGAGGACTCCAGAGGGACGGCACCAAGATAATCATCCGGGACTTGCAGCCCCACTCCAGCCCGCGGCCACTGTGACCACAGTCCAGCCCGCGTGTTGTGAGTTCATTTTCCCCTTCACCGTCGATGTCTGATGAACTCCCTCTTCTGGTGAAGGAAGGTAGTGAGGCTGATTACCAAACACCTGATCTGGTAGTTGATGACTGGGTAACAGGAACTGCTGACTGGATATAAGGCAGCCGACACCCTTCTGAGTCGCTGGTGATTTCTCTGCTGGATTCTTGGAGACCAGTATGACTCCTGCTTCCCAAAAATAAGTTTTTGCTCTGCTATTGAACTTATTAATTTTGTTTTGTTTACCTTGTTTTTTGGAGTTCAGCCATCCCCGGTCGGGGGTGTGCTGAGTTCCATTTTTGTCTCTGATCAGTTTGTCTCTTTGCTCTGTCTTCAGAATTTACCTGAGTGCTGATATAGTCATTTTGAAGTCCTAGCGACTTCAGGGCCTGTTTTTCCTATCAGACGGTTGGGACATTTTTTGGTAGGGTTTTTTGCGGATTGCAGACAGCAGCTTTTCTATCCTGTCCTTTTTAGTTAGCTTGGGCCCCATCGTTTGCTCAACTTATCTTTCTATCTGTGTTAGTGTTTTTATCTTGCTTCACCATCATTATATGTTGGGGGCTGACTATTGCTTTGGGGTCTGCTCTGGGGCAGTTTAGATTTCCCCTTTCTTTCTTTAGGCCTAGTTAGTTCTCCGGCTGTGATCGAGGGGTCTAGGGCATCGTAGGTACCCCCCACGGCTATTGTTAGTTGTTGTGGATAGGATCAGGGGTCTGCAATCTGATAGCTACCAACCTCTCCGGTTTTCTGGACTTAGCTTGTATTTTTGTTTTTTCCTCCTTCGGTGACTCATTCATAACAGAATCACCAGCCATACCGCAGATCCTAGGGTACTCAATAGCAGGAAAGAATTGTAAAAAAAAGAGAGTTTGTCAGATTATTTTTCTTTTTTTTTGTGTATATTTTTTCCTCTATGTCTCTGAGGCCGCAGGGGGAATTTTTTTTTCTTTCTCAATGGAGATGAAGCAATTGTCTGATCGTGTGGAGCAGCTCACTGCTGAAGTGCGGGGAATTTCCGCCTATCTTGCTCATTCACATGCTGCTGAACCAAAGATCCCTACTCCTGATGTGTTTTTTGGGGATCGGTCTAAATTTTTGAATTTTAAGAATAATTGTAAATTATTTTTTGCCTTGAAGCCTAACTCGTCGGGGAACTCCGCACAGCAGGTTAAAATTGTCATCTCTTTGCTGCGCGGCGATCCCCAGGATTGGGCGTTTTCTTTGAAACCTGATGATCCTATTCTTACTAATGTGAACGCATTTTTTCAAGCCTTGGGGTTGTTGTATGATGAACCTAATGCTATTGATCAGGCTGAAAAGGCCCTGTTGGCATTGAGCCAGGGTCAGGATCCTGCAGAGTTGTACTGTCAAAAATTCCAAAAGTGGGCGGTCCTTACTACCTGGAATGATGGTGCCTTGGCAGCTCTCTTTCAGAAGGGTTTGTCAGAAACCATAAAAGATACTATGGTGGGATTTCCTGTTCCCTCTGGTCTTGACGATTCTATGTCATTAGCCATTCAGGTTGATCGGCGTTTGTGTGAACGCAGAACCGCACGAGAGGTGTTGCCACCTGTTGAACAAATGTCTGAACCTATGCAATGTGATAGAGTTTTGTCTGGGGCGCAGCGTCAGGAGGTCAGAAGGCGTAATAAGCTGTGTTTCTTCTGTGGTGATGCCTCGCATATCATTTCTGTCTGCCCTAAACGAGAGAAACGTTTTGCACACACATTTGCTGTGGGTGGTGTTCAACCTAACTTTCTTCTGGCAATTACTCTGATCTGCTCCCTGTCCACATTTTCCGCTAAGGCTTTTGTGGATTCGGGAGCAGGTCTGAACCTGATGGACTTGGATTTTGCTAAACATTGTGGTTTTCCTATGACACCTCTGCGGATGCCTATTCCTTTGAGGGGTATTGATGCTACTCCTTTGGCGAAGAATAAACCTCAATTTTGGACCCAGGTGGTAATGCGGATCGCCCCAGACCATCAAGAGAATTGCAGATTTTTGGTGTTGCATAATTTGCATGATACCATTGTTCTGGGGTTTCCCTGGTTGCAAATCCATAATCCAGTTTTGGATTGGAAATCTGTGTCTGTGGTGAGTTGGGGTTGTCGGCGCGCCCTTAGTGATGCTCCTGTTTTCTCCACCTCTCCCCAGTCGCATGATGTTCCTGACTATTTGGCTGATTTTTATGATTTATTTAGTGAGAATGTGTCTGCGTCTTTGCCTCCTCATAGGAGTTATGACTGTGCAATTGAGCTGAGCCCTGGGTGTAAATTTCCCAAGGGTCGACTTTTCAAATTATCTGTACCCGAGCACGAGGCTATGCGATCCTATATTAAGGAGTCGTTAGAGAAGGGTCATATTAGACCATCCTCTTCACCCTTAGGTGCTGGGGTTTTATTCGTGGCTAAGAAAGATGGGTCATTAAGGCCTTGTATTGACTATCGTTCCCTCAACAAAATTACTGTTAAATATCAGTATCCGTTACCCCTGATTTCTTATCTATTCTCCAGAGTTAAAGGTGCTTGCTGGTTTACAAAGCTTGACCTCAGGGGGGCGTATAATATTATTCGCATTAAGCATGGGGATAAATGGAAGACGGTGTTTAATACTCCGGAGGGACATTTTGAGTACCTGGTGATGCCTTTTGGGCTCAATAATGCCCCTTCTGTCTTCCAGTGCTTCATGAATGATATTTTCCGAGACTTGGTGGATAAATTTTTCATCATCTATCTGGATGATATTTTGATCTTTTCCAAGGATTGGGACTCTCATGTGGAACATGTTCGGATTGTATTCCGGATTTTGAGGGAGAATTCCCTGTATGTCAAGGGATCGAAATGCCTTTTTGGTGTACAGAGGATTTCATTTTTGGGATTTATTTTGTCTCCGTCAACTATTGAAATGGACCCGGTCAAGGTACAGGCCATTTATGATTGGGTTCAGCCCACTTCTTTGAAGGCCCTCCAGAAGTTTTTGGGTTTTGCTAATTTTTATCGTAAATTTATAGCTAATTTTTCTGGTATTGCCAAACCATTGACTGATTTGACTAAGAAGGGTGCTGATGTGCTGAATTGGTCTCCGGAGGCTGTTTCTTCCTTTCAGGAGCTGAAGCGAAGGTTCACTTCTGCTCCAGTTTTGCAGCAACCTGATGTCTCACTCCCGTTTCAGGTAGAGGTGGACGCTTCTGAGATTGGTGCAGGAGCTGTTATGTCCCAAAAGGATCCAGTAACATCTAAAATGAATCCCTGTGCTTTCTTTTCCCGAAAGTTCTCCCCATCCGAACGTAACTATGATGTGGGGAATCGGGAACTGTTAGCCATGAAATGGGCATTTGAGGAGTGGATACATTGGTTGGAGGGAGCTAAACATCAAGCCGTGGTCCTTACTGACCACAAGAATTTGATTTACCTGGAGTCGGCCAAACGCTTGAATCCTAGACAGGCTAGGTGGGCCTTGCTTTTCACACGTTTTGATTTTGTGGTCTCTTTTCTTCCGGGCACTAAGAATGTCAAGGCAGACGCCCTCTCTAGGAGTTTCTTTGCTGATTCTCCTGTTGTGACCAAGCCTGCAACCATCTTAGGTGAGGGGGTAGTTCTTTCTGCCATCTCGCCCGATTTGAGACGTGCTCTGGAAGAGTTTCATGAGGACAAACCTGAGCGTTGTCCCATTGGAAAATTGTATGTTCCTGACCAGTGGAGGAAGAGAGTGATGTCTGAAGTTCATTGCTCTGCATTGGCTGGTCATCCAGGTATTTTTGGTACTAGAGATTTGGTGAGTCGGTCTTTTTGGTGGCCCGCCTTGTCTCATGAGGTCAGGAATTTTGTGCAGTCCTGTGGGACTTGCTCTCGGTCTAAACCTTGTTCTCGCTCTAGTGGGTTATTGATGCCTTTGCCGGAGACCATGGACCCATATTTCAATGGATTTTATCTCTGATATGCCTGTCTCTCAGAGAATGACTGTTATTTGGGTGATTTGTGATAGATTCTCTAAGATGGTCCATCTTGTACCACTCCCTAAGTTGCCATCTTCCTCTGAGTTGGTGCACTTGTTTTTGCAACAGGTGGTTCGCTTGCATGGGATTCCTGAGAACATTGTATCTGACAGAGGAGTTCAGTTTGTGTCTAGATTTTGGAGGACTTTCTGTTCCAAGCTGGGAATTCAGTTGTCCTTCTCCTCTGCGTTTCACCCTCAGACCAATGGGCAGACGGAGAGAACAAACCAGACTTTGGAGTCGTATTTGAGATGTTTTATTTCTGCTGATCAGGATGATTGGGTTTCATTTTTGCCCTTGGCCGAATTTGCTTTAAATAATAGAGCTAGTTCTGCCACTTTGATGTCACCTTTTTTTTGTAACTTTGGGTTTCATCCTCGATTCTCTTCAGGGATGGTGGAGCCTTCTGCCTGCCCAGGTGTTGACACTGTGGTGGAGAGAATGCACCAGATCTGGGACCAAGTGGTGGATAAGTTGTCTCTCTCCCAGGAAAAGGCCCAGCGGTTTTCCAACCGGCATAGGGCCATTGGTCCCCAGTTTAACGTGGGTGATATGGTTTGGTTGTCATCAAAGAATATCGCTATGAAGGTGGCTTCTCCAAAGTTTAAACCTAGATTTATTGGAACTTACAAGATTTTGGAGATTCTTAATCCAGTCTCTTTTCGATTGGCTCTTCCTGTTACATTTAAGATCCATAACGTGTTTCATAAGTCTCTGTTTGTTGAGCCAGTAGTTCCTGTGGTGGCACCACCTGACCCAGTATTGGTTGAAGGTAATGTGGAATATGAGGTTGAGAAGATACTGGATTCTCGCCCGGCTAGACGGAGACTCCAGTATTTGGTTAAATGGAAGGGTTGTGGCCAGGAGGATAATTCTTGGGTCCCTGCATCCGATATTCATGCCGAAAGATTGGTTCGTGCATTTCATCGGGCCCATCCTGATCGCTCTGGTGGCGTGGATGAGGGTTCGGTGACCCCTCCTCAAGGGGAGGTACTGTTGTGAGTTCATTTTCCCCTTCACCGTCGATGTCTGATGAACTCCCTCTTCTGGTGAAGGAAGGTAGTGAGGCTGATTACCAAACACCTGATCTGGTAGATGATGACTGGGTAACAGGAACTGCTGACTGGATATAAGGCAGCCGACGCCCTTCTGAGTCGCTGGTGATTTCTCTGCTGGATTCTTGGAGACCTGTCTGATTCCTGCTTCCCAAAAATAAGTTTTTGCTCTGCTATTGAACTTATTACTTTTGTTTTGTTTACCTTGTTTTTTGGAGTTCAGCCATCCCCGGTCGGGGGTGTGCTGAGTTCCATTTTTGTCTCTGATCAGTTTGTCTCTTTGCTCTGTCTTCAGAATTTACCTGAGTGCTGATATAGTCATTTTGAAGTCCTAGTGACTTCAGGGCCTGTTTTTCCTAACAGACGGTTGGGACATTTTTTGGTAGGGTTTTTTGCGGATTGCAGACAGCAGCTTTTCTATCCTGTCCTTTTTAGTTAGCTTGTGCCCCATTGTTTGCTCAACCTATCTTTCTATCTGTGTTAGTGTTTTCATCTTGCTTCACAGTCATTATATGTTGGGGGCTGCCTATTGCTTTGGGGTCTGCTCTGGGGCAGTTTAGATTTACCCTTTCTTTCTTTAGGGCTATTTAGTTCTCCGGCTGTGATCGAGGGGTCTAGGGCATCGTAGGTACCCCCCACGGCTACTGTTAGTTGTTGTGGATAGGATCAGGGGTCTGCAATCCGATAGCTACCAACCTCTCCGGTTTTCTGGACTTAGCTTGTATTTTTGTTTTTTCCTCCTTCGGTGACTCATTCATTACACCGCGGCCGCCGCCACCTCACCTCAGCCCGCTGGTGCGGCCTACCCGCGGTCGCCTGCGGCCGCTGCCACCTCACCTCAGCCCGCGGCTGCCTCCAGTCCCTCGCCACCCGCAGCCACCCTGCCCTCACCAGTGGCCCCGGCAAGTACAGTGACGTCAGCGGCCACCACTGTCCCGCTCCAGACCGCTGCTTGCCGTGGATTCCCCGCCGCAGCTGTGAGCTGCGCAGGTGACCTGCCCTTCGCCACCCCACATCGCTGCCGTTTGCCCCAGTCTGGGGGCTGCGGCCCAACCGTCCAAAGACTCCGCCAGGGCCTGTGGTGCTCCCGTGTCATCAGAGCGCCGGAGCGCTCGAAGACTTTGTCTTCGCTTCAGCAACTGGGCCCAGCGACTGCTGCACCGAAAGACCACCATACTGAACGGCGAGGGACGTCTGGACGGCTAAGTTGACTATATAATTAAGGACCTGTAGTTGGCCATACCGCGACCCTATAGTGACCGGCTATTGCTGGACGTAGTCGTGTTCTACCCCGTTTGTGTTTGCTTGTATAGAGCCCCTATGAGGGAAGCCCTTGTTACCCCTTTTGTTGATCAGTCCAGGACTGAGGGAAGTTACCTCTAATCCTATAAATGTTATTATAAAAAGCACCAATCCGTCTCGAGACTCGTCACTGCATCCTGCGTACCTGCTAACACCACATTTGACGTAGTCGGCAGTGTTGTGAGTTAATTTTTCCCTTCACCATTGAGGTCTGATGAACTCCGTCCTCTGGTGAAGGAAGGTAGTGAGGCTGATTACCAAACACCTAGGCAGCTACATGATGACTGGGTGGCTGGAATTGAGGACTGGATATAAGGCTGCCGACGCCCTTCTTCCTGGCTGGTGATTTTCCTCCTGGATTCTTGGAGACCAGTCTGATTCCTGCATCTCAAAGCTAAGTTTTTCTGCTCTGCTTTGTACTCTTCAGTTTTGTTTTTGTTTTGCCTTGTTTTTTGGGAGTTCTGCCATCCCCGGCTGGGGGTGAGCTGAATTCCATTTTTGTCTCTGATCTGTTGATCTTTTGCTCTGTCTTCAGAATATACCTGAGTGCTGATATAGTCTTTTGAAGCCTAGCGACTTCAGGGCCTGTTTTTCCTATCAGTCGGTTGGCTCATTTTGATAGGGTTTTTGCAGATGGCAGACAGCAGCTTTCCTATCCTGTCCTATGTAGTTAGCTTGGGCCCCATCATTTGCTCAACCTATCTTTCTATCTGTGTTAGTGTTTTCATCTTGCTTCACCGTCATTATATGTTGGGGGCTGCCTATTGCTTTGGGGTCTGCTCTGGGGCAGTTTAGTTTTTCCCCTTTCTGTCTTTAGGCTATGTAGTTCTCCGGCTGTGATCGAGGGGTCTAGGGCACCGTAGGAACCCCTCACGGCTACTGCTAGTTGGTGTGGATAGGTCCAGGGGTCTGCAATCCGATAGCTGCCAACCTCTCTGGTTTTCCTGGACTTAGCTGGTATTTTGTTTTTTCCTCCTTCGGTGACTCATCATAACACGGCAGGATGCAGTCTCCGAGCGCAGACGGCGGTGCGTCTGATCAGAGTGGGGCCGCGGGCGCTCTTGATGATGGGGGCCCCCGCTCTAGCATCTCCTTTGGGGCTATGCAAAGTAACTTGCCCTGGTTTTCTGGCTCCGATACGCTGTTGTGGAGCTGGACAGAATGTATGCGGGGTTTTTTCCGCCTGCACCCCATGACCCCCGACTTAGAGGCTTAGGTGGCCCTTATGGCACTAGATGGGGAGCCTGGAAGTCAGTAATGTTGAGACCCCTGGGACGCTGCATGCAGGGGGAGGGGGAGACCATCACCCAGTTTATGAACGCCCTCCAGGAGCTATACACCACCATAGAAAGCAAGGACAGAATAGGGGAAGTGCCCATCGACATTACTCTGCGTGACCTGCTAGTGACCGGACTCCGGGACCCGCTAATCAAGCAGGCATTGCGGGAACAGGTCTGAGTGAACCCACGTATAGCCTTCTCCGAAGTGGGGAGTCAGGCCCAGGTATGAGAGCAAGAGCAGGGGATGATGGCTCCCGTGGGGAAGGCCTGGAGCATGGAGTCTTCTGTAAGCGTTGTCGAAGAACCTCAGTGGATAGAGGAAATGAGACAAGAACTGAAGAGTATCCGGGGTGAGCTGGCTGAAGTGAAGAAGAGAACGGAGCCCGCGCCGAGCTGGCCTGGCTACAATCCCGGGCCCTGGGGGCCCCGCAATACCCGGGGTGGCCGAGCCTCACCGCCCCGGTGTTATGAGTGTGGAGAACTGGGCCACTTCGCACGGGAGTGTCCGCGATGTGGGAAGTTCTCATCCCAGCGGACATTAAACTAGAGGGCTTCGGGCATGGGGGACGCCGCTCGGAGCCAGAAGCCAGAACAAGGGGTGATGGAAGTCCCGAAGAACTGGTCGCTAAGTGCCCAATATTGTGGGCCAAAGTTGAGGGTCATGCTGTGCGGTATCTAGTGGATACGGGGTCGCAGGTAATGACCATGCCGGCAGCTTACTTCCAGCAGCATTTCCTGGAAGCGGCAAGGCCCCAGTGGGGGCCCATAATATGACTAGTGGCCGCAAACCAATTGCCAGTACCTGTCGCCGGAGTGATGTGGCTTCAGATGACATTGTGCGGTAAATCTCTAGGCCGCCGGGGAGTGGTCCTAACTCAAGGAGAGACTAACAACCATCATCCAATCATCTTGGGTATGAACATAATGCGGGAGTTTGGCAATCTACTCCTCAACGATACCACGCAGGAGACCTTAAATCAGTGGGGTCCTCATGGCCCAGGGGCAGGTCTTCCAGCGGTTGGTGTGGGAGGCGCGAGTGCTCCAGGAGTGTCAGGAGGGTGAGGCGCTGGGCAAGGTCATCGCGCCGGTGGCCCCCCCGCTCATGCTTCCTCCAGGGCAGACGCTGGTGGCTCTGCTGATCCGCACCCCGATGCCACTGGAGGGCGTGGAGGTGCAGGTGGAACCATGTTGCTCGGAGCGCCTGCACCCTGGCATCCTGGTGGCCCGCTCCCTGGCCACAGTGTGGGAGGGGACCGTCTTGGTGCGTTGTGTCAACCTGGAAGACCAAGATATTGCCCTGAAGCCCCGGACCGAAATGGCCAAACTAGTAAGGCCATTGGAGGAGATGCTGCCGGACCCCGCAGTCCAGTTGAGGGTGCAGCCCGAAGATCCCTGGGCGGTAATGGTACGAACCCAACAGACTGCAGCGTCCTTGGCCCAAGAGAAAGGTCGAGACATCCTGGAGAGAATGCGGACCGAACTTTCCGACCTAGCGCCTGCCCAGCTTCTACAGGTGGAGACACTTCTTGGACAATTTTACAGTGTCTTTGCCAGCCACGAGGATGACTTCGGATGTACCACGGCCATCACGCATGGGATCCCCACGGCAGGAGCGGCCCCCATCCGGGAGCGATATTGGCAAATACCACCGCAGCTATATCAGGAAGTGAAAACTCTATTAGCCCAAATGCTCCAGAAGGGGGTCATACGAGAGAGCCGGAGCCCTTGAGCGGCCCCTATTGTCTTGGTTCAGAAAAAAGATGGTGCTCTGCGTTTTGGCGTGGATTATAGAAAGTTGAACGCCAGCACCATCAAGGATTCGTATCCACTGCCCCGCATAAAAAAGTCTCTATCCGCCTTGGGGAATGCAACATACTTTTCAACTCTAGACTTGGCCAGTGGGTACTGGCAGGTGCCGATGTCGGAGGAAGACAGAGCCAAGACGGCATTTATCCTTCCCATGGGACTGTTCGAGTTGAATCGGATGCCGTTTGGGCTGGCCAACGCCCCCGGGACCTTCCAGCGGTTGATGGAGCGGTGTCTAGGAGACCTCAACTTTGAAGCCACGTTGATATACCTGGATGATATTATCATCTATTCCGCCACGTTCAAGGACCACCTGAGGCGGTTGGGGCAGTGCTCGGCCGGCTGCAGAAGTACGGGTTAAAGGTAAAGCCCCAGAAATGCCACCTGTTCCGCACCCAGATCGAATATCTGGGGCATACCGTCTCGGCGGAGGGTGTCCGACCGTCCCTGGAAAAGGCCGCTGCCGTCCAGGGGTGGCCTACCCCCGAGACGGTAAAAGACATGCGGGCCTTCTTGGGGTTGGCCGGCTACTACCGTCGGTTCGTGAAGAATTTTGCACGCCAAGCCCTTCAAGACCTGCTGAAGGGGGCTCCCTCCGGGGCGAATGGACGGAAGATCCAGTGGCAGCAACCGCAAGAAGATGCATTTCGAGATCTCAAAGCTGCCCTCTCGGACGCCCCGGTATTGGCATATGCGGATTTCTCACAACCGTTCATCTTGCATACCGACGGGATCCTCCAGGGACTAGTAGCTGTGTTGTCACAGGTGCAGGACGGCCGGGAGAAAGTGATCGCCTATGGTAGCCGGTCGCTGCACGACTCAGAACGCAACCCGGACAATTACAGCTCCTTTAAGCTTGAGCTCATCGCGGTAGTGTGGGCAATGACGGAGCGATTCGCAGAGTACCTGGCGGGCTCCGAAGTAGTAGCGCGGACCGATAACAACCCGTTAGCCCATTTGGAGAATGCCAAACTGGGGGCCCTGGAGCAGCGGTGGGTGGCTCGGATGGCTAAATTCAGCTGTAAGATCATCTAGAAACGGGGAGCTGAAAATGTACATGCCGACGCGCTCTCCAGAATCCTACACACCACCCCAGGGAGAAATCGAGATGACAAATTAGAAGCAGAAGAGACACCGTTCGCCCTCACCACCGCCGCGCTTACAGTCAATGCGCAAGAAGCGCCTCATCCGGGACTCCTAGGAGGGATGCTGGAACAACCCCGCAACAAATGGATTCAACAGCAACAGGAAGATACAGAAGTTGGACTCCTGCGGCGATGGGTGGCCACTGGTAAATTGCCCCCGGGCTCACAGAGACAGACTTTGACCCAGGATATGTTGCTGATGTTGCGCCAGTGGGAAAAGCTAGTCATCAAAAAGGGACTTTTATATCGAAAAGCCATGTCACGAACCAATTCAGCTACGATATGGCAGGTGATCGTGCCCGGAGCCCATCTCAACCAACTGGCCCGGGAAGCCCATGAGAAGGGGGCCCATTTTGGTGCTCAATAGACTTTACAATGGTTACAGCAGATAGTGTACCATCCACGCTTGCATGCTGCTATAGAAGAAGTTTGAACCTGCTGCCCATGCGAGCTCGCTAAACCCCCCACGCAACGAGCCCCGGTGCAGACTATTGTAATATCAGCCCCTCTGGAGCTTCTTACGGTGGACTATCTGACCATAGGTCCTGCCTATCAGGGGTATGAACATTGTCTCGCTATGGTGGACCATTTCACCAAGTTCGCCGTGGTCACCCCCACCCGAGACCAAACAGCGGAGTCGGCTGCCTATGCGATTTGTAAAAACTTTATCCAAGTGTATGGCTGTCCGCAACATTCGGACCAAGGAGCGTGCTTCCTAGGAAAAGTTATGGAAGAACTACATCATCTCTACGGTATCGATAAATCTCGGACTACGCTGTACCACCCGCAGGGAAACGGGGCCTGCGAGTGATTCAATCGTACATTAATCCAAATGCTGCGCATCCTGGAGAGCGACCGCAAGGCCCGCTGGCCTGAATATGTCCCTGAGCTGGTGTGGGTATATAATAACCGGGTACATCGAATGACTGGCTACACCCACTACACATTGCTGTTCGGACGGGAAGGCAAAGGGATTACGGAAGTGGAGTTGAACCCAGAGGAACCCCAACCCTGGATCGGAGTATCCTCGTGGGTCCGAAACCATCGGCACCGGCTGCAGACCCTCCACCGAATCGTCCACACAAAGCTCCAGGATCTAGAACACCCAGGGGAAGTGCTGCCTCCACCCATTGACTTTCAGACTGGGGATCGGGTACTCGTACTTGATCAACATCCCCAAAACAAGTTAGAACCACGGTGGGAGGTGAACCCGTACCGAGTGCTGTGCTGGATAAGCCCCGACAGGCCTGTGAACGAAATACAATCTGAAGAAAACAACGCGCCTCTCACTCAGGTTGTGCACCGTAACATGTTACGACCTTGTACGTCTACTGATCCCCCGCGGCTCGAACTGACCCCTCAGGTCCCTGACCCCCCTGCCCACGGTCTGGGACCTGGATAATGAAGAGGACTTCCCCGTCTCATCTGCGGGTCACCCCAGTAGTGGCACTACAGTAGACCCAGGAATCCCACCAGAACCAATTATTCGACCACCCTCCACTACCCCAGAAGACTCCACTCAACCCGAGCTTCGACGCTCCGAGCGGTCAACAGCTGGCAAACCCCCTGAACGTTACGAACAGGACCAGTTCGTATGGCGACAAGGACTATCGTCCCAAAAAACTAACCCGAGTCTATGACAACCCTCGCCCGAGGACTGTCAAGCATACAGGGCGGGGGAGTGTGGGAGGAACGGCCGTGTTGGAGCCATGGTTCCCAGCTCGCGTGGTCGCCAGGGAGGACAGTTGCCACTGGCTCCTTCAGTGAATGAAAGACCTGCGCTCACCTCAGGTCCTACACTGATCCTTGCCCCAGCCCTTGCAGCCTCATGGGGTGTTCATCTGGACGAGCCCAGATTCCCATTGCAGAGGAGGCCCAGTGGGTTAGAGGGGTTATTGAGGAGAAGAAGCGGTGGGAGTGCCGAATTTTGAAGGAGCTGCAGCACCCCAGCGAGTGAGCCATGTCTGGTCAGATGACCTGCGGCCTCATTAAGTACTTTAACCTCACAAAGGGGTACAGGTTCATATACGAGGCTGAGACTGGTCTCCAGCCTGGAGGAGAGGCAAGCACGGGAAGCACACTATTGTGTGCGGCCTCCTTCAGCCGTCACAGTCCCTGCAATCCGCCAGGGAGCAGAGATGCCTTTAGTGTATACAGTGGCCGTAGTCAGGCTGTGGGAGGAACGGCCCCCGTCGAGTGTCCGGGCCTGAACCAAGGGAGCCGTCATCTAGGTTCCAGAGGAAACGATTCCTGGGGGACAGAGTTCGGGGACAGGCCATTGTGACAAACAGATGGGCTGGGGGAGGGACCAGTATAAAGGGGGCAGGCAATCCCCAGGACGATGAGTCAGCAGACCGGGACAGAGGCAGCAGGAGACAGTGGGAGTGACCGAGAGCTAGAGCGACTTGCCAGTGCCAGGGAAGACGCTCACTGAGGACTCCAGAGGGACGGCGCCAATATGATCATCCGGGACTTGCTGCCCCGCTCCAGCCCGTGGCCGCAGCCGCCTAACCTCAGCCCGTGGCTGCGGCCTGTCCCTTGCCACCCGCAGCCGCCCTGCCCTCACCAGTTGCTGCGGCAAGTACAGTGCCGTTGGCGGTCACCACTGTTCCGCTCTGGACCATGGCAGGGGCCGAGCCTCTGCTTGCCGCAGATTCCCCGCTGCGGCTGTTAGCTGCGCAGGTGGCCTGCCCTTTGCCACCCCACATCGCTGCCGCTTGCCCCAGTCCGGGGGCTGCGGCCCAACCGTCCAAAGATTCCGCCGGGGCCTGTGGTGCTCCCGTGTCATCAGAGCGCCGGAGCGCTCGAAGACTTTATCTATGCTTCAGCAACTGGGCCCAGCGACTGCTGCGCCGAAGACCACCGTCCCGAACGGCGAGGGATGTCTGGACGGCTAAGTTGACTATATAATTAAGGACCTGTAGTCGGCCATACCGTGGCCCTATAGTGACCGTCTATTGCCGGACGTAGTCGTGTTCTACCCCATTTGTGTTTGCTTGTATAGAGCCCCTATGAGGGCAACCCTTGTTACCACTTTTGTTGATCAGGCCAGGACTGAGGGAAGTTACCTCTAGTCCTATAAACTTTATTATAAAAAGCACCAAACCATCTCGCGACTCATCACTGCATCCTGCGTACCTGCTAGCACCACAGGGCCACGGGAGTCGGAGGCTCCGGGGCGCTGAATTTTCTGCAGGAGGAGAGGAGGAGTAGGAGAAATGGTGGAGAATCCTCCTCCAGTGGGTCTTCCGGGCATGCCTTTATCATTATACAGGGCCAGAATGCGGCCCACTATGCTACACAGCTGCCCTGTTTTGACTGATGTGGCCCCTTTAAGAGAGTTGTGCAGGTTTCACCGAAGTAAAAAAAAATGTGTGAAGAGACTGTTCTGCATCTCTGGAAGGGCAGGAAGCCCTGAGCAACACCAGGATTGAGTGTGGGTGGTGACCCAAACAGTCACAGTTGAGAGGCTTCTGTTTGTTTTTACCTCCCTCATCCAAGTTGTCTTTCCGCACCGTTGCACATTCCCTGCTGGATTACGGGACAGAAATCCTAAAAAGGTTAATCACTATGGACTGTGTGTGTGGCTGTTTAAGAACTGAACTATTTTAACCCTGAACTTTACCTATTTTAACCCTGAACTGTCCCCTGATAAAAGCAGCCCAGTTGTGTTATAATGGGCCTGTAGTCTACTAAAAGGAAGGAGGAGAAGAACCTGTGCAGGAGGACCAGAGGAGTGAGCCGAGTCAGCACTGAATGGACTGTTGTTGAGTTGGCTGTTGGGCCAGTGTGTTTGCTTTTATCGGTCCCCTATGTCCAGATACCTGGAGTAGGGAGGGACCGGCCATGGACATAAACTGTTGTTATTGCGGGTCCCAGGAACATCGAGAGCAGGGTCAGACTGACCCACATTGAAGGAACTTGAACTTTTTGTTCCGAGGCTCCAACCAAGTGGAGCCGGGGTCACGGTTGACCCACTAAAATCATCAGTAGTGATGAGCGAACATGCTCGCCACTATTCATTACTTGCCTGAGTATCACTATACTCATGGTACTCGGTGAGCACCGAGCATTTCTGGGATTATTTGGTGGGAGCTCAGGTCTCCGCCCTGCAATTTTGGTGCCAATCAACATGCAGGGATTGTCTGCCACGCACTGTGATGCCGCAGCCTTCTTTCTTGTGGTATTACAGTGATTGGCTGGCCGCACAGCATCATCAGGTCTATAAGAGACCTGCCGCCGCCCTGCTCGTCACATTCACATCCGGAATCAGACAGTGTAGGGAGAGCTGCTGCTGAGGTAGGGACAGATTTGTGCTTTTATTAGTTAGTCTTGGTATACCATCCTAGAATCCACAAATCCAGCTAAACCAACATTCCTTCAAAGGACTAATTACGGGGTATATAGATTGCAGTGCTAGGTAGGCAGGGAGTGTATGAGGGTATATAGATATCATTGCATACATTAAAAGGGTCCATTACTGTCTGCTGCTGCTGCTGCTGACTATTACATATATACCTAGCTCCAGGTATCCGTAGCTAGGAATATTTTTTTTTTTTGCACCTCAATCCTGATAATTTTATTCAAAACAATCCAGAGCCCTTTTTTCCTCCATTTCCTTCTTGACACTGCAGACTACAGCCAGATCCTTTTAATACTACAGTGTGAAAATCCAGCAATTTTAAACGGATTTGCCAGTCACAGGCCTCCAATCTGAGTGCGCCGAAAATTCTGGCATTTTTTGTGGTACTGTAGTATTTTTTGAGTGTCTTCTAAAATATTTTGACACCATTTTTCTGCCCAAAAACTTTTTAGCTGGCAAAAAATATTTATGTAACAAAAAATTATTTAGCTTGACTAAAAATATTTATCTAACAAAAAAAATTTATCTGCCCCAAAAATATTTAGCTTCTCATATGAACTCATATATTTAACACTGTGTTTTGTCCGCCACACGCAGCACATATCATTGCACTAAATATTTTACAATTTTAGTCAGCCAAAGCATTTTTTTAGTGTCATAGCCAACTTATTGACAAAATTTTTGTGGACAAAAACAAAAAAAATACAGGCCACATATTGAAGAGTGTGGTACCTCAGTCAAACACCATATTTGTCTGTGGCCTACATATTGTGCCATTTTAGGGCTACATTCCACTGTATTTGCTGTCTGTGACCCTATTTCTATACACTATTTGGGGTACAAATTTTTTAAAATACAGGGCAGATATTGAACAGTCTGTTATCTCACTAAAATGCCAGATTTATCTGTGGCCTACATATTGTGCCATTCCAGGGCTACATTCCACTGTGTTTGCTGTCTGTGACACTATTTCTATACACTATTTTGTGGTTGAAAATTTAAAAATACAGATCACATATTCAACAGTCTGGTATCTCCGTCAAATGCCAGATCTATCTGTGGCCTACAAATTGTGGCATTTTAGGCCTCCATTCTACTGTTCTTGCTGTGTCTTACCCTAATTATTGACACCACTTTGCTAACCAAAAATAAACTTTTACCTACAGTCCACATACTTTAAAGTGTGGTTTTCCTGCACACAGATCACATACAAGTTCGCTCCCAATTCAGCCATTTGTAGTGAACTCGGAATGTCAGACATATCTACCATCCTCCAAAACTTTGAGGAATCCACCAAGATAGTGAGCGGTGATGACGCCATAATTAGCGTCACTATCCCGCTTCTCTGCATTCTGAAAAGCTCTCTGCTCACAATGAAAGAGGATGCATTGCAGGCGAAGCACAAGGACATGGAGCAAGGAAGCATACAAGGTAATTGCACACAGCCCAGCCTCATGTCATCACAACGTGGATTGGTTGACAATGAGGAAGAGGAGGAGAAGGAGGAAGAACAGGAGCTACTTTCATGCGCTATAGACGGTACTACAAGCACAACTGTCATACCGTCTGCTCAGCGTGGATGGCATGAGGACAGGGAGGAGCATGAGGAGGCGACACCATGGTCAGTCGTCCTGTTGGTGAGGACACGGAAGACTTGACTGTTACCAGTCTGTCTATTAGACTCACTGCACAAATACACTTAAGGAGTATTTGCTTATTAGTGAAATTTATTGAAAACAAGTGCTCTTATAGTGATTGCGACAGAATGACGTTTCGGTCATTCAAGACCTTGATCACATTAGCCGCCGTAGTAGTTCTGAACTAAGGGCAGTCCTGAATTAGGTAATGGTCACTTATGCCTTTAGGTTAGCCAGGGTCAGAGTGGTCGCTCTATGTGGGGTGGTGGCGAGACGGTGGAGTGTGTTAACACTCAGTTGTAGCAAGGAGGAGTGATACAACTGAGTGTTAACACACTCCACCGTCTCGCCACCACCCCACATAGAGCGACCGCTCTGACCCTGGCTAACCTAAAGGCATAAGTGACCATTACCTATTTCAGGACAGCCCTTAGTTCAGAACTACTACGGCGACTAATGTGATCAAGGTCTTGAATGACTGACCGAAACGTCATTCTGTCGCAATCTCTATAAGAGCACTTGTTTTCAATAAATTTCACTAATAAGCAAATACTCCTTAAGTGTATGTGTGTAGTGATTCTAATAGACATTTATGTGGGACTCATGAGCCTCCTTCACTAGCACCATACCCCCGTACCTATCGTGTGCTAGCCATTGAATCTCAGACTGTTACCAGTCTGGCACACACGGCTGACTTTATGTTGCGCTGCCTTTCCTGTGACCCTCGCATTATGAAAATTTACGGTGACACTTATTACTGGTTGGTGACACTTCTAGACCCACGCTACATGGAGAACTTTCAATCTCTTCTTCCAGAGGCAAACAGGTCTATTAAAATGGTGCAGTACCAAAGGGCCCTTGTTGCGGAATTATTAAATAAATTCCCATCTGAAAACGCTGGCAGAAGACGTCACATTTTGTTGGACAACCAAGAAGTAGTGGCGAGAGAGACACAAACTCCAATCCAGCCGATTCAGGGGAACACTGGCCAAGTTCTGGGAAAGTTTTCTCAGACCCATCAGCCTGGCCCAGAGGCGTGGGGTAATGTCACAAGGAATGGAATGTTTTGGAAGATGGTGAGGGAGTACCTTGCTGACCATACCAAAGTCCTTCGTGATTCTTCTGTGCCTTTTAATTATTGGGTATCCAAGCTGGAGACGTGGCATGACCTGGCTCTCTACGCCTTGGAGGTCCTGGTCTGCCCTGTCGCTAACGTTTTGTCAGAGCGTGTTTTTACTGCCGCTGGTGGAATTATAACTAAGAAGCACATTCACCTGTCACCTGAAAATGCAGACAGGCTCACTCTTATAAAAATGAACCAGGGCTGGATTGGGCCAGACTTATCTACACCACCAAATAATAATAGCAAAACATAACCTCCAATACAGTGTCTTTTTTTGGGAGGTTATTCCCATGCACCTCTTCACAGCCAAACATGGGTATACGCTTCCTGATTTGGGCTATTTGGTGTCATCCTCCTCCTTCTCCTCATCATCCAGCAGGCCACCACCACTAGAACATGAGGGTGATTGTGTTCAGTGCTGCTTCAGCCAGTCTACTTTGTTGAAAGGGTCTTTAAGATGCCCATTCAAAAATTTTTAAAAATATGTACCCCACAGGGGAAAACCGCTCCTTTATAATGGGAAAAAAATTTTATGAGACTTTCCTCCATGTCTCTTTCAAGGGGCATTGGAGTGCCTCTAAATTTTTGGCAGGCCTTGCGTAGGCAAACACTGTGGGAGACTCACTTCCTAATAATGGGAACATTGTTGTCAGGAGGGCCTCCCCTATGTCTGTTCCAAGGGCCAAGGGTTATTGTGATGCATGTAACTTTTGTGCAGGTCAGGTCTTGCATTCAATACATAGGCAAATACTATGGGATACACACTTTCTTCTAAAGGGAACATTTGTGTCATGAGGCCCTCAAGCACATATGTTGAAAGGCTTATTGTGGTGAGTGTGACTTTGTGGCAGGCCAGACCTTGCATTCAATGCAAAAGAAAACACTATAGGAGTACAAAATAAATAATGTGAACTTGTTTTTCCTGTGGCCATCCAGTAAGTGGTTTCAAAGGCTCATTGGGGTGCATGTGACTTTGTGGCAGGGTGGGCCTTGCATTCAATGCATAGACTAATAATATGGCAGTAGCAAATGAAAAATAATGGGAACTTCTGCTTCATGTGGACATCCAGGACATCTGTTCCAAGGGTTATTGGGGTGTGTGTAGCTTTGGTGCAAGGCAGCCCTTGCATTCAATACGTAGCCAAACACTATGGGAGACCCACTTTCTTATAATGGGAACATTTTTTCAGGAGGCCCTCCTGTACGTCTCGTGAAAGGGGTATTGGGGTGCGTCCTAGTTTTTAGCAGCCCAGTCACTCAATGCATATGCAATAACAGTATAGGAGACCCACTGTTTAATAATGCCCCTTTAAGAATAGTAATGCCGACTGATGACCCTATAAAAATAGGCTTTGTGACTTTAAGAGTCTCTCCTTCATAAATGAAACAAGATGTGTCTGATGATGTGTCACACGCTACATGGCCAGCTAAAGCTTTTAAATGCTACAATGACATTTCCCAGTAAATGCATTAGTATTGGTTGAAAGCAATGGTAACGATGAAAAATGCATCAAAAACACTGCATGTGAACATAGCAAAAGTGGTGGAGGAGCATTTTTTTGTGGGTTATTTATTTTGCCTTACAAACAAATTATTACCCTGGAAAGGATGTCCCTTAACATACATTTCCCTGTAAAATCCGTTTTGTTTTTGTTTTTGCAAGTTTTAGTGTGCACCTGTAAAAGTGGTGTCACACTCTAACAACATTGGTCACAGAGGTGACCTAGGAGTCAGAAATACTTCTATGGGCAGTCCCCATGATGTTCCCATGTCGTTTGTGCACTGTCCCCATACATTTCAGATGTTTTGATACCCTAGAAACACCTCCGGGGGGGTCATGGCAAAAAAGCTCAGATTTCCCATAGACTAACATTGGGCTCATTACTTGGGTCGAGTACCCAACTATTACAATTGGCTCGACCCGAACAACGAGCACCCGAGCATTTTAGTGCTCGTTCATCACTAGTCATCAGATAAAGACTGCCTTAAATTGTGTACGTTTAAAAAAAAAGGTCTATCTAACAATTTTAAATTTACGGGTGCCGCCATGATCGGGGACGACCATATTCTAGGAGGGAGGAGTGTAAGGAGGTGGCGGGGAACCTCATGACCCTTCTCTCTTCTGGACACTGTTTGCACAGTTACATGCAGCACCTTTGTTAGGCATCAGATTCCTGCAGCTGCACAGCAGGAATCCAGAGCCATACATCCAGCGGTCTCCCATTTCTTTCCGACCGCTCAGAGACCTGCACAGCAATCTCAGCGATCCAGGCGCCCTGCTCTGACCAGCTCTCTGGGTCTGGATGTTGCTGCCACCTCTGGACCAGCAATGGTGGCGCAACCTGCTTTGCAGGAAACCACTCCAGAGGATAAGTCCTCCCACCGCGCTACTGGGCATGCCTACGAGACGATCTCCCAGTAGAGATCGGGGGTCACGTGCTCAGGTCCTTGTCCTGATCCGATTGGCCCATCTCAGAGGTTTGGAAGGTCCCGGAAGTGCATGGCTATAAAAGGCCCAAATGGCCGCTCGCCCATGCGCTAGTATAGACTATACTTGCTATGTGTGAATGGTGATGGATGTATGATTCTGGTGACTGACTCATTATGAAACCCCTTCCCTCTGATATTACGCATGTGGATAGGGAATTAGAGTTATAGTCAGCGCCAGTCAGTGGCAAGCCATACGCCACAGTGCATGCCGCACCGCTACACTAGCGTCCGATAGTGTGATGCCTCACTGCACTGTCGTACAGCGGCAGTAGTTACTGCCGTGCTGCAGTTAGCAGCACTTACTGGCGTCTGCGGTACCAACGCCGCACGCATGGTAGGTCAAGACGGACACCGACCTCTGCCTTGGGCCATGTCCTGTGACCATATACCGTGTGTGCATGCCAGCTGAGACCTGTGAAGCTAACAGGCTCGGCGTTTATGCTTTATTTGTACTAAAGCACCTCTGTGAGTTTAACAGAGTCCGCTCTGCGCACCTCGGGTGACGTTTAACCCGAGCGCAGTATACCGCCATATAGCGAGAAAAAAGAGGGGGAGAAGCCAGCGCCGCCTGTGGTCAGAACGTAACACATAAAGTGTGAAAACACACATAGGTTTCAATCTGTATTCAAAAATGAGACATTTAGCAAAAAATTGATCAATTGTTTGAGCTACCCCGCCACGTCAAGGCAGTCTCGTATGGGGAGTCCTACTCTACGTTTTTTATGTTCGCTGTGCCATTGCGGCCTCCTAAATGTATAAAAGCAAGACCTCATTACATGCACACTGTACCTCAAGCATTTCAGAATCGCTCCTATGGCACCAGAGAGGACAAGCGCAGGTAAAGATTAGCCAGGTCCATGCAGACATTTCAGGTCCAACCTCCACACTGCCTGACCAGCACCACAGATAAAAGACGATCCAGGCCCAGATACAGGTGCGTAATCAAATAAAGCCTAGGGCAGGGCAGGGCTGCCGTTTAATGTGAACAGCAGCCTAGATCAATCACTAAGAAAACAGAAAGAATGGCGTACATGACCCAGCGCGCACGGCTACAGTGGTGGTCAGCCACAAAACCAATATCAAGAAAAAAGAGGGGGAGAAGCCAGCGCCGCCTGTGGTCAGAACGTAACACATAAAGTGTGAAAACACACATAGGTTTCAATCTGTATTCAAAAATGAGACATTTAGCAAAAAATTGATCAATTGTTTGAGCTACCCCGCCACGTCAAGGCAGTCTCGTATGGGGAGTCCTACTCTACGTTTTTTATGTTCGCTGTGCCATTGCGGCCTCCTAAATGTATAAAAGCAAGACCTCATTACATGCACACTGTACCTCAAGCATTTCAGAATCGCTCCTATGGCACCAGAGAGGACAAGCGCAGGTAAAGATTAGCCAGGTCCATGCAGACATTTCAGGTCCAACCTCCACACTGCCTGACCAGCACCACAGATAAAAGACGATCCAGGCCCAGATACAGGTGCGTAATCAAATAAAGCCTAGGGCAGGGCAGGGCTGCCGTTTAATGTGAACAGCAGCCTAGATCAATCACTAAGAAAACAGAAAGAATGGCGTACATGACCCAGCGCGCACGGCTACAGTGGTGGTCAGCCACAAAACCAATATCAAGAAAAAAGAGGGGGAGAAGCCAGCGCCGCCTGTGGTCAGAACGTAACACATAAAGTGTGAAAACACACATAGGTTTCAATCTGTATTCAAAAATGAGACATTTAGCAAAAAATTGATCAATTGTTTGAGCTACCCCGCCACGTCAAGGCAGTCTCGTATGGGGAGTCCTACTCTACGTTTTTTATGTTCGCTGTGCCATTGCGGCCTCCTAAATGTATAAAAGCAAGACCTCATTACATGCACACTGTACCTCAAGCATTTCAGAATCGCTCCTATGGCACCAGAGAGGACAAGCGCAGGTAAAGATTAGCCAGGTCCATGCAGACATTTCAGGTCCAACCTCCACACTGCCTGACCAGCACCACAGATAAAAGACGATCCAGGCCCAGATACAGGTGCGTAATCAAATAAAGCCTAGGGCAGGGCAGGGCTGCCGTTTAATGTGAACAGCAGCCTAGATCAATCACTAAGAAAACAGAAAGAATGGCGTACATGACCCAGCGCGCACGGCTACAGTGGTGGTCAGCCACAAAACCAATATCAAGAAAAAAGAGGGGGAGAAGCCAGCGCCGCCTGTGGTCAGAACGTAACACATAAAGTGTGAAAACACACATAGGTTTCAATCTGTATTCAAAAATGAGACATTTAGCAAAAAATTGATCAATTGTTTGAGCTACCCCGCCACGTCAAGGCAGTCTCGTATGGGGAGTCCTACTCTACGTTTTTTATGTTCGCTGTGCCATTGCGGCCTCCTAAATGTATAAAAGCAAGACCTCATTACATGCACACTGTACCTCAAGCATTTCAGAATCGCTCCTATGGCACCAGAGAGGACAAGCGCAGGTAAAGATTAGCCAGGTCCATGCAGACATTTCAGGTCCAACCTCCACACTGCCTGACCAGCACCACAGATAAAAGACGATCCAGGCCCAGATACAGGTGCGTAATCAAATAAAGCCTAGGGCAGGGCAGGGCTGCCGTTTAATGTGAACAGCAGCCTAGATCAATCACTAAGAAAACAGAAAGAATGGCGTACATGACCCAGCGCGCACGGCTACAGTGGTGGTCAGCCACAAAACCAATATCAAGAAAAAAGAGGGGGAGAAGCCAGCGCCGCCTGTGGTCAGAACGTAACACATAAAGTGTGAAAACACACATAGGTTTCAATCTGTATTCAAAAATGAGACATTTAGCAAAAAATTGATCAATTGTTTGAGCTACCCCGCCACGTCAAGGCAGTCTCGTATGGGGAGTCCTACTCTACGTTTTTTATGTTCGCTGTGCCATTGCGGCCTCCTAAATGTATAAAAGCAAGACCTCATTACATGCACACTGTACCTCAAGCATTTCAGAATCGCTCCTATGGCACCAGAGAGGACAAGCGCAGGTAAAGATTAGCCAGGTCCATGCAGACATTTCAGGTCCAACCTCCACACTGCCTGACCAGCACCACAGATAAAAGACGATCCAGGCCCAGATACAGGTGCGTAATCAAATAAAGCCTAGGGCAGGGCAGGGCTGCCGTTTAATGTGAACAGCAGCCTAGATCAATCACTAAGAAAACAGAAAGAATGGCGTACATGACCCAGCGCGCACGGCTACAGTGGTGGTCAGCCACAAAACCAATATCAAGAAAAAAGAGGGGGAGAAGCCAGCGCCGCCTGTGGTCAGAACGTAACACATAAAGTGTGAAAACACACATAGGTTTCAATCTGTATTCAAAAATGAGACATTTAGCAAAAAATTGATCAATTGTTTGAGCTACCCCGCCACGTCAAGGCAGTCTCGTATGGGGAGTCCTACTCTACGTTTTTTATGTTCGCTGTGCCATTGCGGCCTCCTAAATGTATAAAAGCAAGACCTCATTACATGCACACTGTACCTCAAGCATTTCAGAATCGCTCCTATGGCACCAGAGAGGACAAGCGCAGGTAAAGATTAGCCAGGTCCATGCAGACATTTCAGGTCCAACCTCCACACTGCCTGACCAGCACCACAGATAAAAGACGATCCAGGCCCAGATACAGGTGCGTAATCAAATAAAGCCTAGGGCAGGGCAGGGCTGCCGTTTAATGTGAACAGCAGCCTAGATCAATCACTAAGAAAACAGAAAGAATGGCGTACATGACCCAGCGCGCACGGCTACAGATACGCACCTGTATCTGGGCCTGGATTATCCTTTATCTGTGGTGCTGGTCAGGCAGTGTGGAGGTTGGACCTGAAATGTCTGCATGGACCTGGCTAACCTTTACCTGCGCTTGTCCTCTCTGGTGCCATAGGAGCGATTCTGAAATGCTTGAGGTACAGTGTGCATGTAATGAGGTCTTGCTTTTACACATTTAGGAGGCCGTAATGGCACAGCGAACATAAAAAACGTAGAGTAGGACTCCCCATACGAGACTGCCTTGACGTGGCGGGGTAGCTCAAACAATTGATCAATTTTTTGCTAAATGTCTCATTTTTGAATGCAGATAGAAACCAATGTGTGTTTTCACACTTTATGTATTACGTTCTGACCACAAGCAGCGCTGGCTTCTCCCCCTCTTTTTTCTTGATATTGGTTTTGTGGCTGACCACCACTGTAGCCGTGCGCGCTGGGTCATGTACGCCATTCTTTCTGTTTTCTTAGTGATTGATCTAGGCTGCTGTTCACATTAACGGCAGCCCTGCCCTGCCCTAGGCTTTATTTGATTACGCACCTGTATCTGGGCCTGGATTATCCTTTATCTGTGGTGCTGGTCAGGCAGTGTGGAGGTTGGACCTGAAATGTCTGCATGGACCTGGCTAACCTTTACCTGCGCTTGTCCTCTCTGGTGCCATAGGAGCGATTCTGAAATGCTTGAGGTACAGTGTGCATGTAATGAGGTCTTGCTTTTACACATTTAGGAGGCCGTAATGGCACAGCGAACATAAAAAACGTAGAGTAGGACTCCCCATACGAGACTGCCTTGACGTGGCGGGGTAGCTCAAACAATTGATCAATTTTTTGCTAAATGTCTCATTTTTGAATGCAGATAGAAACCAATGTGTGTTTTCACACTTTATGTATTACGTTCTGACCACAAGCAGCGCTGGCTTCTCCCCCTCTTTTTTCTTGATATTGGTTTTGTGGCTGACCACCACTGTAGCCGTGCGCGCTGGGTCATGTACGCCATTCTTTCTGTTTTCTTAGTGATTGATCTAGGCTGCTGTTCACATTAACGGCAGCCCTGCCCTGCCCTAGGCTTTATTTGATTACGCACCTGTATCTGGGCCTGGATTATCCTTTATCTGTGGTGCTGGTCAGGCAGTGTGGAGGTTGGACCTGAAATGTCTGCATGGACCTGGCTAACCTTTACCTGCGCTTGTCCTCTCTGGTGCCATAGGAGCGATTCTGAAATGCTTGAGGTACAGTGTGCATGTAATGAGGTCTTGCTTTTACACATTTAGGAGGCCGTAATGGCACAGCGAACATAAAAAACGTAGAGTAGGACTCCCCATACGAGACTGCCTTGACGTGGCGGGGTAGCTCAAACAATTGATCAATTTTTTGCTAAATGTCTCATTTTTGAATGCAGATAGAAACCTATGTGTGTTTTCACACTTTATGTATTACGTTCTGACCACAAGCAGCGCTGGCTTCTCCCCCTCTTTTTTCTTGATATTGGTTTTGTGGCTGACCACCACTGTAGCCGTGCGCGCTGGGTCATGTACGCCATTCTTTCTGTTTTCTTAGTGATTGATCTAGGCTGCTGTTCACATTAACGGCAGCCCTGCCCTGCCCTAGGCTTTATTTGATTACGCACCTGTATCTGGGCCTGGATTATCCTTTATCTGTGGTGCTGGTCAGGCAGTGTGGAGGTTGGACCTGAAATGTCTGCATGGACCTGGCTAACCTTTACCTGCGCTTGTCCTCTCTGGTGCCATAGGAGCGATTCTGAAATGCTTGAGGTACAGTGTGCATGTAATGAGGTCTTGCTTTTACACATTTAGGAGGCCGTAATGGCACAGCGAACATAAAAAACGTAGAGTAGGACTCCCCATACGAGACTGCCTTGACGTGGCGGGGTAGCTCAAACAATTGATCAATTTTTTGCTAAATGTCTCATTTTTGAATGCAGATAGAAACCAATGTGTGTTTTCACACTTTATGTATTACGTTCTGACCACAAGCAGCGCTGGCTTCTCCCCCTCTTTTTTCTTCGCCATATAGCGAGTCTGCCATTACTCAGCAGCGGTTGTTACACCTGCTGCATGGTGGACCCCGGGCGGTGAATGCACTTCCTATTATTTATATTTAGTGTGTCCCTAACAACCTCATTGTTATTGATGTGATATTTAATGCAATGTTTACACATTGTGATGTCGTGTACTGTTATAGGATTAGGGCTAAAATTGGATCTTAGACAGTATAGGACCATAGTGGGGTAGAATAGAGCGGGCACATTAGAGATAGAGAAGAGCATAGAATAGCATAGGAGATAGGCAGCACAGGTGTTAACTAAATGGGAGGAACAGCACAGAGCAGAAGCATAGTCAGGATACTTCCTGATTAGAGTCAGAAGCCTGGGCATCCTTGCCCAGGGCAGGGTGCATGCAGTATTGAGTACAGACAGATTGCTGGCTGTGGGGATAAAGCTTTGATGGCAGCAAGGGGCCCCAGGCAGAGAATAGTGCAGTAGGGCACCAGCTCAACAGGACCATCAGCAAGAAGGATCCGGGGTCTAAGACCGGGGCAGGAGCAGCTGAGATGGCATTTCCGGCACCTTTCCCAATTGGAACCAGACAAGTGGCTGACAGGGAGCCGGTGATGTGGAAGGCACAGATGGGACACGGACTGTCCAAAGAGGCTGCCAGGATGGCAGGGAATAGGAAGGCACGGACAGAGCAGAGCTTGATTAGAGGTGCGGCAGCGGCAGCGAATCCCAGGGGGAAAGAGAGAGAGATTACAGAAAGAAGTCTGCCCAGAAGGCAGGGAAAGTGCAGGATACGTGGCTCTGTGTGAATTGTGCTGCCCGTGTGATTAATATACTGCTGTCTAGAAAATTTAAGCTGTTGGAAAAAGACCTAGTCTCTGAAGTGATTTGTGGAGCTCATGGATGTGGAGCCAACATGACAGCAGCTGAGGGGAATCTGACAAACCTTGTAAGTGTGCTGTGGCATATCCAGCAGACAGGACTTTGTATTTCATCTGTGGGGTGCCAGGGTGTGAGAACACCTCAGCTCATTGCCAAAACTACAACCCTGGCCACCTTACATTAACATGCTCATTTCACCCCTAGATAAATTCAATGAGTGGTGTAGTATGTAAAATATGGGCACTTATGGAGAAGTTCTGCTATTTTGGCACCTCAGGGGCTCTGCCAATGTGACATGGCAACCTCATACAATTCCATCAAAATCTGAGATATAATTGGTGATTTTTCCCTTCAGTGCTTTGCACTGTGCCTGAAAGGTAACTTTTTACGACATTTGGGATATTGGCATACTCACCAGAATTTCTGTAACAAATTTTACAGTACATTTTCTCCTATTATCCATTTTGAAAACTTAAAGCTTGGGGTCAAAGCAACATTTTAGTAGAAAAAATGCTAATTTTCCATTTACCGTATATACTCGTGTATAACCCAACCCGAGTATAAGCCGACCCCCTAATTTTGCCACAAAAAACTGGGAAAACTTATTGACTCACGTATAAGCCTAGGGTGGAAAATGCAGCAGCTACTCTTAAATTTCAAAAATAAATATAGATAGCAATAAAAATAAAATTAATCGAGACATCAGTAGGTTAAATGTTTTTGAATATCCATATTGAATCAGGAGCCCCATATAATGCTCCATACAGCTCATGATGGCCCCATAAGATGCTCCATATATAATATGCCCCATAGAATGCTCCATAAAGTTCATGATGGGCCCCATAAGATGCTCCATACAAAAAATATGCCCATTTAATGCTCCATACAGTTCATGATGGGCCCCATAAGATGCTCCATACAAAATACACCCTATATAATGCTGCACAAAGGTTAATAATGGCCCCATAAGATGCTCCATAGAATAATATGCCCCATATGCTGCTCCAGAAAGGTTATGGCCCCATAAGATGTTCCATAGATTATGCCCCATATGCTGCCCCATAAAATGCTCCATAGATTATGCCCCATAAGATGCTCCATAGATTATGCCCCCATAAGATGCTCCATAGACTATGCCCCCATAAAATGTTCCATAGATTATGCCCCATAAAATGCTCCATAGATTATGCCCCATAAGATGCTCCATAGCTTATGCCCCCATAAGATGCTCCATTGATTATGCCCCCATAAAATGCTCCATAGTCTATGCCCCATTGATTATGCCCCCATATGCTGCTCCACAGATTATGCCCCCATAAGATGCTCCATAGATTATGCCCACATAAAATGCTCCATAGATTGTGCCCCCATAACATGCTCCATAAGATGCTCCATAGATTATGTCCCCATACGATGCTCCATAGATTGTGCCCCCATAAAATTCCCCATAGATTATGCCCCCATATGCTGCTCCATAGATTTTGCCCCATAAGATGCTCCATAGATTATGCCCCATAAGATGCTCTATAGAATATGGTCCATAAAATTCTCCAGAGAATATGCCCCATAAGATGCTCCATAGATTATTCCCCCATAAAATGCTCCATAGGTTATGCCCCCATAAAATACTCCAAAGATTATGCCCCCATAAGATGCTCCATAGATTAGGCCCCCATAAGATGCTCCATAGATTATGTCCCCATAAGATGCTCCATAGATTATGCCCCCATAAAATGCCCGATAGATTATGCCCCATATGCTGCTCCGTAGACTATGCGCCATAAGATGCTCTATAGATTATGCCTCCATAAGATGCTCCACAGATTAAGCCCCATAAGATGCTTCATAGATTATGCCCCCATAAGATGCCCCATAGATTATGCCCCCATAAGATGCCCCATAGATTATGCCCCCATATGCTGCTCCATAGATTATGCCCCCATAAAATGGTCCATAGATTATGCTCCATAAAATGCCCCACAGATTATGACCCCTTATGCTGCTCCATAGATTATGCCCCCATAAGATGCTCCATAGATTTTGCTCCCTTAAGATGCTCCATAGATTATGCCCCCATAAGATGCTCCATAGATTATGCCCCATAAGATGCTCCATAGATTATGTCCCCATAAAATGCCCCATAGATTATGCCCCCATATACTGCTCTATAGATTATGCCCCCATAAAATGCTCCATAGATTATGCCCCATAAGATGCTCCATAGATTGTGCCCCCATAAAATGCTCCATAGATTATGCCCCATATGATGCCCCAGTGATTATGCCCCCATATGCCGCTCCATAGATTATGCCCCCATAAAATGCTCCATAGACTATGCCCCATAAGATGCTCCATAGATTAGGCCCCCATAAGATGCTACATAGATTATGCCCCATAAAATGCCCTATAGATTATGCCCTCATAAAATGCCCCATAAGATGCTCCATAGATTATGCCCCCATAAAATGCTCCATAGATTATGCCACCATAAAATGCTCCATAGATTATGCCCCCATAAAATGCTCCATAGATTATGTCCCATAAAATGCCCCAGTGATTATGCCCCCATATGCTGCTCTATAAATTATGCCCCCATAAGATGCTCCATAGATTATGCCCCATAAAATGATCCATAGTTTATGCCCCATAAAATGCTCCACAGAATATGCCCCATAAGATGCTCTATTGATTATGCCCCCATAAAATGCTCCATACATTATACCCCCATAAGATGCTCCATAGATTATGCCCCCCATAAGATGCTCCATAGATTATGTCCCCATAAAATGCTCCAAAGATTATGCCCCATAAGATGCTCCATAGATTAGGCCCCCATAAGATGCTCCATAGATTATGCCCCATAAAATGCCCCATAGATTATGCCCCCATAAAATGCCCCATAAGATGCTCCATAGATTATGCCCCCATAAGATGCCCCATAAGATGCTCCATAGATTATGCGCCCATAAGATGTTCCATAGATTATGCCCCATAAAATGCCCCATAGATTATGCCACCATAAGATGCTCCATATATTATGCCCCCATAAGATACTCCATAGATTATGCCCCATAAGATGCCCTATAGATTATGCCCCCATAAGATGCTCCATAGACTATGCCCCCATAAGATGCTCCATAGATAATGCCCCCATATGCTGCCCCATAAAATGCTACATAGATTATGCCCCATATGCTGAAGCTGCTGCTTCTGCAAATAAAAAAATGACATACTCACTTCTTGTCCCTGGGGGCCAGGTGTCAGGTCCTGAGCGGGCGGGGACACTGGAGCTCTATGGGGGCCTGGTGCCGGTGTCACCACTGGCTCAGGACCCGGCACCTGAGATATTCACCTGTCCCTGGTCCATCGCTGCTCACTGCTGTCTGCCGCGTCCTCTGTCAGTGACTGTTCAGGCAATAACGTGCAATAACTACATCACCTCAAACTCTTACCTGAACGTCACTGACAGAGGACGCGGCAGACAGCAGTGAGAGAGATGGACGGGGGTCAGGTGAATATTGGATATGCTTACCCCCTCCTGGCGCAGTCTCTGCAGCCCCCCTGCTTCTCCCACTGTTTCCCTTCCTTTGTTCAGTGGTCACATGGTACCGCTCATTAAAGTCATGAATATACATAGATATGTACATATACATATACATATTCATGCCTTTAATGAGCGGTACCACGTGACCGCTAAAGGAAGGAAGGGAGACCGTGGGAGAAGCGGGGGGCTGCAGAGACATTCTGGGGGGTAAGTATGATCTCACACCCCCACTCCCCCTCCCCCATCGACCCCCTGGTGTATATGACTTGAGAGGGGGACTTTCAGCCCAAAAAAATGGGCTGAAAATCTCGGCTTATACGCAAGTATATACGGTACTTTGCCTAATGTAACAGAATACTGTGAATCGCATGAAGGTGAAAAATGCTGATTACACCACTAGATGAATTCCACAAAAGGTGTAGTTTCCAAAATGGGGTCACTTGAGGGGGTTTATGCTGTTTTGGCATCACAAGGGCTCTTCAAACGTGACATAGCATCCACAATCTTTTCAGCCAAAATTGAGCTCAAGAATTTTGTTGGCGCTTCTTCCCTTCCAAGACCCTCCATGCCCCCAAATGTAGTTTACTGCCACATATGGGGAAAATATAGACGTACTCAGTAGAATTTGCACAACAAATTGTATGGTCCATTTCTTCCTGTAATCCTTGTGAATATACAAAATCTAAGGCTATAGAAACATTTTTGTAGGAAAAAGTAAAATTTTCATTTTTTCCTTCTACATTGCTTTAATTCCTGTGAAGCACCTGAAGGGTTAATACACTTATTGAATGTTACTTTGAGGGGTGCAGTTTTTAAAATAGTATCACTTTTGGATATTTTCTGCCATATACGCCCCTCAAATATGATATGGTCCCTAAAAAAATGTGATTTTGTAGGTAAATTGACAAACTGTTGATCAACTTCTAACAAAAATAAATTATTTTTCAAAAATTATGCTGGTGTAAAGTAGGCATGTGGGAAATGTTATCTATTAACTATGTTGTGTGATATAACTATCTGGTTTAAGGAATAAGGACATAAAAATTAAACTTTTGAAAACTGTAAAATTCTGATATTTTCACAAATAAATGCAAAAAATATCGGCCTATATTTATCACTATCATGAAGTACAATGCATTGCAAAAAAATCTCAGAATCACTAGGATACATTGAAGTGTTCCAGAGTTATTACCTCATAAACTGATACTGGTCAGATTTTTTAAAATTTGGCCCAGTCAGGAAGGCGAAAACAGGCTTGGGGGTGAAGGAATGAAAGTGTTACAGTCATTTTAAACTTTTATTTCGTAAATAAATAGTAGACATAAAAATTTGCAATATTATATTTTTAGAGAAATCTGCTTTTTTCTCTGCCAGGATCGATCAATCATTCATTCTCAAAATTCTCAATCCTGAGGTAAAATCTGTATTTAGTATTTAAGATTTCCTTTAAGAAAGGAAATCTTATGACTAGAAGGTTATAGACAGGAAGTGGGTGGGGAGAGTTTCAGTTTCAGTTTTAGCCTGAGGAGAGAAATGTTATGCCGTGTGCTGGAGGAAGAAGGAGAAGAATAAAATATAGTTAAAGCGTTCTCTCTTGAATTCCTTATACTGTGTGGACATTACAGGTACTGATAAGATTCTATGTAGGATGAGAGAGGAGGACAGATGAGCTAGAGGCAGAGCTTCTCCTTCCTTCTCCCCTTTCCATAGAATTGTATAAACACAATCTGCCATCTCCTATCTCAGTAATGTAATAATCTGTCTTAAATGAATACAGATTTGATCTCAGAATTGAGAATATTGAAAATGGTCAGTCCTGGCAGAAAAAAAAGCAGAATCATCAGATAAGATATTTTATAATGTTGCTAATTTTCATGTGTCCTATTGATTTATGAAAGAAAAATTAAAACGACAGTTACTTTTTAAGTAAAAGTTCTACCATTACATTTTCATTAAAGAGACTGTACCATTCACACAGCAAAAAGTGGTGAAATGTTCCTCCAGGATAAGTGGGTGCTATTTCTTTAGCTGTAATAAGATCATTGGATAGATAGCTAGATACTGTATCTATACAGACCTTGACATTTTTCTACATAGTAAATAGGTCACGCATGTACAATTTTATTCTGTAAGGTAAATAATCCAATTTTTCCTAAAATTTGTTGTCTATTCCCTTGAAGAGCTATCAAGCTATAAACAATCTCTTTGTAAAAAATTCCTGTCACTCAACTTGGAAAAGCTTGATCAATGGTCACACTGCTCTTTTTCGTGACAAATTAAATAGTTATGGTCAAAGGCGTAGCTAGGGTTTCAGCTTGGGGGGGGGGCAAAAAATCTGAGTGAGCCCCTAACCAGGTAATCCTGACTACAGCACCTTAGTTGTGAGTATAGGAGAACATCAGCAGATGACGGTGCTGTGATTGAAAATAAATCTATATACAAAAACGAACACTGATATTACTATTATGGAGACCATACAGTGGTAGATACCAGTGCTGCAGACCATGTAAGAGATCACTGTACAGTTATAGATGGTGACTTACAGCTGATGTGCCTTCTTATGGAGTTGCTTACTTTTCCCATCTTTTCCATCTGGCCCAGACCAGCATGACAACTTCTCCACGCAGGACTCATCTGCAAAGATTACAAAAACGACACATTTGACTTCTCACATTTCCTGCACCATCCACATCTATCCCGAACCTGCACAAACTCCTCATCCTGCTGATACCCCGATACTGAGCCGCTGCTGCCGTGTATGTGTCCCTAATACAGCACCTGCTGTGTGGTGCAATGACCGTGCTTCTCTTAGTGCCCCACATAATACTGCCACCACTGTGCTCCTTACATAGAAATAATGCCACACTTGTGCTCTCTAGATAGTAAAATTCACTCCTATAAAACAGTAATGCCCTGTGCTAGTGCCCTCCAAATTTTGTCCCTAAAAAGTAATACCCCATATGCAGCTTTGATGGTCACAATATTCTGATGGCCCCTATAACAATAATGCTTAAGTGCCCACTTAATATTTAATAATGTCCCCTGAGTTCCCCCCCATGTACATTAACATTGGCTCCAGTATCACAGATTCGAGCAGTCGGTCATGTGACGACTCTTTCAGCTTCTCACAATTCTCTTCTACTGAGAGAAGCCAAACCTTTCTAGTCGACACATGCACATAGCAAACATGTGTTCCATGACCGCCTGATAACACCAGTGATATTGGAGGCTCATGCAGCAGGCGCTACATAAAGTGACTGCAGACATTTATTCCAAGACGGAATTAAGTTTATAATAATAAATTGCTTATTATTAAATTATTAAAGCATCACTCCAGTGGGGTTTTTTTCTTCCTCACTGCTGGAGTAGTGCTTTAAGCGCAAGTCCCCTGCCCTGGTCATACACTCATCCTCTGGCATATTCACTGTTTTTTTGCACCACTCCAGTCCCGCAGCTCAAACTTGTAAGCCCAGCTTCTGACTGTCACAAGCGCTCAATGTAAGTCTATGAAAGACAGAACGAGGCCAGAAACAAGCTCTCATAGACTTACATTGATTAGACAACTCTCCACCGCTCCATGAAATACTGGGGCAGCAGACAGGAAACAAACTGCCGAGTGGAGGGGAAAACAGATGAAAACGCCGGAAGGTGAGTATCAGACAGTCGGTAGAGGTCTTGGATTTTAAGGCAGCACTCCAGCGGTGAAACAAAATAAATGCTGGAGTGGTGCTTTAAAGGGAATCTGTCACCCTCCAGGACGTGTATGACCTATTAATATGGGCATACAGGTAATAGAGATGTTGCCCTAGTCCTACCTGTATGCCTCATATAATGGTCTTGTTGCTGAGAAATCTTATATTATTTCCTTATGCTAATGATTTCTTGCAGGCTCCGGGACGTGCCGTGCTGTAATAAATCCCTGCCTTCTGTCTTCATTATAATACTATCCCTAGAGTAGAGCGAAACGGGTCGGTCAAATTCATAAGTCGCCGACTTTCGCTAAAGTCGGGTTTCATGAAATGAAACACGACCATAGCGTGAGGTCGGCCATGAGGTCGGCGACCAGAGCGCAAAAGTCGCGTTTCAAATGATGCTTCCAGCGCCCTTTTTCAGCCAATGATGGAGGACGCACACTGTGGGCAACGCGATAGCATGGGCAGCGGTCACCACCATCTTTGAGAAGGGCATGCAAGTGATTGGCTTGCTTTGTGTGGCATCACAGGGGCTATAAAAGGGCGTGCACGCCGACCGCCATCTTACTTCTGCCGATCTTAGCATAGGGAGAGGTTGCTGCTGCTGATTCTGAATAAGGGAGAGCGTTAGGCAGGGAAGAAGAAAAAAAACTGCTTCTGCTGGTAGTGATTTTCACTGTACAACACAACAGTTTGTGTGCAGTAACAGGGAAGGATATATTTTTGTGCATCAGCTCTGTTGGTTATTAGGCTGCCTTATAAGGCTCCCTGTTGGCGCATTGCTGTTTGCACACTGCTGTGCAAACTGCTTTTTTAAAAGCAAAAATTCTTTTCTTCCTCTTTTCTGCACAGTTACCAAGCTTCATTTTTCCACACTTTTGTGGGCAGCAGTCCTGCTTGTTAGGCTGCCTGCTGCTATACTTGGACTGAGACCATCATTGTCAGCCTCCTAAAATCTCTAGGGAGATTCAAATTCTCCCCAATACTATATACACCTTGTACCTTGTCATACACCAGCCAATTTCAGCCTGTTAAATTGAGGTGTAATCTATAGTGGGCCTGAGATAATAGTTCAGCCTCCTAAAATCTCTTGGGAGATTCAAATTCTCCCCAATACTATATACATCTTGTACCTTGTCCTACACCAGCCAATTTCAGCCTGTTAAATTGAGGTGTAATCTATAGTGAGCCTGAGATAATTGTTCAGCCTCCTAAAATCTCTAGGGAGATTCAAATTCTCCCCAATACTATATATACCTGGTACCTTGTCATACACCAGCTAATTTCAGCCTGTTAAATTGAGGTGTAATCTATAGTGGGCCTGAGATAATAGTTCAGCCTCCTAAAATCTCTAGGGAGATTCAAATTCTCCCCAATACTATATACACCTTGTACCTTGTCATACACCAGCCAATTTCAGCCTGTTACATTGAGGTGTAATCTATAGTGGGCCTGAGATAATAGTTCAGCCTCCTAAAATCTCTAGGGAGATTCAAATTCTCCCCAATACTATATACTCCTTGGACCTTGTCATAAACCAGCCAATTTCAGCCTATTAAATTGAGGTGTAATCTATAGTGGGCCTGAGATAATAGTTCAGCCTCCTAAAATCTCTAGGGAGATTCAAATTCTCCCCAATACTATATACACCTTGTACCTTGTCATACACCAGCCAATTTCAGCCTGTTACATTGAGATGTAATCTATAGTAGGCCTGAGATAATAGTTCAGCCTCCTAAAATCTCTAGGGAGATTCAAATTCTCCCCAATACTATATACATTGTACCTTGTTTTACAGTACCATATAGCTGGTGGTATTTTGGGTAAATTTTCCTAAAAATGAGGAAGTATGGTGGAAGAGGCCATGGAAGTGGGCAGGGGTTGCCAGCTGGTAGTGATGGTGGTGGTGGTGCATCTGCTGGTAGTGGCAAAAGCACAATAGCACCTAAGGCAGGAGGTGTTGAGCCTGCATCATCGTCTGGCTCCACAAGGCCTCGAAGGCTCCCTTTTCTGGGAGTAGGTAAACCGCTTTTAAAGCCGGAGCTTCAGGAATAAGTTTTGGCTTACATTGCTGACACAGCCTCCAGCTCTATCGCCTCCTCTTCTGAAGTTTCAAAAAATAAAAGCACTGAGTCGTCAGTGGAGGCTCCTGGTCAGGAACAACACCTTTCCTTGTGTCCTACACCCCCACCAAAATTGAATGATGCAGCAGGCCACACTTCACATTAGTCCATGTAGTTCTTTCTCACATACCATGCCTGTTTTATCAAGTCAAATCGTAAATTCCCCAGTCCAAGATGAATCTGACATGGAGTGTGGGTCGCCAGCCAGGGCAGTGGGGTTAATCGGTACCGGACCGGTGTCTCAGAGGGATGTGTCACGGTGGTGGTGACCCGGTCTGTGGCCCTGGGCGTCCATGCAAAGGGGTGAATAACGTTTATAGGTGAATGATACATGACGCCACCTGTGGTTTCTGATCAAATTGACCAGCGCTGCAGTGTCGCTTCTCTGGGACAGATGTTGTGGTGCAGCTAAGATGTAGAAGCCCTGCACAGGTAGGGCCGTAGTCGCAGGGCAGATGAAAGAGTTGGTAGATGGTGTGCAGTGCAGGATGTAGCAGAGCCGTGCGCCAGGCGCAGGAGAAAGATGACAGACACAGTCATGCAGTTCCTTTACCTGTACTTGGCAAGTGCTGTCCAGGACCAAGAGTACAGATGGAGAAGGAGTTGGTCAGCCTGGAAGCAAATTAGGAATTCTCTCTCTGCAAATAGGTAGTGTGGCCTCCGTTCTAGCGCTTATTTGAGGTACTCGCAGTACTGAGTTCACTGAAGTTCCCCCTGTTGACTCTCTTTTGGAACTTTCTCGTATGGCAGGCAGCCGTAGCCTTTTCCTTCTGGCTCACACACGTCGCTGCTGGGGCCTCCGAGCCTTAGTTGGGAACAGAGCATTTACAGCTGCTACTTCCTCCGGTTTCTGCTGCAGGACCGTCAGTGTCCCTACAAACTCGGAGACCGGAATCCGGACCATGCGCTCCAGCTAGGAGTGAGCCTTAACTCTGCTCATCCTCCAGCTCCCCTTCTCACATCCACACACTTCCCCTTGCCTTCACAGACTGCCCTAACTTCCCTCCTCCCGACCACAGAGAGCAGCTCCTCAGCAGTCAGGTTCAGAGCTTTCCCTGCTGGCCTGGAGTGGGAACTGTGTTGTGTGTTGGTTTAACTGCTAGAGAGATCCTTCGTTGCTCCCAAGCATGACATCACACTCACTAGGAGGAAGGTTATGCCACTGTGGTGACCGTACTCCTGGGGGTGCCACAAGTGCACTGATGCCCAGCCACTGCTAGATGATTCTGCTGGTACATTGACCCACACCACTACATTCCCCTTGCACTCTACACAGCCAGTATCTGACCCTGATGAAACTCAGGTTCCCCTTCCTGCATACTATACCACCTTACACGGTGACAAAGAGGAAGGTGCAGACGAAAGTGCAGGTTACTTGAGCAGGTGGGGGGGCATACTCATGGGTGACAGCACTGGCACAGGGCCCCTCATAGTACACAAAAGTGTCTCTGCCGGTGGGAGGGCCCACCTGCCGTTAGACACACAGTGCCAGTGCCATCGCCAACGAATAGGCCACCTCTGCTTGCTCAGGATCACAGCACTTGCAAAGTTGAAATACTTACCTCTCCTTGCTCCACCGCCGTGATGTCTTCCGCGTTTCCTGACCGTGACATTCTGGTCAGAGAGCGCGATGACATCACGTCTGTACGCCCTCTGCCTAAACAGACCAAGTGCAGAGAGATGGAAGATGGGGACGACGAGGAGTCCAAAGTACAGGGATTTCCTAGCAAGGAGACTTATTTAATTGTTTTAAAGGTTGGGAGCAATTTTTGGGGAGAACTATACTCTGGAGAATGACATATGGGGCCCACCATACACTGGAGCATTCCAAAGGTGGACATCAGACACTGGACAGCATTTACAGGGCCCATTATACACTGGAGCATTAGAAATAGGGCCCATTATATATGGAGCATTATTTGGGCCCATAAGACACTGGAGCATCATCCATGGGGCCCATCATATACTGGAGCATTGTAATTGGGGCAGATTATATATCTAGCATTTTTTGGACCAATTGTACACTAGAGTATCATCCATGAGGCCCATCATATGCTGGAGCTTTCCAAATGGGGGACATCAGACACTGGAGCAGCATTTACAGGGCCCATTATACACTGGAGCATTAGAAATGGGGTCCATTATATATGGAGCATTATTTGGGCCCATAAGACAGTGGAGCTTCATCCATGGGGACCAACATATACTGTAGCATTATGTGGAGCTCATCATATACTGTATCGAACATTATATGGGACCAATGATTCTGTATGGAGAAATATATGGGCCTCATTACTCTGTATGGCGCACTATGTGGTGGCCATAATACTGTATGGAGTAATATACTGTCCATTTTTGAAGCTATTGGAGAATTTAAAATAGATATCAGTCATGTGATGTAAGAAGTGAAGTATTTTTCATTGTACTATACCGCTATTTCTCTGCCGTATCAGAGGATCATGAATTGTGGCATGTGTTAAAGGAGCCCAGTGACACTCTTTGGCCCTGGGCCCACGAAAATCTGGAGCCAGCCCTACCCCCCCACAACTTTAGCCAAATAACCCCCAGTTTTCAATGCCAATCTATTATTATAAAGTAAATTAAGGTTGACAAGCTTAAGTAAAAAGAATTGATGCTTTTGGCATTAAAATGGGCACTGAAGGTGTGTTTCCTGTCCTCCACTCACTGCCGACTTTTCTTCCCCATTGACTTGCATTGGGTTTCGTGTTTCAGTCGGCCTTCGACTTTTCACGATAATCATCCAATTGCGCTCGACCCGACTTTTGCGAAAGTCGGGTTTCATGAAACCCGACTCGACCCCAAAAAAGGCAAAGTCGCTCATCTCTAACTACCCCCCTTCCATGTATGTCAATTGTGGCCTCTGAATCCTGTACCCTGAGAGTTACCAAAATCTGAACCTCTTCCTCCTTTCTGTGGGCGCTGCATTCATTGATCTTCTGCACAGGCGAGTCACTGTGACCTCCAGTGTGAGCATCAATAAGGTGCTCTCCCCACTTCCTCCTTGCACAGTAATCGCTAGGAACCATGTGTACATGGTAATGACTATGCAGGGAGGAAGTGGGGAGTGCACCTTATCGGGGCGCACACCAGAGGTCACTGGAACCGAAGTTGCTGGTGCCTGCGCAGAAGATCACTAAATGCAGTGCCCATAGAAGAGAGTATGAGGGATGTATTGCTGAGGGAGTGCAGGGTGCAGGATTCTGGGGCCATAACATGCTGATGGGAGGGGGTAGTATTACAATGAAGACAGGTGGCAGGGATTTCTTCCAGGCATCGAATGCCCCGGAGTCTGGAAGAAATCATGAACATAAAGAAAGAATATAACATTTCCCAGCAACAAGACCATTAATATGAGGCATACAGGAAGGACTAATGTAACATTTCTATTATCTGTATTCCCATATTAATAGGTCATATATGTACCGGGGGGGACAGATTCCCTTTAAATGTGATGCAACTCATGGTTACTATATGGGGGCTTGCTATACTTATATTCGTTACAGACCCAACTGGTAACTATCAAAAGCCCCCAACTACCCCACCTCCTGCCCCCAGACAGCAACTATTGCATGTAATAGAGTGCAAATAATCTCCTAACAGAACAGTATAATAATCAGCCCCCAGTGTCCTGTTGCCCCTCATCCATCTCAGCCCTCACAATACCCCCCAACCTCTCACATTCACCCTCAGAACCCTGTCTCCCCTCCCCCACAATACCCCCATTCTCACATTCACCCCCCAGTGCTCTGTCCCCCTCCTCCACTTCAGCCCCCACAATACCAACATTCTCTCACATTCACCTCCAAGTGCCCTTCCCCAATAATACCCCATCCTTTCACATTCATCCCTCAGTGGCTTGTCCCCCTCCTCCACTTAAGCCCCCACAATACCCCCATTCTCTCACATTCACCCCCAGTGCCATGTCCCCCCTCCACCACAATACCCCCACGGTCTCACATTCACCCTCCAGTGCCCTGTCCTCCCTTCCACCACAATACCCCCATCCTCTCACATTCACTCCCCAATGCCCTGTCCCCCCTCCCCCACTTCAGTCCCCACAATACCCCCCATCCTCTCACATTCACCCTCCAGTGACCATGATTTTCCACTTACCAGGTTTGCAGAGAGTGAGGCAGAACCAGGAAGTGTCTGAGAGAAAAGCAAGATGGGCACTAGGACCCAGTGTGCTTGAGCAAATCCAAGCTGTGCACCAAACTGCAACCCAGAAGAAGCTCCTCAGGTCAGTAATGCCGGCACTTTCAATGCATGAGGGAGACTCCACTGTGCCAGCAGCATGCAGAATGTCCGTCAGGCAGGGGAGCTGGCATTTTCCTGCTCTCCTCTTGTGCTGTTTTCTGCCTCATCAAAAAGTGGCATTGACTCCGGTGGACCCCTTCATGGGACATGGCCCGGGGCGATGGACCCCTCTTCCCCTCTCAGTAGCTACGCTACTGGTTATGGTCAACGAGAGCTCGGGTTACTCTTTCCAGCGAGTTTCTGCCATTGCTAGAATACAATAGTCTAGGACAGAGTTCCACAACTCCTGCCCTCAAGAGCCACCAACTCATACTGTTTTCAGAATTTCCTTAGTATTGCATGGGTGATAATTAGAGTTGAGCGAAACAGGTCGGTCAGATTCAAAAATTGCCGACTTTCACCAAAGTCGGGTTTCGCCGATCGAAACCTGACCCTAGCGTGAGGTCGGCCATGAGGTCTCCAATCAGCACGCCAAAGTCGCGTTTCAAATAATGCTTTCAGCGCCTTTTCTCACCCAATGATGGAGGACGCACACTGTAGGCAACGCGATAACATGCGTAGCGGCCAGCACCATGTTAGAGAAGGGCATTGAAGTGATTGGCTGGCTTTGTGTGCCGTCACAGTGGGTATAAAAGGCTGTGAACGCCGACCGCCATCTTACTTCTGCCAATCTTACAATAGGGAGAGGTGCTGCTGCTGATTCTGAACAGGGAGAGCGTTAGGAAGGGAAGAAGGAAAAAAAACTGCTTCTGCTGATAGCGCTTTTCACTGTACAGTTAGTGTGCAGTGAAAGGGGAGGATTTTTGTTATGTGCAGCAGCGCTGGTGGTGATTAGGCTGCCTTTTAAGGCTACCTGCTAGCTGCATTGCTGTGTGCACACTGCTGCTCAAACTGCTTTTTTCAAAGCACTCCAAATTTTATTATTTTGTCCTGGTGAGTTACTGAGCGTTCATTTTTTCACACACCGTCTAGCGGTGTACGCTCCTCACACACTACCGTGTACCGGCTGGTATCACGGACAAATAGAAGCTATTTGGGTGTGACTCTGGAAGAAAACGCCGAGGAGTTTGTCCATTTTTCCAGACCTACACCTTAGAGTTGTGTCTGTTTTTCAAACAGTTTCGTATATCTGCTGTTTGATTACAGTCAAAACTAAACAAAGACAGCGTGTGTCAGTCCGTATACAAATATATGAAGCTTGACAATTTTCCATACAGACACCGTCTAGCGGTGTACGCTCCTCACACACTACCGTGTTGTGAGTTCATTTTCCCCTTCACCATTGAGGTCTGATGAACTCCCTCTTCTGGTGAAGGAAGGTGGTGAGGCTGATTACCAAGCACCTGAGCTGGATGATGATGACTGGGTGATGGGAATTGCTGACTGGATATAAGGCAGCCTACGCCCTTCTGCCTTGCTGGTGATCTCTCTGAGGGATTCTAGGAGACCAGTCTGATTCCTGCTCCTCAAAAGCTAAGTTTTCTGCTCTGCTTTTTGCATTTGTGTTTTGGATTTGTTTTGCCTTGTTTTTCTGGATTTCTGCTATTCCCTGCTGGGGTGAGCTGAATTCCTTTTTGCTCTGTCTTCAGAAAATACCTGAGTACTGATATAGTCTTTTTGAAGCCTAGCGTCTTCAGGGCTTTTTTCCCTATCAGCCTGTTGGCTCTTGTTTTCATAGGGTTTTGGCGGATTGCAGACAGCAGCTTTTCTATCCTGTCATATTTAGTTAGCTTGGGCCCCATCATTTGCTCAGCCTATCTTTCTATCTGTGTGAGTGTTTTTTCATCTTGCTTCACCGTCGTTATATGTTGGGGGCTGCCTATTGCTTTGGGGTCTACTCTGGGGCAGTTTAGATTTCCCTTTCTGTCTTTAGGCTATTTAGTTCTCTTGCAGCGATCGAGGGGTCTAGGGCACCGTAGGAACCCCCCACGGCTACTGCTAATTGTTGTTGATAGGTTCAGGGGTCTGCAATCCGATAGCTGCCAACTTCTCTGGTTTTCTGGACTTAGCTAGTATTTCTGTTTTTGCCTCCTACAGTGACTCATTCATAACAGAATCATCAGCCATACCGCAGATCCTAGGGTACTCAATAGCAGGAAAGAATTGTAAAAAAAAAAAAGTGTGTATATTTTTTCCTCTATATCTCTGAGGCCGTAGGGGGAATTTTTTTTTCTCTCAATGGAGATAAAGCAATTGTCTGATCGTGTGGAGCAGCTCGCTGCGGAAGTGCGGGGAATTTCTGCCTACCTTGCTCATTCACATGCTGCTGAACCAAAGATCCCTACTCCTGATGTGTTTTTTGGGGATCGGTCTACATTTTTGAATTTCAAAAATAATTGTAAATTATTTTTAGCCTTGAAGCCTAACTCGTCAGGGAGCTCTGCGCAGCAGGTTAAAATTGTCATCTCTTTGCTGCGTGGCGATCCCCAGGATTGGGCGTTTTCTTTGAAACCAGATGATCCTATTCTGACTAATGTGAACGCATTTTTTCAAGCCTTGGGGTTGTTGTATGATGAACCTAATGCTATTGATCAGGCTGAAAAGACCCTGTTGGCATTGAGCCAGGGTCGAAATTCTGCAGAATTGTACTGTCAAAAATTCCGAAAGTGGGCAGTACTTACTACCTGGAATGATAATGCCTTGGCAGCTCTCTTTCGGAAGGGGTTGTCAGAAGCTGTAACAGATACTATGGTGGGATTTCCTGTTCCCTCTGGTCTTGACGATTCTATGTCATTAGCCATTCAGATTGATCGGCGTTTACGTGAACGCAGGACTGCACGAGAGGTGTTGCCACCTGTTGAACAAGTGTCTGAACCTATGCAATGTGATAGAGTTTTGTCCAGGGAGCAACGTCAGGAGTTCAGAAGGCGTAATAAGCTGTGTTTTTTTTGTGGAGATGCCTCGCATATTATTTCTGTCTGTCCTAAACGAGAGAAATGTTTTGCACACACGTTTTCTGTGGGTGGTGTTCAACCTAAGTTTCTTCTGGCAATTACTCTGATCTGCTCCCTGTCCACATTTTCCGCCAAGGCTTTTGTGGATTCGGGAGCAGCCCTGAACCTAATGGACTTGGATTTTGCTAAACGTTGTGGATTTCCAATGACACCTCTGCGGACGCCTATCCCTTTGAGGGGGATTGATGATACTCCTTTGGCGAAAAATAAACCTCAGTTTTGGACCCAGGTGGTAATGCGGGTCGCCCCAGACCATCATGAAAATTTCAGATTTTTGGTGTTGCATAATTTGCATGATACCATTGTTCTGGGGTTTCCCTGGGTGCAAATTCATAATCCAGTTTTGGATTGGAAATCTGTGTCTGTGGTGAGTTGGGGTTGTCGGTGTGCCCTTAGTGAGGCTCCGGTTTTTTCCACCTCTCCTCAATCGCATGATGTTCCTGACTATTTGGCGGGCTTTTATGAAGTATTTAGTGAGAATGAGTCTGCGTCTTTGCCTCCTCATAGGAGTTATGACTGTGCAATTGAACTGGGCCCGGGGTGTAAATTTCCCAAGGGTCGGCTCTTCAATTTATCTGTACCCGAGCACGAGGCTATGCGATCTTATATTAAGGAGGCATTGGAGAAGGGTCATATTAGACCATCCTCTTCACCCTTAGGTGCTGGGGTTTTTTTCGTGGCCAAAAAGGATGGTTCATTAAGGCCTTGTATTGATTATCGTGCCCTCAACAAAATTACTATTAAATATCAGTATCCATTACCCCTGATTTTGGATCTATTCTCCAGAGTTAAAGGTGCTTGCTGGTTTACCAAGCTTGACCTCAGGGGGACGTATAATCTTATCCGCATTAAGCATGGGGATGAATGGAAGACGGCGTTTAATACTCCGGAGGGACATTTTGAGTACCTGGTGATGCCTTTTGGGCTCACTAATGCCCCTTCTGTCTTCCAGTGCTTCATGAACGACATTTTCCGAGACTTTGTGGATAAATTTTTGATTATCTATCTGGATGATATTTTGATCTTCTCCAAGGATTGGGATTCTCATGTGGAACATGTTCGGACTGTGTTCCGGATCTTGAGGGAGAATTCCCTGTATGTCAAAGGATCGAAATGCCTTTTTGGGGTACAAAGGATTTCATTTTTGGGATTTATTTTGTCTCCGTCAACTATTGAAATGGACCCGGCCAAGGTACAGGCCATTTATGATTGGGCTCAGCCCACTTCTTTGAAGGCCCTCCAGAAGTTTTTGGGTTTTGCTAATTTTTATCGGAAATTTATAGCAAAATTTTCTAGAATTGCCAAGCCATTGACTGATCTGACTAAGAAGGGTGCTGATGTGTTGAACTGGTCTCCGGAGGCTGTTTCTTCCTTTCAGGAGCTGAAGCGAAGATTCACTTCTTCCCCGGTTTTGCGGCAACCTGATGTCTCACTCCCGTTCCAGGTAGAGGTGGACGCTTCTGAGATTGGTGCAGGAGCTGTTTTGTCCCAAAAGGATCCTGTAACATCTAAAATGAATCCCTGTGCTTTCTTTTCCCAAAAGTTCTCTCCATCTGAACGTAACTATGATGTGGGGAATCGGGAACTGTTAGCCATGAAATGGGCATTTGAGGAGTGGAGACATTGGTTGGAGGGAGCTAAACATCAAGTCGTGGTCCTCACTGACCACAAGAGTTTGATTTACCTGGAGTTGGCCAAACGCTTGAACCCTAGACAGGCTAGGTGGGCCTTGTTTTTTACATGTTTTGATTTTGTGGTCTCTTTTCTTCCTGGCACTAAGAATGTCAAGGCTGACGCTCTCTCTAGGAGCTTCTTTGCTGATTCTCCTGTGGTGACCAAGCCTGCTACCATCTTAGGCGAAGGGGTAGTTCTTTCTGCCATCTCACCCGATTTGAGACGTGCTCTGGAAGAGTTCCAGGAGGACAAACCTGAGCGTTGTCCCAGTGGAAAGTTGTATGTTCCTGACCAATGGAAGAAGAGAGTGATGTCTGAAGTTCATTGCTCTGCATTGGCTGGTCATCAAGGTATTTTTGGTACTAGAGATCTGGTGAGTTGGTCATTTTGGTTGCCCACCTTGTCTCGTGATGTCAGGAATTTTGTGCAGTCCTGTGGGACTTGCTCCCGGTCTAAACCTTGTTCTTGCTCTAGTGGGTTGTTGATGCCTTTGCCAGTCCCCAGGAGGCCATGGACCCATATTTCAATGGATTTCATATTTGATATGCCTGTCTCTCAGAGAATGACTGTTATTTGGGTGATTTGTGATAGGTTCTCTAAGATGGTTCACCTTGTACCACTCCCTAAGTTGCCATCTTCTTCTGAGTTGGTGCCCCTGTTTTTGCAACAGGTGGTTCGCTTGCACGGGATTCCTGAGAACATTGTATCTGACAGAGGAGTTCAGTTTGTGTCTAGATTTTGGAGGACTTTCTGTTCCAAGCTGGGAATTCAGTTGTCCTTCTCCTCTGCTTTTCACCCTCAGACCAATGGGCAGACGGAGAGAACAAACCAGACCTTGGAGTCGTATTTGAGATGATTTATTTCCGCTGATCAGGATGATTGGGTTTCATTTTTGCCCTTGGCCGAATTTGCTTTAAATAATAGAGCTAGTTCTGCCACTTTGATGTCACCTTTTTTTTGTAACTTTGGGTTACATCCTCGATTTTCTTCAGGGCAGGTGGAGCCTTCTGCCTGCCCAGGTGTTCACACTGTGGTGGAGAAAATGCACCAGATCTGGGACCAAGTGGTGGATAAGTTATCTCTCTCCCAGGAAAAGGCCCAGCGGTTTTCCAACCAACATAGGACCATTGGTCCCCAGTTTATGGTTGGTGATATGGTTTGGTTATCATAAAAAAATATCGCTATGAAGGTGGCTTCTCCTAAGTTTAAGCCTAGATTTATCGGACCTTACAAGATTTTGGAGATTATTAATCCGGTCTCTTTTCGTTTGGCTCTTCCTGTCACATTTAAAATCCATAATGTGTTTCATAAGTCCTTGTTGAAGAGGTTTGTTGAACCAGTAGTTCCTGGGGTGGCACCTCCGGACCCTGTATTGGTTGAAGGTAACATGGAATATGAGGTAGAGAAGATACTGGATTCCCGTCTGGCTAGACGGAGACTCCAGTATTTGGTTAAGTGGAAGGGTTATGGTCAGGAGGATAATTCCTGGGTCTCTGCCTCTGATATTCATGCCAAAAGATTGGTGCGTGCCTGTCACCGGGCTCACCCTGATCGCCCTGGTGGCGTGGATGAGGGTTCGGTGACCCCTCCTCAAGGGGGAGGTACTGTTGTGAGTTAATTTTACCCTTCACCATTGAGGTCTGATGAACTCCCTTTTCTGGTGAAGGAAGGTAGTGAGGCTGATTACCAAGCACCTGAGCTGGATGATGATGACTGGGTGACGGGAATTGCTGATTGGATATAAGGCAGCCGACGCCCTTCTGCCTTGCTGGTGATCACTCTGAGGGATTCAAGGAGACCAGTCTGATTCCTGCTCCTCAAAAGCTAAGTTTTCTGCTCTGCTTTTTGCATTTGCATTTGTGTTTTGGTTTTGTTTTGCCTTGTTTTTCTGGATTTCTGCCATTCCCTGCTGGGGTGAGCTGAATTCCTTTTTGCTCTGTCTTCAGAAAATACCTGAGTACTGATATAGTCTTTTTGAAGCCTAGCGTCTTCAGGCTTTTTTCCCTATCAGCCTGTTGGCTCTTGTTTTCATAGGGTTTTGGCAGATTGCAGACAGCAGCTTTTCTATCCTGTCCTATTTAGTTAGCTTGGGCCCCATCATTTGCTCAGCCTATCTTTCTATCTGTGTGAGTGTTTTTTCATCTTGCTTCACCGTCATTATATGTTGGGGGCTGCCTATTGCTTTGGGGTCTGCTCTGGGGCAGTTTATATTTCCCTATCTGTCTTTAGGCTATTTAGTTCTCTAGCTGTGATCGAGGAGTCTAGGGCACCGTAGGAACCCCCCACAGCTAGTGCTAGTTGTTGTTGATAGGTTCAGGGGTCTGCAATCCGATAGCTGCCAACTTCTCTGGTTTTCTGGACTTAGCTAGTATTTCTGTTTTTGCCTCCTACGGTGACTCATTCATAACACTACCGTGTACCAGCTGGTATCATGGACAAATAGAAGCTATCTGGGTGTGACTCTGGAAGAAAAAGCAGAGGAGTTTGTCTGTTTTTCCAGACCTACACCTTAGAGTTGTGTCCGTTTTTCAAACAGTTTCGTATATCTGCTGTTTGATTACAGTCAAAACTAGACAGAGACAGCGTGTGTCAGTCCATTATACAAATACACGGAGCTTGACAATTTTCCTTACACACATCGTATAGAGCTGTCCGATGCTCCAACAGTATGGTATATCTGCCGTTCGCATTACAGTCACTTTTATACCGAGTCAGCGTGTGTGTGTGTGTGTGACACTCCGTAAATACATATACGGAGATTGTTAGTTGCACAAAAATCGTATACAGCTGTACACTTCTGATACAGTTCCGTATATCTGATTGTTGGATTACGGTCCAATACATACTGTGAGAGCGTCTGTGACTAACATAATATATACGTTGATTTAATTTGTTTAATACACCTTGCACAGCTGGACGCTCCTCATACAGTACCATCGCTCTGCTGGTATTTTTGGTACATTTTCCCAAACATGAGGAAGTATGGTGGAAGAGGCCACGGACGTGGGCAGGGGGGCACAGCTGGTACTGATGGTGGTGGTGCATCGGCTGGTTCTGGCAAAAGCACAATAGCAGATAAGGCAGGAGGTGTTGAGCCTGCGTCATCCTCTGGCTCAAGAAGGCCTGTAAGGTTGCCTTTTCTTGGATTAGGAAAACCGCTTTTAAAGCCGGAGCATCAGGAACAGGTTTTGGCGTACATTGCCGAAACAGCCACCAGCTCTATTGCCTCTTCTTCTCAACGGTTGAAACCTGCAAGCACGGAGTCGTCAGTGCAGGGTTCTGGTCATAAAAAACCCCTTTCCTTGTGTCCTTCACCCCCACCAAAAGTTAAAGATGCAGTAGCCCACACGTCAGGTTACTCTATGGAGCTCTTTTCACATACCATGCCTGGGTTATCCAGTCAAATCCTGAATTCTCCAGTCCAAGATGAATCTTACATGGCGTGCACTGATGCACAGCCACTGCTAGATGATTCTGCTGGTACATTGACCCACAGCACTACATTGCCCTCGCAGTCTATTGAGCCAGAATCTGACCCTGATGAAACCCAGGTGCCCCTTCCCGCATACTATACCACCTTACACAGCGACACAGAGGAAGGTAAAGAGGAAGGTGCAGATGACTTTGAAGAGGAGGTGATGGATGACCCAGTTCTGGACCCGGACTGGCATCCATTGGGGGAGGAGGGTGGTGCTGGCAATAGTTCAGATAAGGAGAAGGATCTGCAGCAGGCATTGACATCGCAGCAGCGGTTATCTAGCAGGCCGGTAGCTGTCCTAAAACGTGGAACAAAAACTAAAAGAGATGCAGAACAGCTTGACCAGATGGTCAACTTAGCACAGTGTGCAAGGCCAGAAAATGTTTACCATAGTAGGAAGAGTGCAGTGTGGCACTTCGTTGTCCAAAATCCTACTGATGAGGCAAAGGTTACCAGTAAGAAGTGTGGAAGGACCTTTAGCAGAGGTAAACAACTCAGAAATTTGAATACCAGTTGCATGCTTTGACATTTAATCAACATGCACTTGCAAGCGTGGACGGACTACAAAACCTCAGGTAGCACATGTGCACCTGCTCCGACTGAAGGTAGCCAACAACGCTCCATCGCTACCCCCACTGTAAGACTACCGCCACCATTAAGCACACCACCAGCACGACAGTCATGGCCAAAAGTTCTGAGAATGACACAAATATTATATTTTCATATGATCTGCTGCCCTCTGGTTTTTATGTGTGTTTGTCAGATGTTCTTATCACATACAGAAATATAATTGCAATCATATTATGAGTAGCAAAAGGTTCTATTGACAGTTAGAATGAGTTAATGCAGCAAGTCAATATTTGCAGTGTTGACCCTTCTTCTTCAGGACCTCAGCAATTCTCCCTGGCATGCTCTCAATCAACTTCTGGATCAAATCCTGACTGATAGCAGTCCATTCTTGCAAAATCAATGCTTTTATTTTGTCTGAATTTGAAGGTTTTTGTTTGTCCACCCGTCTCTTGATGATTGACCACAAGTTCTCATTGGGATTAAGATCTGGGGAGTTTCCAGGCCATGGTCCCAAAATCTCTATGTTTTGTTCTCTGAGCCATTTAGTTATCACCTTTGCTTTATGGCAAGGTGCTCCATCATGTTGAAAAAGGCATTGTTGATTGCCAAACTGCTCTTGGACGGTTGGGAGAAGGTGCTCTTGGAGGACATTCTGGTACCATTCTTTATTCATGGCTGTGTTTTTAGGCAAGACTGAGAGAGAGCCCATTCCCTTGGCTGAGAAGCAACCCCACACATGAATGGTTTCAGGATGTTTGACAGTTGGCATGAGACAAGACTGGTGGTAGCGCTCACCTGGTCTTCTCCGAATAAGCCGTTTTCCAGATGTCCCAAACAATCGAAAAGGGGATTCATCAGAGAAAATGACTTTACCCCAGTCCTCAGCAGTCCACTCCCTGCACCTCTTGCAGAATATCAGTCTGTCCATGATGTTTCTCCTGGATAGAAGTGGCTTCTTTGCTGCCCTCCTTGAGAGCAGGCCTTGCTCCAAGAGTCTCCGCCTGACAGTGCATGCAGATGCACTCACACTTGCCTGCTGCCATTCCTGAGCAAGCTCTGCACTGCTGGTAGCCCGATCCCACAGCTGAAACACTTTTAAGAGACGTCCTGGCGCTTGCTGGTCTTTCTTGGGCGCCCTGGAGCCTTTTTGGCAACAAGGGAACCTCTCTTCTTGAAGTTCTTGATGATGCGATAGATTGTTGACTGAGGTGCAATCTTTCTAGCTGCGATACTCTTCCCTGTTAGGCCATTTTTATGCAGTGCAATGATGACTGCACGTGTTTCTTTAGAGATAACCATGGTTAACAGAAGAGAAACAATGATGCCAAGCACCAGCCTCCTTTTAAAGTGTCCAGTGGTGTCATTCTTACTTAATCATGACAGATTGATCTCCAGCCCTGTCCTCATCAACACCCACACCTGTGTTAATGGAGCAATCACTGAAACGATGTTAGCTGGTCCTTTTAAGGCAGGGCTGCAATGATGTTGAAATGTGTTTTGGGGGATAAAGTTCATTTTATAGGCAAATATTGACTTTGCAAGTAATTGCTGTTAAGCTGATCACTCTTTATAACATTCTGGAGTATATGCAAATTGCCATTAGAAAAAATGAAGCAGTAGACTTTGTAAAAATTAATATTTGTGTCATTCTCAAAACTTTTGGCCATGACTGTAAATGTGGAGGTGTCGTCGCAAGGCCAAAGCACTCAGGGAATCACAATGGTTTTGCAACACAACACTGAATCTAGGCCTTCACCACCAATACCATCACCAACCCCCTCTCACTCCATCCGGCCCACCGCTACTTCCCCCATATGCAGCTCTCCAGTCCAGCTCACCCTACCAGACACTCTGAGTAGGACAAGAAAGTACTCATCCTTGAATCCGCGTACACTGTGTTTGAACGCCTTCATTGACAAACTAATCTCATTAGAGATGATGCCCTACTATTTGGTTGAAAGCGAAGCTTTCGGCGACCTCATAGCCTACACTGTCCCATGCTATGACCTACCCAGTCGGCAATTCTTTCCTTGAAAAGCCATCCCTGCCCTCCACTGGCATGTGAAAGACTGCATTGTCCATGCACTAAAACAGTCAGTGAGTGGAAAGGTGCACCTCACAACGGATGCATGGACCAGTAGGCATGGCCAGGGCCATTACGTGTCCATCACTGCGCAGTGGTTTAATGTGGTGGATGCAGGCTCCACTGGGGACAGCAGTGGTGGAACAGTGCTGCCTAGCCCACGGTATAGGAAACAGTTGGCTGTAGGCTTTCCCTCCTCCTCGCCTATCAGCGAATGTTCGTCCACAGAGCGCAGTCGCATGAGCACTACATCCGCAGCTGGCAGTTTTGCACACGAGGTGTCCCACTATGGAACAGCTAGTGGTAAGCGTCAGCAGGCTGTGTTAAAGATGATGTCTTTGGGCGACAACAGACACACCACGGAGGTACTGGCCGACTACTTGCAGCAACAAACACAGTCATGGCTGGGCAGTCTACATCTTGAGGCAGACAAGGTAGTCAGTGATAACGGCCGTAATTTTGTGACAGCCATAGCCCGTGCAAAACTCACACACATACCTTGCCTGGCTCACACTTTGAACCTGGTGGTGCAGTGCTTCCTGAGTAATTATCTGGAATTAACATCCCTGCTCCATAAGGTGCGAAGACTGTGCTCGCACATCCGTTGCTCAGCCGTACACTCCAGTCGTATGCAGAAGCTGCAGTGATTGCTCCACCTCCCCAAGCACCGCCTAATCATAGACGTTGCAACAAGGTGGAACTCCACCCTTCACATGGTTGAGAGGCTGTGCGAACAGAGGCAGGCTGTAATGCATTTGTGGGAGGATACACAGGCAGGCAGTTTGAGGGAAGACATGGAATTGTCGAGTGTGCAGTGGTCAAAGCTTAAAGACCTCTGTAAAGTCCTTCAGTGTTTTGAGGAATGCACATGGCTGGTAAGCGCAGATGACGCCATCATAAGAATGAGCATCCCATTTATGCGTCTGCTCATGCAAAGTTTGACGCACATTAAGGATCAGGCGTCTGCAGCGGAGGAAGAGGAGGGAAGCCTTGATGACAGTCAGCCATTGTCTGGTCAGGGAACTGTCCTGGACGAGGTGGAGGAAGAAAAGGAAGAGGAGGAGGATGAGGGGGATGATTATTTTGGGCAGGAGGTTTCTCACGGTGCAAGAGAAAATGTTGGCGTTCCAAGGTCAGGGACAGTGTTTGTGCGTGACTCTAGGGATGTGGATTTGCCAGAAACTGCTCCTCCACCCACCACGGGCAGTGCATCATTGACACCTGGAACGTTGGCCCACATGTGTGATTATGCCTTGCGGATCCTAAAAAGGGACCCCCGCATTGCCAAAATGATGAGGGATGACGACTACTGGCTGGCCAGCATCCTCGATCAACGCTACAAAGGCAAATTAGACAACATCATGCCACAGGAGAACCTAGAGATAATATTGGCAAACAAACAAGCAACTCTGGTAAACCGTTTGTTTGAGGTTTTTCCAGCACGCAGCAGCGGTGCTGGTTCTCCCACGAGCTGTAGTGGGCACAATGGAAAAGGTGTTCGTGGTGCACACAGCAGAAGTGGTGTTGGAGACAGGGGTTTAATGACCATGTTGTGGAATGATTTCTCAAGTACCGCTCACACGACTGCTAATACTGCATCGATTAAAAGTGACAGGAGGCAGCAGTTGTCAACTATGGTTACAAACTACTTTTCCTCCTATATCGATGTTCTCCCTCACAGGTCATTCCCCTTTGACTATTGAGCCTCTAAATTGGACGCCTGGCCTGAATTGGCACAATATGCCTTACAGGAGCTCGTTGCCCTGCTGCTAGTGTGCTATCTGAAAGAGTCTTCAGTGCTGCTGGATCAATCCTGACAGAAAAAGGACCCATCTGTTGACCCAAAATGTTGATGATCTAACCTTCATTAAAATGAACCATGCATGGGTTTCAAAGGATTTTGTCCCACCTTCCCCTGATGACACATAGGTTACCAGAAAAGTGCCTCGGTTATTTCCTCCTCTTCCTCGGACTTGCCCAATTACGCCCTTTGCAGCAGCTGAATGTCCAGCCAACACATCTACATATGCCAATTTTTAAACCTCCCTAACTGGGCTGTCCACCCCTCCCCCAACGGCTGGGGTCAAAACCGGGCGCACCCGGACAAGTGCCGTTGCTCTGAACAGGTGGATGGACCCACTGATGCCCGACGGCAATGGCACAGGGCCCCTCATAGTACAATACAGTGTCTCAGACGGTGGGAGGTCCCACTCGCCGTCAGACACACCAGCGTACTATGAGAAGCCCTATGCCAGTGCTGTCGACCACGATTGTGCCCCCCTGCTTGGTCATGGCCACAGCACTTGCAAGTTGCAATACTTACCTCTCCCTGCTCCACCGCTGTGTAGTCTGGGCAATTAAATCCTTTACAGGGACGGCCACTAGAAATTTGGTGTATTGATCAATGATGGTTAAGATGTAGCTATGGCCTGTCCTGCTGGCCTCTACCTTCAGATGATCAATGGCTACCATTTGAAATCGACGTCAACTAACAAGCGGATGCAGTGGTGGTTTACGATCACCTTTCACAGTTGTGATAGTCACAGAGGTGTGACATTCCTGCCACCATTTTTCAATGTCTCCTCTCATGCCAATCCAATAGAATCGCATACGGCCTGTGGCTTCTGTCTTTTGCACTCCAAAATCACCAGACACATCATGATAGGCAGTGAGGACCATGTCTACATCTCTCCCTGTGATCACAATTTGATGGAGACGAGTAACGGTGATGTGATCCACGCTACTGCGATAAAGCAATTCTTTCTTCACAAAGATCCTTTTTCGCTTTCTCCACAGACACAGTAATTGAGGGTCTGCATCGCCTCTCCAACATCTACCGGGAGGTTTTCCCACGAAGAGTAATTCCAAAATTACTGCTAACACTCGACTTTGCGTCTATACTTGTATCCATGTAGTTTCCAGTAGCGGAGATTCTTGACTGCCTTACTGAGATTGAAATATATACGAAGATTTAAAAGTACCACAATACTGCATACTGGTGTACGCTATGAATACCTTTCCCTTTTTCTACTTTTTTAATTCTGGTGTAATACATAGTGAGCCTGTGAGTGTCTGTGTCTGACTCCGGAAGTATAGACGGAAATTTAACTCTAGACTGGACACACCTGGTATGTGCTGATACAGTACCTTGTTTCAAAAATTCGTATTAAGGTATCATCTGTAGGATAACCAATTGTGGGGGGTCCCTCTTCTTGCCGCAGACAAACATGAGACTGAGACAGAGTTTGTATTGAACAGGTCCGTTTTTAGTGCCCATCCTTCTGTCGACAAAAGCAATTCACCACAGCTGTTTCATATTTCTCTGTACACAGGCCTCGGTACCTTCACTTCCTTTGTAACTATAATCGTGTCGTCCTCTGTGGCTGGCCTAGGCCCAACCACCACAGCGCTGCACCAGTCTGAGCACACCGTCCATATAATAGCCCCAGGCCATCTTCGTCTGCGGCTACCATCCTCTGGGCCACCCCCCTGTGACCGCCTCAACTGTCAGTCCTCTCTGGAGCCTTTCCACTGTCTCTATTTCCTCTTTACTGTGCTCCCTTCGCTGACTGAGTCTTCCAGAACCTTCCCTCAGCCTTTTATATTTCCAGTTCTGGTAACTCTGCCCACCATCTCCTAACAGTTTCTCTGACCAATGGCAGTTATTCAGTCCCACTCCTACACTCTCCACTGCCCTCCAATGGGCAAGCTAAAACACTGCACCCTTTCTCTTTATCTTAGCGGTTTCACACCTATACTGCGCTACACCTCTGCTTCTCACTACAGGCTGGTTTGTCTGTCAGTCCACCTTCCCTACATCATCCATAGTGAATGAGCGTGTGTGGGTTATGCCTTCTATATATACGGTGAATCGGAGAAACAAATTTTTACACTATACTCAATACAGATTGTATCTTGTTATACAGTACCTTTATTCGACATTTAGCATTACAGTCAAATCCATACTGTGTAAGCGTCTGAGAGTGACTACGGGACTATTTATACAGAGATTTCAATTGTACCCTAAAAAATATATACTTGCTACCTTGTTATCCAGGACCTTTTTTACACCATTTTTTATTATGGTTAAAACCAAACTGAGTGAGCGTCTGAGGGTGACTATGGAAATATATACCGATATTTTCAATTTGGCCAACACTGTATACAGCAGAACGCTTCTGATACAGTAACCTTTTAAGCTATTTAGATTCTGGTGTAATCCATAATGAGCCTGTAAACATCTGTCTGTTACTTCGGCAATATATTTGGAACTTTAAGATTACCCCAACACTATATACAGCTGTACGCTTGTGTTACATAACCCATTTACAGCTTTTCATATTCTTATGTAATCCATACTAGGCCTGAGAGCATTTGTGTCTGCCTCCTGAAATGTATACAGAGAATAAGAATGTTTACAGTATACTATATATACATTGTATCTGGTGATACTGTACCCTTTTTCAACTTGTTATTTTATTGGGTAATCCATACTGAGCCTGTGAGCGTCTGTGTATGCCTCATGAAATATATACAGAGATTTACTGTTATCCATAGACTGTATAGATCTGTACGCTTCTGATACAGTACCATATATCTGCTGGTATTTTGGGTCCATTTTGAAAAACATGAGTAAGTATGGTGGAAGAGGACACGGATGTGGGCGTGGAGAGCCACCGGGTATTGATGGTGGTGGGGGTGCATCTGCTGGTAGTGCCAAAAACACAATAGCAGCTAAGGCAGGTGGTGTTGAGCTAGCGTCATGGTGTAGCTCTGGAAGGCCTGTAAGGCTCCCTTTTCTGGGAGTAGGTTGACTGCTTTTAAAGTCAGAGTATCAGGAACTGTTTGTGGCTTACATTGCTGAAACAGCCTCCAGCTCTATCGTCTCCTCTTCTGAAGTTGTAAAAAATGCAAGCACTGAGTTGTAACTGCAGGCTTCTGGTCAGGAGCAACCCCTTTCATTGTGTCCTTCACCCACACCAAATGTGAAGGATGTGGAAGCACACACCTCAGATTACTCCATGGAGCTCTTTTCACATACCATGCCTGGGCTAATTAAAAATAGGGCCCATCATGTACTGGAGCAAAGTAAATGGGGCAGATCAGACACTGGAGCAGCATCTAAGGGGCCCATTATACACTGGAGCATTACAAATGGGGCCCATTATATATGGAGCAATATTGGAGCCCATCATACACTGGAGCGTCATCCATGAATCCATGAGGCCCATCATGTACTGGAGCAATGTAAATGGGGCAGATCAGACACTGGAGCAGCATCTAAGGGGCACATTATACACTGGAGCATTACAAATGGGGACCATTATATATGGAGCATTATTAGGGCCCATGATACACTGGAGCATCATCCATGAGGTCCATCATGTACTGGAGCATTGTAAATGGGGCAGGTCAGACACTGGAGCAGCATCTAAGGGTCACATTATACACTGGAGCATTACAAATGGGGCCCATTATATATGGAGCATTATTGGAGCCCATCATACACTGGAGCATCATCCATGAGGCCCATCATGTACTTGAGCAATGTAAATGGAGAAGATCAGACACTGGAGCAGCATCTAAGGGGCCCATTATACACTGGAGCATTACAAATGGGGCCCATTATATATGGAGCATTATTAGTGCCCATGATACACTGGAGCATCATCCATGAGGCCCATCATGTACTGGAGCATTGTAAATGGGGCAGATCAGACACTGGAGCAGCATCTAAGGGGCACATTATACACTGGAGCATTACAAATGCGGCCCATTATATATGGAGCATTATTGGAGCCCATGATACACTGGAGCATCATCCATGAATCCATGAGGCCCATCATGTACTGGAGCAATGTAAATGGGGCAAATCAGACACTGGAGCAGCATCTAAGGGGCACATCATACACTGGAATATTATGAATATTACAAATGGGGTCCATTATATAAGGAGCATTATGTGGAGTTCATCAGGTACTGTATGGAACATTATATGTGACCAATTATTTGGTATGGAGAAATATATGGGGCTCATTATTCTGTATGGCGCACAATGTGGTGGCCATAACACTGTATGGAGTAATATACTGTCCTGTTTTTGAGCTATTGTACAATTTAAAATAGATCACTCATGTCATGTAAGCAGTGAAGTATGTGTCATTGTACTATACCTACTGTATATTTCTGTGGCGTATCGGAGCATCATGAGTTGTGGTATGTGTTAAAGGGGCGCACTGACACTCTTTGGCCCAGGGCACACGAAAACCTGGAGCCAGCCCAACCTCCCCACAACTTTAGCCAAATAACCCCCAGTTTTCAATGCGTAACTATTATTAGGAAGTAAATTAAGGTTGACAAGCTTCAGTTATAAGAATTGATGTTTTTGGCATTGAAATGGGCACTGTAGGTGTGTTTACTGTCTTTCACTCCCTGCCGACTTTGCTTCCCCATTGACTTGCATTGGGTTTCGTGTTTCAGTCGGCCGCCGACTTTTCCCTATTGTCGGCTGATTTCGTTCGACCCGACTTTTGCGAAAGTCGGGTTTCATGAAACCCGACTCGACCCGAAAAAAGGCAAACTCGCTCATCTCTAGTAATAATTTAATCACTTGAGCAATTCTAAGGAAATCCCAAAAAGCATGATCTGTTGGTGGTTCCTGAGGGCAGGAGTTTAAGACCACTGGTCTAGAACAGGGTTCCTCAACTCCAGTCCTCAAGGCCCACCAACAGATCATGTTTTCAGGATTTCCTTAGTATTGCTCAGGTGATAATTGCATCATCTGTGCAATACAAAGGATATCCTGAAAACATGATCTGCTGGTGGGCCTTGAGAACTGGAGTTGGGGAACCCTGGTCTAGAGCATAAAGTTCTATTCACTACCATCTGTGAGGGACAAGGGTGAATCCATTTTGGATTTTAAGTTCAGGACATCCCTTTCCACTCCAGAAATGTGCCCCCTCCCTTGCATCCCCAAGGTCATAAAAAGCCATGCAGTGTTTATCTTTAATTAAAAAGCTAGGAACAAGCCCTTTGAAGCTCTTGACATATTGGTGTGAAATCTTCTGTAGCTGCAAGCCAGCTGGCCACTTTGTGTGACTAAGCACATGGTACAACAAGTTGCAGCAGACTATGAGGTATTGAATCTGGAAAATGACCTATAATAACAGAATGCAATATCTCTGAGACTAGCTGAGCACATAATCCGAATTGGCGTTCCTTTCCCCAAACGCCCATATTATTTAGCCACTTGTAGCACTCTGTTATTGGAGTTATAAAGCCTAGCTAATAGGAATTACATACAGGAGGCATATTTAGTCTCTATGTGCAGATACAATCTATTGAAATCCAGTGACGGTACAACCAACCCATTCAAAGCTTCGGGCGGAAAGTTATGGGCCATCCATCATTCTGGGCAGAAAATCATATTCTCAGGCATGGGAGGAGGAAGATAGCCCAGCCCTGGGAAGGCAACAAAGTGTGGGAGGGGACAGCCTAGAAGTTAAGAGACAGCTGCTCATTTTGAGCTGAGTTTTTTTTATAATGGCCGGAGGATACGTTTGCTGACGGAGCCAGGAAAGCCTGTAACTAAGATTTGGACCCGTGATCCATCAGTGGCCCCCTGTGGTCACATGCTACATAACATGGGAATTACAATATATCTGTACCCAATCCTTTGTACTACACTCCTGACTGGATACTTATATATTGTTCTGTAAATATATGCTTGTATATTTCTAATATGCCTTTTAGGCGATTATATATAAAATTAATCTTGGGCTGCTCTTTTATCTTGATCCACGAATCCCCACATTCGCACGCTCGGTTGGTTATATTATACGCTACCCGGGTTGGTTTCTGACCCGATATGTCTATTGTCGGACGGGGCTTATGTCAAATGAGGAACTGGTGGCAGAATACTGTATTGTTTTAGTGAGGAACTGTTATGGTTAGGACATGGTTAATGTCCTGTTCTGACAGGGTTAACATTGCCGGTGTCATGGTTAGGACATGGTTAATGTCCTGTTCTGACAGGGTTAACATTGCCGGCCTCTCTTTGGATCTGGGAGGGGTATTTATGCTCACTCCATACTGGCATTCTCTGTCAGCTATACTGCTATTCTGGTGTGTCTGACCCCTGGTGTGTGTGTACTCTGCATTGTTTGTTTGCTTCCCGTGTATGACCCGGCTTGTTCCTTCACTCTGTACTCCGTCTCTCGTTTTTGGTGCCATTGTCTTTTCTGGTTCTGACCTCCTGGCTTGGCTATCGTTACTCCGTTACAGTTTACCCCTATTGTACCGTTTAATACCTGTTCTGGTTTTCTGATCTATTGCTACGTCCTGACTATTCTTTCTGTCTAAGCCCTTTGGTACTGTCCTGCTATCTCGTGCTTTGACCCGGCTTGATCTGGTATCTGTCTCTGTCTATGCTCCTTGGTAACATTGTCCTGTAGTTACCCTTCTAGGAGTTTCCCTGCAGCTCCTAGCTCTGTGGAGCTTAGGCCACGCCCCCAGCAGTCACGTGATTCAGGTCCTGGAGCATGCATTGTCACCACTGCTGCTCACTCCGCAGGTATCTTTGTGCACAGTCTTTGTACTCAGGACACGCATCCTGGCTCAGTGAGCAAGTGCAGTGCGGTGGTCCTGACAGGAACTCTAGCAGTGATGGCCAGGAGGTTTAAATATATATTCCCAGCCTGGACTGGTGATATATATCCCCCCTCACTGGGAGCGCCTCACTAAGTCGTACCTATAAGGGGAGTCTTTCCGGCAACTATTTGCCCTCGGTGCAGTTCCCTGACTGACCTGGAGTAAGTGGTGGTGCCAGAGAGCTGAACCCTGTGGGCCCTTCTCTCCCTTCCCCCGAGGTGAGCGAAGTCGATGCCCCCTTCTCCTGTGATATCCCTCACACCATCCATATGTCTTAACAGAGTATAAGGGATTGGGTTTTTCATGTAGGTTCTGAGAGATCTCCAGTTCTATGTTTACCTATATATCCTGGTGCAAAGAGTTCATTTTTATATATGTATTAAATATGCTTTATAGCAACTGGCACTGGACGTCATACAAAAATTGCATTATATTCTGATTAAGATACTAATAAAATTCTCCTTCATTCTGTGTAAAATCAGAATATTGACATGTCCCATCTCTCAGAAGAGTAAATGACTCTAACCTCATAAATATTATAGCGTGATGTTTTTCTCCTTCAGGTTCATCACTCTTCTACACACGCTTATTGGTCTACGTCAAGTCCTCAGGAACGCCAGTAAATTCATTGTTTTTCTTAACTAATAAAAAGTGCACTCAAGCAAATCTCAAGTACAAATAAAAAAATCACAGCCAGGACAGAAGAAGGATGAAAAGCTGGATACAAAGGAAACTATTAAACACCTTTCAGTAAAGCAACTAACTTGCTAGCATTCCTATAGCATTTATGAGCGCTTCTTGATTATGGTGTCAGCCTCTTTGTATGTGTTAAATCCAACCTGCTAAGGCAAAATACTTGGGTTGTTTATACTACTGGGAACATCGAGAAACAGAAACGTACAAACATTAAACACTGAAGACGAGCAAAGCTTTAACAATCTCTCCGGCATCGCTTCCCAGGAGGTGGTTTAGTATTATGGTCTTGAGCCTAAGTGGATCAATCCTTTCGCTCATAAAAATGAGCAAAGATGTCTTCTAAAATATGGAGAAAATATAAAATATAGGCATCATTAACATCTTACTTTTCCACTTTGTGGAATACTTTTATGAATTAATGGATAAAGCAACAATATTCATCAAAATACTGGAAACAATGTTTCATACACTTTACTTTTTATTCTATTAGTTTATGTAATTTTTATTAAAGTGCAATCTTTCAGTTTATTTTATGAGATACAGTTGTGCTCAAAAGTTTACATACCCCGGCAGATTTCTTGCTTTCTTGGCCTTTTTTCCGAAAATATGAATGATAACACCAAAACTTTTTCTCCACTCATGGTTAGTGGTTGGGTAAAGCCATTTATTGTCAAGCGACTGTGTTTTCTCTATTTAAATCATAATGACAACCCAAAACACTCAAATGACCCTGATCAAAAGTTCACATCCCCTGGTGATTTTGGCCTGATAACATGCACAGAAGTTGACACAAATGGCTTTGAACGGCTACTAAAGGTAACATCCTCACCTGTGACCTGTTTGCTTGTAATCAGTGTGTGTGCATAAATGCTGAGTGAGTTTCTGGCATCTAAACAGACTCTTGCATCTTTCATCCAGCCACTGATGTTTCAAGCAACAAGCACCCCAGCATTTTAGTGCTCGCTCATCTCTAATTCTCCCATTCTTTGGCTGAAATCCATGGACAGAACTGTTTCAAGACCTTATTTTATCCTTCATGATTTGGACATGGTTTCTCTGCCTTTTTATTCTGAGACATCCCAAATGTCATCCATTAGTGGTGCAAGGTTTTATATTTCAAAGATTTTATTGAAATGTATTATAAAAGTAACAAACAATTCAGATAGAGATGACAAGTTGTGTAAACAATATTCAAATAAGGGGCATTATAAGTTTTGTTTTGCTTCCTGAACTAAGAATTATGTGGCTAAACCAGAAAATTTGGCAGCCATTGAAAACAGTGGAGAACATGAACATGATGACCTCTGTGAATAGAATAGACTCTCTTATGCACCTCACCAACAACTGAGGTTGTGTCTTGAACCAAGACATTAGGAGAATGAAGAGAAGTCTGAGTCCAGTATCAAAGTCGTCCTCTTAAAAAAAAATTATCCAACATTAAAAGCCACATCATCCATCACCAATGTAAAGCTCAAATGTGCTTCAGAAAAAGTCTGTGTTCATTGCATATAAAATAATAATCAGTTAAGCATTTTACAGCCAACCTGTCACCAGGTTTGACCAATATGAGGTAAGGGCACCCTCTTTCAGCCTGATACACAGCATTCTTTAATGCTGTATATCTTCCCCCAACCCGACCTGAAAGACAAGAAAAAGAGCATTTATTATACTCACCTGTAGGGAGAACCGGTGGCCTTATCTTATATCAGCCAAAACTGATGACAAGTTCCCTTTAAGTCAAATCCTGCTGGTTCACATTACCGAAATCATCAAAATATAAACTTAAAATCTTAAATTATTCTTAATTAGCATCAATTCCTATAAGTGCTGAAAGTTTTAGGCTAAGTTCCCAAGTTGCAGAAATGCTGTGGAAATGTCCACAGCATTTCCGCATCTCCCTGCCGCGGGTAAAACGCATGCAGAATTTTAGCTTGAAGATTGCTTGCGCTTTTCCAAGCAATGCTTCAATAGTGAAAGAATGTTAAAAATAGTAAAAAAATAAAAAAAATAGGGATATACTCACCCTCTGTCGGCCCCTGGAGTTGTCCTGCCTCTCATTGGCGCTGCCGGCAACTTCCGTTCCCAGGGATGCCTTACGACAATGACCTCTGATGACGTAGCATCACGCGAGACCGCTATGCCATCAGAGGTCATTTGCGCAATGCATCTCTGGGAACAGAAGATACCAGCAGTGTGGCTGAGAGGCGGGAAGGCTCCGGGGACTGCCAGAAGGTGACTATATCCCTATTTTTTATTTTAATTCTATTTTATACAGGGATATGGTACCCAGGGCATGGAGGAGAGTCTCCTCTCCTCCAGACCCTGGGTACCATCCACACATGAAGCGCTCACTTTACGCATGGTGGGCATAGCCACATGCGTAAAGTGAGCATTTCAATGCAATCCTATGGTGGCGAAATCGCCATTATTCCGCAGAAATATTGGACACGCTGCAGATTTTACCACTATGTGATTCCACAGCTGTAAAATCCGCAGCATTGACACAGCAACTGTGGAATCCCATAGCGCATTTTACACATTTCCACTGCGGCAAAAATGCGGTGGAAACGCATAGAAATCGCAACGTGGGCACACAGCCTAAAGGTGAAGCTTGTTACACACGTGTCCCTGGTCTAGGCTCTGCTCCATCTGCCCATGTCCGTTGAACTTTCTGATGCTGCTCGTCAGTCTTGCAGGCAGCCTACAGTACTTCCATGTGATGATCTGCCAGGACCTTTTTAAGGGCTTGTACTGAATCTGTGACTATACTTGCAGTTTGTGTTTGTACAGTAACCTGGCTGCAAGCTGCAGAACATCTCCTGTAGACCAGCAGTTTCCACTGGCACTTCCTATTTGCCTCTAGTGACTATGGAGTTCTGTCGGTTACCTGTCCCTGGCTCTCCTGTACTTCTTCTCTATGTCCTCCTACAGTTTTCAGGATGTCTTCATGCCTGTGTGCGACTTCTTTGGCTGCTGACTTTCCTGTTTATTTTTTTAACCCATAACTTAAAAGAAGATTAATGATATAACTTTACTTAACAAAATTTTCAGTTTTTTTTCAAATTATTTGATGCAAAAACGAATAGAATCCACATAAAAAACTGCTACATCTAGTATTTTGTATGTCCTCCATGATTTTTAAGGACAGCACCAAGTATTGTAGGCATTTAATGAACAATTTCAAGTGTTTATTTCTGCTAATATTAGTGATTATGGCTTATAGCCAATGAAAACCAAAAAATCATTATCTCAGTAAATTAGAATAATTAACAAAAAACATCTGGAAAAGCTTCCTAAGCATTTAAAAAGGTCCCTTAGTTTGTTTCAGTAAGCTCCACAATAATGGGGAAGTTTGCTGACTTGACAGATATCCAGAAAGCAGTTATTGACACACTCCACAAAGAGGGCAAGCCACAAAAGGTCATTGCTAAAGAAGCTGGCTGTTCACAGAGTGCGGTATCCAAGCTTATTAATGGAAAGTTGAGTGGATGGAAAAATAGTGGTAGAAAAAGGTGCACAAGCAACTGAGATAGCCGCAGCCTTGAAAGGATTGTTAAGAAAAGGCCATTCAAAAATTTGGGGAAGATTCACAAGGATTCACTACTGCTGGAGTCATTGCTTCAAGAGCCACCACACACAGACATAACCAGGACATGGGCTACAAGTTTTGCATTCCTTGTGTCAAGCCACTCATGACCAATAGGCAACACCATAAACGTCTTACCTAGGCCAAGGAGAAAAAGAACTGGACTGTTACTCCGAAGTCCAAGGTGTTGTTTTCAGATGAAAGTAAATTTTGCATTTCATTTGGAAATGAAGGTCCTAGAGTCTGGAGGACGAGTGGAGAGGCACACAATCCAAGCTGCTTGAGGTCAGTTGTGAAGTTTCCACAATTAGTGATAGTTTGGGGAGCCATGTCATCCACTGGTTTAGGTCCACTGAGTTTTATCAAGACCAAAGTCAGTGCAGCCTTCTACCAGGAAATTTTAGAGCACTTCAAGCTCTAAACATCCCTGAACATATTTAGATTCAATGGGAGGCCAAACCAAATGTATGTACAACACCTTAAGAGGTGACAAAAAGCCTCCCAAACAGCTAAAATTAGAGATGGATACCATGAAACTGGAATCAATTGACCCACAGTACATGAAGTATCTTGGAGACCGGATACCTCATGCAAGACCTCCATTTTTTTCCAGCCACATTCAGGTGGCACAAACATCAGTTTCAAACAGGTAGAAAGATGTATGGAAAGTAACACAGGTTGTAGACTGATCAACTGAACCACAGTAGAACATTTTATAATGGCACAGAAGCAGTCACCCATGGCCCATGCATGAGGTATTAAGGCCTGGCCCTTCATTTAAAACTTGAAATTGAAGTTTTAATGAGGACCTGGTAGCTGAGAGATCTGATACCTCATGCAACACCTCCAATTTTTTTTTTTATTCCAGCCACACTCAGATGGCACAGACATCAGTTTCATACAGTACTAATTTTAGAAAAATGTAAGGAAAATAACACAGGTAGTTGACTGAAAGTGAGTACAGGCCTGCCTGTCTGTGAGCCCTACTTACACAGGCAATCAACCAGATGGACACCGAACTTGGATTCTCCACATTTCAAAAAATAATTGTCACACACCACTAAAGCGGCATCAATATCCACAGAGTAGAAACAGTATAATGAGCCTCTTACACACCTTCTACTACAGGTAACCCATCATATGGAGGCTCAACTTTGAGTCTCCACATTTAAAAATAAATTGTCACACAGCACTAAAGTGGTATCAAATTCCACAGAGTAGAAACAGTATAATGGGCCACTGACACACATGCCACCACAGGCAACCCATCAGATGGAAACCCCACTTGGAGTCTCCATATTTCAAAAGAATTAGTGTGACAGCACTAAATTGGCATCAATTTACACAGAGTAGAAACAGTATAATAGGCCTCTGGCACACCTTCTACTACACTACAGGCACTCCACCAGATGGAGACCCAATTTGGAGTTTGCACATTTCCAAAAATTTAGTTTAGATTGTAGGTGGCGCTAGTAGCTGTAGAAAAAAGAGAGGAACACTTGCTGAAAATTAGGAACACACACCACCAATGTGATCAATAAAATATAAATAAATAATTAAAATTTGCGCTTAATAATGAACCCCTTTAGCTTGTAGTGAACTAAAAAATACTCACAAATGAATTGGATTGCTCCAAGTTAGGAAGTTATTACCTTAAGGTGTAATCTGAGTGGATGTCTGGACTCCAGAGGTCCAGTAAAGATTGCTGTATATCTTGATGTGAAGTCAGATTGAATGATATTTGCCAGATAAACGTGGGTTAATACCACGGCTCTTTAGGAGTGCTGTCCCAGCCGGTGACAGACACTCCACGCTCCCCTCTTCCAGCGGCTCGCCGGTGTGCAGTGCGCACGATGTGAAGCTCTGGCGTGAGATGAGCCAACAGGACCTTTGTGATGTCACCGGTCACGTGATAGATTACAGGTAGCGCAGTGGACCAATTCCACACAGTTTTAGCACAAATGATTTGGAGTAGCTAAGTGGGCCTCATGGTTGAACCACAATATTAGGCCTAATGATTTTTACGTGGAAATCTGGCCTTCTGATTTACCACTGAAACACAGTTTTAGGACAAACGATTTGGAGCAGCAAATGGGGCTTCCGGAGACTGCCATACAGGTTTTGCATTATCTACTTCGATGCTGGAAGATCGATTTCACACAGGACAGGATCCTATCTAAGGCCTGTTTCACACATCCGTTTTACAGATCAGTCGTAATCTGCGAAAATGGCAGAAAACAGATCCGTCGGCGGATTGACAGCAACGTGTGGCACCAGACCGTTGTTCAGACGGATTCGGCGAAGGTTGAATGTAAAGGAACCCGTTCCCAGAAAAAAGGAGAGAGAGAATATTTTCCCGGAACGGCATTACAGGGTTAAAAATGTTCCCGGAGCAAAGTTTCCGGGCATGCACACATGAAAATAGCGGACCATCAAGAAATAAAAGCATTGCAGTGTCTGTTTCATCCGCCTGGGAGCCAGAAAAATTTTGGCGGATCCGTCAAAAAACGGGGGTGACGGACGACCGTCAGTCAAGATCCGCCAAAAATGTACTGTAAGTCTATGGGGGAAAAAAACGGATCCACCCCTTTTTTGGCGGATCCGTTTTTTTCAAAAATTGGCAGATTATGACTGACGGGAAAAAACTGATGTGTGAAAGAGGCCTAACTGACAAGTTAACTTTCAGCAGCAATAGTGCAGGAGCGACCTCTCTGCACTGTGACACTGAGACAATGGAGCCAGTAAAATACAATGTCCGCTTTTTTATGGCCAGGGACATGTGACTTTGGCAGCCAGTCACAGAATTCCTTGTGTCATGACATTGTGGATGGTTTCTGCACCCTGATTGGTTGACGGACTCAACACACATAAAGTTAAGGGAAAAAAGTGCGTACCACTCCTGTAACTTCTTCACATACTCCTCTAACCACTCCACACCCCTTCCCTCAACAAAATATATCCCCCCATTCCCGCTCATCATACAGCAGCACTATCTTAACCAAAGTAATAACAAAATAATTAGTGGAAAAGTTATGATTTACCGAACTGTGACCAAACTTTGCTGACTTTGGGTAAAAATGTTTGTGAAAGCAAACACAAATCTGAATGTGCTATGTTCGTGCCGAATTTGAGATTGGTGAACGTTTTCCAAAAACGTTTGCTCATCTTTAAAGATAACACAAGTAAACACAAAATGCCGTTTGACGGCACCAATGCATGGTTCCCTTCCTTCCACCATTCAAGGATGCCGGCTTACTCACCGCACCAGCTGCAGCATCCCCAGAAGCAGTCTCCTCCTCCCAGGTGCGCTCTGCACTCTAGTCCGGTGGCATGCCTAGTAAGCATGTGAAGGCGCTCCCCTGCTGGGTGGCATTTAATTAATGTGAACACCTGCAAGATGTCTCCCAGCCAACAGTTGGAGGCATTTTGTATAAAAGGCACCCACCTCAATTGGGAGGAGCCTGAGCAACCCCTATAGATTAGTGTTAGGCATGTTGATGTATGCATCTGTATGTTCTCAGGTCCCCCATCTCTAGTCTGTTAAAGCTATTCCTGTATCCTGTGTTCCCATAGTCTATTATAGTGATAATTCTGTCATTGTAGTCATCTTGAGTAGGTTACAATACCGTGTAGCTGCATCTTTAGTATCGGTACCCCATAGCTGCATGAGCGGTACCTGATCAGTTTTCCGGAGACCTGCATGTCTATACATATCCCAAGTGGTCATCCTATCTACTATCCAAAAACTGCACAGTCCAAACCCGTCCTGCCTTTCCAGGATTCCCTATTTGATTTTTACCCCTGGTGTCAGCTGCTACTGCTGGACGCCACCTTGGGGTGGCACCGGCCAGCAACCTGCTGCACAAGCCTAACCTTGCCACTAGAGGCTCCAGTGAACACCAAAGTAGCTGATTAGTTACGCCCCTCCAGAGTAAGTCCAGTCCGTGGCATGGTGTGTCCATGAACCACATGCGCCACCTGCGGGTGTGTCAAAGGTCTTTATTATTAAGGGAAAAAAATCCAAACCTACAGGGCCTTGTGTGAAAAAGTGATTGCCCCTTAAACCTAATATCTGGTTGGGCCACCCTAAGCAGCAACAACTGCAATCAGGATTTTGACTAGTCCACTCCAAAGTCTTAATTTTGTTTTTCTTGAGCCATTCAGAGGTGGACTTGCTGGTGCATTTTGGATCATTATCCTGCTGCATAACCCAAGTTCGCTTCAGCTTGAATCAGGTAAGGGGCAAACACTTTTTCACACAACTTTAAATGTGTTTTTAGCAGTATACAAATGCCAATACAGGGCAATCAGCTCCATACATGCATTGATGTAATGTACTTATGGAATTGTGGGGAATTCTGCTCGGTAAATTCCATACTGTTATTTTTCCTTCGATAGATTTGCCTCCAGCATGTTTTGATTAATATATCTTTTAGTATACTATTTTTGCACAAAGTGATTTTGGAAATGACTTCCTGGATAACAAGTTCTACAGCAGTAGTGCATAGAAGAAAGGGCTCACTGAGGCATAATTATATGTATGTGGACCTATGTTCCATATCGTGGTTCCTACACTGCCTCTTCCTTTCCCATCCTGGGTGATGAGTTTCGTGGAGGTAGGACCACTTGATATGACTGTCATCTTAAGTTCTTTAATTACAAATGAAATGTAAAGTTCTCTGTGACAGCCATTATAAATTTAAAATGACAGCAAACTTGCATTTTTCCTTCTTACACGTATGACAAGCATTGACATTGAAACATATACTTGAGTTTCAATTATTAAAGTCTGCAATGTACTCTGTCACATGGGGTAACATAATCCACACAGCTGCACTTCTGGACTGATGACTGCTTTAGCAAAGTTAATTTCATTTGAGTTCTTACTTTTCAAAATCCAATTTCCAAAAATGAAGAACAATGTGATTTTTTTCCTCCCAAAAAATATTGCAATCAATTTACATATTAGAGACCAAACCTTTTTTTGAAGTGAAATTGTAATATTAACTTCTTCACCATCTTGGGTTTTTCCGTTTTTGAGTTTGCGTTTTTGCTCTCCTTCTTCCCAGAGCCACACCTTTTTTTATTTTTCAGCCAATATGGCCATGTGAGGGCTTATTTTTTGTGGGCCGAGTTGTACTTTTGAATGACACCATTGGTTTTGCCATATAGTGTACTGGAAAATTTGAAAAAATTCAAAGTGCGATGAAATTGCAAAAAAAGGGCAATTCCACAAATCCTTTTTTTTTTTTTTACCATGTTCACTAAATGCTAAAACTGACCTGCCATTATGATTCTCCTGGTCATTATGAGTTTGTAGATACCAAACCTGAATAGGTTATTTTTTAATTAAGTAGTAAAAAAAAAATCCAAAGATTCTAAAAAAAAAGTCGCCATTTTCCGACCGAGACCTGTAGCGTCTACATTTTTGGTGATCTAGGGCTGGGCCAGGACTTATTTTTTGAGTGCCAAGCTGATGCTTTTATTGATAATATTTTTGTGTACAGTAGATATGATCCTTTGATCACCTGTTATTGCATTTTAATGCACTGTTGCGGCAACGAAAGAAAAGCAATTCTGGCGGTTTGATTTTTTTTCTCGCTACGCCGTTTACTAATTGAACTTTTATATGTATATATTTTATTTTTATATTTTTAAAAACATTTTTTTTACTTTACACTTGCTTCAATAGTCTCCATGAGAGACTATAAACTGCGATCATCCAATCGATTGCACTACACAGAGCAGTGCTTCAGTTAAAACAAAATAACTAATAAAACTAATTTCTCAAACAAAAACAGTGAAAAGCAATCAAAATGTTATATGACCTTTGGCTTCTTGGCCAAATCCTGACTGACAATAACCCACTATTTTCTATGTGTCTATCTAATCAGTGCTTGGAGTTTATCACAATTTCTGTATTTCTATTTGTACATCCGCTTTTTGAGGAGTGACCACAGGGACTCAATGGGATTGCGATCTGGGAAGTTTCCTGACCATGAACACAATATTTCTTTCACCAAGCCACTTAGTTTTTGCCTTGTGACATTGTAAGAAGAAGGACTGTACCGCGGGTACCTGTTCTGTGCCGGTTCCAGAACTGTCGGGGCTGTCTCCTCTGTTGTCCAGGAGTAAGCTTAAGGGACCAGACCAATCCTTGCATGCGGAAGCAGGAGGCGTAGTTAAGGGGGTACAGCAGCAGTGAGTTTGGAAACAGGCAGATTTGGCGGGAACAGACAGCGCGCAGCAAGGAGCGGTGAGTGCTCCAGCCCCGGAGCATCCATTTAGCACAGGCCCATTCCCAAGCACCGCCATGTCTGCCACTGACAGAGACTGTGAGGAGAGACGTGCAGTGTGCCCGTCGGTCACCAAGAAGTGAAGTGCCAGATGATCCGGGCCTGTGAGTACCGTGTGCATGCCGCCCAAAACAGACTGGATGCGGGACCATTACTCATGCCCTGATTCCCCAGCATACATCTGATGGACAACGGTGGGCGCAGACGGCGTGGTGGCCCACGCTTTCCTGGCTACATCACTATATATACTAGGGGCAGTGGAAGGTACCAGACACCGACTGCTGCTGCCAGAAGACAGATCTGCATTATCTTCAGGACTCCCACCGGACAAGTACTACACCGGCCGTTGTGGACATCATCCCCTGCTTTGTGATTCATCCCATCCGGGGTAACGTCTGACGGGATAAGTGACCCAACAAAAACTGTGATACCCTTTCTGCTGTTCTTTAATTCAGCATATTGTCTATCCTTGAACTGTTTAACCATTTGCCTCCCTGCGTGGAGATTCCCTGTTAAGTAAAGTTATTAACCCATGCTCTGCCTTCTGTCTGTCACTGCATCCCGCAACCTGCTCACAACATGGTGCACCATCATGCATGAAAAGTATTGTTCATCACAAAATTATTCCTGAATTGTTGGGAGAAGTTGTTCTTATATAAATATATATCATATTTTTCTTCTTGTTCTTTTATATATATCATATTTTTTGGACTATAAGGGGCACCATACTATAAGAAACAACTAGGTTTTAGAGTGCAAAGTTATAAAAAAAATGAAGCAAAAAACGTGGTCAATTCTATACTTAACCCCTTACTCACATCGGACTTAATAGTACACCAATGTCAGACACCCTCCCTCCCGCTGAGCCTATATTTTTTCCGGCACATTCCAGCTGTTTTAAACAGCTGACATGTGCCTCTAACAACCGTGGATGGAATCGAGATCCAACTGCGGCTGTTAACTAGTTAAATGCCGCTGTCAAACTCTGACAGTGGCATTTAACACGCGCTTCCAGCAAGTGCATCGGAAATCCATCCATTGGTGACCCCGTCACGTGATCGCGAGTCACCGATGGGTTGGCATGACAACCAGAGGTCTCCAGCAGACCTCTATGGTTGTCAATGCTGGATTGCAATGAGCGCCGCCCGGTGGTTGGCGCCCATAGCAAGAGTAATTCTGCTACACACAGGTGATCTGATCATCGCCTGTGTGTAGCAGAGCCGATCAGGTTATAGCAGCTTCTAGTCTCCCATGGAGACTATTGAAGCATGCCAAGAGTAAAAAAAAAGTTTCTAAAAATATGAAAAAATTTAAAAAATATAAATATTCAAATTACCCCCTTTCACCCCATTCAAAATTAAACAATAAAAAAAATCAAATATGCACACGTGGTGAAAATTGTTGGCACCCCTCGTTTAAAGACAGATAAACCGACAATGGTCACAGAAACAACTTGAATCTGACAAAAGTAGTAATAAATTAAAAATCTATGAAACTGAACAAATGAAAGTCAGACATTGCTTTTCAACCATGTTTCCACAGATTTTTAAAAAACATAAAATTCATGAAATAGGCCTGGACAGAAATGATGGTAACCTTAATTCCTTAGTGATAGAGCCATTTTGCAGCTTAATGACCAGGCCAATTTTTACAATTCTGACCACTGTCACTTTATGAGGTTACAAGTCTGGAACGCTTTAACGGATTCCGCTGATTCTGAGATTTTTTCAGAACATATTTTACTTCATGCTAGTGGTAAAATTTCTTCAATATGACATCTGTTTAGTTATGAAAGAAATGGAAATATGGCAAAAATTTTGAAAATGTTGCAATTTTTAAACTTTAAATTTGTATGCCTTTAATCAGAGAGATACAGTATGTCACACAAATTTCTTAATAAATAACATTTCCCACAGGTCTACATTACATAAGCACAATTTTGGAACCAAAATTTTTTTTTGTTAGGAATTAATAAAGGTTAAAAGTTGACCAGCGATTTCTCATTTTTACAACAAAATTTACAAAACCATTTTTTTTAGCGACCACATCATATTTAAAGTCATTTTGAGGGGTGTACATGACAGAAAATACCCAAAAGTGACACCATTCTAAAAACTAGACCCCTCAAGGTGCTCAAACATTCAAGAAGTTAATTAACTCTTTACGTGCTTCACAGGAACTGAAGCAATGTGGAAGGAAAAAATTAACATTTAACTTTTTTTGCAAAAAATTATTTCAGAACCAATTTTTTTATTTTCACAAGTGATAAAAGAGAAAATGAACCACAAAATTTGGCTGGAATTGAGATAGGATGCCATGTTGTGTTTGGAGAGCCCGTGATATGCCTTAACCGTGGAAACCCCCAACAAGTGACCCCATTTTGGAAACTAGACACCTTAAGGAACTTATCTAGATGTGTGATGAGCACTTTGAACCTCCAAGTGCTTCACAGAAGTTTATAACGTAGAGCCGTGAAAATAAAAATCATAATTTTTTTCCACAAAAATGATCTTTTTTCCTCCAAATTTTTATTTTTACGAGGGTAACACGAAACATTGGACCACAAAAGTTGTTGTGCAATTTGTCCTGAGTTCGCCCATACCCCATATGTGGGAGTAAACCACTGTTTGGGCGCACGGCAGAGCTCAGAAGGGAAGGAGCAACGTTTGACTTTTTTTAACGCAGAATTGGCTGGAATTGAGATTGGACGCCATGTCGCGTTTGGAGAGCCCCTGATGTGCCTAAACAGTGAAAAAAACAAACAAATGATCCCATTTTGGAAACTAGACCCACCAAAGAGCTTATCTAGATGTGTGGTGAGCACTTTGAACCCCCAAGCGCTTCACAGAAGTTTATAACGCATAGCCGTGAAAATAAAAAATATTTTTTTTCCACAAAAGTGATTTTTTAGACCCCAATTTTTTTTTATTTTCCCAAGGGTAACAGGAGAAATTAGGCCCCTAAAGTTGGTAGTGGAAAACATTCAATTCTAGCTCCAACCCTAACCCCAACACACCCCTAACCCTAATCCCAACTCTAACCCTAATCCCAACCCTAACCCTAATGCTAATCAATAACTCTAATCCTAACCCTAATCCCAACCCTAACCCTAATCCTATTCCTAATCCCTAACCGTAATCCCAAAACTAATCCCAACCCTAACAATAATCCTAACCCTAATTCCAGCCCTAACCCTATTTCCAACTCTAATCCTAATTCTAACCCTAACCCTAATTCCAACCCTAACCCTAATTCTAACCCTAACCCTAATTTTAACCCTAACCCTAAAGGAAAAATAAAAATAAACATATTTTCTTTATTTAATTATATTTCCCTAACTAAGGGGGTGATAAAGGGGAGGTTATTTACTATTTTTTTAATTTTAATCAATGTGATAGGGTTTATCACAGTGATCAAAATGTGTATTGAATGAATGAATGGAATATGGCGTATCGGCGATCTTTAAGGGGTTAACTTAATATTTTGTTGCACAAACTTTTGAGGCAATCACTGCAGTCAAATGATTCCTGTAACTGTCAATGAGACTTCTGCACCTCTTGACAGGTATTTTGGCCCACTCCTCAAGAGCAAACTGCTCCAGTTGTCTCGTGTTTGAAGTTGCCTTTTCCAGACGGCATGTTTCAGCTCTTTCCAAAGATGTTCAATAGGATTTAGGTCAGGGCTCATAGAAGGCCACTTCAGAATAGTCCAATGTTTTCCTCTTAGCCATTCTTGGGTGTTTTTAGCTGTGTGTTTTTGGTCATTATCCTGTTGCAAGACCCATGACCTGCGACTGAGACCAAGTTTTCTCTAGAATCCCTTGATAGTCTTGAGATTTTATTGTGGACAGCATGGTGGCTCAGTGGTTAGCATTGCAGAGGTGGAGTCCTGGCTTCAAATATGCAAGGAGTTTGTATGTTCTCCCTGTGTTTGCATGGGTTTCCTCCCACATTCCAAAGACATACTGATAGGGAATTTAGATTGTGAACCCTATCAGGGACAGCAATGATAATGTGTGTAAAGTGCAGCAGAATGTGTTAGCACTATATAAAGATTATTATTGTACCCTGACAGATCCTAGACACCCTGTGCCAGATGCAGCAAAGCCGCCCCAGAACATAACAGAGCAACCTCCATGTTTCACAGAAAGTTATTCATTATAGCCTGATTTATCTTTGAATGCTAATTTTTCTAAAAGTAAGGGTACCGTTACACTTAGCGATGCACCAGCGATCCCGACAACGATATGACCAGGTCAGGATCGCTGGTGCATCCCTAAGTGGTCGCTAGTGAGCTGCCAAACAGGCAGATCTTGCCAGCAACATAGCAGCGGTCGGTGGTCATTACTTACCTGTCAGACGAGGCGATGAAGACGTCCTCCCGCCTGTGTCCACGAGTCGCTCATCGCCACAGCAGGAAGACCAGCAGGAAGCAGACGATGAGAAATGGCCCAGGACGTTCTCGCGCAATCAGCGATAACCAGCGGGGGAGCCGGTCAGAGGTAAGTATCACATGTAGCGATATTGCTAGCAATATCGCTGCTGCGTCACAAAACCAGTGACGTTATAGCAATATTGCTTGCGATATCGCTATGTGTAACGGGCCCTTAACCCCTATTTTTATCCACTACTATCATGTCCCCGAATACTTGACACCTTTCAAGAACTTATTGAAAAAGAGATCTATTTGATCAGAATTGTAACTCCTCTAAAGATAATTTGTTAGCAAATGAAAGAGTAGCCCTTACTGAAATAGTTAATAACAAGGATTTGCTGATCAAGTCAGCTGATAAGGGGGGAGGAATTGTGGTGTTGAATGCTTCCCTGTATCATAAAGAAAATGTAATAATAATAGATGATGTTGATTAGTACGCTAAACTCAAATCTGATCCTACTACTATTTTTCAGTCGCAATTATTGGAATTATTACAGGAGGGAGTTACAAGTGGGGCACTTGATGTCAAAAATTCTGAATTTTTATATGTCGAGAATCCTATTGTGCCAATTTATCATGCACGTCCGAAGATACACAAAGGTATTCCCCCCCCCTTTTAGATCCATTATTGCTGGTATTTGTGGACTTAATGAAAAATTGGGGGACATCTACTTACAACCCCTTGTTTCTACTATTCCAGGTTTCATTAGAGACACTAAGATGTTAATTTCTTCCTTGGATAGAATCAAATGGGACTCCACTTTCTGCTGGCTTAGCTGTGATGTGGTTAATATTCCTCGATTCCCCATTAGATTGCGCTATTTAGTTATACAGGTTTTTTTTTTAATAAATATAGTAGGTACAAAATTCACATCCAGGAACTTCTTTTATGTTCTGTTGCTTTTTGGCTATCTCACAATTATTTTTCATTTACAGGGGGTTTTTTTTTGCAGACCAAAGGTGTCAGCATGGGAGGGAAATTCTCACCTTCCCTCACCAATTTGGTTGTTGCAGTTTGGGAGGAATTTTTTCTATTTTCTGAAAATAACATTTTTCATGCTGATATTTATTTTTATGGGCGTTATATTGATGATATAATAATAATATGGACAGTCAGTGATGGAGAGGCCAATGCATTTATGAAGTACATTAATGACAATAAATTTAATCTGAAGTTCACACATCAAATTACTCAGACACATGTTAATTATTTGGACGTTACCATTA